>NC_132917.1:67031046-67642046 GCF_047675955.1 Chlorocebus sabaeus
TTCAGGGTTCCTGCTTTTATAACAAAAGAAAAGAAAGAGTGTTTTTGACTCCTCTTTGTTAGGTGAAAATGTGGGAAAATAAGTAAGCCTAGTTTATTTTCCAGAGGCTGCTAACTGAATTAAGTTCAAGCAACATACAAAAGTTCAGCTTTTGGCTTTGTGTAACTACAACTCCAATCCACTCACTGATTCTCTTCTAAACATTGACTCAAACAAGTAACATTTATTGAGCACTCAGATATATTATCACTGTAGATACAAGAGAAAAAATGAGCTCTTAGAAAAGATTATGAAGAAAAGGAATTCTACTCATACATACATTTTGTGCACTTTAGAAGACCTTTCTCTAGGCTAATAAGAAGAAAACATAAACTGACAAAAATATTGGAGTAAACTTTCAGCATACAAATCTCTTGGAAATAGTACAGGAAGACCAGGGTAGAGAGCACAGACTTAAACACAAGAAAAAACATCTTTATTTTTTAAAAAGAAAAGTAATATCCAGATTGAAATAACTTTCTTCAACTTTGCAGTTTCTTTCAAAATACTCAATAGGATTTATGGAAAATGTTTCTAAGAACTAAGGCTATTTTGCTGAAAAGCAGTGTAATGATCATGTGTTTTTAAAACCAGACTAACTAAAAAAATTTTAAACTCTACAGAAGGCAAAAAAATTAGATTTCATCTCTATTCGTTTTCTAGGGCTGTCATAAAGTAACACAGATTGGGTGACTTTAATGACAGAAATGTATTTTTCCATAGTCTACAGGCTGAAAGTCTATCACTATTAGCTGGACATTATCAAGGTGTGAGCAGGGTTGGTTTTTTCTAAGCTCTCTCCCCTTGACTTACAGCTGGCCATATTCCTCTGGCGTCTTCACATGGTCTTTCCTCTGTGCATATCTGTGTGCATATCTCCTCTTTTTGTTTTTGGGGGGTTTTTGTGTTGTTTGTTTTTTTGAGACAGAGTCTCGCTCTGTCACCCAGGCTGGAGGGCAGTGGCATGATCTCCACTCACTACAATCTCGCCCCCCAGGTTCAAGCAATTCTCCTGCCTCAGCTTCCCGAGTAGCTGGGATTATAGGTGCCCACCACCATGCCCATCTAATTTTTGTATTTTTAGTAGAGACAGGGTTTTGCCATGTTGGTCAGGCTGGTTTTGAACTCCTGACCTCAGCTGATCCACCTGCCTTGGCCTCCCAAAGTGTTGGGATTACAGGCATGAGCCACCATGCCTGGCCCCTAATCTCCTCTTTTTATAAGGATACCAATCATATAGGATTAGGGACTACATTAATGACTTCTTTTAACCTTAATTACCTTCTTACAGATCCTATCTCTAAATACAGTCACATTCTGAGGCACCGAGAGTTAGGATTTCAACATGTGAATTTGGGCAGGTGGCACAATTCAGTCCATAACAGGGTCTGAGCTGTGGCATGAGTTTTGGGGTTACAAGTGTTGGAAACATATGTAACTACTAAGTAAGAACAACTTTATAAGTACAGAGTGATTCAACTTTAAGACAATAAAAAGTCTGCTTTCAGTAACTTATTATTTGGTTTTGTAATTTAACATCTTTTCACTTTAATTCAAAACAATGTGCTTCCAATAAAAAAAAAAATCAGATTCCTTTTTATTCATCTCTCACGAAATGCTTCTGAGCACAATGGTAACCTGAGACTTCCATTGAAATTATTGTCTTCATCATCATGATCATCAAGCCAACATTTATGAATCACTTCATGTCAGATATTGTGCTATGCACCTATGAGTACTATCTTGCTTGATTCTTACACTAATGTGATGAGTGGAGTACAATTCCTGTTCCTTATCATGAATGAGAAAACTGAGATGGAGACAGTTAAATTAGTTCATGAAGACATAATACGGGTAAATGTTGGGGGTTGATTACTCATGTCTGAGTTTGGAATCTCACTTCTCACAGCTGATGTGATAGACCTAGAAAGGAAAACCTACATCAGCAATAAACACTAGAGATACACAAAACGAGAACTTCCGAGAATGTCTGTGACACAGAGACCACATTGAAGTAAATCCTGTTCTGACCCCTTTGTGAAGGAGCATGTGGCCCAGGAAAGAGAAGGAAGAGCTCCAGGCAGAGCATCCCCAATGTTTCCTGGAATAAGGAGAGCTGGAGGCAAAGGGTAGGCCCAGCAGCAAGAGGAGAGCTTGCCATAAGGCAAACTCCCAGCCCAGCTCACTGTCTTCTCTGATGGCCAAAGGGTAAGCAAGAAGGAAAAGAATGCAAGAAAAAAGCCTTTTTAAAAAGAGGATGAAAACAAGAGATGATATAGAAGACAAAACTTGTAAAATACTAAAATCGTTGTGCATAGTTTAAAGTCCCCAAAGAATCTAAGTTGGCATTTAAAAAATAAAATCCAAATTTGGACATTTGGAAGTGAAAAAAAATGGTGCCAACCTAAATGCCCAAAGAAAGGAAGCTGTTTTTTTTTAGAAAGGATAACATGTTCAATAGAACACCAAGCAGCCATTTAAAGTGATGATCTATAAAATTATTGATAAATATTGAAATTCTTCAAGGTAAAATTTTTCATGTGAAGTATTGGTTATAAAAGGTATTTTGATACTATAGGATACTGTTTGTAAACAAAATGTTTATATATATATATGTTTATATAAACATAGGAAAAAGATTAAAAATACATACCCTGAGAAGTACTGCTTCTTGGAGTAACCTTTGTTCTTATTTTAATACTTTACTAATTTTCTATAAAAATACATTATTTTAATGCCTTACTAATTTTCTATAAAAATACATATTTTATAATAAAAATAACATATGTTCAAAAAAGGAGAAAATTTAAGTCAGTTTCCAGCAAAAAGGCATATTAAGAACTAGATGAAGAAACTTGACCCAGAATAAGAGAAGCACACTGCTGCGCTAAAAGGGTTATGACTGGCTGTTCAAGGAAATGAAAATGAAGCAGGGAGAAGCCCAATGCTTCTGGGGCTTCAGAGAAAGCAGAGGAGGTTAATCCAGGCTGTTATGAACCTTAGCAAGTAGTGAGTCCTATTAATATAGTACTTGAAAGTTGAAGGATTTACTCAGATCTCAGATAGGGCTGATAGAAAAAGGCCACTACTCTAAACCAAACACTCAACTCTTGGCAGGACAAAATCAACTGGGGAGCTCTATAAAAATACTCATTCCCTTAGCCTATCTCAGGCCAATTAAATCAGATTGTCTGGGGTGGAAACCAAGCAGTGTATTTTTTTAAAGATCTACAGGTGAATCTAACATGTGACTGGGATTGAGGACAGCAACTAATCTAATTCTAAACTATCATCTATTTAAATAGAGAGAGTACAAGTACTTTCATTCTTGACATCTTCTTGCTTGAGAATTATCTACTGAGAATTGTTAAATATATATGTTTTAGTGTGAATTCCTTCATGAAAAGAAATATTTGCTTTACTAGGAGCAGCAAACTCCCATTCAAAGCCATCATCAAACACTTACAGTCATATGAGGACTACGTGAAATGCAAGTGCCATTCAGAGGTGATTACAGGAAGGAAATAAATAAAACTCAGAGGGACTTTCTTCCAGGCCTCACTCAGATTTGTACCCTCTCTCCTCTCAAAGCTCCCACCAATCTCTTGACTTGTGTCCTTGTGTGTCACTCTCTCCCTCTTGGCCCTTGCTCATGAATGGAATATACCTTCTCTATCTTTTTACCATCAGCATCTGGCATGTAGTAGAAGCTTAATAAACGTTTGTTGATTGGATAAAAAGATGAAGTGCTAGGCATTATTATTTTTTCTCTTTCACTCCTTTCAGTTCTATGCCTCTATAATACTATGGTAACGCTTCCTGATGTTCCAAATGTCCTCATTTTCCCTCTACACTTTCATATTGTTGTTTGGTAACAACCAACATTCATTATAAAAGGTTGTTAGCAATTCTGGAATACCTTACAATGTTGTCATCATATAGATAATGAGTTTTAAAGGTTACTAATAACATTTAGCAGTGCACATAGTAAGCTATGTTGTTTTTTATTTGCTTCAAAATCCCTTCGACTTAATGAGTATCAAGTTATTTATGCATGTTGAACTAGACTGGGGGTAAGAATAATTGTAGTAAACAAATTTAACATGTTTAGGTAGGTATCCTATAGACCTATCGTCCAGACTTCCTCAACTAAAGATAAAAATTCTGGAGCTACATGCCTTAGTTACAGACAAATCCAATGTGTTCTGGGATGTGCCAACTGGAGAGTGAATTGGTTTACACTAGGGGCCACCTGTCAGAAACTTCAAGGGTGAGGAAGGACATGTTGTCCCAGAAAACATGTATAATCTTTATTTATATACATTATGCAGTGTTGATTTAAGATACTGGGTATTAGAAAGATCAGGCACTGTGATTTTTTTTTAACCCATAGTAATTGTAATTAATAATTGCAAGGAAGAAAATGTGAAATAGATTTTAAAAGATTTTGCATGGCCTGCATACCCAAACAGGGTATTTTGGCACACAAATTAAACTATTTGTCATAGAATATTTTATGCTTGTGCTATTGCAAATAATTGAGATTTTATTTGTTGAAGAGCTGTTATGAGAGTAAAAATATGAATATGAGTGTATTTCACATACTGATTCTTTTCCCTTTTTCACTTTGGGGATCTTGATGCAAACAGGTTAAACAGAGTTAAGATCTTAAAACTTAAAATCAAAAAACAATATTATATAATCTTTGTTTTGGCTTCTCCACCAAGCAACTTGAATTATATTGTTAATGTCATTGTGATATTGAATAACAGTAAAAGCTTTATTACAGTTTGTATATCAGTTGAGAGGAAGGACCCAATGTAGTCATATTTCAGAAGATGTTATCATTTGCATTAGTCTGTGAATCTGCCTTTCTCCAGTAATAGCAAGTTTCAAACATTCTTCGTTAAAATCATTAATTTTTATTTAGTGAGTCACTATTATTTGTTGAAAGGTAATGAGGACCACTCGCACTGTGGAACTGTCATATGTATTATTCTGTATTCAGAAAACTGCTTGCTGCATACTATAATGCTGGAGATGTTACTGCAAACATGTCAAAAGTTACTGCAAAGATTTTTAAATGCTCCCTATATACACAGTTGAATACAAGTGTTTGAGTAAATATTTACTCCTAGAAATTAAGGGTAAAAGTTCACCAAGTAATTTCAGAAAGATTAGCATACTTCAAGCTGGAGAGGCCAAATCAAGCAAACTTGAGACCAAACGAACAGAAAGGAATGGATTGTTGATACTTATACAATAGTTCAAACATGTATCCTCCTTATATCTGAATATTACCTTTTGTACCTTCCCAATGCTGAAGTTCAGAAACCTTTTGTTATAATAAAAATGTAACAAATCAGAAATGGAAAAAGAAGGCTTAATGTCTGAAGTTACTTACTTCTAGCTATGAGTGGAAAAAATAAACCAAATATATACATATATTTGGGACCTTACCTACATATTTATTGGGACCTTACTTGGGGTTTTGAGACCTTCCTTAGACTAAGACTCTAAAAACCCAAACCTGTGTGAAGAAAATTTAGTAATATCCTTATTTAGCTACAGTGTATTGCATTTTCTTTTAACCACTAACTTGAGAACAAATGGTTTCGGTTGTCATATACTATAAGTTGTTTTTTCCAATGTTTTATTATGAAACATTTCAAAAATACAGAAAAGGCAAAACAATTTTACCATGAATACCCTAAATAGGAGTGATTTTAAAAGATGTGAGCTGGTCCATCTATATCTTTTATGAAATAAATATCATTGATATAAAAAACTACATGTTCACACACATATTTAATTATACCTGGAAACTGGGCATAGAGCTGACCAGAATGACAAGGAGTTTAAACTAAGAGAGGATGGGGAGCAATTTATTAGCAACATATAGTTTAACTATAAGCAGCTCTATATTATCGGTGGTAGAATGATTCAAATAAAATTTAAGATACCATTCAACTGAAACCAACCATCACTGAGGTATTGGAGAAAAGGAAACAATAACACTTTTAGATCTCATCAAATTGTGATAAAATGTGTATAAGACAGTGCCAATTGATTTAACTGCAAGTTACTACTTTAATGCATTGTTTGCAAAGTGTGGGAGGTATACTACTAGCGGTATTGGTTTAGATGCTAAATAACATAAAGTTATAATGTTATAATTATCTTTCAACCCTTATGATTTCTCAAGGAGAAAGCATTCATTTAATACCAGTATATATTGAAGGCCTCTCCACCCATCTGAATGTCTATTCTTATGATTTATTCTTCAATAGGAATAGTATCTAACGAGAATAAGATTGATTTTATTTTTTAATTACCTTTTACTTATGGTTGTTAAACATGGTTTTAATTTATAGTTGTGATATAAAATGTCCCTTATGTAAATTTATTGAAGTGAAAAGTCAGTTTATTTGAATAAAAATTAGGCAAATAATGATATAGGTATAATAGACTCTTATAGGCAGAAATTATAAAGGTAGCCATCAGATGTCTGAAGTAAGAGAAATATTATTTCAATGGCTGCTAGTAGACAATGTTTTGAAAGAGCCACCCACAACATATTCTAAATGATAAAAGTCCTCCAAATATGTAGTTACCACCCTTCTCTACTAACTTAAGAGCTGATTTCTGGGCTTCTCTTGCCTAAAACTTGAATATGCTCCCACAGATTTTGTTCATAAATAAAAAACTCTAAAAGTGACCAAGAGTCTCATTTCCTTGAGAACCTTCAAACTATTGAAAAGATTATATTTATTTACCAAGAAGGGTGGAGCAAAGCATTTTAATTCCTTCCCTAACTCAATGCAAATATGTAATTTGAAAATCTTTTTTATAATAAATTACCATCACAAACAAATAAAGTGATTTCTAAGCCATAAAACAGCAGGTGGCTAAAAATAGGTTGTGATTGCTTAGAATATAAAGTTAGTGATGTATCATGGAAAGTCTTAAATTATTGGCACTAGGCTCCCTGCAAACCATGAGAGTAAATTTCATCATCTATCATCAGCCACAATAGTTTTTATAGCAAATGTGGAGTTTAGGAGAGGTTACTGGAGTCATCATATTCTATGATATGAACCATTTGGAGACAGATTTCCTCAGTGAATGAGTTGAACAAAAGATTAAATTCAATCACAGGAGTTTTGAATGTTCATTTTATTTCAGCATTTTTATACAGTTTAAATAAGTTATATTTCCTCCCTATCTCCCCCTTCCTTTCCACTTTCATAATCTTGAGGTTGGGGGGACAGAGTGATTAGCAGGAGTCAAAAATGAATCTAATCCCATTTGATGGAATAACACCATTGCTAAATAGATAGGCATACGCATATCACATGAGAGAAAAAATTATTTTCCAAAATTCAGTTGTTTTTGTAATTCAATTATTACAATATTCTGTTATTTTCTCTAAGCTCTGATTTAAAAAACTAGATTTTCATGTGAGATTTCAAATCATTTCAAATGGAGTTTCCTTTTATACATTTTGTTATAGGTTTTGAATCTTTACAAATATCACAGTGATTGTGCTAGAATAACTGAAGCTCATTTTCTTCTTCTGGGCCTCTTCTTGTGGAGGGAATATTTGAAGTTAATCACAAGTAACCCATAGTAGAGACAGAAACTAGGATCACGCTCTCTTTTTTATACATTTCACTATAGCCAGCAGCCCCTAGGATCAAAATAAAGTCAGATTTTCTAACCCATATATGGAAACATTTATTTTTTAATGCTTCTAATAATTTTTAGTGTTTTATGTTTAATTTAAAGTTAATTTTCAATATACTTCCTCATCCAGGATCCTATTAACCATATTAAACCCTAGCGCCATGACATGGATGCTAGTGGACCATGGCTAATGAAACAAAGTTTAAGCAGCCCTATAATTGCTTGACTCAACATAGACTGAAACTCTGTAACAGAAAGGAACATGAGACCATAATAGAGAGATATAAATAACTGAGAAAAATCTGGAACCAAGAGATAAGGAATTATTGTATGTTCACTGTAATTTTGGTTCTAGTTGTGACTGGAGATGTAGAACTCAATTATGATGGTAGCCTTGTAGACCAGATGTTATTTTTAGTTGGACAAAGGAGAGCTTCAAACAAAATGTTTTAGGCTTCTAGGGAGTTGTTTAAATTAATATTATTCATTATAATCCATATGAAAATTATCTACACAAAGCAGGACATGAGATCTGTGAGAATCAGTAGACTGTTTCTCCAGTTGGAGGTGTTGGATTAGGGACTCCTATTCTATCCAGTTCAATTTTATGAATAGAGGAAGGAAGCCTAACTTAATATTAAATAGAATAAATAATATTAAATAGAATATTCTCCTCAAACTCCATGTCCATGTGATGTGTTTTTTTTTTTTTTTTTGAGACGGAGTCTCCCTCTGTAGCCCAGGCCGGAGTGCAGTGGCCGGATCTCAGCTCACTGCAAGCTCCGCCTCCCGGGCTTACGCCATTCTCCAGCCTCAGCCTCCCAAGTAGCTGGGACTACAGGCGCCCGCCACCTTGCCCGGCTAGGTTTTTTTTGTATTTTTTAGTAGAGACGGGGTTTCACCGTATTATCCAGGATGGTCTCGATCTCTTGACCTCGTGATCCGCCTGTCTCGGCCTCCCAAAGTGCTGGGATTACAGGCTTGAGCCACCGAGCCCGGCCTGATGTGTTTTTTTAAATAATGGAGTAGCCCACTTGGAAATAAGTGAGATTCATTATGTTCTGAGTTTTGTTCATGCCAGTACTCAAACAGTAAGGTAAAAGTAGGAAGAAAGACAATCCATTATCTTCTTGTTTCCAAATATAGAATTATCCAAATATCAGAGAAGAACTTCCTCTGTTTTCTATGACCCAACCTACCAAATATTTTGCAGTTTATCCCAGCATTCAGGACCTGGATTCAATTTTATCTTACTCCCTTGGGAATCTTACACCAGTGACTGTTCTTCTTTTCACTTACCTATATTTTCACACTCCTGTTTGCTATGATATCTTTTTCCAACAGCATTTAAGCAAATTCTAGTGGTCTTCACATCTTAGTTTTTGAAAATATTTTGTCCACAACCCCCTCTGACGCTTCTGCTGATATATCTTCTCCCTGACCTTTAAATGTGGATGTTCCTCAAGGAAGATTCTTTACCTTCTTCTCTTCTTAATATTCTTCCATAGGTAATCTCCTTCATATCCATGGTGTCTTTACCCATTAATACATGACATATTCCAAGTATATATTTCTAAAGTTCCTGTGGTTTTGTTTCCCCAGAAGCAGACCTGTGGACAAGAATTGAGTGTAAGTAGTTTATTTTGGAAGTGATCAGAGGAGACACCAGTGAGAAAGGGAAGGAAGCCGATCAAGGGTATGTTATCAAAACAATTGCCACTGTGACTCAGTGGACTTCAATCAGAGGGAACTCTGGGACACAATAGAGTTACTCAGGGACAAGTAGGTTTAGCAGTGCAACATCCCCAGATATCTTTTCAAGAATGTTGCTATAGCAAGTCTTCTTTTCTGTATGAATATAAGTTATGTTGATATGTGCAGTTACTTAGGATATTCTGTGGTCGTCGTCTTTTCTGTAGAGATGTAATGTACATATAATTGATTCAAATTGGTTTAAAAGGGTGTGTTTATCTCAAGAGAAGAGGAGAGACTAATACTCTTGGACTTTAGTATATTATCATCATAACTATTGTTGTTAAATTAATAGATGCCACATAGATTATCAGATAGATCATCCTTTGACATTGTAGTGGGAACACACTGCTCCCCAATTTTGACAGGCTGCTTACCTGTTCTGCATATTTAAGAACATATCTCTGATTCCTGTTGTATCCTCTGATCTCCTATTTCCTAGGTAGGAAATCTTCCTTTTCATATTAGTCCACATCCTTTTCTTCTGAATGATCTTCTCAGAGCACTTCATCATCTCACCTCCATCAGCTAAGTTTCTTGCCCCGTGACAACTAAGTGCATACATTTTCCCAATGTATGCAACCTGTGTTGTGAAATCATTATAAACACTAATGAAACTAACCAAATGGGGTAGGAGAGTATGGCATATGCAGGAGATAATAATAGTGTGACTATAGGTATAAAGTAGAAAGTGAGGGAAAATTGAATGATCACTAACAAAGCCCTACACTAAAACGGGGATACAACTTTGTCTCCTGCCTATCTGCTCATTCTACCCTTTAAGGAATCACAGTCACACATTTTAGGAGGCAGGATAGTTTGTTGCTTATGTAAGTATCAAACTGCATGTTTGCCAAGCCCAGCTCTACCCGTTTGCTAGGTTGATTTATTTCCCTAAGAAGTAGAAGTAATAACAGAATCTACATCACAGTGTTGTAACAGGCAAGTACTCCTACTTGGCCTTTTCCAAGTTCCTGTTTGAACGTCACTAGATGTGTCTAACTCCAAAAAATACAGATAGCATATGTCTTCCATCTACCCAACAGAAACTAACAAACATGGTGGTGGCCTTTGTGGAACTCTCCTTCCAAGGAGGAATTTAAGATTGTTTTTTGAGGGTTTGTTTGTTTTAATTAAATGCCATTGTACATTCACGGATGTATTTGGTCCAGTGATAACCCCTCTCTCCTGTTACACATGTCACCCTTTGGTCCTAACATTATGATCACAGATGCCTGGGGAATTGAAAAAGTCCAAAAATTAGAGATCACCTGGTTCTACTAAAGCCCAGGTGAAATACACGATACATTCCTCACATCATTTTTACTTCTCATGAGCCAGAGATCTAGATGTGGGATACACATTCTTGGGTTCTTAGTGTTCTTTCCTTTCCATTCACTTCTTGGGAGTATCTAAGAACATATTCCTTCCCTGCAAAGACCTGAATTCCTGATAGAGGAGCCATAACATGGGTGAAACTCAAATAGATCAGAATTTTCATATTAAAAATAAAAGGGAGACTTTTCCCTTCTCACCCTGATTTACTTAGGCGAGCAATTCTCTTACTGACTGACTGCTAGACTTCTTAAGTGTATATTTAAGGCTCTGAAGTCTTACTTTTAAAATTAAATATCAACTAGGAAAGCAGAAATCTGCTATGAGCTATTTGAAAATGTTGTTTAAGTAAAAATATCCAACTTTGTTTTAAATGAGCCAAGTAATGGTTCTTTTAATAAAGGAATAAGTATAATATTTGTAAGTAGATGTAGTACATACACAAATACGCACACACATATACACATGCATGTGCATTGCTTAGCCATAGATGGACATTCATCAGGCAATATATGCACCTCTAAACCCTAAGCACCTTCAGGGTGTAAATGTAGGAGTTGGGCTGTTGCAGGTACTCCCCATTGTGAGTTATGGCTTATAGAAGAATTTGCTCAGCTGAGAAGCAGTCTAATGATTTGCAATCAGCAATGCTTTCTCCTGATTCAGCTGATGTCTTAGCTTCCTCACAGTATTCATTAAGTAATTTTTTGATATTTATGTTCCACTCCTATACTTTATTTTCTAGCACTGTGGTTAACATGTAGGAAATAAATCCCTGACAGCTAAGTTTAATCACTACAAAGAAGAGATTCTGTTCATTACATACTTGTTTATGTTTTGTTACATGAAAATTTCCTGTAACTAAATAATGCATTATTTATTATAATGCAACAAATCTAGTTTGTTGTTGTGTTGTTGTTGTAGTTGTTGCAGACTGGGCAGTGTGAAAGGGCTAAAGGATCAAAAAGTGACAGTGAAGGACAAAGGGGTGAGGCCAAGATCAAATTAGATTTGCTTTCAGAGCAGCCAGACAAGTAAAGCAAAGAACTGAAAGAAATTAATCCAGCTCGGAAAATTCTGAAATTCTCTGTTCGGGACAGAAAAAAAAAAAAGGCATCAATCGTGACTGGTAAACAGCTGGCAAGAAGAATGACTGATACAGAAACCAGACACAGGCTCTAGCCTGACTCTTATATGAAAGTAAAACACAAAGAAATAGCATTTACGGGAAAATCATATTTCCAAGTTATTTGAAAGTAGGTCAGATTCTACTTTCTCTCTCTGGACTTGGACATACTGTTACCCTTGCAATGCCTTTGCCTGAACCCTCTTGTGCATCTGGGAATGATAAGAATACCATTGTGCTTGGCACATAGGAAGGCCTTAATAAATGTAAGCTATTGTTATTCCTTGGTATATGCTAAACATTTTATTTCCATGTTATATATTTACTGTGAGAATTAAAAGGGAGAGTTTTCACCTACACAATAGGAACTGCAAAGATATTTACCTGTGTTACTTAGAAGGTTCTCACATTATTACACTGATTCATTTGTAAATTTGATTTTGCTCTGGGAGTATTCAAAAATGGAATATTTCACAAATATTTTAATCATGTTGGGGTCATTCTATTCTTTACCAATAAGTTTGGATATTAAATAACATCACAATATTTATTGAAATAACAATCTGCATTTTACTAATTTACACTGATTCAAACATCAGATTAATTGTAGAATTATATTCTTAAAAAGTCATAATGAGTCTGATTGATTTGTGAAAACTTAATATACAAGGTTCATGTACAATGTTTCTATCTTTCCGATCAGGAGACTCCAGGAATGACTTTTCTGTGGTTGCTGGTAGCTTGAGGATGAAAAATGAAAACAGTGAATCCCTCTGAAAAGAGTCAAGCCAACATCATCAGGCAGCACTAGAATTAGAAAATATGATGCTTTTGGAGGCCTCACATACTCCTATCTTGATACTATTATGGCAAGTAGGTGTGAGTGAAACTGGCCTATTTGGTCACAGGTCTAGAATATTCTGACATGATAAGAGTGCTTTATTTCTCTGGACACAATTCTAACTATCATCTTAACGATCCTAGGTCACAAAATGTCAACATAACCGAAGGAGTAGTCAAACAATGGGCCTGTATTATTAGAAAACTTCAGAAAGTGCTGATCAACTTGCCCCTTAAAAAGACTACCGGGAGCTCATTTGTCATTTAAAAGGGTTCTGAGTCAACTGGGTTTTCCATTCCGACCTTACGAAAACATTCAAAGGATCCCGAACTCCACTTCATCCCTTGACCATTTCAAAGTAACGTCTTTGCTCTTGGTCTCAGCATTGGAATATTTCCCAAGCACCTTCCTGGATTGCTTTGTCTCACCAGCAGGTGTACATACTAATAGCCACTACTGCTGCTTATCCCATCATTTTTCACCTTATCACTCTGATTTATTACTGTTTTGACTTTGATTTTGGAATCCATTGTTTATTGCTTTGCATACTAATGACACTTCCTACCTTGAAGGGGTGTGGCGGCTCCCCTTTTCCCATCTCATGTTATTTGTGCAAAGTTGATTTACATTAGCTAGTTTTATATACAATGACCTCTTTGTGTGTGTGTGTGTGTGTGTGTAGCATTCCTTCTGTTTTTAACTTTCTGCCAACAACTAAGAAAAATTTACTAAAAGAAAAAAATTAAAACAACAACAATAATAATAAAAACGGTAAGAGGAAACTTTGAGAGATGATGGACATGTTTATGGCCTTGATGTTGATGGTTTCACAGGTATATAATTATCCCAAACTCATCAAAATGTATATGTTACATATGTGCAACTTTTCATATGTCAATCGTATCTCAATAAAGTGGTTTTCTAAAAAAACTTTTAAGAAAAAGACTAAAGTTGATATGTGCTGTCAGAATTTTCCCCTTCTCATTATATTTCCTAGGAAGTATGGTTGCCTTTTAATATTTATGTTATCACTAATGTATTAGAATAAAACACAGTTGTTATTGAGGAGGTTTTTTTTCCAAAAGACACTTGCCACGAAACGTATGTCTCATTTCTTCCCAAAGAGAGATTTTACACCCAGAGCTAATCTCAATCATTCGTTTATTTTCAAAAAAAAAATTATTTAGCATATACAATGTTCCAGTAATGAGCTAAGTGTTCGGGATATATGAGTCAAAAAATATAACTTATGCCCCCAAGGAGCTAACAGAGATGTGATCAAGTAAATGGACCTTATTCTATAAAGGGATAAATCTTACAACATGGTAGTTGAGGTACAAGGCACAAACATAAGAAAGCATGCTCCTTGGTAAAACAGGGAGGACTTTACAGAAGAGGTGATATGGACCTGACTCTTGAAAAAGGAATAAAAGGTGGCCAAATCATACCTAAGACTGAGTATAAAGACTATTACTAAGGAAGGAACAGGGTCAAAGGCAAAAAAGATATGAGAAAATGAGGCACATTTGGAGAATGTGTGGGTATTTTGTGAGCTGAGTGACGTCAAATTAAACTGGGAACTTTGGAGACTCATCATGAAGAACCTTGTAGGTGATCCTACAATTATTAGATTTCTGTCTATAAATTGAGTACGAAAAGACTCACTTGTGGAAAAACTTAAAAATGTATATTCCCAGAACTCACTTTCCTCAAAACTAGAGATCAGTAGACTGGGGATGGGCATTGGAATTCTGCATTTAAAAACTCCTCCTATGTGATTTTTGGAGCACACCACAAAGAGAAGCCTTTGAAGAAATCTGAGCAAGCAAAGTAGTTGCATAACCAGAATTGCATGTCAAATCCTTTGGTAATATTTTAGAGAATGCCAAAACAACTATTTGGTCAAGTCATTCAAACTAGTCATGAGCACAGTAAAAATATTTGCCAAACTGATTGGCCAATTCAGGCTGAAAGGGGATCCAATGGTCTGACTTGGAACCCTTTTAAAGAATTTCTCTGAGCTTATTGTTCTACAGAATAGTGTTATTGTTTGCCCTTGGACTTCCTTTAGTAACATAACCCAGTTTCCGAGTTTTGGTGGTTTATGTTCCAGATATTATCCTTGCGTAACCTTCAGGTTTTGTCACCTCCATATTAGTGTTAATGTGAATCAGGAATTCAGCATTGCAAATGCTTTACTTGGGCTCCTATTGGTAACAATACATGTACATTTGTAAAATATACTCAATTTCATACCAGCTGGTAAGCTAGTAAGCCCAAGAGCTCTTTTCTAGTTATTTCTTATTTTTAAAAGTGCTGTCCAGTCTGACCTCTTAGAATGGTGCCTTTATTAGACTGTAGATGTTAGATTTGAAGGTGTTTTAGAATCTCACTACAAACCCCAAGCACTTAGACTTATCCATGCTGTGAAAGGTTATTCTCATGCAGTTGGAGGTAAAATAGGATTGGGGTCTGCATTGCTTTTCCTCTTCCAACTACATGTCTATGTGAAGCTGGATTTTCTTCATCTATTTCAACCACAAAACATGTCCGGCAGATTGAATGCAGAAGTTGATATGAAGTCCAGCTGTCTTCTATTAAGCCAAATGCGAAAAAGATTTGTCAAAATCTACAACAATGCCATTTCTTTACTAATTATTTTGTTTAAAAAAAGATTTTTTCATAAAATACAGTGTGTTATTATGTACTGTTTCATGTTACTTCATATAAAATAATAAATATTTTAATTTTTTGTGCTTTAATTTCTGATATGGTAAATGTTGATAGCTGTAGCTGACAGAAATCAAAGCTCTTTAGGGTCCTCAATAATTTTAAGTGTAAAGGTGACATGAGATCAAAATGTTTGAGGAAGATTGGCCTACATAAAAGGGAGAGATTAATAAAATTGTGGTATATTTGATAGCATTCAGTTCACTTGAGAAATTTAATTTGGGTCCTTTCTTTCTGGAATTACATACTTTACACATTACTTCTAAAGACTGTATCTTGTATAGACACAAGAACAATTTTTTTTCTAACAGTAGTAATAATTGGCAAAAATTCATGTTGATTAGAATATGCCTAACTGCAAAAAAAAAAAAAAAAAAAGCTTTTTCTTTTCTTGCAGGAAGTACACATTCATTTGTGTGCATGTTCAATAGAGAAACATGAGAGTCTGGAAGTGTCGGAAGAGGGAAAACTTGGATTTCCCAAAATTCCCACCAGATGGACATTTTATTGCTCTGTGTGGCCACACCAGCCATGTGCGCTCTTGAGGCACTTTTTGCCCCATGCTCTTGTAAAATCTTTTCCAATATTGACACATGTATTGCTTTCTAGATTTTCTTCAAAAAGAATATCTTTGTTTACTGTAATGTTTAGAAGATTTTATACATATAATACACTACTATATGTAATTAATATGTAATATAATTAATTATATAATTATTATACAATAAGATTGTGTATATAATCTTTTAGACTAAGATTATGTGTATATATGCATGTATCTTTTTCCTTTCCATTCAGCTTTCATTTTGTTTTCTGATTCAATTTCTGATGCCTTAAGATTCCTTTACATTACTTTTCAGACTTCATCAGGGTTTGTTTTTCAACTTTGATGTGCAGATTTTATTATTGTATTATTGTTTACGTCCTCCTCCAGATCATTAATGAAGATGTTAAATAAGACCAGACAAAATACCAGGCCTCCAAGCCCTGCACTAAAAAAAATCTCCTTTCCCCGTGATATATTGTCATTTACTGTTGCCCTGTTCCATTTATTACTACAAGCTAGGTTTCAATACATATGACCATGCTCATATCTAATTTGAATTAATTTTGCAAGTAAGATTTTGTGAGGCCTTGCATAAAGTGATCCACCAAAATTAAGATAGCTCACTGTCATTTTTTAAGGAAAAACCTGTTTCCTTGCTAATTTCACAACTCTTCTCCCTCCTATAACCCTAAGCCCTCTCCATGCCATCATCTGTCACTACTCAAGTTCTTTTTGTTTGTGAGAAAAATTTAGTTTATGTGGTCATTATCCACCAATGTGCCATCCTCAAGATACTCAGGTGTGGGTTCCTTTTGACTCTTGTAAACCTAAACCCTCTGATCCCACAGACTTTTCTTGCCAGAGACGGTGGTCTTATTTTTCTCTCCCGTTTTCTTTTCACATATGTATGAACTTTATGGTCATTTTTAGGACTTTAGGGTCATTTTTACTCATTTTGGGACTACTCTGTGATACTCATATGATACCCTCGGTTAAAATCTCACCTCCCCAGTTCCCCACCCACATCCTTTCTTCAGACATTTACCTCAGGGGTGCTGGGGCTTTTTTGAGAGTAGAGTTCTGTGGCAGGAATTGCCATATACATGGAGATATCTGATGTCAAGAAAAAGCTTAAGATTCAGTCCATAGGCCTCACAGCTGAACTTGGGAGTTGAAATCCCCAAACCACATCTTATCTTCTTGTTGGGAAATAAGATAGGCAATGGTCACAGAGGAATATAATTTATTTACAGATGATGGGGCAGGAAAGCCACACCCCCATGCCCAATCTCTGTCCACAGAAGAGAGAGGAAGGTGATTGTATGGCAGAATTAGGGCATAGCAGGGGGACCAGCTCCAGAATATATTTCCTAACCACTTTGCAAACTCAGAAACGGCATCTTTTAGGATCATCCTGGCACCATCTTTTAAAATAAAAATATCCCTCAAAAGAACGTTTTAATAAAATTTGACTGGAGCTTACCGGAGCTTATTATTAATCAATATCTTACCTTATTGCAAGGGCCTGCATACCAAAGGGCAGGGAAAGCAAATGAAGAGTTGAGAAGGTGAGATGTGCGAAGAAGAGTGAAAACTGGGGTTTGAGATGCAGTTCTGCAAAAGCTGGTGTCCTGAGCAGTAATACCCTGGTGGTTTTGGGGAACAGATAGTGAATAACTTGAAGCAATGAACAAGGATCAGGATGGCGAAGCAAACTCATCCCCAAGCCAGTCACCAGAATATCATAGGGGACAGGGGCAGTCATTCACTTACTTCTTCACTCATTCATTATTTATCCATTCGTCCATCCAAAATAATATCTTTAATCACCCTTTATGTCCCACGTGCAACACTAATATTTTTAAGCATGCTTTATGTCCAAGGTGTAAAGGATACAAAGTTGGCACCAAAAAAATTCAAACATTGCCCTTAAGTAGTTCATGATGAAATGGCATTGCTTCCAGAAAGTTAAGCAGATAGATTAGAGTCCAGGATATGGAAGCAGTCTCAGAAATGTTAGAGGACACCAAAGAGAATCAATTACCCAGGGGTCTAGGGAAATGATCACTCTTTTCTTCTATGCAGGTGCAGGGTCAGAGAAGGGGTGAAGGGCATCAGGGAGGATATTTCTTCATGGAAACTTACCTCTTTTCCTAGCAAAATGAAATTCAATCTCCCTGCTCTGTGGAAGTAATCCAACTCTGCTTCAGGTCTTGGTTGAGCAAGAACAAAAGGGGCAATGCCTTCCTTAACTATCTTTTGTTATTATAGAGCTCAGGATGAAGGCAGGGAGGAGGAAGAATGGAATAAGTTGCAAAGGCAAAAATGGTATCAAGGTATGCCGGTGCTGTATTGATTTTAGTTTTATTGCATTTTAATCAGGAGCTACAGTGGACTGAGTGATGCTCTGTCCAGGGATCCTTTTTGCCCAGGAAGCATGCTTGACCTACTTGCAAGGCAAGGGAAGAGTGAATGTCTTCAACCAAGGCAAGAAGTTGGTGGATGATTGGCTCCACTTTTTGGTACTTTAGTGAGAATAATTGATGAGCGTCCTCCATTGCCTACCAGAGTTTTCTGGAGATCCCGACCTCCAGTTGCTGGTAGGTAACTGACTTGATACCACAACTTCATGGTCTTCTTTCCTTCCTGAGTCACTCTCCCATTTTCCTGCCAGCACTTCCTGGGACCATCTTCCAAAGAAATCAATCATACTTGAATGCTTGTCTCAGGGTCTGCATCTATGGAAACCCAAATCAAGACAAATAGTTTCTTGAACTTCTGCATGCATGTTTGCCAACAATGCTTAAAAGGACCTGCCTAAATGTAGTATTCTCTTTGGCCTTTTCTTCAACTTTCCCAAACAATCATTCAGCCTTCTTGTTCCCACAGCATTGTACCTTGTTATGACAGTGCTATAATTGGGTAACCCAGTCCTCTTGACAGGATTGATTCAAATCCCCTTTCCATAGGCAAAAGAAAGGCCAATGACCTCCGCAAGATTATCCTGACACCTAGTCAGCTTACAGTTTTAAGGTTTCTGAGATTCTAGTGAAATATTACCGAATTCTTAATCCCTGCCCTGCAGCTTGTGACTGTTCCCTTATCTCCATCCTGACCTCAATCCAAATATGGAACTCAATAGATTTCCATTAGAAAGAGCAAAAAAATACTGCTCATAGCCATTCATTCTTTCAAAAAGTATTTCTTGAGCACAAATGTTCTAGACATCATTTTATGTTCTATTAAGAATAAACAAGACTGACAGGGTTCCTGTTGAATTATGATCTCAAACTTCATTTTTTCCCATTTATTTACTGGCTCATTCATCAAACAATTGTTAAGTATGTACTATTTGCCAGGTATGTATTCTGGAGCTACAAGAATGAGCAGTTCCTGCCCTCAAACCATTGCTGGCCAAGAAATACAAAGTACTCCATCACTCTGTAATAATCAGGAAAGTCAGTGGGAGTGGAGGAGTGGGTGAGGGTGGGCAGGTTTCTCATTTTTCCTCCTCTATGATTTAGGGAATATAGGCCCAGCTCAACCTTAAGGTGTAGCAAAAAAAAAAGAAAAAAGATGGCTAAGAATCCAGGTTACCAAGATATGGCTCAAGAGGGTCAGTGGATTCAGAGTCAGGAAAAAACAGAAGTGCAGGTCACTCAAGTAGCAATGCTAGCCCCTGAAGGGAGGCTAGGACAGTAGGAATTGGGGACAAAGCCTGAGCTTGGGTGTTGCGGATGGGGGGAGGGAGGAGAGATACAAAAACCAAACCAAATAAAGCTCACACCATCCTCTAGCAACAGTTACTAGAGCAGAATGTGGAGTAACCCAACAGCAGTGACCTGGTGGCTCTAATTTCCCAGTTCTTGTTATGACTATATTCAGCCCATCATTTTTGTTTTCAAAGGCTTGATTAAAACAACTGATTATGGTATCATCAGTGCCAATATAACTGCTATGAGAAACTTATTGGCAATCCAGCTAATTGGGTAATTTGGAATATACTTGAATAGGTCAAACCTGAGATACCCTGATTAGTGGTTTGTGGCTTTCCTATTCAAGTTGTAATCATTCTCCTCACTTGGAAGAATGAATGTCCTTGTGTATAATAATGAGCCAGTTGATTTTCTCTTAATTGAGCTCATAGTGTAACCAGACCCCCTCATTCACTGGGAGTTAGCTCTCAGCTCCCCTTTCCGTTGGTTAGGAGACACCAGTACTTACGTAGGCATTGTAGTGTTCTTTTATGCCTCATGAATCTTGTTTCTGTGTTACTGTATAAATCCACGAAAGAAACTCAAGACATCCACAGTAAGTATTAATCTTAAACTATGTTAGGGTCACGCCTTAGCAAGTCCATCCTATTTTTCTTGTTGCTCCTTTTTCTCTTTATTTTTCTTCATCTTCACTTTCCTTTGAGAGACTATACACTCCCCAGTGACTAAGCCTCCTGTTCCTCTCTTGCAGAGTATCTCTACCTATCACATTCCTCTTCATTTCTTCCCCATATCATTTCTGTTCTTCACTAGTAGCATAACCTTGGTATAAAAGTAAATATTTAACTTATACACTTTTGCCAATTTTTAGTAACATGATTTTAGTCCCTATTTAAGTTTTGGGTTCTTCTTATGCTATAAATCTATACAGACTACAGAGAATAACACTATGAGAAAAACAAACAAACCAACTTTGGGTTGTTACTGTTTAGTTGTTTTTTGTTTGTTTGTTTGTTTGTTTGCTTTTTTTTTTTTTTAGACAGGGTCTTGCTCTGTCACCCAAGCTGGAATGCAGTGGCACGATCATAGCTCACTGCAGTCCCAAATTCCCGTACTTAAGCGATCCTCCTGAGAAGCTGGGACGACAGGCTACAGGTGTGTGCCACCACACCTGGCTATTTTTTTAAAATTTTTGTAAAGATGAGTCTTGCCATGTTGCCCATGCTAGTCTGGAACTCCTGGCTTTAAGTGATCCTCCCACCTCAGCCTTCCAAAGTGCTGGGATTACAGGCATGAGTCACTGTGCCCATCCTATGATTCTTCAGTCATGGTTTAAAAGTTAACTTCCAGGTGACCTACCACATTAGTAAAAGACATTCATGAAAGAGTATTTGGGTGAGGAAAATAATATCTTTTGAATAGTTAAATTCAAATTTTAGTAAATGTAAGAATCACTGTGAAACTTGTTTAAAACATAACCTTCCAAGCTCTTGCCATGCAAATACTGAGTTAGGGGAGTCTAGGGTGATCGGAAGAATCTGAGTTTTTAAACAAGTGTCCAGGTAATTCTCATGTGGCCGAGTTCAGAAATCACTGCTCAGGATGGTAGAAATAAAACCTTTGGATATTTCCAATACAATTTTGTTGTTGTTGTTTTGTCGCTTTGTTCAAATATCTGTAGGTACAAAGGCATTTGCAGAAATAGACTATTCATTGGTATTTGCTGCATTATAATTCCCAAACGTAATAGCTTAAAACAATAAACAACTTCTGCATCACCTGGGTGATTCTGGGCTGAGTTGGCTTATCTGGGGCTGGATGATCTAGAACAGCCTCATGCACATGTCTTGTGGTTGGCTTGAATTCAGGTGGAGCAATAGGGATAATCTGGCCACATGTCTCATTATATAACAGGCAAGCCAAGGATTCTTCACATGGTAAGTTGAGGGTTCCAAAGTGTATCACGAAAGGGCAAGCCCCATTGCACAAATACTTTTCAGGTCTCCAATTTGGCCATGTTTGCTATTGTCCCACTTAAGAAGGTAAGTCATATGGGTAAGTCCAGAATCAGAATGGAAGGGAGATACCCAAGTATGTTGATTCAGGAAGGTAAATTATTGCAGCTGTTTTTGCAACAATATAATTTTCATGCTCAACTGGAAAATTCAATTGGATTCCGAGCAACTGTATGATAGAAAAAAAATCAATGATGTTGTAGATCAAATACCTGAGTTAATCTAATCCCAGCATCCCACTTAGTAACTGGAAGATGGTTGTCTTTTATTTTCTCTAATTTTCACTCTCTTCATCTACAAAATATAAATGCTAATAATAATAATGTTTACTTCACAGAGCTATTTAGAGAATAAATGAAGTAGTGGGTATAAGAATACTTTGTAAGCTAGAAATCTGGCAAAATTCAAGATATTTTTAGATGTGTTTCGTATGATTATTCCTCACTCCTCCAAAAATGACTAAAGTATTTATTAAATCAATGAGCTTCCTAATATCTTTGTGACTTGATTGTTCTCAGTATAGCCCATCCTGAACCTGCTGTTAGAGTCATCTTCCTTTAAAACCAACTTATCATGTCATCCAACACTTCAGTAAACCTCTGATAGCTCTCCATTTACCTATACAATATAAGTAGAATCAGCATATTAAAAACGTTCCCAATCTGAGCTCACCTCCATCTTTATGCAACTTTCTTGACTGTCTATTAAATTTGGCATCATTCCCTTTATACATCAGACCATTATAATTTCAAGCTACATCCATTCTATTTCCCTCAAACTACAATTTTCTTTTACTGCATCTTCCCTTTGGCAAACTTCTACTCATCCTTTAACACCCAGACTAAATATTCCTCCCTCATTGCATAAACATTTAGTGAGCCAAGAACCTTTCTCAACTTCTCAAATGTTAAGTGCTCTGTTCTCTCTGTTCTCAAAAGACTTTGTTAATATCTCTAACACTTATCATAGTGCATTATAATTTATGTGTGTATGTTTTCTGTCTCCCCACCTAGACAATAAACCACTCCACTACCAGAAATAGTGCAGGTTCTCAGTATTTAGTTTTGAGTAAATGAATGAATGAATATTTGACTCCTTTATTCCTTCCCTGGCTGGCCACATGATGCTCTGAGACTTAACCAGACATACTCAACCCCCTAGATTTCTCGTTGCCAACCCTGACCACAGACACCAAAGAGTACTCTTGCCCAGTGGCCCATTCTCACATCTAGAAGCCAGTTACAGTCATGCCCCACATAATGGTGTTTTGGTCAACAATGAACCTCATATACAATAATGGTTTCATAAGATTATAATGAAGCTGAAACATTCCTGTTGCCTAATGATGTCATAGCCATCATAGAGTCCTCATGCAATGCATTACTTTGTCTATGTTTAGATACACATAATACTTACCATTGTGCTACAGTTGCCTACAGTATTCAGTATAGTATCATGCTGTACAGTTTTGTAGCCTAAGAGCAACAGGCTGTATGCCTAGGTGTGTAGGAGGTTATACAAGCTAGGTTTCTGTAAGGATATTCTATGATGTTTGTACAATATCAAAATGGACTAACAATGCATCTCTCAGAACATGGCCTCAGTGTTAAGCAATGCAGATTCTGCTATGTCCTAACTCTCGAGTTGTCTACCAAAATTTTGACCCACTGCCTTTCCTGATCTTTTAACTATCTCATAGAGTCATTGCATTTTTTCTGCTACCTTTGTAGTCATAGTGACATCATCCAAGTATAATAACAATTCAAGGAATAGGGAAATAACTGATTTTTTAAATCAGTGTGCCTACCATGAACCTTATCAGAAGAATGTTTTTCCTACTGCTTTACAGCTGAAAACCATGGCTCAGCGAGATTAAATAATTTACCCAGGGTCAGATAGCTAAATATATGGCATACGGGATTTTAACCCAGTTTTGTCTGATAAAAAGGGGGAAAAAGCCTCCTTTTCTCTCTTAACTCTACCACAGTAGTTTGCCAACTTATAGGCTCACATCCAGGAAAGCTTAAGCTAAAGCTGTGATTTGAGGACTAGTAAAGGTTTACACTTGCCTATTTTAACCATTAGTTTATGATCTTCATACCAAGAAAAGATTTTAAGCAGTTGTAAATCAACTTAAAATAAAGCATCTAGGCAGAAAATCATGTGTTGATGGTATTATATTAATAGTTATTTTGCCTCCCAAATTTCTAGTTTATCCAATGTTTTGAGTAAATATAAGAATACAAGGGTCACTTCAAACAAAAAACTACAAAACTTCAGTCCTTCTGTTTCAACTTGTAAGTTTAAGATTTCATCTCCTTTCTGGGCAAGAAGAAAACTTTTGTTTTTATTTTTACTAAAAATAATAATCATGGATAAAATGATACAGTTTAAAAGGATTGGCTCTTATTCCATCTTTGGAATTTTTCACTCCAGACTATCTCTTCTCTCTTGGCAAAATATGACATAATGATTTGAAAGAAAGAAAGAAAAAAAAACACTTAAGTGTTTGAGGCCAGAAGTTAATTGAATAAGACCTTAGATTCTGATGAGTTTGTGTTTTATGGTTGATTAACTTGTTTTAATACCAAAAAATGCTTAGGAAACCCAATTATCATGCCACTTAAATCTGAGTTATTGGCTGATTTCTGCTAGTTTCTGGATGTCTTATTGACCAAGTTACATTTCCTACTATGATGTACAAGAGAAACTGACCTTCAGTTTGGAAAGAAAGATTTAGGTTCAACATATGAACAATTCTTCAAAAACAGAAAGACTAAATTCTTAGATTCATAAGTTGGATAACTTGAGCTTGTAATTTCCAGTTACCAACATATTTCTCGCACGAAGAATAGGATGAACAGTGTGAGAAAATGAAGGCCCTAATATTTTTCTATGCTTTGCCTATTTTTTACTAGTGTGATTATTACCACCTCACTGTTGTCCTTTTACTTTGTTTAAAGTAAATACATCAAAGCCAGATGCCTGGTTATAAATAAAGAAGGTAGAAGAGGAAATAACTGAAATTATTATGCCTCATTCTGGAGTCTACTGGCCACACTGTAAAGAACAACTTGCCATTGACATGCACATGCATATTCTGTCTCTACCAAAAAAAAAAAAAAAAAAAAAAAAAAACCAGCAACAAGGAAACAAACAAACAAACAAAAAATCTATTTTTCTGTTAGCTGGCCATCTTTCTTCACATGCTGGAGGGAGGCAAGAAGGGAGGAGAGACATAGGCCCCCTAAAGGACTGTTAGAAATTCTTACATAACCCTTTAAAATAAGAGTTCTTAACTTAACCCGAGCTCCATAGATGAGCTTCCAAAACTCTGTGAACCTCATAACCCACAATTGTTTGCAAAATCATGCTACACATTTTTCTGATGAAAGATTTCATGAAATTTATCAGATTTTCATGAAACTCTATGATCCATAAAAAATAAGAACCAATGCTCGGCCAGGCTCAGAGGCTCATGCCTATAATCCTAGCACTTTGGGAGGCCGAGACGGGTGGATTGCCTGAGCTCAGGAGTTCAAGACCAGCCTGGGCAATACAGTAAAACCTATCTCTACTAAAATACAAAAAATTAGCCAGGTGTGGCGGCATGCAACTGTAGTCCCAGCTACTCAGGAGGCTGAGGCAGGAGAATTGCTTGAACCCAGGAGGTGGAGATTGCAGTGAGCCGAGATCACGCCATTGTACTCCAGCCTGGGCCACAGTGCAAGACTCCATCTCCAAAAAAAAAAAAAAAAAAAAAAAAAAAAAAAAAAAAAAAAAAAAAAAAAACCCAATGCTCCTAAGTCCTAAGTTCCTCCAACTTCCAGGCATGACTATTTTTCTGGGATATCAGGGAATCAAGGCGACTAAAGGGATGACAGGTAGAAAATGGGAAGAATAAGCCATGGCTTCTTGCCTAGTACAAGTGGAGGCAACATGAGACCACAGCTTTCTTTTTTTTTTTTTTTTTTTTTTAAATTTATTTATTATTATTAAACTTCAAGTTGTAGGGTACATGTGCACAACGTGCAGGTTTGCTACATATGTATACTTGTGCCATGTTGGTGTGCTGCACCCATCAACTCGTCATTTACATCAGGTATAACTCCCAATGCAATCCCTCCCGCCTCTCCCCTCCCCATGATAGGCCCCGGTGTGTGATGTTCCCCTTCCCGAGTCCAAGTGATCTCATTGCTCAGTTCCCACCTACGAGTGAGAACATGCGGTGTTTGGTTTTCTGTTCTTGTGATAGTTTGCTAAGAATGATGGTTTCCAGCTGCATCCATGTCCCTACAAAGGACACAAACTCATCCTTTTTTATGGCTGCATAGTATTCCATGGTGTATATGTGCCACATTTTCTTAATCCAATCTGTCAAGTACAGAATTGTACAAAACTCAGTTCACAGACGGGCTGAAATGAAAGCAGCTTTCATAACCCTCAGGTTTGCCACTTCTCAGATAAATAATGCAGAATCATATGTAGGGTTGCTCCTAAATATTTGAAGCAAGGCACTGAAAGCTGTGTATTACTGAGATCTGTAGGTTTAACCTGATTGATATTTTCCATGTATATTTAATTAAGCAACTTCTATATGCCAAGTATAGTATCAGACACCAAAGATATGCTGGTGAGCTGAACAGGAATTAGAAGGAAAGAATAAGCAAGACTTGATTCAGCCAAACTTGTAAGGGAACTGGGATACAATGAAATCTCTTTGCACTGTTATGTTAATCACAAATTACCACAAAGCCATAGAATTTTGGAACTAGAAGAAAATTTGATGATTACCTAGTTCAGTCCTTCTATTTTCTAAGGACTTTGTTCAGGGTCATTCAGTTCAAGTGGCAATACTGGGATTGAATCCTAGGTTTTCTTTCATCTAGCCCATTTATCTACCCTCTATTTTAAATTGTGGCTCCATAACCTATCTATACCCTTTTATTTCTAGAGTCAACTGATTTCAAAAATCCCTTCAGCCTCCCAAATACCTGGATGCCAATAGAGAATTCCTCAAAATCCTCTCTCCAAACATCAAGATACCCATTCCACATACCAAGAAGAAAGAAAATTTAGAATTTATTGTAAAGTATACAATTGGTTGGTATCAATATACCAACCAATACAATTGGTCTTGATGATGAGGGTGAAAAAGTTATTGATGATAATGATGATGACAATACTATCACTAATGATAATGGCACCTAACATTTTTAGCTTGCTCAATATTAGATCCTCATACTTGTCCTCTTAGAGGTCATGATTTTCACTATATAACATGGACATTCTAATTCAGGTATATTGATACCAACCGATTACAAATTTAGAAAAATTTCAATATTGAAATCCAGCTTTTGCTCAGAAAAAGCAGCATCTCTGGCTCTTTAAAATTACAGTCTCAACTGGTCCACTCGTTCATGATGTCATATACAGTTTCACGTTGTCTGGGCAACCTGGTAAACATACTGCTTCCTCCATTGTTTAATTCCCTTCCCTAAGTGAGATCCTTAGGCAACCAGGCTTCATTAGTTCAGGTGCTAGCCTCAGGGAACTACTTGTTTTAATTAGAGGGATGAAATGGCATTTTAATTGTGCACAATGATTAATAAACATGCTGAGCTGCTGCATAATGATCTGCAGCTTGAAGAGCTTTCTCCCTTATTCCTGATATCTACATCCATTAACTGATTGTTATCCAGGTGGAGAGCTGTCGAGCTCTTCCTCCAACCAAAATGCACACTGTCTGTCCTCCAATTTTTCTGTTAATAACAATTACTATAACTAAGTTCCATTAATTTTTGTGGTAACAGAGAGACAAGACTAGAATGGAGAGAGCTTACAAAGTGCTATACTGCCTATGTAATTTATTTCAGTGAACTTTCCTGTAAAAGGGAGATAATAATATGACCAACCTGACAGGGTTTTGCAAAGACTAAATGAGATAATGTATGCAAAACTGGCCCAGAGTAGGCGCCCTGAAAATGTGAGGTGCTATGATCATTAGTAGTAGTAGTGTCATCATCATCATCATGAATAACTTCTTCACCCTCATCAATTTCATCATCAAGACCATAATCTTCCTCAAGATTAGGTACTCATGTATTTCCTCTGATAGGTCATAATATTCAGTATATAACATGGACATTCTAATTCAGGGATCACTTTCTAAGGTGTGATGGTTGACTGAAGATTTTCCCAATTTCTCCTTTACGTTGTATGAAAGTAGTTTGGAATGACTTATGGGAAATGTGTGCAAAGAAAGTCACGTATTACAGAGACTTAATATCACCCCCTAAGTAGTTAAATAAAATACTTGCTGCATGTCTGAACTTCAATGAAAACAGAAACTAAAGAACTAGATGATAAAGTGACTTACTTTACAAAGCTTCATCTGCTTGGCATTTGTAATACTTTTATTGGCTACCATTATAGTTTGGTGACTCCTTACAGCATTACAGCTTTTTTCCCTAGTTGCAGACACTAGTATATTGTTTGTTTTGTGTTTCCTGAAAATTGTTCCTCAAGGTCATATATCTATCTCCGAATCTTTGACTTTACTTGATTTGAGGGAAATAATTCTGGAGGAAACTGAGGGCAGCCGCCACAATTCACCATTTGTAAATGGTTATTGCGATGTTGGATATTACACAATTGATCCTATTTCTTAGCTTGAATTATTAAAGACACTATTTTTAAAATAGGCCAGCTGTTCTACTGACGTACTTATCTTTATTTTTTGACATATTACCATAACTGCACACCAATACAACTCACTTATGCCCAAGAAAAGTAGTTATGACTGAGCATGTTAAAAGCTAAATATAAAACTGCTTTCTCTCCCACAAAATGTTAAGGATTTCATAGAAACAAGTCTGCCCCACTGAAGATGTCTTCCTGTACACAGTCATTATGGTTCAGTGAAGCAGATATGATTGATTACACAGGCCAAATTTTACCTTGCCTCCAGGGCGCTCCTAATTCTTGTTGTTATTTCCTTTAAAGGCACACAATTGTCTGCAAGAGTCAAAGGGGAAAGGTGAATGAACTCTTTTGGCCATGGTAGAGCAGAGAGAAAGGTTTTGGAACAGATACTGAACCTGAAATATCTAAGACAGTGCCGAAAGAAAAAGAGGACTGAATGCATTTTTCTTATTTTCCTATTTCCTAGCAATGAAGTCTTTAAAATCACTCACCTGAAGTTCCACTAAAATATATATATATACACTTATTATAATGGTCAACATTAAAAATACTGACCATATGAAATGTTGTTGAGGATGTGGAGAAACTGAAACTCTTAAACACAGCAAGCGGTGACCTACATATTACAAACAGTGCAGAGATTTCTGCAGGGGAGTGGAGCGCAAGAGTAAAATGCTACAGCATTTTTGGAAAATAGTTCTACAGTTTCTTAAAAAGTTAAACATGCAACTACTAGGCAGTCCAGCATTCCACTTCTCTGCACGAACCCAAGAAATGAGAGCAGGTGTCCATACAAAGACTTCGACACAAACATTCGTAGTAGCTTTATCTGCAATCGGCAAAAATAAACAGCCACAATGTTTCTTCTTCACAAGGGAACAGATAAACAAATTGTGCATCTAATGAAATACTACTCAGAACGAGAAAAGAATGAATGATTGATCCATGCAATAGCAAAGATGTATCTCAAAATAATTATTCTCAGTGAAAGAAGTTAGACAAAACTGATATCTATGGTGGCAGAAAACAGTGCGGAGATTTCAGCAGGGAAGTGGAGTGCATGAGTGGTTATAAAGGAGCATGAGGAAACTCTTGGGAATGATGAATATGTTTGTTATCTTGATTGCAGTTAGTTTCATGAGTGTATAACATGTCAAAAACCAAATTGCACACTTTCAATACATACAGTTTACTGAATCTCAATTACACTTCAGTGAAACTGTTAAAATAAATAAATCACTTTCTCGAAATTTTTTGAGCATAGTTATCTGTTCTAATAGGACTGGTTACAATATAGTGTATTAATCTTTGGTGAATATATATAGATAACACGTTTTTCTATAAAAGGCTATCAATGTAAAGAGATGAGTTCAATAAACCAATACTATTATGTCAATATAGACACAATTAGGATATTAGGAAGACTTTTCTCAAGTAAACAACCATAGCACTAAAAACATGGCTGTGTAAAGACGCTTGTGGTAAACTCTTTGACCATTTGGGATGTTTCGAATAACCATCCAGTAATATTGTGCTAAATTAAGGCCTTAGATTATTTTTCTGATTTTCTCTCCAATGCTAGAAGAGCTATGAGGAGAGATTTTTCTGGAGTATCCAACTTAGTACCCCCCCTACTATTCTCAGCCCAACCCTGTGGCACAGCAGTCAGTCAATCCCAGCTATGCCAACCCTGTGGCACAGCAGTCAGTCAATCCCAGCTATGCCAACCCTGTGGCACAGCAGTCAGTCAATCCCAGCTATGCCAACCCTGTGGCACAGCAGTCAGTTAATCCCAGCTGCAGATTTGCTGACTCGGTGGTGATCTCTATGAGCTGATCTATTAATGAATTCTTTATTACCAATGATTTTTTTTCTTTATACAGCTTACCTTTAGTCTTCTCAAGCTCACCTGAACTTCCTTCCCATTTCTCTGTAGCCTTTACCATGTTATTACAGAGCAGTTTAAGAATACTCATTGAATGAATGTCTACATTTTAAATGTACTATTTCTTTCAAAATATCCCAAGCCCTCAACGCCTACACTAAAATAAGATGACTCTTAAAAAATGATTTGTGAGAAATTTACTAACTTGGTAAAGAAAGGCTATTTAAACATAATGTAGACTAATATATATTCACAAAACTGTCAAGCCAGATGTGCATATATTTATATTACCACTAAATTTATATTATTTACTAATATTCTTTAATAATCAAGAAGCCATAGATTATAATATTTTAGATAAATCTATACTAACTGATTAGGTTCATGTTATTTTTCTCTCTTTGTTAGGAATGCAACACATTTATTGAGTGCTTATTAATAAAAACTATCAGAACAATAGTTAAAAATCATTTGTGTGATGAAAGAAAGAAAAGAGACAAAAAAGAGAAAGGAATTGAATCTGTATGTACTTTTCTACTTTATCAGTTATAACATGCATTGCTTGGATTATTTTAGATTCTTCACTTTAGTTCTCAATCTTGGCTGCACCTTTCAGATTCACCTGATCTTGAAAAAATGTTGAATGTCTGGGTCTCACTCCAGACCAACTGAATGAGAATATATGGGAATAGGCCCAAGGACTGATGTTTTTGATGCAAAGAGGGATTTGTAAATTCCTCTTAAAATGTGCAAATTAATAACACATTATTAGGGTGGCCCTAATCTTCTCATCAGATATTGATATTTCCTTGATGTCAGCTTTCCTCTTATTCTCTGGTCATTTTGTCTATCATATCCACCATGACTTACATTTTGGCAGCCTTCTGGTTCTTCCCTCAGTCTTCTCCCTCACTCCAGAAAAGCCCTGTAAGAAAACAGAGTCATAATAAGCAGTGGAGACTTTGGTGAAGATGTTGCAGGACGATCAGGATACTTCGTATCACATATCTTACAACCACATGACACTTACCACACTCCAAAGTCCTGTCTCCCTTAATACAATTGAGATTTTTTTTTTTCTACTGAACCAGCATTTTATAGAAGAAAAAGTAGAACAAAGTACACAAGTTTCCAAAGTAATTCACCTCCACCCCAAACCTGTATATTCCCAGGCAAAAACAAAAGGTCATGCAGTTAATAGGTCTTCCCATTTTTAGAAAACATTTTAATCACCATGTTATTATTTGAGCATGCCTTTGCACTGCTATACTCCAAGTGGCTTATCAAAAGCTTCTCCCAAACAGACTTAATCATCTCCACAAGAGTAACCTTGGTACCATCTGGTAAGATAACAAAATAGTCTTCATATCATTTTATGGACATATATTCATGTTGACCAAAAATTAAGAAAAAATAAAGGTTACTCTTATGTTAAGAAAAGCAAAAAATTCCGAGCTGGAAAAGGGAACAGTGACAGCAGAGTAGGGTCACTATAGTTAACAACAATGTATTGTATATTTCAAAATACCTGACAGAGAGGACTTGAAATGTTCCTGACACATAGAAATGAATATTGAGGTGATAGATACCCCAAATTCCATAATTTATCATTACACATTCTACGCATGTAACAAAATATCACATGTGCCTCATATATATGTATAAATACTATGTAACAGTAAAAAATTTTTAATTTTAATTTTAATTTAAAAATTAAAAAAGAGAGTAGGAAAGAGATTAACAAAACAAGTACAGCTGCCAAAAAAACGAAGCCAGAAAGGATAGAATGGAAACAACTAGTGTCAATCTTGTAGCTCACAATCAATAGTTTTAGAGTTCCAACGTGGATTTATATTTTAAAAACTTGGGGTACCATCCCCAGTGACACTGATTAAGTAGGTCTGGGATTGGACCAAAACTGACATTTTTCCCAGCTCCCATAGGATTCTGATGCAGATCACTGACATGCCTCATTTTGGAATTTCAAACTGTAAAGTGCATAAGAATCATCTGAGGATCTTGGTGAGATTCAGATTGCACTAATGGTAATGTGTAAGGATGAGGCCTGAGATTCTACATTTCTAACAAGGTGCTGCCAATTATATGACCTATGTGTCACACCTTTATGTCAAGGTAGTAGGATTTTGAAAATTGGGTTTGGGTGTGTTATAAATATGATTTGGATTGGGCTCCATCAAAGATTATTTCATTGAAAAATCTCTTGGATTTCTTGCATTGCCCAGTGCATCTCTTCTCTGCTCTGGACTGACCCAGTTCTTAAGATTTGCTCCCCATTACAGAGTTAGTTAAGCTACAATTAACAACTGTGGATTCAATAAGTCTTTCTCTTTCCTTATTTAATATAGATTTGGTTATCATCTATGATAGTGATTGGTAAACGGCTACAGGCAGGCCAATCTGGCTGCTGCCTCTTGTTGTAACTAAAGTGTTATTGAACACTGCCACATCCATTTGTTTACGTATTACCAATGGCTCCTTTCCTACCATAATGGCAGAGTTCAGTAGTTACCATAGAAACCATGCAGCTGACATGATCATATATGATCTGGTTCTTTACAACAAATTTTGATGATCCTTGCCCTATGACAATTCACGGTCTTCTAAGCTTCAGTTTCTGCAATTAACCCAGAAGTATTTTTAGCACAAGATGTAGTCAAGAAAAGGAGGAAACCTTTTTTATTAATTCTGAGGTTTTCCGCAGATCTCAGGAATTTCAGTTTCTCTTGCCTTGTATAACTGAATGCCCTTCATTCACTGCTGCTATTTGATTCACTTATACGTGTGTTTTGTTCTTTTATTTGATAAGTAGCTATTGACTTATTAAGCTTTTAAGGAGTGATAGAGATAATCAGAGGACACAAAGATCATTTTATGTTTGGTCATGAGAAAGTCTTTATGGAGAAGATGGGACATAACTTTGCTATTGAAAGGAAGTGTAGACATGCAATTGCAAAGAAGCAGAGAGAGGTGGGAGGATGAATAAATAAAAAAGAGTCAGAATACTCAAAAGGTATTCAATAAGCGAGCAAGTACTCTGCATAACTATATTGGAGTGTTCGTACAGGACAGTGGGACACAGGACTACACTTTAAAGCACCTTGAAAACCAGTGTAAGAATTTAAAAGAGTTCTTAGGTCCTTGCAACTCAGTGTGGTCTCCAAACCAGCATGGGCATGCCCTAGGACCTTCTTAGAAATGCAGATTTTCTGCCCAGCCCCAGACCTACTGAATCAGATTCTACATTTTCACAAGATCCTCAGATCATCTGAGGATGATGATTAAGTTAAAGTCTGAGAGTTAAAGTCTGAGAAGCACTACTCTAGGAGAGAACCACTTGTGTAGTGCTGAAAGTGCTGTACTGGGGCTCCTGAAGATTCCAGAGCTATCATTTACAAACTGCGTGTCTTTGGACAAATCCCTTAAAATCCCTAAGCTTGTTTGCTCATATGTGAAATGATTATATTTGAGCCTTCCAACTCTGAAACTCTATTCTCTCATTCAATGGACATCAACTAAAGGGGGATTGTGATATGAGAGGGGATATAAATACAGTTATGCTTTAGAAAGGCCAGTGTAAAGACTGTTTCAACATGGATTTGAGATGGAAAAAAAGAAGACAGAAACTGGAATACTAGTTAAAAATGCAGTGTGGAATTCTAAACCTGAGGTTACAAAAATATAAAAATATACTTTTGTGTAAAATTATTTGCTATTATAGATACCTTCTTAGTATTAGCATTACATTCCATTGTCTGCATTTTTTATTATATTCATTAAACTATATATGACACAGGTCATGCCACAAGAAAGTGAGAAAAAATGAGGGGGGCAAGGGAGAGAAAATGAGAAAGAAAGAAAGGGAGAGAGAAATTGAAAATAATTTCCCAGAACCAGGCAGTAGTAAAGAAGGCCAAGCAATTGCAACAAATGTGTTTAAAAGTCATAAAATGGATTGTTTTTTAATTGGCACTCCGTTGATATGGCTGATATCTCTCTGATTAGAATATTGTTACAAAAGTTGTAGGGCTCTAGAAAGGGAAGTCCTCATGCCTCACTCAAAACTAGCTACAACATCAGCATTGCAAAAGGCATGAAATTATTTTTAAAGGCATGAACAAGTTGACAAAATACTGATTTTTTTCACTCCCAAAGAAAATTTTACTTTAATATATTATGTTGTCTAGTGGCCCGCTGGGGGATTTATAATCTTTCTTTACTTTTTAAAAAACAATTTTATTATAAAAATTTCTTCCAGTCCCCATGAAGTATCTTTAGCCATCTCTTCCAGATAAATACAGTGTCTATTTGAATTGATTGAATTCAATGGATTCATTTCATGATTTTTTTATTTATGTTCTCCCACATTTAAAATAAATAAGGTTAATACTGATAGAACAAGGCTGTATGGGTCTTAGAAGGATCTATTTTTTTCATCGCACCTCTTTTGTTCCATCTTGCTTAGCAAATCAGATGCTAGATATATTTTGATTAGTTTGTACTTTAATGGATCATGTATGGAGGGTCCACCTTTCACATTGGGGCCATTAATTTTTCTTGAGTCTGATGGAAAAAACAGGTAGAGCTTTTTTTGTGTGCTGATTGAAAAGTGATGGATTATTTTCATGTGGTAAGAAACACAATGTTTTCTTTAGCACAGCAGGATATAATGTTTGCAAGGTCTAACAGTGAAATATTATGCATATCTGCCACTGGCCAGCTGCCAGAAATGGAACAGCAAAATCAGAGGAGATTTTGAATTTGAATCTTAAAACCAGTACCGCCTACAAAAAAGCTAATGAGCCATTCTAAGCAGAAAAAGCTTTTATACTAATAGATGGTGCCCACCATACATGCCTGCATTTAACAAGATGGTAAATAATTATTCATTTAAATGTTACCTTGAACTTTATTTCAAGGAAAAAAAGATATTTATTCCTGGTAATTTCCAATAGGCACTGCTGCAAGATTTTTTTTTCCCCCTCCCAATTCGGAGGCCCATGACATTTCCTTCCTGGTGAAAGTAGAATCATTTTCCATACAGTGTTTGTCCTCTTGTGGCTGAAAAATTGATTCATAGAAAATTTTATTCTACCATTATTTAGTATTGAAAACTGGCATTTTCAAATCAATACCTAGAATTATGAAGAAGCTTTGAAATGTCATAAGAAATAACTATAAATAAACACAATCTTAAAAGGTGGGTAAAGGGGATGTTTTGAATTTGCTGAATGTCTTGAGCTCCTTTGCTTTCAAAGTCAAAGATCTAGCACTGGGGATCCTTTCTGCTCTTAGCATTTATTTCTGCCATGATAAACTATTGGTATATTAAGGAAAACACAATCCACATGTTCATTTATAACCAACTCATCAAGATGTTATTTTCTAGAAATATTTGATATCTTAGTAAATATTTGATATATTAGAAAGTTGGAGCCTTCTTTTCTAGGCTTTAAATTTTTATTTTGTGTTATTTTATCCTTCTTTTTAAGTGCCAGAACATTTTATTTAGTAGGCATTGAAAGGAATTTGGATCTATCAGGGCACCGGCTCCACTTTAAATAAAAAAGCTACACAATCAATATGGAAAATATACTATATATTTCGAGAAAATACACATGGTATTACTACCCTCTTGTAAATGGAAAAATCCAATGGGAAGAGACATTTGCTACATCTTGACGCTTTATGTATTTTATATCTCTGTATTTCAATCTCCATTTTAAAGATGGTGTTATGACCTTAAATTATAGGCTTTCACTTTTAAGACCATAATAATCTCCCAGTGCTGCAACTCTGCAGGGAGGGGAACTGATGTTCAGTCCCCTAGAAACATAGCGGGTGGAAGAGAAGAGAAGAGAAGCCCTGATGCACTGTCACAGCTCACACCCTAAAGTCACAATTGAGACATGCCTATGACAAATCCAATCCGGCCATGCCACCTGAGTTACACCGCCAGGTGTTCTGTTTTCCTGGAAGCTGCATTAACTCTTCTGGTCCTCTAGGGTACTGAAAAGTAATTTACTGATACGTCACCCCAAATGGTGCTCTTGTGGTCCAAGGTCTGGTCTGTCTCCAAATTGACACAAAGCCTCAAAGACCTGCTAGAAGTAGCTTATAAATTAGGGCACTATGGTTTATCTTCCAGAAACTATTTTCTAAATGTCATGTATCACAGAGTCATTTTTTATTTGCTTAATAGATTATTTTAAAGAGCTTAGAGATCATATACTCCATACATTAACCTGCTAACAAACCCCCAAAATCTTAATTTAAATTTTAAAAAATGAAGACCCATAAAGTATGAAACAGAATGTGACATAAATTCAAATGTTTCTTTTTAAGTTTGCTACACAACACTCACACATGACAGGAGATGCACTCCTGGTTTAAAAAAAGAAATCATTTCTACAAGGGCTGCCCATATATTGGAATTATATTAATTGAATCTGTTTTGTTCAAATGGTAAAAGTTTGACTTATTAACTAGAAATGTATTAAAAATTAGAAATAAAAGATTGAAGAGCCTCAAAGAATATATTAGTAGAATGCTTGAGTACATAAAGTAGATAATGTCAATTCTTAAAACATCTACATTTTAAACTAATACGTGAATTACGCTAGATACAATCCAACAAAACTAATAGTGATGTTTAGCCTGCACTGAAACTAAAAGATAATATTTCAAATTTATAGGTACAGCTGGGAACTGTGGCTCACATCAGTAATCCTAGCACTTTGGGAGGCTTAGGGTGGGGAATCACTTGAGACCAGTAGTTCAAGACCAGACTGCACAACATGGCAAAACTGTGTCTCTACTAAAAACACAAAAATTAGCCAGGTATGATGGCACACGTCTATAATCCCAGCTATTTGGGAAGCTGAGGCACAAGAATCGATTGAACCCCAGAGGTGGAGTCTGCAGTGAGCCAAGATCTTGCCACTGCACTCCAACCTGGGTGATAAAGGGAGACTCAGTCTCAAACAACAACAACAACAACAAAATTAATTAAATTTTTAAAAAATTTAGACGTGCAAGGGAAAATAACTTTAAGTTTTCTTATTTTCACAGAAAATTTTTTAAAAAGGAAAGAAGGAAAGAGAAGGGAGGGAGAGACGGAAACATAGCTATGCTAGGATGCAGAGCTGACATGTTAAATGATAATATGGATGTGTCCACTATGATTAAATTAAGATTATAGAGTCTATTTATACAAAACAACTCAAAAGAACATACAATATATAGTGTGTATTTGTGTATGTTTTGATACTGTATATGTAATATATATTGTAAGAATGAAAAACTACAATTTTTGTTTTTTATGTATCATTTATAATTTTCTTGTTCCTGATGTCCATTTTTCCCTGAGTTGTTGCTCATGATAATCATGTTCCTATATTTTGTATTTGATGATGTTATTTGGTGATTAGCATGTCCTTCTGGTTCATCTATTTAGCCTATACATTCCAAGTGGTGCTGCTTCAGTTGCATGCCATCTTCTCTCTTGGCCTTCACTTTGTCCTCTGAAAACCCTTAAATAGAACCAACTTATTAAAGAAACAACTGGCCTCTCCTGTATTTAATATTTAAGGGGGTAGAGATTTAACTTCAGGGCACAATAACTACACAAAATCCTTAGATAGGTTGTTATTATTTAAATGTTTGAATGAAATTTAATTTGTAATTTAGGACTTTTCCAATCTTTCCTACATTTTACAATATATTTAACCTAAGCAGCTAAAGTCTGAGCATGAGAAAGAATCATTCATAAATACAGACGGTACAATGAAGAGCTCCACTGAACATTGCCCAAGCTCGTGAAGTTGAAAGCAGAGTGGCTGATTAGCTATACACATATTTTTAATAATCACAGAGCAAGCATATTTTGTTACTGCATAATCAGACGCCTTAGGTATGTCAAATATACTTTTTCCAGACGACCAAAGTAAGAATTTGCAAGTAAGAAAAGCAATCACAGTTCAATTACATGCCTGTGATTATAAAATACTAAAACAAGTCAAGTTTCTTTTTCTAATATCAAATTTGAACATAACCATATTTTCCTAAGAGCAATTTTCTAGTATTGAAAACCACGACTACCCTTTTGTCAGAAAAAGTGTTTGAGGATATTCCTGATACTGTTAAGGCTTTTTCTTATATGTTCTGGGCATGTTCTCTCTTCCTGAAATATTTTGGTAACTTGTAGAAGTTGAATCTATATTTAAGAATAGTCACTGCCCTCCTGTAAATTCAAGAAACTCACGAGGGGACCTGGATTTTAAATATTGTTTGTGCTTTTGAAATCTTAGTGAAACTAAGAGTTTTCAAACCATAAAAATTTTAACTAACACATAAAATTCATTCAAATCTCTTAAAACCTTAAAAGTGATAGACTTCTATTTCACCCATACAAAAGAAAGCAATAGTGAAATTTTAACTGATAAATATTAAAATGCTTTCTTCGTTAAGGATTGTAGTTTTCAATGTTTTTATACTAAAAATCAACTGACAGATCTTTTATGAATATTTGGAAAAGCATCCTTAGCTTTTTTGCAGCCCAGCAAAGAGGCAGAAGGAATCATAATATGCATTTTGGAAAGCTGTGTGGTGATAAAAAAGAGTCCCATGGTAAGAGCAGACGGAAAATGGTAGTTATTATTAATTTAGAAAAACAAAAGAGCAGCCCAGCATTTCAGTAATGTGGCAAGTTGTGTACTCTTGAAGGAGAGAGGGATTTATAATTGGATTTTAGAGTAATTTAGAAGACGAGATAAGATGTAATGGTTGTGTATTAGAGGTTAGAACTACAACAGAAACCCATAATGTAAGGGTTCACTGCACTGGGGGACAACAGAACAAAGAGAAGCAGCGCCAACTGAAAACGGCCCCAGTGAGAAGCAACAAGGTGAGGCTGGGGGGACCCAGCGAAGGGGGTTCCCAGCGGGTGCCAGCAGGGATGCAGGCTCAGCCCCTGCAGCATACAGTAAGGAGCACAGGCTTTTCTCAGAATGCTTTTTCTTTAGTGACCTGTCACTGTCCCACCTCTCCTCCTCCCTACCTGCGAGTTCAGCCTGGCATTTCTTTCTTCCCTGCAACCCAGCAGTCAGACCTGAGCAGCTGCCACCCAGACTTCCACCCTCAGCAGGCTGTCCTGGGGCTCAGCCACAATTCCCCCCCACACACACACCCCACATATACACACACCCACAGACACACACACACCACACACACATAAACACCCACAGACACACACATAAACGCCCATATACACCCACACCCACATACACACACCCCACATACATACACACACTTCCCACACACCCCATTCACATACACACCCACATGAACACATACACATATTTCCCCCATACACACACAGCAACCCACACATCACACACTCCCGCTACACATACATAATGCCCCACACATAGACACCCACAGTCACACCCACTTTCCCCACACACACACCTAAAACACATACCCATATATACACATACCCCACACACATACACACCCACAGACACACACCCCACACACATACCCACTCACACAATACATACCCCACACACGTACACACCCACAGATACACACACCCCACACACATACACACCCACCAACATACATACACACCACACACACCTATACCCCCACATACATATACACACTCCCCACACACACTTCATTCATATACACACCCACATAAACACACACATATACTTCTCCCATACACACACATACACACCCACATACACTCCTCCATGCACACACACATACACTCCCCCCACACGCATACACACTCCACACACATACATACCCACATAGTCATACCCACACTCCCCACACACACACCCCACACACATACCCACATGTACACTCACATACATGCACACCACACACACCCCTCACATACACTCCCCACACATACCACACACACACAAACACACACATATACATACTTCCTCTAACACCACATACACACACCCACACACACCCCTCCACATGCACATACACATACTCCCCCCCCACACACACCCCACACACATACACACCCAAATACACCCACACCCACCTCACATACATACACACACTTCCCACACACACCCCACACACATACACACCCAAATACACCCACACCCACCTCACATACATACACACACTTCCCACACACACCCCACACACATACACACCCAAATACACCCACACCCACCTCACATACATACACACACTTCCCACACACCCCACACACATACACACCCAAATACACCCACACCCACACACACCTCACATACATACACACACTTCCCACACACACCCCACACACATGCATACCCACACATACACACCCACAGACACACATACCCCATACACACATACACACCCACATATACCCACATCCACATACACACACCCTACATACATATACACACACCCCACACACATACACACCCACACAGACACACACATACTTCCCACACACACACACCCACACACCCCACATAATACATACCCACACACACCGCCCACACACATATACACACCACACACAGACACCCACATACATCCTCCAAAACACAAACCCCACACACACAGATATACACACCCCACACATATACCCACATACAGACACACATACTCACGCATGCACTTACTCTCCTCACACACATATTCACCCTAAACACATACCCACATACACCCACCCATACACACATTTCCCCCACATATCCACATATACACAACCCCATACACACACACTCCCCACCCACACACACATCCACACACACCCATACACCCACCTTCCCCCACATCCACACACACCCATCCACACACACTCCACGCCCCCCCACACACACCACACACACACACAAACACACTCCTAACACACCTACACACATGCTTTCCGCACATACACACAGCACACTCACACCCATACCCCTCCACACACACATGCACACCACCCCACACAGAGAACCAGGGCCTAACCTCTCCATCTCTCTTCTATGCCAGCAACACTCAACCTCTACCACTGGCAGACAGAGAAAAGAATCTGAAGAAGAGTAAAACCTGCCTCCACCCACCCCACCCCCAATTTTCATTCCAAGCCTTGGGCAGATAAATGTACTTTTCCACCTGTTCATTGGGGTCCCTGCCCAGAGAATCCATCGCACAGGCTCCAGCTCTCAGGTAAAGGCCTCAGGTGAGAGGCTCTTTTTAGAGTTAAGAATCCAAGCCCGGAGGGGAAATCCTGTTTCTAGAAAGGGAGAGCTGTGTTGCTGGTGGGCGGTGGGAAGAGATGGGAACCTATGGGGTTGAATTCCTGCCCAGTCGCCGGCGCTTGGCTACCCCCTGCTGGGCGGGAAGCTCTTGGCCTCAGACTCACACCATTATGCTCAGGGTCAAGTCCACTCCCAAGGCTTGGGACAGAATCCACTTACTTCCTGTCAAATTGTTATCACGCGTTCCCAACGTGAAGCTGGAGTGTGAAGTTACCTTCCAATCCCCAAGAGGTGTTAAAGGGTTTTTTCCCTCTGAGCCCTTTGTATGCCAGTTTAAGCAGAACAAATCTATTTATTTTTTGTGAGGATCAGTTTATTAAAAGCATGCACATAACTCAAATCGTATAGTAAAATGATGTTAGGCTTTGTTGAGCATGAAAAGTGTTCTCGCTCAAGCCCCATTTCCAACCCTTCCGAGCGTCATTTTCCCCTGAAGCAGAACATAGGTTATGTTAACAGGACCTCAGCCCAAAGGCCTAAAATCAGCTTAGCTCCCAGGCTTTCTCCAGCCATCCCTTCCCACAACCAGCTCTTTCCACCTCTCAGGAAAACCCCAGCTACACGATGTAGAAAACTGGCAAATATAAGCGGACGGGGAACCTATTTTTAACCAGATCAAGTTTTCAAATATAGATTAACACATTTTAATTGTCCTATAAACTATTATTCTTAAAGTCACTCTTAACAAAACCCAGACTTGCAGAAAGTTCTCTGCCATAACTGTAATGTGTATACACTATTAAGATAGTTATGAAACCTCAGACACATTTGGAAGACGTGGCTTAATAGTGCCTTTAATACAAAATAAAATAAAGTAAAATGTAAATAAAAAGGGATTAGTTGTTATAAGCTGTGACACAGCTGCAGCGACAGAAACTGAAGAAACATGTAAACAGAGAGTGCTTTTAGTCACTCAGTGACCCAAATGTCTTTTTCAGACTCTCACAATTCTAATTCTGACACACTCATTCATTTCATTTATGTTGCAAACCAAGCAGAAATGAAACGGACATTCAGATTAAGTAAACAGGGTCTTTACATATAGCCACTAAGCTGCCAGATAGACAACTTTTGGTTTACATGGAGTGTAAGGGTAAAGAAACAATGTCAAAACTGCATCCCTTCTTGCATTTATTGGCATGAAGTGAAAATCCAAATATATTCACCAACAGATTAATAAAGGGTGAACAGGCTGCTAACCTTGCACGGTGCGTTAAAGTGTCAGAGCACTTGAACTCTACATCATAGCACAGCCTCGGAAATAAACATAAACATTTCTCTCTGTCAGAAGGGGGTAAATAAACTAGGATTTGGCTAAATCTCTGGTTGTTTTGCTCCCATGTTGTGGCCTAGAGTAAGCCCTACACTATTTCCAGCTGAGTTGACCCCACTTGATACCTTAAGCAAATGAGAGAAAAGACAGGGGAGACAGTGTAGGAAGGAACTGACTTGAGATTCTCCTTTCTTATTAGTTAACAGAGTTGTCAGTGAGTGAGAATGCAGGATACAAATTAATGCCTTTTCGAAAGCCTTCCCTCTAATCCTATTTTTTTCTTAATGATCCCTTTGTCAATTACTGTTGTCTGGGTGTAGCCTTATAATAGTCATGTTCAGATTGTTTACCAAGGTTGGGTGAAATGGCAGGGTGGGGGTGGAGGGAGGGAGGAACAAAGAGATAAGCCTATCTCTGATAAGCCTAGGAAGCTCTTAACTGAATTTAAGTAACCCTTCCCCCTTCCTCAATGGGAAAAACTTGCCAGCCCATAAGGCCTCCACTCTAAGCACCCCCTTGGCCACCACTCAAGCCTAATAGAGTGCACACTGGCATCACAGTCTGCAGTCTGTCTTTAGGAGAGACCTAGGGAGAAACCATGCAAGCTTGGCATCCTCTGCTGAGAGACTACCAGGAGCCTGGGTACCTAGAGCAGGATGTAGTCCCTTGATGCTTAAAGTGTAGTCCACAGCACCAAGGGGACTGTTAAAACTTCAGACTCTCAGATCTACTCTGGACCTACCCACTGAATTAGAATCTACACTTTGGCAGGATCCTCAGGTGTTTCATATAAGCACGTTAAAGTTTGGGAAGCACTGAGCCAAAAGGGAGGATGGCTGCTTGACAGGTAGGTCCACTTGTCCCCAAGAACTCCTCATCTTGTAGGGAGAGCCATGGCTGGGCATGGGCCAGGACGGAGACAACTAAAGAGTAGCACTAGGACAGGATCCCTTCTAGCTCAGGTCGGAACCTCAACAACAGATTTAATTACATTTAGGAGGGCAGTAGGCCTAGTGTAAAAACATATGCTGACCCACAATGGGGATGTCAAGGATGGCAGCCCTGCCTAATGGGGGCAGCCAGTACTCAACTATAGCTCACTGTGACCTGAGGTATACTATGCTAGCTATGGGGTGAGGTCAAATCATAGACAGGTGGAATTAATATACTAGCCTGGTAGTTCTCATGGTGGGTGGGAAAAAAATGGGTATCAGAATCTGCTGAAAAGGTGTTAGAAAATATTCATGTCCCTGCCTCCACCCCTGAGAAACTATCTAAAATTTTGGTTGAGGAAGAAAAACATATATTTTTATTTTTAAAAATCCCAGATCATTTTGATTCATCCTCCCTAACCCCTGCCTCCACGCTTGCCATGTTAAAAATTATTCTGGACAACAGAACACAGTTAACTGTTTCCATTGATTGATTGTCACTGCTTAAGACCCGGGGTTGGGCTTGGATGAGGCTGCTGACCTGCCTAATCCTTTCTCAGCCATTCTCTTGTCACAAGTACACATGTGAACAAAGGTTCACTCTCCATCTCTACATGCCAAGTGGAGCCAAAACGGACACATGGTGGAATTATGAGAGAAAAATTCCCAGACCATTTGGTCCCTTCATGAATCTTTACAGGAAATGCATCTCGTCCTGTGCATCTGGGTTTTATCAAAGAGAAGGTTTATTTCTACCCGGGATTCTATTTTTGAATAGCTATATTCTTCAAAGTAGGTGAAAAGACAAAAAAAAAAAAAAAAAAAAAAAAAAGAAAGAAAGAAAAAAAAAGGTGGGGGAAATCTAAAGTAAGGTAACATAATTATTGAAGAATACTGAGGCAATCACTTCTGTTCCTTTAGCCACATTCCTCTGTGTGTATAATTACACAAATATTGTCCAAGTCATAATTCAAAAATAATTTAATTTTGACATTGGAATGCAATGCTACTTTTTTCTTTAACAAATATTTATTGAGAATATACTACATATTGGGCACTTTCACATACATTATTTTATTTAATCCTTACAATAACACTTTGAGTGAGGCATGTGAGCAGTCTAAGACACAGAGAGAATGATTGACCTGTTCAGATCATTTATCAGCAAGTTAGTGAGAGAATGTCTACAATTCACCCAGCGTTCTTTCCACAACAATACCTCTTTTACTTCGTTATCTGGCCCTCCACAAATATTATCTTTCATTATAAAAGCTTAGCCTACGGAGAAATCACAGTCTAAAAATTTAAATATTTCTGTCAAAAGACCTTTTGACATACATTGTCTATTTCCCTGTCTCCTAAATAATGCATGGTGAATATCAACTTTTTCCTAATAATTCGGTCATAATTTTTTACTGTGCTATATAGTAGTATAAATGTTTATATCTTTTTCAAATTTTGTGTCTCTTTCCCCCTCAACTGTTACATGTCAAAATAAGCATTAGGTAGGGTCTGAGTTAGAGCCCAACAGGTAAAGTGCATAGAATTCATATAAGGGCTTTGTGATTATTTCATGGGCTGGAAGAACTTTTTGAATTCCAAATTTGGGAATAAGATTGCAAGTGAGCTGACTTCTAGATAAATTGGGAGGTAGCATTTGAGGTCCTGGAACAACAGATTCACTTACCTAAATCAGTGTCATTTAAGAAATTCCTGAACCACATGAATAGTTAGATAGAATTTCTACCACTTCTTGAACAATAGAAGAAAGAGCAGAGTCTAAATAGTTCAGAGCACAGATTCTGGAGCTAGACTGGGATATTATGTCTTTGCCATTTCCAAGAAGTGTGACCTTAAGCAAGTTATGTAACTTCTCTGTGCATCATTTTCCTCACCTGCTCTTAGGAGTTCCTATGAGGATAAAATGCATTATTCACATTCATAAAGCTCTTCCAATAGTGCCTGGTATGTAGAAATTGCTATTTGCTCATAAAATAATATAAACAGAAGTCAAATTCTGATGGGAAAAAAAGTCACAGATAATCCTAAAAGTGTATAATCAAAGATCAGCTACATAACCAGAATGACTCTAGATTTGAGGTTCCCATTCCCTGCCATTCTGTGTGTGATGCCTATTAAATGGGAAGTAAGTTGCTTATTTCTAGTGAACTCTATGGCTTGTGGTAACACGATCCATCATGAGATGCTGCAACAGGCTGACATTTTCCACATGTAAATCCTTCACTTTGTAATGTAAGAGCAATTACTTTTATGAACAAAATCTTTTCAATCGACCATTTCAAATCCTTGTCTTGCCATGTCATAGTCAAAACATCTGTCCATTAAAGCTAACGTAAAAGTATATTAAACGAAGTGTGTTTGGTTTGGGACATCTGCTTCTTTCTACTGGTATGAGAACTATTCTAAATTCAATGGATTCTGTCTATAGGGCTTTCATGAAAACTTTTTAGTCATATTCATGGGGATTATCAAATAGCCTACAGTTTTGATTACTGTTTCAGGTTCAAATAGAATTCAGAGTTCAACAAGAGACTCAATCAAAATAACGACAATAGTAACAACTATAACACAAAGAATAAAAATCTTTGCCTGACACTTTTACATAAAGAGTTTCATATATTGATGTTAAGTATTATATAAATATGATATAATGGCTTGTACAATAATGAGCACTCTATATTTTTAACACTATTGTTTTTTTTATGTTCTTCATTTTGCATTCTTGTTAAACATAGTCATTGTTTTCATACTGAACTTAAAAAGGGAAAAGAATGAACAGAGACTGAGTTCAGGAGACCATGATAGGCCTAGATTTCAGATCAACCCAGTAGCTTTACCTCTTTTCTATGTTGACTTCTTACTGGAAGCTGAAATTACACAAACGTTTGGATATATTATTAATAAATATATCTAGAGCTTGGTTATAAAGTTTTGCCAGATGTAATTAAATTTTGAAGAAAATATTTTTTTTAAAAAAGTCAAGAAAACAGCTTTCAACCAACATTTGGCTTATAAACAAAGTAGTTTTCTAAAATAACAAAGCCAGCCATGTAAGCCTCCTTGGCCATGGTATTCACTGATCACTTTCCATATTTCATTTTCTTTGCAATATATCCACAGCAAATTGTAGTAGAAAGAACAAAGAACTTAGAGTCTGAAAAAACTCTGTTCAAGACCTAATCAAACCCTTATCAATCCTTGACTATATGAATTTGAGCCAGTAACACAACCTTCCTTCTCAGTTTCTTTAGCTCACAGAGTCAACACATGCTGCCTCTTTAATAAGATGGAATGCTGGTGAAAGTTGCAACATATGAGATTTCATGCATTGATCAAGTGCCTACTGTGTGCTATGTTTTATCCAAGGCATGATTGATGGTTAAAAAGAGCCCCAATGAATCAAGCTTTCTTCGGTGCACGTCAGTTACAAAGTGAATTTGCTGTTCCTCTCCTTCAGAGGTGAAGTCTGTTTTCCATCACTTAAACCTGGGCTAGCCTGCTGATTTGCTCTGACTAACAGAATGTAGCAGAAATGACTTTCTAGGACTCCATACCCAAGCCTGCTTTTGCTCTTGGAGCCCTGTTGCCATGCTAAGAAGTTCAGCCCATCCAACTGGAGAGGTCACATGGAGAGAGGGAGACCCTGGAGGATGTGAAACCACATAGAAAAGGAGGTCCCATGACAAGCACTGACCCACTTCACCCCTAGTCAGCACTATATAGAGCAGACAGGAGCAGACCCTCTGAGCCCTGCCCCAAATCCTGACCCACATGATCATGAGCAAAACATGGTATAGTTGTGTTAGGCCACTAAGATTTGGCATGATGTATATTTGTCGGTATATAACTGATACACAATTCAGTATTTTCACTGTATTTGCGATCTTCAGAACAACCTGTTGAAATAGCTATTATATCCATTTCACAGAGAGGAAGTTGTGGATCAAAATAATCTGATAATGGGCCAGGCACTGTGACTCGTGCCTGTAATTCCAGCACTTAGGGAGGCCAAGGTGAGTGGATCACCTGAGGTCAGGAGTTCGAGAGGAGCCTGGCCAACATGGCGAAAACCAGTCTCTACTAAAAATACAAAAAATAGCTGGGGATGGTGGCAGTTGCCTGTAATCCCAGCTACTTGGGAGACTGAGGCAGGAGAATCGCTTGAACCCATGAGGCAGAGGTTGCAGTGAGCCAAGATCATGCCACTGCACTCCAGCCTGGGCAACGAAGCAAGACTCTGTTTAAAAAAAGAAAAGACTGATATTGGATGTACAGACCACTTCACAAACCCCTGAAGTGTCCTAACTGACAGGGAAAACATGAAACTCTCCCCCTCTTGTGAAGGAGTACACTTAAAAAAAACTTTCTATATAAAAGTATTGTTCTGCTTCATGCAATGATTCAGAAACCCCCTAAACATTCTCAATAAATCTCTGTCATTTCCCAGTGGGCTAAAAGCCTATTGCTAGGTCTTGGAGACAACAGACTCCAGTTTAATGTAAGTTCCAGGACAATCAAAACCATTTGTATTCTAACAAAATGTTCAGTTTCTCACATTAATAGAAACAAGACTCAAGTTTGGATCAAACATTCTAGTCTTTTGATTCAGTTGGCCTAACTCACAGGATTTTAGAGCTGAATCAAAGCTTAAGGTCATGCGGTCCAAACCTCCAATATCAGCCAAAAAGTTACTCAAGTCTATCCACCCAGTTCATGGCAGCAGGACCAAACCAGGTATCTGATTCCCAATCCACTCAGCACTGCCTTTCAGACACAGTCCCAAGGTCCCCGAGTCATTGCAGAGATCACTTAGGGCAGGATTACCTACTTCCAGAATTTTGGAAAAGATAGATAATTGCATGTCTTCTCATATAACAGTTTCATCTATTTTCACTAATAGGATTATGTAGTCATTTAAAGCTAGATCTAAAGTCTTTCACAAAAGAGAACACCTGCACTATTTATCTTTTAAAAAAATACCAGAATGATTTTTAAAATAACATAAAGAAAAGTGCACAAAAGGCATGAATGGCATGTGATCAGATGAAAGGATGATTTAATTGGGCAATATGAGCACAATTCTCAATTCATTATTTATGATGCTTGCTGACATTTGCAGTGAAACATCAATGTTACCTTCTTAGTATAAAATGAGTGATTGGGAGGAAATGCCATGCAAACTAACAGAACATCTTCAGCACATATCTAATGGTAGCAAAATATATATATATATATTAAAACATCCCATCATTAACTAGTTTTGTTTTCATGATGTTCATTCTGCTTCATTTGTACATCTTTTAGCAACAAAAGTTAAAAACAGAAGTTGCATTCCTGAAGCCAATTTTGCTAAAATATATTATCTTGTTATGAGAAAAAGGACTCTTGTGAAATGAAAAGCAAGCAAACAACATCAAGAACAGCTTTATTGGCTCAAGGACTGGGCTGACCCATGGAAAATATCCTGGAGATTTTTGTCCTAGTCCTATAGTGCATATGTATTTCTTGCCTTGAGCTATACCTTACACAACTGAAATGTTACAGTATACTTCAAGTATGTCTTATATTCTGAACTAGATCAACTTCCATTAGAGTAGAGACTGTTCCTTAAACATCTTCCTTCATAGTGCCCACCAAATTCTATACTTCTAGGTAGAAGTAGAAAATCTGCTAAGAGAATACAAGAGATATTTAAAACATGTTGCCCTGTTTTCCCAGGTAATAACAATTGTATGATGTACCACCACCCTTCTCCCAAGAAGGAAATCAAGGGCAGACAGTAACTCAAGGTAGAGCATCTGTAATTAGAATGTAACCAATCCCTGTAGTCTGCATTTTAGCCAGGAGGGATTTTAGGTACTGACGCATCTGCAACCTAGAGAGGGCTCAAGACGTCATTATAATTTAGATATACAAGTTGTATATTTTGGGAGCAGGATTACTCCTTTAGTGTGGCCATACTCGGTATTGTGAGCAGAGAAGGAGACATTTTTAGACTGAGAGTGGTAAGGGAACGAAGCATTGAAATTACCCAATTACAAGATGACTGACTGACACGTCTATTCTTGTATACAGCTGAATCTGCCATCGATCCTTGACTTACTCTCCATGACCCAGGAAGGAGGAAGAGAGGAAAAGAAAGAAGAGGCATTGACCTGAATTAGCTAAATAACACATGCAGAGTTCACATAGCCTCCCTTCTAGGGTGTGGCAAGGTCTCCTGTTAGTCTGTGTCTTTTTTTTTTCTTTTCAGTTAGATATTTGCTCTTCTACCAGAAAGCCTTTCTATTGACAAAGTAACAGAAGAGTACATTTTAACTTGAAGTTTTTCCACAAAGCAGATGTCTTTTCTTGTGAGAATTGGCATATTTTTACCCTCAGAATAATCTCTAGTTTCATATGCCTAATTAAATTTTAGAGGTCCTCTGCTTAAATAAAGATTTATTAGCTGTTAAAGTTGTAGCATAACTCTTCTGCCACCTACATGCTATCCTTGAACATATTTACAAGCAGACTAGCTTATCACTATAAAAAATATGGGTGATTTAATACTCGGATGTTATTGGTGTCAATTACAAAATTCAGCTTCACAATAGAGCTTTCTGAAGATACTGTTACTTGACTTTCAGACTGTCAATTTACTTGAAGAAAGAGGGTGTGTGAACTTCAGTTATGAAGTGTTGGAACTAGTTAAGCTAATGAAGGCAGTCACCAGGTCTGGAACCCTGAAAATAGGGCCCAAGAAAGGTTACAAGCTGTGCCATGTACAAATATGGTCCCATCACTAAAAAGCCTTCTCTTTGTGGGTGAATGCATGGGCACTGACATTCATGTGAGTGTTTAGTGGGACACACAAACTCACAGACATATCAAGCATCATTGATTGAAAAATACTTCCGCCCACCAACAGTCTTGACATCTTCCATTATTCCTAGGAATTTTAGCTATAAATTTGCCAACCTTAAATTTTGTCAATGTATCTAAAATATTCATAATTAAATGCAATTTGGCAACATTAGCAAAATCCCAAAGTCCAATTCACGAGGACACGTCTAAGTATGGATTGCATTGTGCCTACATCTCAGTGGAGTTACTTGATCTAATCAGACTTTCAGAATCAATGCAGTCAACACAATGAAAGTCCCCATTGACCCCAAGGTTGAAGCATCCCTTGCAGAAATAATCAGAACACCCTGGTCTGAGGATAGAGACTGGGTAGAAACAAAGTGTATGTTTAGCTCTTTAATAAAGGGATATTTTGAAAGATGTAACTTCTATTTTCTAATTCTCATGAAAGAAGAAACGCTTTTAAGTTCTATTTCTTAAATCCTCAAGCTCAGTTGCCTTCCAGGCAAGAACCAAAATACTTACATTACATTCAGCGTAAGTTGAGGGTCAGTAGACTGACGTTCTACTCTAGAAAATAAAAAGAGACAGAAAGGTGACAGAATTTGAGCATTATAATTAAAATGACCTTTCTGGATCTTGTAGTACTATAATCCAAAGACTGGACACAGGTTCTTCTAAATAATTTTCATAAAAATATTTCTCCATGTATTTCCCCCCATCAGAAAAGCATTCCAATCTTTGACTAGCAATTTTATGTAAAATGCTTTTGGGTTTTATGTATAAATTTTAAATATAACTTTGTTACTTCACTGTCAGGTTTAATACATACAATTTCTTACACATTTGGAGTTTACATAAAATTAGAGGTTTTGCCTCATTGTGTTTACTTAACTTCAAACACACAAAAAACAAACATGTTTTGTATGTCTGTGCTAGCCAGTCGGGGACATGAGCCCTTTTTCCCTCAGGACTTCAATTCCCATACTATTTTCATCTTTACTGATTCATTTGTGGGCCAAACAATTTCACAGCATAATTTATGAGCAAACACACATTTGCTCTAAAATAATTAAAACTTTTCAGAAGGAGTAAACTTGCTTTTCTTTAATTTTCCTTGTCTTTCATGGCCACCTGATGCTCCATGCAACATACAGGTGTCAGGAATTGCAAGGATGTCATGGCCAGGTGAGGTCATCTCAGACTTCATCAACCTGCTGGAAAATTATGAACTGTCTCTGTTGAGATTTTAGCAAGTTTCTTCCTTCAAATATCACTTCAGATGCTAAATAAAAAGCAACATCTATAAAATAAACACATTTACTCAGGCAGGTTTCCTTGATTTTTATTGCCAACTTGTTTTAAGAGTACCATAAATGCCACAGAGAAAGGGAAAAGAAAACCCAGTCTGAGACACAAAATGCATGTTACTATCTATCAAGATGTGAATTGTTAATGTTACATCTCATTTAAAGGGAAAAAAAGTACTGTATAAATATGCGTGTAAGCACATGATTTTCTAAGTGGTTTAATCACTTTATTGAGGTATCTTTTAACTCATAACAACAAAAAAAGCTATTAAAAAATCCTACTAAGAAGTAAACTATTTAGATAGTCTTCAAGACATAAACATGTAGATGTTTAATTTTGGAAATATAATTAACACATAGAGTTTCATTTATAATTTTTAAATTGCTGTGTATAACAAATTGTCACATTTTATTTGGAATCACTTGACTGACTTAATTTGCTTGATTAATAATAGTAAGAGACAATAGGAAAATAATATAGTTTTATAATATTCAGGATTAAATTATCTATATTTAATAGCTGAATATTCTGTGTTTCTTTAAAATACAGAGTGCTGACTACATGAAATTATTTAGTGCAAGCTATTAAAATGGTCGTTCATTTAGAACATGTACTTTGTTCTTCCTATACTCTTACAAGCATTACCTGGGGCTTTCTTAACAGATTGTACTGATAAAATTAAGTCAAAATATGTATCAAAATGTTTTTTGTAAGCTGTATCCCCACCTAGAAGTGAAAGAAATCTAGTTTTACATTAATGGCATGTTCCTCACCCACACCTTCTCTACTCTCTTTCCCCCCATACACAATTTTGGGAAGTGTCCTGTGGGTGTCTGACATACATTCTTGGTTAAAATATGACACCTACCATTTTCCTCTATATTAGAAAGGGTTCTCCATGCAACAGAAATAGAACCAATAAGAGATATATATTATATATATAATATAAAATTATACATATATACCTATATATACATATTACATATAGTCAGATTATAGATAGAGATAGAGATTGTGGGACTTTTCCTTAGTTCAGTTAAAGATGGGGTCCTTGTCATACAGCCACGAAAATTTAGGCTCGCAGATTATTTGAAGAGTGGGAAAAATGGGATTTATTGTGCGAAAACGAAAAAAGGGGGAAACAGAGACTCTTAGCAAAGTGAGAGTGTTTCCTGACCATGGCTTCCTGCCTCTCAGCTTGAATCCCAGGTACCACCTAGGAAGAGGAGGAGCTAAGCTCCTCCCCACTGCAAAAGGTGAGAACTTCTGTGGCTCCACCCTGGTGCTCACTCCTCCCAATGCATAGGCAGACTGAAGTTTGCCAGGGAGTCCTTCCCACCTGACTGTCTCAGATAGATAGATGATTGATAGATAGATAGATAGATAGATAGATAGATAGATAGATAGATAGATAGATAGATAGATAGCTAGCTAGCTAGCTACACAGACAGATACATAGATAGATAGATGATAGATAGGGACAATTATGGGAATTAGCTCATGCAATTATAGAGGCTCAGAAGCCCCACAATCTGCTATCTGCAAGCTGGAGACTCAAGAAAGTCGGCGGTATAATTCAGTCTGAGTCCAAAGACCTCAGAACCAGGGGAGCCACTGGTGTAAGTTCCAGAGTCCGAAGGCCGCAGAACCAGGAGCTTGATGCCCGAAGGCAAGAGAGATGGATGTTCCAGCTCAAAAAGAGAGCGAATTCACCCTTCCTCTGCCTTTTTGCTCTATTTGGCCCCCAGTGGATTGGATGATCCTGCTCACATGTGTGAGGGGATTGTCCTTATTTGTTACTGATTCAAACATGAATCTCTTCCAGAAGCACCTTCTCAATCACACCCAAAAATGTCCTACCAGCCCTCTGTGTATTCTTTAGCCTAATCAAGTTGACATATAACATTAACCATCATATCCTCCGTTCCTGCTTTAATCCTCTCTGAAAACGTCTCCTCAGCTGCGTTTGAGTGGTATGGAATCACTGCTGAGCCTCCACTATTGGTGCCAACAAAGACCTCAGTGATGCAAAGGTAATGACACAGATACCCTCCAAGAGCATCCTGTCTTTGTTGCTGTCTGTGATACCAACATTGTGTGGGGTCCTCCTGAGTTTCTTGTTTCATTGAGCTGCAGGTTAGCCTACTGTTCATTGCTTGAGCCCTGGAATTTAACACTTGAATGTGCTTTAACCTTGTCATATCTTCTACCCCTCTTGTTACACTCTCTGACATAACTATATTTCTATAGATTTACCATAAAAAGAGATCGTTCTGACTTCATTTTTGCTTTACTATAATTTACTGACAAGCCCTTCTTCCTGGAACTCAAGTTCAAGTCTATGCAGGCTGGACTGGAGGCTATCTTTTCTCTCCCAAGCCTGATGCCATTTGATAGCTCAGCTGTGCTTTGGTGATCTTTCTTCTTATGATGAAGTTTTTCCTAAGAGATGTCTTCATTCCTTATGCATAGACTCCTCTAAGTGCATTTACAGTTCTTACAAATTTGCACACAAAAATTTCCATCTCCAGTAAAAACGCATAAAGTCAAGATAAGACCTCCCTTTGACATGGGTATTTTAAATAATTCTCTGGATGTTTTTCTTTTAAAAATTAAATATATTATGGGTATTGAGCCGTCTGTAGGATTTACTGAACTTCATGAAAGAGCTTGCACCCCAAAATACCCTCGTCTTTTCTATTACTCAGTGTTGAGGGATGGAAAGAGTCTCTATGTAGTATCTTGCACTTTCTTCAGCTTTAAGATGCCTGTTTTGGGTTTTTTTGGTTTTGTTTTTACATTTTAACATTTCTAAAATCAACAAATTTCTTACAAACAATGTGTACATTTAATGCTTGGGGTTTTAGTTTTTGTATCCTTGAAAACAATTGAAAGTATGTCTTACAAATGATGATATCATTGAATCAAGAAAATATAATAATCAGTTTTCTACTATTTCTTGGTTCTTTTCACTTGGAAACTATATTTGGCCTGAGATGTATCCAAATGCACAGGTATTAACAAGCAGTAACACACTGATTTAACTGAATAATTAAGGAAGTGACCTTTTGATACAATGATAGAGGCAGGGGGCAGAGAAATTATAGGCAGAAAAGGGTAGGTCTCTGACAAAACCCCACCTTCGAGCCAAAAACCCTAAAACTGTGGCCCAAAGTGAGAACTTCTATCCCTGTTTTCCCACTTGAATGTTGCCTTTTCCCAAATTCCCCATGGCCCACCCCACCCCTCATCCTGTGCCTATAAAGCCCTCAGACTCAGCCAGCAGAGAGGAGAAGCAGCAGTTGGACATCAGGACTATGGCTGGACATAAGAGAAACGTGGCTTGATTTCAGAGGGACAGCATGATGACATACCTTTGGAGAAAAATCTGGTCAGAGACAGCCGGACTTCAGGGGAAGATTACCCACCCACTCCATTCTCTTTTCAGCTCCCCTTCCTGCTGAAAGTGATTTTCATCAGCAATAAAATCCCCTGCATTTACCATTCTTCAATTCATTTGGTGCAACTTCATTTTTCCTGGATGCTAGACAAGAGCCTGGGAGCCATAAGTGTGGATAGAAAAGGCTGTCACACTAGCTCTTTGCTTTTGCTGGTGGAAGGCAGCCACCTCATGTCAAAAGGCAGAGGGCCTACTGAACTGTTAACACTTAAGCTGTCCACAGACCAGACAGCAGAGCTAAAAGAGCACTGTAACATGCCCTCTGGGGCTTTGGGGGTTGCAGGCACACCCCACCTAGATGCTGCCACAGAGCCTGCAGAGACTTTGCTCCTGCCGGTGCCCGAAAGCACTCATTCCAGCTCCTACGCCCACTCACCTGTGCGCTCCCTCCCACAAGGGGTGGAACACAGCAGATGCACATGAGTGGAGTTTGATCCTGCCAGCACCAAAGCAGCTGGCTGGTTCCAGTGTTCATGCGCTCCAGTGCCTGCCTCATTCACTTGCACACTCCCTCCTGCGAGGAGTTGAGAGTGGTGGGCTGAGTAAACAAGACACCTGTGTCATGAGTCCCCTGAAGGGGTCAGGGAAATATACTGCTTCACTTTGACCTAGATACAAATAATATGACTGAGGAAACCTAATTAATGTAGTATAAGATGTTTACATGGCTGAAGATGGCCTGCTGGAGGATTTGGGATGTGTGAGTACAACAGAATTGTTCATATTCTTGATGTATATGCTGGGTATTATTATTTTCACATGAGTCTACATAGACGTATATTATCCTTATAATAAGCAAACAAATATTTTGCATGGATCAGCTTGATTGTCATATAGGAAGGTTTTTTAGAGTGGTGCTAGGGTGTCAACATCATATATGTGATTTTTACACAGACCAATAATCTTTGTCCTGCCACATGGCTGTGGACTGTACCTTGATATCAGTCTCCTGTCTTCAAAACTTGCCCTATTGGTTTTAATGGGTTTCTAATAATAGAGTGTAAATAAATTAACATAAGTCAATTCACACTATAGAGAAATAAAAGAGTCTCCAAGAACATTCCGTAATTAGGCTCTTCTTGACTTGGCACTGAGGGTAATAAATTGGCTCTTCTGCCTCAGACTTGAGTTACGTGATCAGAACATTCTCTCAATTCTTCATCAGGCTTGGAATCTTTGCCACTTACCCATTAAGTCATAGATCACCCCGGTCAGCATTGGTCCCCTCTCCCGAACTGGAGGCCATGATGATGAAGTACGTGGATTGAACAGTATTGATGTGGCTTCTGATCTGTTGCCTATTGAACATGTGCTCCAAAGGGTGTCATTTACAGAGGATGCAATGAGAATGTATATCCTGAAGATGTATAATGTGGTGATGGGATACTGAAATTCATACTGTTCCAGATATATCAAAACTCTGCTAGTCATACCACATCTGATTTAAACTCTTTCATCTTTATTTTTGCTAGCTTAACAAAAACCTCTGCAAGTTTCCAAGTCTCATTCTAACTTGCAGTAAAGCTCCAAAGAGCATCCACTTTTCCTCTCTCAACTTTTATTACATTGGGTCACCTCGGCCTTTGAAGAATCTGTGTGATTAAGTGTAGTGTTATCAAATACTAGTCCCTGAAATCACTGCCTCAAAACCACCTGGGATCAAAATACGGATGCCTATTCCCCACCACAAGCCCACTCAATCAGAATATCCAGAGGCAAGGTGCAACCCAAAAACACCCCTTGTTTAGGAACTACTGATTTAGTGAGACTACCAGCAGTACACCTGAGAGCAGTAGTTGAGTACAGTAGCAGTTTACTCATGCACCTACCGGTAGTAGAAGGCATGCAAACTGCCCTTCATGAGTAACCTAGAGACACGCACAAGAACCAGCTTCACCATCATTATGATTCTCTATCTCTAACTGAAAATGACACTTGCTTCTTCATAGAGGCAAACAGGTATTCTACCACAAGCAGGTCCTCACCTTAAAATTTTGCTTGAGGCTGCGGTGAACTATGATCATGCCACTGCTCTCCAGCATGAGCTTCAGAGTTAGACTCTATCCCTAAAAAGAAAAAAATGAAAATTTTGCCAGAAACAGGTAGACACAAAAGACCCATCAGTCAGAAGTCAGCCCTGTCTGAAAGAAACCACCACAAAGACCATCTGATGTTTTATTAGCAGCACTTTGCTCAGCCCCTGGTTAAAAAGCAGTTCTCTGCAGCAACCCAGTTTTAGTTGTCCCCAGGGCTCTGGCTTGAAAAGAAGTTTGACATTACATTTTCTAAGCCAAAGGGGCACTCCTAGCATAGAAGTATCAGACCAGACACCTGGTCAGGAGCATTGTAACTCATTTATTTCTCACTGAACAAGTTATTATCCTTTCCTTTTTGTCTGAATTGCTGTCCCTAGATGCCATTCCCATGGGTGGTATCTACCTGCACATTGCTCTACTCCTGGTATTGATAGACCCACATGCCATGCAGCCTGAGAAGAAACATGGTTTGATATCCTAAGGGGGCAATTTCTGTCCTTGGGGAAGTGCCGGCTTCCACTGCTGTGCCTTGCCTCTCATTAATGTTCCAGCTAGGTCTCTTTACTGCTCTATTTAACTGCATCCACTCCATTATTGATCATATTTTGTGTAATGGTAGATTTGCTGGTGAAAATGATGATTATGCTGTAAAGAGAGGGCAGTGTTCAGAATCACGCTTCTATACAATTTAGCAGTGCTATGGAGTCTGCCTCAAATAAGTGAATTGGAGATGCATTCTAGGTGAATGGTAATAGGAGTGAAACCAGTTCCTGAGATCTCATGGATCTGTTTCCCTCTACACTGTAAGCCAAGACCACTCCAAAGCTGATGTTTCATGTTTTGGCCCAAAGTATTTAACACTATAGGCCTTTTGTAATCTCTAAGTGGGTACTCTGTACATTTTAACATGGAACAATGTGACCACAGTTTTGTATTTTCTACATTTTCAGTCTTTCTAATTTACTGCTTTATTTGATATCTGGTAAAGTTAAGGGTTTTGGTTCATTCTTTCATTGTTCTTTACACTGAAAATTGCATAGGGTTGTAATCTTTTAATTCATGTCTATTTCTTCTGAAAGCTGACAATTGCTTCAATTATATTCTGTCATCTTTCTGCTATTACCAATACCTCCTTGCCTAGCACACCTTTTATATTTAACTCAATCGGTCATGATAATAAACAAATTAATTTACTTCTTTTTTAAGTCATTGAATTGAAGATGGGAGGGTCCCTGAATCAGTTAGGTTCCAATCAGGAGACAGAAGCCACACAGTAATTTGAACCAGGTAAGCTTAGTGAGAAAGGATTATTAACTACAAGAGTGGATTACCATCTAAAATCTTACCTATTTTGGGTAAGATTATAGAACTAGCACAGAGAGTGAGCAGCCACTACCTCTAGGTTTGAGACAGAGGACCCAATCAAGCCCTGCCTCCTTCAAGGTCTCAGTGAGACACAGTCTCCCTTGGAGAGGACTTGATCATTCATGGCTCACTGAATGGCAGGCCTGTTTCCCATAATAGTGGAACATCTAAAAAGCTGCCCTCTGCGTTGCTGGGGAAAAGCTGCTAAGGGGGAGATGCTGATGAAATGTGTTGCCTCTGAGCCCCGCTGGTGTCCTGTGAATACTGCCCACCTTACACTACAGAAGTAACCAGAAAACACACAGAAACCGGAAAGAACAGCCCTTTCTTCCTCCAGTGTCCCTCCAGTGCCCTCTACTGCAAAAATGTAACATTCTGCAAGCTAGCAAGGGAGAAATGTCCCACTATCAAAAGCAGGGCGATGAAGCATAGATTTGGAAGTGAGAGGCAATAGCCTAATAACTGACATAGTCCACCCCTTTGGTCACTGAGCTTCTATGTGCCCCCATCTGCATGCAATTGAACTTCTTTACAACACCAATGCTAGTCTATGTTTCTACCTAACAATGTATAGCTATCCTTCATACAAAGGAAGATGTTCTTATCCTTTCCCCAAAACGAAGAGACATAAAATGCCAACAGTTATTATAACCATTATTAGCCATATTACTTACTCCTCAAATTCAGTCATAGTCCCGCTAGGTATCCTGTTACCCAGAGACTAGGTATATTGACAACTGGCACAACTATTAAGAAAATGGAACCCAAAGGTACCTCCTCTAACATCTATGGCAAACCTCCCCCTACATGGTATCTCCATGACCACAAATCTTCTTCCTCTCAAGCCTTTGTTTCCCTACCTAGTCTGAAGTAACATGATCCAGTTGATGCCCACCTGCCTACTGCTGCTTCTGCCACTTCCCATCTTCATCATTGCTGCATTTTACTAGCTGACACCTCTTAGACAAGGCCTTGATATAGTGCCCAATGCAGTAGCTACCAGTATGCTCATGATATGGAGTATGAATGACAGTAAAAATTATACAAGTAAGAGTTAAATTTAATCATTTCAATCTCCTTCCCCAAATAGGGAAATTGGACAATTTAAGTTTAACTCATGTCTCTCCCACCTCGGCCAGTTAATAAGAATTGAGTAGTCCAAAGTCAATGAGGAAAAAAAAATAACTTAAATTTTAAAATATAGTCAATGAGAAAAGGATTAAAGAGAAGCAGGTGAGATCATTCACCCATGGAAAGTGAAGACTTGCCAATACAATATGCCTTGCCTTTATAGTGTTTTTCTTCAATTGTTACAAATCTGTGATTTGTTATATTTGACCCAGTGGAAGTCCTGCAAGTCACACTGACCTATTAATAGAAACCCAGACTCCAAACAACCAAGAAACAGAGCTCAGGCCTGCTTCATTTCTCTACTTGCACCTCAAGAGCAGCAGTGACCTTTGCCTATCATCCGACAACAATGCAGATGGCATCATATTTCTACCGACATCTCTGTTTGGTGTGTGAAGTTATTTCCAAAAAGCTTCATTTATTTAATCCTCTAGCTGTCTAAAAATCTTTATGGGTGACCATTTTTAGCATGCCCTTTACCCTTTACTCTCTGAACCCTTCCAGGTCCTTGCTTAAGGTTCCCAAAGGTCTAAGAGCAGTAGGGGGAGAAAGTGAAAACTGGATGCCTAATGATATAGAAGTCAGCTGGTAAAGTTCCATAAAATTACTTTAGGGAGAAGCTAGTAGAAGAGATGGCGCTGTGTTTGTACTTCAACTTTTGCGACACAAAATAATTAATGAGTAAAAAATACTTTTTGTTTAATAATTGCTGTTCTTCATTAGTGTGAACCAAGGGCACAGTCTATCTAAGACAATAACATCTGCACCCCATATTTCATTATCACCAAACTTCACATTTCACACAAAAGCATTGCTAGCACAGCCTTACAGCTTTAATTAGTTTCTGCCATAGCTGTGAAGGTCAGCCAATTATTGTGTGTGAAATTTCAATATGAAGTGGCTGAATTGAAGACAGCATTGCAACAGTGTGGGATTCTGCAGTGCTGTAAATCTAGTACTTTGGAACCATTTTTTAAAACACAAGATAACATAAAATAGTCATCAGGTATGCATGGCTTCAAAGCTTACTAGTTAATTTAACATGTGCTTGGTGGGGGAACAAAACCACATCATTTCTGATTGTTGCTTAAATTCCCTCATTACATCGTCATTATCTGTGACACAGTTGTTAAAGCTGAATCCATGTTTTTATGATCAACATCTTTTAACTCACTTAGAACGGCACTGGAACATTTGATTTAGAAATAAAGCCTGGTTTTACTGGATTTACATGATGCTTACACACAGACATACATATAGATACATATAAATGCACACATATATTTTATATAGATACATAATGTTTAATATGTATGTGTTAGTATGTATACACACATGTTTAAACACTGCATGTTTGACCCATCAAAATATAAATAGGTATTAATAGATTAGGTCAACTTAAGAATGTTATTTTACTGAAAAACTTGCTGAATTAGAAAAAAATTTTACTAGGGATTCAACAGTTTTCTGTTTAGGATCATAGAACTTTGAAATTAGAAATGATCTTGAAGCTCATCTGCTCTAGCCCCTCTGTTTTACGCATGAGGAAATATGCTCAAGAATAATAGAGGGTTTCCCGAATCCAAAAGTGTCAGCAACTCAAATTCTGGACTCCCTTTTCTCCTGACTTTCCATGGGCCTGTTATACCATGGCATAGCAATGTATGTAAGATGTGCCACAGGATACATAAAAGCTCCAAATTTTGCTCTCAAATTTTCATGAGATTGGAGGCCAGTTTGCTTTGTTTTGTTTTCTACATAGACATATAAGTAGACATATATCCTAAGTCAAGCAAACAAGTATTTTTTGAGCTATCCTTTGTGCAAGGAACCCTGAAAAGCATCCCATATATCTAGTATGATTAAAGTATTTTCACCAAGTTTACAAAGCAGCAGCATAGATAAAACAAAGTGGAGGAGGAAAAAGAGACCACAGAGGAAACACCTGTCAGATTTGGAGGAGCATAAAGACAGGGTAGAGCTAAGGACGCATACCAAAAGATAAGTCATAAGAAAAAAAAAAGGAAGAATATTGAGCAGCATCCCTGGCTTCTACCCACTAAATGCCAGTAGTGACCCCTGCTCAAATCATGACATTAAAAATTCTCTCTAGACATTGACACTTGTTCCCAGAAACGGGTAGAGGGGGAGCAAATTTATTTAAGAACCACCGATCTCGGGTCTAGATTCCAGACCATAAAGTATTGTGGATCTTGGAAGACTTCTCATTTCCAAAATAGACAATTTACTTCAACTTCATTGGGATGCATGATCCTTTGATCTTTCCCTGATTTCCCAAGCTACAGGCTGGGGAGGTAATGTCACAGACTGCAGAGAGGCTCAGAAGCTAAAGATTGAACTGAGGTTTCTTGATTTGATGCTTTGGTGACCTATGGAAGGAAGTTAGATTGCAATGGACTGAAGAGTAAGTGAATGTGATTGAGTGGTGAGCAAGTAGAGTTGCAGGTGTGCACGATTCTTCCAAGAAGTTAAAAAGTAAAACAAAGAGCAGAGGTGATGGGGCATCTCCAGGGAATTATACAGTTGCGCACTCTCAACTTCAGGAACTGTTGATATCTGGAGCAGAGAAGTCTTTGTTGGGATTGGGGGAAAAGAGGGCCTGCAATTTTAAATGGGATGTTTTGCAGCACCCTTGGTTTCTACTTTCAAGAGGCTGGTAACACTCCTACCTTCAGTTGTGAAAACCAAAAATGCCGCTGGATGTTGCCAAATGTCCACTGGAATGTAAAATCTTTCCTAATTGAGAAGCACTGAGTTAGGGAAAAGGATTTTTTGGTTTTTTAATTTAAGGTAAAGAAAACTTAAGCAAGTTTTCAGAAACAGAAGAAAAGACAAGGAGAATGAGAGAGATTAAAGATGTAAAGGGAAACAAGGAAACATGGGGAGGGGACGAAAGCAAGAAAAAGGTAAAGATAGGGAAGATCAAGAGTGCCTTGAACAGGAGAATGGACTTTCCTTCAGAGCAAATAAAGAAATAGAACTTCTGTCAATGGGAGACAGATGTTAACAGCAGTCAAATCAGGAAGTCCTGATCTTTGAAGCAAAGTTGTAGATGAGCTTTGTTTAATGATAGGGTTTGAGAGTAGGGATTCACCATAAAGTTGAGAGGCAAACTTCTGGCCACTGCTTAGCTGAGACTTGATAGAATACCTTGGTAGCAGAACCAAGAAGTATATCAAAGATGCCAAAGTTGTTTCTTACTCAATTAATCTTTACCTGCTCGGCAGCAGATGCAGAAAAATGAACACTTCTGCTGAGACAGAAACAGCAGAAGGACAAGTGGCAAAAGGGAATGGGGGCAAAGTAGGAAATCTGTGAGTGTACATGAGGCACAGACTGAGTTAAGAGGGAGAAAAGGGAAGAATCAAGGGATCATGCATCCCAATGAGATTGAAGCAGATTCTCTGTTTTGGAATTAGAGGCCTCTCTAAGATCCACAATACTCTGTGGTCTACAATCTAGAATCTAGACCAAATGACTGTCACATCCCTACTCCTGCCAGGGGCATTTGGCAATGTCTGGAAACAATTTTTATTATTATGATTGAGGCCAAGACAGGGTGGCAGTGGGAGTGGGACAGGGTTACTACAGGCATCTAGTGGGCAGAAGCCAGGGATGTTGCTGAACATCCTATAATGAACAGTGTAATCCTCACATTAAGGAAGTATTTGGCGTATGGTGTCAATGGTGTCACTACTGAGAAACCTTAAGAAACTTTATTCTAGATTAAAACTAGCTATCTTGGAAATTAGCTAATGAAAACTCTTGGGACTTTTTTAAAGAAATTAAGCTGCTGAAAGTTCTTTTTTACAACCCTATTATACTCTAGCATCAATTTTTATAGTCTTTTGGAAAGAAGGGACCTCCAACCGCTTCTATTTATTCATTATTCCATCCCAGATAAGTTGAATTCTATAATGGGGCCCATATTAAGCATAGAAAATATAAAAATAAGGTAGACATAGACAAGCAGTGACTCAGAGAGAAACATAACTATGGACTGAATTGTGTCCCTCCAAAATCCATATGTTGAAGTCCTAATCCCCAGTGTGACTATATTAGTAGATAGCACCCCTAAGAAGGTAATTAAGGCTAAATTAGGTCATAAGGGTGGGTCCCTGATGTGATAGGATTAGTATCTTTATAAGAAAAGATACCAAAGATTTAGTGTCTGCAAGCCAGGAAGTTAGGCCTCACCTGCCATGCTAGCACCCTGATCTCTGTCCTCTGTCCCTAAGAACTCTGAGAAAATAAATGTCTATTGTTTAAACCACCCAACGTCTAGTATTTTAATATAGCAGCCTAAGCAGACAAAGACAGAATATTCTCCTGTTTTGTTGCTATTGTTAATTTGTTTATTCATTCTAACACTTGTCCTAAGCAAATGCTAAGAAGCCAGTTTTGTCTTAGGAGTCTTCCCATTCTAACCTAACTTCTTATTCTCCACTCTTCTCCCCATCTTTGACAGTCAGGAAAAGAGACTGTACTTTGACATTAGACAGACCTGTGCAAATTCTAGCACCTAACCTAACAAGCATGAAGTTCGTTTTCCTCATGTATGGAAAGGGGCATAATCACATTTACTTGCAGGGGTATTATATGACTTAAGTGAAAAATCAGGTGAGAATGCCTAATATTGTTAAATTGAGAGACATGGCAGTCTCTCAATAGATAGCCCTTCTGATACTCTTGGATCAGAATTGTAGTCAAAGGTAGTTTTCCAAATTATTTGGTTTGCTCTTTCCGACTGTCTCGTTAGGTGCTGGCCTAAAGATGTTAAATAAACTTTTCTCTCTCCCAAAGAATTTTGGTAACTGGAAAATCCTAATTGTCTAACAATTAAAACTTCATGATAAATTTCTGGCCCCATAACAAGAGGAAGAAGCAATGATATGTTGAGGTGTGAGTACCTGAGTAGTACGTAAAATGAAATAAATATATAGTTTCTACTAAAGAAAAAAGAAACAAAATAAAGCGCAATTGCATTTATTCCTAGTATGTTTCAACATTTAAGCAATTCAGTTAGCATTTTTTGTGACATAAAGTGAAGCAGGAACACATCTACAATCTATATTATATCTATTAATCCCTGCAGTTACGACATGCTTATTTTGTGTCAAGTGCTGTGCTGAGCTGTTGACATCTGCCAACTCATTTAGCCCTTCCAGAAGCCCTTCCTTCATTGGCATGTGCAACTGGATTATGAAGTGAGGATGGGAGCCTCCAACTGATATTTATGAGTCTCTTCCTTTGTGTGACAAGTGAATCTATGTAATGCTAACTCATCTCACCCAGATAAGCAAAGTTGTAAGGACTCCTGGAGGTGTTGGATGGTGTCTGAGCCAGTTTCATCCGGAAAACGATTATCACAAGTTTCAGATCAATTTTGGGGGAGCTTTCCCCAAACAATCTCCAGAATCATCTTATCTTCACTCTCTTTCAAATATCGATAAAAAGGGACAAAGGCTCTTTTCATGAAGAAATGTTCATACGCCGCAGCTGTTCAAAATACAAGTAGTCTCTTTGGTTCATCATCTGGAATCACATAGAACTCCAAGGTTGAGAGGAGGGGTGGGGAGGGATGGTGGATGCACGCCTCTGACAAGCAGGAAATGTAGCTCCTTTTGCTCTGTGACCGGGTCAGGACACCTGATCTCCCAAGCTGCCCTTCTAATAGAGATTATAAAAGAGACCATGAGACCAAAGAATTGCATGACGGGTACCCATTAGAGCATGCCTTGCCCTTTGCCTTCCAGACTCCAGCCTCTAAACTTAACTTTCTCCTGGCTGACAACACAAATTGGAGGCTAAAATGCCAGGCAGGGATCTGTCTTGGCCTTTTGTTACATGGTCTACTTCCTTCAGATTTCCAAGACAACTGGAGCCATGCTGGCAGAGAACTTGCTAAATCTTAACAGACGTTGATGGACTCATTGTTTATTCTCTGAGTTCACTAGTATAAGCTGCATAAAGTCAGGGACCTGCCTGTCCTCATCACCGCTACATCACCATTCCTAGCAAGTGTCAGGCACATCTCAGGCACTCAGGAAATGATGGCAGGAAGGAGGGAAGGGAGGAAGGGAGGAAGGGAGGGAGGGAGGGAGGGAGGGAGGAAGGGAGGGAGGGAGGAAGGAAGGAAGGAAGGAAGGAAGGAAGGAAGGAAGGAAGGAAGGGAGGGAGGGAGGGAGGGAGGGAGGGAGGGAGGGAAGGAAGAGAGGGAAGGGGAGAGGAGAGACGAAAAGAAGAAATAAGTCATCCTAGACCCTAAACAAGATGGAGAAACCCAAAAAATGCAGTACATTAGAATTCCTTTTGGTATCAAAATCCAATACTGCAGTTGGAAGAATTCTCATAAATATTACTGAGCTTGGCCTCTCCTCTACTCAAGTCCAGAGGGTTAAGCGGTTTATTGTGGTCACACACAAGTGTGCAGCATAGGCCTCCTGACCCTGGGTCCAAGAGCTTTTCTCTTATACTCTGTGGCTTCTCAGGTGAGTTTTTCCGGCATCTGCATTAACATGCTCTGTTTTCAAAAACCACAGTGTACTTCACTTAGGGCAATTAAGAAATAAATGATGTATTTATTTATTTAATGAAGTAGGTGGATAGAATCAGTTTTGATTATTTTCTCCTGAGTAATTTTTTTATTTTTATTTTTTAACTTTTAGGTTCAGGGGTACATGTGAATGTTTGTTATATAGGTAAACTGTGTATCACAGGGGTTTGGTGTACAGATTATTTCATCATTCAGGTAATAAGCATAGTACTTAATAAGTAGTTTTTTGATCTTCATCCAGTTTTGAATTTTGGTAACAAAGCATTTCCTGTTTCCGGTATGCATATATGTGGATTTGCATGTGTTTTCCCTTGTAGTTTAAAGAACAGCACAAGATAAAAATCAGTAGGGGTTTTCTCACCAAAGGAGAATAATTTTAGGGGAATTCAAGGGATCAAATTCTCAACAATGTGCTTTTATTTAAAAAAAAAAAAAAGTTTAATGAGATCCCATTTGTCAATTTTGGCTTTTGCTGCTGTTGCTTTTGGTGTTTTAGACATGAAGTCTTTGCCCATGCCTATGTCCTGAATGGTACTACCTAGGTTTTCCTCTAGGATTTTTATGGTATTAGGTCTAACATTTAAGCCTCTAATCCATCTTGAATTAATTTTCGTATAAGGAGTAAGGAAAGGATCCAGTTTCAGCTTTCTACTTATGGCTAGCCAATTTTCCCAGCACCATTTATTAAATAGGGAGTCCTTTCCCCATTTCTTGTTTCTCTCAGGTTTGTCAAAGATCAGATGGCTGTAGATGTGTGGTATTATTTCTGAGGACTCTGTTCTGTTCCATTGGTCTATATCTCTGTTTTGGTACCAGTACCATGCTGTTTTGGTTACTGTAGCCTTGTAGTATAGTTTGAAGTCAGGTAGCGTGATGCCTCCAGCTTTGTTCTTTTGACTTAGGATTATCTTGGAGATGCGGGCTCTTTTTTGGTTCCCTATGAACTTTAAAGCAGTTTTTTCCAATTCTGTGAAGAAAGTCATTGGTAGCTTGATGGGGATGGCATTGAATCTATAAATTAAAGAGCTTCTGCACAGCAAAAGAAACTACCATCAGAGTGAACAGGCAACCTACAGAATGGGAGAAAATTTTTGCAATCTACTCATCTGACAAAGGGCTAATATCTAGAACCTACAAAGAACTCAAACAAATTTACAAGAAAAAAACAAACAACCCCATCAAAAAGTGGGCAAAGGATATGAACAGACAGTTCTCAAAAGAAGACATTCATACAGCCAACAGACACATGAAAAAATGCTCATCATCACTGGCCATCAGAGAAATGCGAATCAAAACCACAATGAGATACCATCTCACACCAGTTAGAATGGCGATCATTAAAAAGTCAGGAAACAACAGGTGCTGGAGAGGATGTGGAGAAATAGGAACACTTTTACACTGTTGGTGGGATTGTAAACTAGTTCAACCATTATGGAAAACAGTATGGCGATTCCTCAAGGATCTACAACTAGATGTACCATATGACCCAGCCATCCCATTACTGGGTATATACCCAAAGGATTATAAATTATGCTGCTATAAAGACACATGCACACGTATGTTTATTGCAGCACTATTCACAATAGCAAAGACTTGGAATCAACCCAAATGTCCATCAGTGACAGATTGGATTAAGAAAATGTGGCACATATACACCATGGAATACTATGCAGCCATAAAAAAGGATGAGTTTGTGTCCTTTGTAGGGACATGGATGCAGCTGGAAACCATCATTCTTAGCAAACTATCACAAGAACAGAAAACCAAACACCGCATGTTCTCACTCATAGGTGGGAACTGAACAATGAGATCACCTGGACTCGGGAAGGGGAACATCACACACCGGGGCCTATCATTGGGAGGGGGGAGAGGGGAGGGATTGCATTGGGAGTTATACCTGATGTAAATGACGAGTTGATGGGTGCAGCACACCAACATGGCACAAGTATACATATGTAACAAACCTGCACGTTATGCACATGTACCCTACAACTTAAAGTATAATAATAAAAAAAAAAAAAAAAAGTGCCTCTACAATTTTAAAATTGAGGCAGTGGTGACGTTTAATAAAAAGATCTTGAAACTTCAAATCCTGAACTATGGCTGTGTGCAAACTAACGATTGTGACTTGGAAGAAATTATCTTCCAATTCTCAACTTTAATACCATGCCTATGAATAAGGAAACTGAGCCAATCAGGATTTCTCGGGAGATAGCAAGTGGACTGCTACCTACCTAGGAAGGGTGAGCTGCTGAGACCTGATGCCAAAATAAGAAGAGGTTCTGCAGCAAGGGAGAGGCACCTTCACACAGGGAGCAGAAGGACTCACGGCCACTCTCTCAACCTCCTAGAGTCCCTGGACCAGAATCAAGAGTTGTTGTAGGAGTGGTTTCCAAAGAGTATAATCTTAGGAGTTTCACATTTCAGATATTATATTTACACAGTGCTTTTAACTTTTTAAGTGTCTTTTTCCTGTTAATTAGTGTTAACACCCTCCTCCCCACCACAAGGACTAAAGTGCACTATTTTGGGTCCATTTTTAAAATAAGGAACCAGAGAATAAAAACGTTAGATAATCTCTGAGCCCAGAGGAGAAATCTTTTTCCTAGCCACCAGTTCCATGGTCTTTCGCCTAGACCTTTCTGGGAACTTTTTTTTTTCTTTTTTGGCAGACAAATGGTTACACTAAAAACTTAAAAATAGAAGCAAAAATATGGGAAATGGAAAACTGTATTCTAATTGCCTCCTCTGGATTTCCTACTCCTGTAAATATGGACAAATATAGTGGAATAAATAAAATTCACAAGTATTAAGGACCACCGTATTGGAAAGATGAAACCACTTCCTCACAGAGCTATCTAAAGAATAAGTACAGCTAATATGCTGCTAATTTTTAGTATACTGTTAATATTAAGTCACATGTTCTCCACCTTCTTCGGCAACCCTTTGGATGGCAGTTCCAACGGACAAAAGGATCAAAATGAAGCAATGGTCAAAATGAAGGATCAAAACACAGTTTTGGAATAACTGGCCCCCGGGTAATGGAGAGCTGACTATCCTCCCATAACCTAACTAACTGGTTCCTTCTACCAAGTAATAAACAACTTTCTGAAAGCCACTTTTCCATCACTTAGAAAAGCACCTCTCAAGGATATCTCTAATACAGTTTTCTAGCCCCTGGGATTCAATATTTCAAGAAATACCTTTAAGCCAACTAAACCTCTAGAGATTTTTCTGTTTTCACTCAACTCTTGTTTCAGTTCCAATATTTCTAGGAAAACATTGATTGATTTACTATGGTAAATTACGAGATGTTTTTAACGTTGGATGCAATATATCTGATTTGTGATCTCTAGGCCTCAGATGTTTTATAGGAGAAGTTAAAATTCTACACTGCAGGCTGGCACGAACAGGCTCACCTGTAAGCCCATAAAACCCTCCACCAGATGTGTTTCTTCTTTTCTCACAGCTCTGACTCCACTTTCCTTGATTCGTCATGATCCACATCAATAAATTAGTGATGCATAATTTCAAACAGCTGATTTCAGACTAGTCCTGAAGTGATCTAAGTGTCATGCTGAAAGGCACAGATGCTGAGGCTTGATGGAAGTTGGCTACACATGATGGTGGGAATCACAAAAGCAGAAAGGTATGCTTGATGCATCTGAAAAAAGCAAAAAAATCCTAAGCTTCCAAGTGTAATAGTTGCCTATTAGGTTGTTTTCTCTTTCAAACAGTAAGATCTGTGAGGTCTTGTGTCTGTCCTATTCATCATCAAATATTCACTACCTAGCCCTTAGCCCAGTGCAGCGGAGGGGAACAGTGAATATTTGCAGAAGGAATGAATGAAAGGTAGGCCAAATGAGCCATGAGGAGGGTGAAGCACAAGTTCAAGTTATCAAAATCTAAAGCTGAACTTTTCAACTGCTTTCCTCCTTTCTTTTCAGCGATACTTGCAAATCTCAAGAAAACTTACTGTCATTTTTTTTTTTATTCAGTTGGGCTGAACTGCACTATCATCAACTTGCCTGTTGACTCTGCCTCTAAAGACAATAGATCTTGGGTTTAAGCTCCACATGGATCTGTTAGTGCCTTTTTTTGTTTTCCGGCCAGGGATGCAAATTACATCTATGTTTATTCCTCTTGCTATCTATGTCTTTTAATGTTTCACACTCTGCAAAGGAAAAGTACTTTGGAACATCTAATTCTAGTCCTCCCTGTCACAATTTAAACCCATCCCTATTCTGCATTGGGGGAGGACAAAACACAACTCTTGATTAACTTTCTTTTTTTTTTTTTTTTTTTGAGACGGAGTCTTGCTCTGTAGCCCGGGCTGGAGTGCAGTGGCCAGATCTCAGCTCACTGCAAGCTCCGCCTCCCGGGTTCACGCCATTCTCCTGCCTCAGCCTCCGGAGTAGCTGGGACTACAGGCGCCCGCCACCTCGCCCGGCTAGTTTTTTGTATTTTTAGTAGAGACGGGGTTTCACCGTGTTAGCCAGGATGGTCTCGATCTCCTGACCTTGTGATCCACCCGTCTCGGCCTCCCAAAGTGCTGGGATTACAGGCTTGAGCCACCGCGCCCGGCCTTGATTAACTTTCATGCCTCATTTTGATTCCTCTCTGGATCAGTTAGCTTTTGCTGTATAACAAACCACCATCATTAGTGGCTTAAAACAACAACCACTTTAATTAGCTCATGATTCTGTGTATTATCAATTTGCATTGGGCTCATTCAGGTGGTTTTACTCGAGTGATCTGGGCTCAACTGTCCTTGACTGTGCTTACTCATATATTTAGGGACTTCAAAAGATGCCTTGAATAGCCAACTGATGGTACCTCCCTCTGCAATGTCTCTCATTCTCCAGGAAGCTGAGCCAGCATTGTTCATATGGTGGCAGAGGATAACAAAAGCTATAAAACCTTGGAAAGCCTAGTTCAGGTGTCAATTATAATTTCTGCCACATTCTATTGGTCAAAGCAAATCACTAGGCCAGCCCAGATTTAAAGGTTACACAAATAAATTTCCCTTCCTGATGGGAAGAATTTGTGACCATTTTCGTAATCTACTACACCATCCTAGGGTTCCTTCAGTTTCTTCAGTCTCATCCTTTCCTCACATTTTCCCCAAATACATCTTTTCTCTGTTCATTTGGGATGCAACCTTAAGAATTCATGTATATCTCAATTATTTATTTGATAAAAACTTATTAGGCATCTACTATTTATCAAGATCCATGGTAGACTCAAAGTCTACCAAAGCATGGTTCTTAACACTTAAGGGGCTAAAGGAGAGATGATCAAGCAAATAACTAAGAACTAGAAAGTGAAGAGAAATCAAAGAATCTTAGTAACGATGAGAACATGGTCAGGGTCATGAAACTCAAGTCGGAAATAGAGAGCCAGAAAAGATTCCTGGAAAAGATGGTGCTTAAATGAGTAGGAGCCATATAGATCAGTACTACTGAAAGTGTGGTCTGTGGACTAGTGGCAGTATGCAAACTGTTAGTTACTGGTTTGATGCGAGAGAAGAGTAAGGGTTTGGAAATTATAATAGTAATTTGGTATTGCTGCAAAGTGCAAGCATGCGATTTTGAAAAATTGTCATTTTTTGTCATAAATGCAACAAATTTAAATTTAATTTCTTAAATGATCCTTCATCATAGATAGTCTGAGATGTACTGACTAGGTAACAAAAAGTGGACAGAATGCCCCAAGCTAAGGAAATAGCAAGTGGATGTTAGGCTGAATAATGAACCCCCAAAAGGTATCCAAGTCCTAATCTCTAGAACCCATAAATGTTCTCTCATATGGAAAAAGGGTTTTGCAGATGTGATTAAGTTAAGAATCTTTAGAAAAGGAGATTACCTTGGATTATCTGGATGGGCCCTAAATGTAATCACATTTGTTCTTATAAGAGGGAGGCAGAGGGATATTTGACACTGACAGAAGAGGAAAAGGCAATGTGGCCTTGGAAGCAGAGACAGATTAACATGGCTATGAACCAAAGAATGAGAGCAGCCACCAAAAGTCAGAAGAGACACGGAATGGATTCTCCCCTAAAGCCTCCAGAGGGAAAGTAAACCTATCTACATGTTGATTTTGGACTTCTGGGATCCAGAACTGTGAAGGAATAAATTTCTGATGCTTAAGACTCCAAGTTTGTGGTAATTTGTCACAACATCCATAGGAAACTAACACACAATTATGAAGACAAGGACGCACGAAGCAGCTTGATATATTCAGGGATCTATAAGGAGTTACACAATAACTAAAGGAAAATACACATGTAGGGAGGAGTAGTAAGGATAGGGAGAAAGAAGGAGGCAAGGACTGGGAAGAACAAGGATCCCAACTTCATCTCATACTGGGGTTGGAATAATTAAAGAGAAAGACTTTAGAAACCATTCAGTTCTTAGTTGGTAGAGTGTAGTTGTATCCTACATGGACTAAAGCACAAAGGAATATTGTTTTTTGAACTCAATGCAAGAAAAAATAAGAGCATACCTTGCATGTATCTATAAATTCAAACCAAGTTGTGTGAATTGATGTATACTCTAAGCTCAGCTTTCTCAGGGGAGAAGAACAAGCCAAATCTGAGGATAAAAGAGAAGAAGGTATATTATTTACTAGTTAATAAGGAGTGGATGCTATAACAAGCTAAGAACTAGTAAAAACAAATCTTCCAATTTGTCTAGCCTGAAACACATTCACACACACTCAGATACATTGTAAAACCAGCCTATCATACTAAGCCAAAGGAAAAAGGAAAACCATTAAAAAAAAAAAAAAAAAAAGAGTGGGGAAAGACTGAGGACTGGCAATTGCTAGTGACATGTTTACTAAATATATTCTAAAACATTAAACATAACATTGGAAAGCAAAAGAGCCAAGTGGTTGGAGAAGCCCACTGATTACTATTCAGGTTTGGTCTCTGATCTGTTTTCTCGGCACTTGGCTTCACAACCAGAGCTCAGCCAAATAAATCTGCATCTCTGGTGTCTCCAGGCAACTCCGAACTTGGCATTTCTGACACAGGAGAGCTAGCCAGGAAACCCCTCTTTGGAGGGGAACCAATGGGCCAGATTCACTCTATCAACATCCAGACATCATAGCTAATTACAAACACACAGGACCAACCTGACAGCCAACTCTGTAAGTAGCAGACACCAGCATTCCCCAGGGAACTGGCTTGGCTCCAGTGAGTACTCCCAGTGATGAGAACCCTTTTAAGCAAGACACTCCAAGGGCTCACCAGATTGTGATGGGTTTTGTATGGCCATGTAAAGACATTCTACCACCAGCCTCCAACCCCAGGAATACCAAATTTCTATTCAGAGAAAGTGAATGGAAATCCCTAGCAATAAGAGTATATTCAACATTGTAGAAATACAAATAAATAGCTAATCACATCCCTGCCCTCACCCATCTGGTGCTAAACTCCTTTTAGATTGGAGCCTAGGAAAAATTCTAGAAAGGAAATTGGTAAAACCCTTGACCCATGACTCAGGGAGAAAATAGTCATATTTACTTCCTGTAGAAGCCCATGATGTCTTTCCCTTTTCTGACATTTTCTAACAAGAAGTTATTCATCAGGAAAACTGGAAATTTGGCCACAAATGTTAAGATCTAGGCAATGAATTAGTCAAATGTTTTCATGGAGAATCCGTTTGTACTTGACATTAATTTAGGTTGTCTGCTAGAAGGTCAGACTTCTTGGAAAAGTTGGGGCCATGAGAACAGAGTGCTATGTCACCAGATCCTGATGGCCTAAAGCATCTTGAGAAATGCACTCTGCTTCACACCCCTGCATCAGTGTGATCCTGGCACTTGTGTTTGTTATAGGAGGGTTATATAAGTGGCTGGTTTAATCATATTACTCCAGTGGCCTGCAAGTAAGTGACACATCAACAGCCTAGATAGCCAACATCACTCAACTGAGCCAGAGCATTGAGCCAATATTCTGCATGGAGTCTTTACATCCCTAAGACAATTATATTATTGTGCAATTTGCCCCCATAATGTGGATCTTGGCTCTTAGGAAGAGTTTATTAAAGCTGATTTTTAAATTCCCTCTCTAGCCCATCTGTTCTGCATCCCTTTAACAACTTTTTGGGCTACATTTGACTAGGTAAGAGCTTTATGCATTAATCCTGGTTAGATGGTAGAGAACTTTCCTAAATCTTTCTTCCTCAAATGGAACCATAATGAGGATGTCTAACTTATTTTTTCTGATGAAGGAATGTACATTTCTGCATAAAAGAAAGATTTGGTATCCAGAAATCACAGCAGCATCACATTCTAGTAATCCTTCATGTGTCATACTTGGAAAGATGATCAAGTAACATTATCCCATTTGTATTCCATTGTCCTTTTACATGTTGCCACTTTCAGCCCTAGGTTCTTAGACCATGTGCACATCCGTCACAGAGGATCCTTTATCTTGAGCATTCCAAGGGTCTATGGCAGAATACCAGTCCTCCTTCCACATCCTACACTAGTCCAGGAAGAAAACTGTGTCGGGAAAGAGAATAGCCCTAGTAGAATGACCTTTACTGAGGCCTGACATCTGCTACCTTATAAGCTTCTTATATACTCAGCCTAATCCACCTGGAGGCTTTGCTGCCTGATGGAAGGTGATAAAAAAGTTGTTACGCTATAAGCCCTGTCTTAGATTCAAGGCATGTAGGCTGTGTAAGATTTTGAGGCTTAGAGCAAACAGAGGGGGAAATAATTCTTAGTTCAGGGGCAATTCTCAAGATGCTTATTAGGATGAACTCTGGTCTAAGAACAACTTTATTGGTATGAAAGTCAAGGCAAGGCTTCCTAATAGGAAGGAGGCTCCCAGCTTCCCAACATTTCAGAGGGGCTAATGTAATGGTGATCATAAAACTTGACAAAATCCGCCAGGAACCAAGAAGCCCAAGTCTAGAAATTTACAATCCACAGAGGATCAACAGCTTGTATTCTGGATATCTTAAAGGTGAATGCTCTAAAACACCCACCTGCCGGTGGTGATGAAAACCTGGATGCCCACAGTTATAAATAATTCAGTCTGTTTCTTACAGCAACTAAGGCGAGGGCCTAAATTCAAAATTCAACTGGGTTTTTTATTTACACCCTTGGCCAAGAAAAGAAAGCTCATAGATGGAGCTTCTAAGAATAATGGAAGCATATCTCCAAGGAGAGACGGAGACTTTGAGATACCTTACTAAAAAATTGCTTCTCCGAGTAAAAGGATAATTGCTTCTCAGAATCACAAAATGAAATGAAAATATAAACTATTTTTTAATAATATTTATTTTATTTTATTTTGTATTATACTAAGTTCTAGGGTACATAAAAAAGAAAAAAGAAAATATAAACTATAGTGGAGGAACTAAAAATCGTAAAAATGTTATTGTATTATGAAAGATTTTTATTTTTAATATTTGTGGGTACACAGTAGGGGTATATATTAATGGAGTACACAAAATACCCTGATACAGGCATACAATGTGTAATAATCACATCAGGGTAAATGGAGTATCCATCGCTTCAAGCATTTATCCTTTGTGTTACAGACCAATTATACTCTTTTAGTTACTTTAAAATGTATAATTAAATTATTATTGACTATAGTCACCCTGTTGTGCTACCAAATGCTAAGTCTTATTCATTGTTTCCATTTTTATTTTGTACTCATTAACCAATCCCATTTCCCTCCTACTTCTCCTACCCCCACTTCCCTTCCCAGCCTCTGGTTACCACCTTTCTATTCTCCATCTCTATGGGTTTAGTTGTTTTGATTTTTAGCTCCCACAAATAAGTGAGAACATGCAAAGTTTGTTTTTCTGTGCCTGACTTATTTCACTTTACATAATGACTTCCAGTTCCATTCATGTTGCTGCAAATGACAAGATCTTATTCTTTTTATGGCTATATAGTACTCCATTGTGTACCACATTTTCTTTATCCAAACATCTGATGATGAATACTTCAGTTGCTTCCAAATCTTGGCAATTGTGGACAGTGGTGCAATAAACATGGAAGTGCAGATATCTCTTTGATATACTGATTTCCTTTCTTTTGGGTATATACTCAGCAATGTGATTGCTGGATTTTATGGTAGCTCTATGTTTAGTTTTTTGAGGAACCTCCAAACTGCTCTCTATAGTGGCTATACTAATTTACATTCCCACCAACAGTGTACAAGTGTTCCCTTTTCTTCATTTCCTCACCAACATTTGTTACTGCCTGTCTTTCGGATAAAAACCATTTTAACTGGGGTAAGGTGGTATCTTGTTGTAGTTTTGATTTCTTCTCTCTGATAATCAGTGATGTTGAGAACCTTTTCATATGTCTGTTTTCCATTTGAGAAATATCTGTTTGAATCTCTTGCTCCTTTTAAAATGAGATGATTAGATTTTTTTTTCCTATAGAGTCATTTGAGCTCCTTATATATTCTGGTTATTAATCCCTTGTCAGATGGGTAGTTTGCAAATATTTTCTTCCATTCTGTGGGTTGTCTCTTCACTTTGTTGATTGTTTCCTTCGCTGCGCAGACACTTTTTAACTTGATGTGATCCAATTTGCTCATTTTTGCATTGGTTGCCTGTGCTTGTGGGGTATTCCACAAGAAATTTTTGTCCAAACGAATATCCTGGAGAGTTTCCCCAATGTTTTCTTGTAGTAGTTTCAGAGTTTGAGGTGTTAGATTTAAGTCTTTAATCCATTTTGATTTGATTTTTCTATATGGTGAGAAATAGGGGTCCAGTTTCATTCATGAAAGAGTTTTCTTGCACTAAAGCAAAAAAAAAAAATGGGACTTTTAGTGCTCAGCAAACACACTTCAGAGGAAAATTATTTACAGTCTGCATTGAAAGAAAAGTTTCTTCCTTTTAATAAATTTTCAGTGTTAAAAAATCTGGTATATTGGAAAGATATTTGTCCATTGATAAACTGTTTACATTTTTCTCTCTCATATATTACTGAGTAGATTATAGAAATATAGAATATCTATATTATATCTATGTTACCATTATAGCTATATTACCAATATCTATATTATTATTGATCAGGTGGCATATATCCCACCTGATATGTTGTTGGCAGGTGTAAGATAAATAAGTCTCATAGTCACTGACATCACCAATTCTGTGTCCTTTGAAATTTACACATATTTGAATATCAGAACTTCTGAGAAAGCCTGTCCTTCAGGAGGAGTGAGTGATACACATAATTTCTTCACAATTATAATAGAATCTCCATCAATACTCACAACAGGGAATGATTTTAGCCTCATTTCATAGAAGAAGAAAATGTGAGCCTGGGAAGATTCAGTGACTTGCTCAAGGTCACACAGCTAGGAAAGGTTAGAATTGGCATTCCTGATTCTCAATCTTGTGCTCTCTCCAGTACAGTATGCTGCCTTTAGTCTGAACCCTAAATGGACCACATTCCAGAACAGCTAATGATATTCATAAATGCCATTATGAGTAAGTGATTTATCTTACCCAATTTCCATTCTTCCTGAAAGAGATGTCTGTATTTGCCATGAGCTAAAACAGTAGCATTCTACCTACCTGGCAAGAACATGACTCCCCTGAGTTGCTAAGTTTAGGCACATCAGATAAAGTGGAAGAATGTAAAGTTACAATGATTTTATATCTCCCAGTTGAGATAATATTTCTGAGAACCACTTGGAGCTGAATAAATTGAACAAGTGCCGTTTTGATTAGTTTCAAAAGACAAAGTATAGTATTTTTTTTTTCCTAAATCAAAAAGAAAAAGTCGATGGCAGAAAAATAAAGCTCTTATTCTAAATAAACTCAGTTTTATTTATTTGCTGAATTTCAATAGTATATATACAGAATAATTTGAACCATTTATGCATAAAAATGATACTTTGCATTAGAAAGATTCATAGATAAATACCTAAACAAATGAACCATTTAAAATATACAATGGCTCACAATGCAAATGAATCTATCATAATAGCTTTGGCTAACATTCTTCCAGGCTTACCATGTGCCAGGCCTTGTGCTAAGTGGGTATTATCTCATTTCATCCTCACAACAACCCTATCAGGAAAAAACTAGCATCCCTTCCAATTACAGATAAAGAAACCAAGGTTCTGTAAAGTTAAGTGGCTTGTTTGAGACCCTGAGGGAGGAAGGGGCAGAGATGGGGATTGAAAGCAGATTGACAGAGGACCAAGACCCCATGTGTTATCACCAATATGGTCTCTTCTTTTCACATTACCTGATATTCTATCCACATGCACTAATTTGAGGAGGAAAATAAGTTGGGTTTGGTTTTTTTTAAAGTTAAAACAAACAAACAAACAAACACATAGCTGGTAATAAGTTATTTAATTTCCCCTCTGCAGACACCACATGAGCCTTACCTGTGATCCAATGCTAACCCCAACATGGTGCATACAAACTGGCCTCTTCAGCCAACCCCTAGCACTTGCCTCTTCAGCTCTCCTCGCACTTACCTCACCCTAGAATCAGACCAAAGAAAGTCACAAGTGCAGCCTGAGGTATTAGAAGGTAGAATGGACCTAGCAGAAAGAGACAAGAACACAATGTGGGGGCAAAAACGGCCTGTCCTGTTACTAATACCACCAGACCGACCATTCTGCCCTACCCAAAACTAGTGTTTTCATCTCTCCTGACTAATCAAGTCTCATCTGTCTGCATTTTGTCTAAATGCAAGTGACATTTATATCCATCCCCTCCTTCTTTTAACCATTTGCTCATGTCTATATTTGAGTTTCTGGCATCACGGTAGGTTCTAAGGGTGCAAAAATGAATGAGATGCTATCACCTGTTGTCAAGAACTTCACAGCCTAGGGAGAGAGTGACATACGACCAGAGAGAGTCCAATGTGGACAGATAATGAAGAAGGGAGTCAGCACAGGAGATTCTGAGAACACAAAGGGTGTTCTCAGAGCTGATCAGAGAAGGCCTCCTGGAGCAATGGACCCAGAGCTGGCATGGAGTTCGAAGGGTGAGTGCATGAGTGAAGGAAAAGAGTCGAGTGGGGGAACAGTGTTCTGGGCAGAGTGGACCTCATGACCCAGAAAGAGCCTGGTGTGTCCAGTGACTCACTGTCTGTGATCTAAGTAAAATGTCTAAAGAGAGGCAGGTATGTGAATCCCAAAGACCCTTAGAAAAAAAAGAGATTGGTGTAGAGAGGCTTTGCACTAACTCCTCCTTTCCTGCCTGTTATGGTTTGGCTGTGTCTCCACTCAGATCTCATCTTCAACTCTAGTTCCCATAATCCCCATGTGTTGTGGGAGGGACCCAGTGGGAGGTAACTGAATCGTGGCAGTGGTTACCATGATTGTGAGTGAGTTCTCAAGAGATCTGATGATTTTATAAGGGGCTTTTCCCTCTTTGCTCAGCACTTCTTCCTGACATCATGTTAAGAAGGACTTGTTTACTTCCCCTTCCACCATGATTGTAAGTTTCCTGAGGCCTCCCTAGCCATGTGGAACTGTGAGCCAATTAAGTCTCTTTCCTTTATAAGTTGCCCAGTCTCTGGCAGTCCTTTATGGTAGTGTGAGAATGGACTAATACACTGCCACTGTATTTACCCAAATGACTCCATCACCTTCATCTCAATTCTTTACTTGGCTATGACCACTCAGCTGTGGATGGCACCAGATTAGCAAAGCAATGCCTTGGGTCCAGGTGACAGCCTTTAAACATGAGCAGAGGCACCAGCTAAGCCTGGTGTGGCACAGCACTGATACACACATTCTGTGCTTCCATGTCTCTCCCAAATCTATGCCTTTACAAGCGCACATTCACTCCTGAAAGAGCCAAGAAGCCAAATAAATCCAAAAGAAATGTATGCTTTCCAGCCAACAGGAGGAGCCTGTCCTCTACCGTTTAGAAAAGCAATTAGAACAACCATGGCAATGTGATTTATTGAGGGCTTCCGGTTGGCTGAGCTACCATCATCTCCCACCTGGACTACTCTGTGGCTTCCTCATAGATCTGTTTGTAGTTTCTCTCTGGCCCCTTCTGATGCCTTCTCCTTTCAGCAGCCAGGGAAGTCTTTGTAAAGTTGGTTTACAAAATTGATTTATTTATCCCCACCCTCCTATTTCACGCACTCAAGTCTACATAACAACTGTGCTTCCATGGCTTTCCATGGCACTTAAGATAAAATAAAAACTCCTTCATTTGACTGGAGTCTGCCTCCTCTCTCTTCCCATCCTTCTCTCACACCACATCTCCCCAAACTCAACTCACAGCCAGGAGCTCTTTCATTTCCTTGAATGTTCAATGCTCACACATGCTTTTCATTCTTTCTGGACCATTATTTCCACTCCTCTTCACCTAGACAACTCCTAGGCCTTCTCCACAAGACAATTCAATTATCACCTCCTCAGGGAAGCCTCCCTGATCTCCTTGGCAAGGAAAAATATCATAACCTCTCCTATTTAAAAAACTCATATATTGCCAAGACTCATATTATAACCTCTCAAAGCAGCACATTTCTTTACTGCACTAACCACGATAATGATGTATCATTTATTTAGTGATCAATGCTTGTCATTTTTCAGTAAAGGACATGCAACAATGAAGAGGTGAGCATGGGAATACGGGATCTATTGACACTGCCACATATGGCATCACCTGAAAGCAGCTGACTTGGTAGAACACTGGATTGTCCTATAAAAGTTTCCACAAAGGTGCCGGCTCAGGGTTCACAACCTGAAGGGCCAGGGTGCTACACCCCAGGATGTACACTGCAAAGTCTACACCTAATATGTGAGGTTATGCCCCAAGAGCTAGAATACACAGGGCCACGATCTCCCAGCAAACCACCTATTGAATTTGTGTGTCTCATTACTGCCACTTAAGGCTCTGTTGGGTTAGAGTTTCTAGGTCCTAGTGGGACGCAGCGTGGGGAGTATGAGGAATGTTTTCACAGGGGGACACAGTAAGGAGTCCTCTTGGGCTACTCATGCCAGTGAACCACCTCTTGGTGCTGTCATGAGTGGGAGAACAGGGAAAGGGCAGTCATGACAACTTCAACTTGACAAAAGTAAGGCAACCAGGAACCAGACCCCTCAAGGAAGAGGACATGAGGCCCACCATGAGCCAATTAAACATTTGGCTGAAAGTGAGAAAAACCCAGAATGAGTAGAACAGAAGAGTTATCTCTTCATTAATTACTTCCCAGCTGTCGCAGAGGGGACTATACATATCTGTCTTAAGTCTTTCTGAAATGTCAGGGACAGAGCAGACCTAATATGACACACAAATGTCACTGAGTGGGATAGGAGGTAAACTGTAGCAAATGCCACGTCCCCTTGGCCACCTCAGATGTCAGCTGCAGCCTGGTGAGCATTTCCATGCATATTGGCAGTGTCCTACCTCAAGTCCCCCACCAGCATCACCTTACTTTTCTGCCTCCAGAATTTGTTTTAAACAATGGAATCTCTGACAGTTTGTTCACAGGGCAGGCCATAAGTGCAAGGGAGTTAACTTTCCTAAGGACAACCCTCAGTCTGGATCCATACATATATATTGAGAACAAACTGCCTGCAACCACACAGCTTAATAGGAGCAAGAACTAAGACTACCTATATTAATATGACTTTATTATTCTACAACTCAGCCTTAACTAGCTTTGTGATTTGAAGCATCAAGTTCCTAGTCTGTAAAGAGTGGACTAGACAAGCTTAAAAGATGAATGGCAAAGATCACCAAGGTCATAATTACTTAGAAGTAAAAACTTCTAGATTGAAGAGTATACCTTTAAACCCAGGATTAAGTCCCTAACTAGTGATGAAATGTCAATAAATGTTCATTGGAGCAAATAGCGTAAAGATTTAGAAGAAGAATGGGCTCTAATAATGTTTTATACATAAACAAAATATATGAAAATTTCTACATTTTGTTTATGTGGAAATTTGCCTCACAACACCTGTGTGTGTGATGGTGGCGGGACACTCCACCAGGTGTGGAAGACCTAATTATTGCCACAAACAAGCTGTGAGATGCCAGGTGGTCATTTCATTTCTTTGGGCTTTTGTTTATGCATTTGTAAAATAAAAGAATTGAACCAAATCATCTCAAGATACTTTGTACCTAAAATTATTTGATTTTCTATTGTATATCCTTAAGCTGTGTTTTCACAATGACTCATTCTACTTTGATGAGGAAGTCAGCCTCTAGTTACATCTCCAAAAAATAAAGACAAGTTGAACCTGTTTAATCACATGCAGTCAGTATCAAGTATGTATTACAGGTATCATAGATAATACAGAAAGAACCTATTGAACCTATTGACTCTCCCCCTATTCTAGGACTCAGCCCTAACTTGCTTTATGGTTTGGAGCATGAAGTTCCTAGTCTGTAAAGAGAAGGGAGTTCTTGTATTTGCCCTCTAGATCTTTTCTAACCCTACGAACCTAAGACTAATGGCATCCCTCACCTCCCACAGCTTGTCTATGTTGTTTATTTCTCACCCATTACTTCACTAAGGAAACTAACATTGCAACAGAGACCAGAGGGAATAGGGACAGGGGCAACCACAATTCAAGCAGCTGGTTTTAGAGTCACTAAAGCAACTGCTGTTCTATTTTCCACCTGCAAGTTAAAAAGTGAGTGAACTATTTCGGATGTTAGCTAAATATTCCTATCAAATCTAGTGTAGTAGATTTGGATTTGGAGTACAGAGAACTGGATTATAATTCTGATTCTGTCACCTGCTGGCCATGTCACCTGGGCACATCACTTCATCACTCTGTGATCCTGATTCTCCAAGTGTAAAATGGGGATAATAGCAAGGAGATGCTGTGGAGATTCAGAAAGATTAAATACAGTAACCTACATGAGAGAACCTGGCATAGCACCAGGCACCTAGAAGACCTTCGCTGAATGACTGGAAGGAGGATCTAGCTGTCTGCCAAAGAGAAAAAAATAGAAAACATGAAAACACTAATGAGTATAAACAGAAAGTGTACTGGAGGCAGAGTGAGATTTGGGTTCTAATCTCAGTCATTACTAGCTAAGTGTCCTTGAACAAGTCAAGGTCTCACCTTTTCTCACCTCAATTTCTTCATCTGTAAAATGTTGGGCTTAACTGCCATGATTCTGCTTTAACATTCCAGGATTCTGCAATGACGTTAGTTTGCCATTGCTGACGTAAATGTTGTTTTCTACTCAGTGATCCACATTCCAAGAAACCATTCTTGGGATGGAATAGGATACCTAAACCAACTCATCCTACTCATTCATTGTAATGGAAAAATAATCAGTTCTTTATTATTTATGCCACAGGCATGACTCAGAGCATAAAAGTATGAGTAGAGGAAAGCTATGGCCTTTAAATAAAAGTGCTAATAAATAATCTGTTTTAGAATTATAATTTTCTTTTCTTTTTTTTTTTTTTGAGATGGAGTCTCACTCTGTCGCCCGGGCTGGAGTGCAGTGGCACTATCTCCACTCACTGCAAGCTCCGCCTCCTGGATTCATGCCTTTCTCCTGCCTCAGCCTCCTGAGTAGCTGGGACTACAGGCCCATGCCACCATGCCTGGCTAATTTTTTGCATTTTTAGTAGAGACGGGATTTTACCGTGTTAACCAGGATGGTCTCGATCTCCTGACTTCGTGATCCACCTGCCTCGGCCTCCCAAAGTGCTGGGATTACAGGTGTGAGCCACCACACCCAGCCTTAGAATTACAATTTTCAATTGGAAAAAAAACCCTATGAATTCTCCAAAAACCAACAGAAACAATATTAGCCTTTTTTCTCTAATAGCAAAGTGGTTATCTCCAGTGCCTTCTAGAATATCTATGTCTGTTATTCTCACTCCTCATAAGCCCCCAAGCCTAACACTATCCTCCTACAGCCATACATTCAAATCGAGCCTCGGGATCTCAAGCAAAGTCCTTCAACTGACCTACAAGTTGGGTGTTGCCTCTGCTGGTAAGTAGACTAGACCTCTCCCTCAAACTACGTCATATCCTGTGGCATCACTATTCCTCTCCTTCAGATTAAAGGCTGGATGGTGAGGAGCAGATTTCATCTTTCTGCCAAGAACAGATTGACCTTGAGGTAAGTAGATAGCTTACAGTCTATCCCAGGACAAATGCAGGTAGCAGGCCTTCTTTCTCAAACAACACAAGTTTCTAAAAACTCCTTTCACCTCACATTAAAGTTTTTAAAACATAGTGTATAGTACTCTTTTCTTTATTCCAAATATTAAAGTGCATATCCATGGTAAAAATAGAATTTCTCAAATAGATACGGTCCTAGAAATCATCTAGGGATGACAAAAACTAAGTTTCGATGAACATGCCAAGTCTAAATGTCATGTAGTGGTTGCCTGGAGTACTATGTTGTAAAGGACTGTGAGCTGCATTTACACTCAGTGGGGATGCTGCATTCAGTGAGCCAACATTGCTTAAGAGGATGGGAGAAGTAGAAATAGATCACATCTATTGTCCTTGACCTTGTCCAGTGATCAAATACTGGACCAGATCTGGCCACACCTATTCATTTATATATGTTCTGCAGCTGCTTTCCCTCTACAGCAACAGAGTTGAATCTTGCATCAGAGTGTGTGGCCCACAAAACCTAAAATATATTTACTCCCTGGCTCTTTATGGAAAAAGTCTGTCAACCCCTGATTGTAGTCCAACCCTCTCATCTTATAAATAATAGAATTAAATCTTCCTGTTTTCCCTTTCAACTTAAACCTTAGATTCTGATTAGCTAACCAAATCAAAGTAATAGTCACTTCTTACTAGAGTGGTACAAACTGAGATCACAGTTTGTTACATGGAGGAACCACCATAGGTGGAATCAAACCATGACCCAGACACCCAAACCATATGTCAACTGTATTCTCATCTTAGAGGTGATATCTCTGAATTTCAATTTAGAGTTTACTTATCATGTGACTTTTCTAGTTAAAAAAATAAAATAGTATAATTTTGACAGGAATTATAAAAAGTATGCTTCACAATTGTAAATTGTCTCTCCGTTTAAGTACACATGTCTGTCATACCATTGAAAGGAGGAATAATAAATCCAATATTTATGGTTTCACTATGAGTTACTGGCATCCTTGTAGTTTAAATAGGTGACTAAGAAGAAATCCTGCTGGCAAGCAAATTTATACATACTTATTTTGTGCCTTGACATGCTGAAAGTGTTCACATAAAATAATATAAGGCTTCCATAGCCTTGATTATTTCTGAATACTGCAAAATCTTACACTGGTATTGCAAACACACTTTGAAAACAGCTGGGGTAATCATGTTTAGTTTCAGTCTGTGCTGTCCAATACAGTGACCACCTGTCACATGTGGCTATTGAGCACTTAAAATGTGGCTAGTTCAAACTGAGGTATGTTGTATGGACTGGATTTCTAAGACATGGTATGAAAAAATGAATATGAAATGTATCATTAGTAATTTTTTGTAATATTGTATGTTGAAATGATATCTTAGATATATTGGGTTAAAAAATGTATTATGAAAACTATTTTTTACTGTTCTTACCTTTGTGATGTAGTTACTAAAAAATTCAAAAGTATCCATATGGGTCATGTTGTATTTCTCTTAGATGTGCTTCTGGTGGAGAAATTTTGAAAAAAATATTTATGAAAGCAAGCCCAATGAGATAGGGAAATTGATATACACTTATAGAAAATGAACTATGTTCCCATGCCTCTGCTGATGTCATAGCCCTAACAACAATGAGCAATGTTCAAGGAAAGAAATAGCCCAATAAGTCAACATCTACCTGTTAAACATTATGAGAAAACTGAGGTCATGTCTCATGACTAAAGGCCTAATCACCTATTTCTCTTCCTTTTAAAATTTTTAATATAGTCCAGCAAAATTAGCAAATAATCCCTCCCCAACCCCGTATACTCACCCTTTCAAAAAGGAGCATGGCCTGAAAAATATCTGTTGATCTAGCAAAAATAAAGAGAAGTTATAAACCAGACACTACCGCGCAAATAGTTGAGTTGGCCAAGAATTTACTTCAAGTAATACCACATGACATTGTTTGATCTCTTTTGTTTCAGCAAGGATAAAAAGGCCAGTCACAAGGAGACATGACAAATAGCATTGAGTACTGCAGAGCAACTTGGCAGCTGCCCGAGGTGGAGCATCTTGTTTACGTCACCACGCCAAGTCAGGAAGCAAAGAGTGAGGCTTTAGTCCCTGAGGCATTAAGTCCTCACCCTGATATCCCAATCCAGGTCTAGCCACCTCTCTCCAGACATAGTCCTGAGCATAACAGCTGTGGAGATCAGTTGCCTTTTCTGCGAAATTGTTATTAAACCATGAGTAATTTGGCACTATTTTCTGCATGATTTGTCGTCTCTGAAAATGAACAGACTCAGGCTTGTGAAAATGGAAATTGATTTACTTTCTATCCTTCTTGAGCTCATCTATTTAAGGTCTACTTCTTCTGGGATGTGCCAGGAGACTGCACTACTTTCAAGTGGTGGAAATTTCTTTAAAAAAAAAAAAAAAGCTGAAGGAAACTTGGAATGAGAATGCACTTGGCTAATTCGTTTGCCATCTAGCACTACCTCTTTCTCTAAGCAGGGAGAATCAAGCCGCTGTCTGCTTGATGAGGCAGTGGCAGCCTCGTGTAACCTCTGTAGTTATCTTCTGCCTTCTCAGCTGAATCCACTGCATTCTACATATCTTTCTTATTTAAAGTAGAGTATGCATTTAAAAATAATATTTCTGTAAACTTTATCTAGCAAAACATGGCATGACTCGACGCCAAATTATAATGATGATTATTTTAAGAAGAATCACAGTGCTTTGGCCCAGTTTTTGGAAAATGTGATTAATAGCACTGCCAGTGCCTTCTAGTGAGCCAGCACCACAAACTAACTATTTGATTTCATAACACAGTGCCGTTGTGATCACCAAAGCAACACTATCCGTTTAGGTGCTGGATTAGAATCCAGGCGAGTCCGCAGTATAGTCTTTACACTTCATCAACTTCCACACAGGACATAAATTGCACTAATATAGTAATATACTGAAATCTCAGACCAACTGTTTGTCATCGGATTAGAATGTGATGACACAGAATAAAGATGTGAGACAGAATCTGTGCTGAGGTCTAAATTCACATTGGAAGTCTGGAAAGAGAAGACTGTTTATAAAATTATAGCCCAGGAATTGCTGCCAAAGTCGGCCTTTGGCGCAGCTGTAAGTCGGATGGAATCCACCTTCCTGACGTCAGACCCACCCACTGGAACACTGCTCCTCTGACTGGGGCTTCCCTGAATGGAAACTACATGTCATACTGCAAAGTAGGTGCTGTTGTTCCAGAGCTGTCCACACGATTGCATCTTTGTAGTGGGTTGATTATTTGTTCTCTTCCATACAGCAAAAAGGCCATCAGCACATTTGTGATTTTAGCATTCATATTTTTCATCCCCAAGCTCTGAGTTTTGCCCAAGCTGACAGATTTCTTGCATTCTCCTCCCTAGGGCCTTCGCATCTGATGATGGAGTGCTTTTGCGTTTTCTTTCCTCCTGTTTTGTATTCTTCAATTCACTTCTTCATCTTCTGTTCCCAAGAAATGGTGACCTCCTTGGTACAGATGCTGCTTCCATAGACAATGTGCATTACCATTTACAAAACTCAAGGATACATTCCAGTTTTCTATTATTTAGAAAAATTGGGGCCATATGTAAAGACCCATGGAATAGGTATTTATGCAGAAGGTTTGTCTGGACTAAAAACAAAATGAAGTTTGATGTCATTACTTATACATTTCAGAAGCTCCTAGATTACTATCTTAAAGGTTGTTTTTGTTTTTAATACATGACATTTGAAGTTTCAGTCACAGCGTAAAAAATACTCAAATAAGTTTCAGGGAAACTTATTTGGTTTGCCAGGGAAGCAGGATGGTAAGGGTGATGGGCATAGGGCTAACCTAAGCTTTGGCTAATTGCTTTAATACACATCACACAAGGTGATCCACATAAAGGGTTATATTATGAATTCAATTATGTAAGTAAGAAAGCTGGTGTTGAGAGATGTGAAGTGACGTGCCCAAAGTTACCTCCTATGCAGCAGAGTCTACATGACTAGAATCCAAGTCTTCTGGCTCATTTTTGTTTGTTTATAATTTATTTGCTTTTATTTTTAATTTACATAGATAACTATATCACTAAGTAATGTATCATTTAGGTTTCCATGACACGATGTAAGTGTAGTCAGACCACATGTTACCAGCTTTTTTTTTTTTTTTTAAGAGATGAGGTCTCATCATTTTGCCTAGGCTGGTCTTAAACTCCTGGGCTCAAGCAATCCTTCCGCCTCCATCTCCCAAAGTGCTGTGATTATAGGCTTGAGCCACTACACTCGGACTGTTCCTGACCTTTTTTTTTTTGAGATGGAGTCTCTCTCTGTCGCCCAGGCTGGAGTACGATGGTGCCATCTCGGCTCACTGCAAGCTCCGCCTCCCGGGTTCACTCCATTCTCCTGCCTCAGCCTCCAGAGTAGCTGGGACTACAGGCGCCCGCCACCACGCCCGGCTAATTTTGTTGTTGTTGTGTTTTTAGTAGAGACGGGGTTTCACCATGTTAGCCAAGATGGTCTCAATCTCCTGACCTCGTGATCCACCCGCCTAGGCCTCCCAAAGTGCTGGGATTACAGGCGTGAGCCACCGCGTCCAGCCCACATTTAAAAAAAAAAAAAACTTTTTGAGGTATACTGGACATACAAAAAGCTGTACATATTTAAAGTACACAACTTGGTGAGTTTAGAGATAAGTATATACCCATGAAACCATCACCATAGTCAATGTCATAAACATGTCCATCACCTCTAAAAGCTTCCTCCCACCCTCTTTATTTATTATTACTGTTTATTGTCATAAGAACACTTGACAGAAGATCTACCCTTTTAGCAAATTTTTAAATATACCATATAGTATTATTAACTACAGGCACTATGCTGTACGGTAGTATATCTGTAGAACTCACTCATCTTGCGTAACTGAAAATTTGTACCCTTTGACCTTTACCTCTCTGTTTCTCCCTTCCCCTAGGCCCTGGAAACCATAATTCTCCTTTCTGCTTCCATGAGTTTGACTATTTTTGATTTTTCATATAAGTAAAACTGTGCAGTATTTATCCTCCTGTCTGGCTTACTTCACTTAGCGTAACATTCTCCAGATTCATCCATGTCGCCACCAATGGCAGTATCTCTTTCTTTTTTAAGGTTGGATAATATTCCATTGTATGTATAGGCCACATTTCCTTTATCTTTTCATCCAATGATAGACATTTAGGTTGTTTCCATGTCTTGGTTATTGTAAATAATGCTGAGATGGACATGGGAAGGCAGGTATCTTTTCAAGACCTTGATTTCACTTCTTTGGATATATACCCAGAAATGAGATTGCTGGATCATATGGTACTCTGATTTTTTTTACTTTTTAGGAATTTCTATACTATTTTTCATAGTGGCTGCATTAATTTACATTTCCACTAACTGTGTATAAAGGTTCCCTTTTCTCCACACCCTCACCAAAGTTTGTTCTTTGCATATTTTTGATAATAGATCTTCTAACTGGTGTGACAGGATATCTCGCTGTGATTTTGATTTGCATGTCTGTGATGGTTAGTGACATTGAGCACCTTTTAATATACCTGTTGGCCATTTGTACATCTTCTGTGGAGAAATATCTACTCAATTCCTTTGCCCATTATTTTAATTGGGTTATCTGGGTTTTTGCTAATGTGTTCTTCATGTATTTGGGGTATTAGTCCTTTATCAGATATGGTTTGCAAATATTTTCTCCCAATCTGTAGGTTGTCTTCTCATTTTGTTGATTGTTTGCTTTGCTGTGCAGAAGCTTTTCAGTCTGATGTAATCCCACTTGTCAATTTTTGCTTTTGCTATCTGTGCTTTTGGTTGTCATAGCAAAGAAATCATTGCCACGGTCAATGTCAATAAGCCTTTTCCTTATTTTTTCTGGGACTTTTATGGTTTCAGGACTCACATTTAAGTCTTTAATTCATTTCAAGTTCATTTTTGTGTATTGTGTAAGGTAAGGGTCCAATTTTATTCTTTTGCATGTGGATATCCAGTTTGCCCAATTTCATTTTTTGAAAAGACTATCTCTTTCCCGTTGTATATTCTTGGCACCTTTGTCAAAGATCATTGACCGTATGTGCCTGGGTTTATTTCTAGGCTCTTCTAACTCTTAATTCAAAATTCTACCTCCAATAAATCATTTATATGTTAGAGCCTGGTACTTGGTTACAAACAAAAACATCCATAGATTCAGGGCAGTGAATAAGAATTGCCTAGTCTCAACTACATTTTTAGAAGTCAGTGAATGTAACTTTTTCATATTGTCCAAACTCTTAACTGCTATAGTCAGTAAGCAGCTGATAATTATGGATTAGCTTGTTAATATTTATTCTTAACCATTTCTTGAGCATCTGCTATGTGCCAGGCTCTCTGCTAGCTTATAAACCATTAATTAATACAGTATGCTTTGTATTAAAGCATTGCCCCAGATGCTTTAAAATGAACTGATTATTCTAGCTGCAGAAAGATTATTAGAAGTTGATAATTTGTTTTATAATTAATTCTTGGGCTGCAGGCTCAGTGAAAAGACAGTCTACCACCATATATACATAAATGTTCCACCATTTATTCCAAGGGTAGGGTATCAAGACAGGGATCCTTTGTAATATCAGTGTTGACATGGAGTAGGAAAACCTAAAATAGGAAAAAAATTCATGAAAAATGCTAAGGAGATATAATCAAATCATTAGGTTATAGCACAAGTGTTTAGGGGTCAGGAGATATTGACTCTGAACAGGCATGTGAGTCTGCAGATCAATTTTTAATTAAGGACAGCAGAATTTTTTATCTTTTTATTTTTATTTCTTTAGAGACAGGGTCTTGCTCTATCACTCAGGTTGGAGTGTCATGGAGCAATTACAGCTCACTGCAGCCTTGAACTCCTGGACTTAAGGGATCCTCCCATCTCAGCCTTCCAAGTAACTAGGACTACAGGCATGCACCACCATTTCCAGCTAATTTTCATTTTTATGTTTTATTTTTGTAGACACAGGGTCTCACTATGTTGCCCAGGCTGGTCTCAAATTCCATCTCAAGTGATCCTTCCACCTCGGCCTCCCAAAGTGCTGGGATTGCAGGCATGAGCCACTGCACCCAGCAGAAATTCTTAAGGAGGCAAGGCCAACACAGTCCATTCATTCAACATCATGGCACCTTAGAGGCCTCTTTTTAAGACTCCTCAGGCAAGTGAAACTTATTTGTCTCAAAGACATTGTATCATGAACCCAATGTCTAAACATTCACGTGTGTGTTTTGAATGATGTTTTTAAGGAAAGGAAAATTTCTGCTGTATAAATTACTATAATAAAAGTTGCTGTGGTGATCCTTACTTTTGTTTCATTCCCTGGAATTAACCATGGGAGCAAGACCTTCCTCAAGATGCTATTGCCCTTATATAATTCTTTTCTCCCCAAACTTCAGATGTTCTTCTACGATAATAAATATCCATGACTTTTGGATTTGGAAAGTCCAAAATTGTTATCACATGCCCTCTATGTACTTATAACATGTACTTTTAAAGATTTTCTCCTTAAACAAATAGTTGTCTTTCACATCACACTTTTACCCCAGTGCTTTCTGATATTATTACTTGGAAATCCAAAGAGTTACAATTATGGTGTCTGTCTCCTTAAAGGCAGCAGAGATAGAATAATTTTCATTTGTGATGTCCCAATACATTATTTTACCAAAGTCTTTGGCTAATCTAATTACCACTGAAAATCAAATTAGATAATTCACAAGAAAATAATTATCTATATGTGATGTGCCTAAATGGCACCCTGTGAGACTAACCAGTAATCTGGTTTATTTCATCAGTGTCTATAACTCACAACTCTTTATGCTCAGCATTATGCCATGAACTAAATACTCCAATTTTGGAATTTATTTTACAAAAATGCCTTCTTTGACCCTAGCTGTATAAGATGGGGACAATGAGACTATGAAGGATAGAAATAATGTGACAATTTATCTTCAGCCACACAATGACACAGCTTCTCTCAACCAAAAAAAAAAAAAAAAAAAAACAAAAAAAAAACAGTACTGAAAACTATTCTGTCATATACAAGAGAAAGTGGTCATGGGGGACGGCTCAACAAGAGTTGGCAAAGGTACTCAAACAGGGAGAATTTGAACAATGTTGCCTCCAAAACTACACATTTTCACATCAGTGTTTACAGGAAACAGCTGTGTACCTATCTCCCTTATAATATCTCACCCTCAGCTTCAGTTATTCATTGCTGTATAACAAACTACCGCAAAATTTAATGGTTTTAACTACCACAATTTTATTTGCTCACAATTCTGTGGGCCAGAAATTTAGGCAGTGTTCAGCAGGGCCATTCTTCTGTTCTGTATGACATCAGCTAGAGTTGGAATGTCCAAGATGGCTTCCATGTGGCTATATCCAACTGGCAGCTGAAATAGGCTGGAAAATCCAAAAATGTTTCACTCATATGTCTGGGGACTTCATGCTCCTCCGTGTAGCCTCTCTTTCTTCCATGTAGCTAGTTTGAGCTTCATTACAGCAAGGTGGACCAACATCTTACATGGTATCTAGGTTCCACAAGGGGTAAAAGTAGAAAGTACAGATCCCTTAAGCTCCAGGCTTCAAAGTTACATAGCATTACTTTTGCCACATTATATTGGTCAAAACTAACAACAGGCATAGGATTCATGGAGATGAAGAGACAGATGACTTCTGCAGAGAAGAAGAGGGACAAAGGGAATCCAGAGTTCTGTTTTGCAGTCTACCACACCTATCAGCCTAGAGTGTCATCATTCATCAGCTCAAGCTAAACCTCCAAAATTTAACTCCCCTTCTTAATTTTTGAACCATTTTCTCTGCCTTCCAGGATCCCTGAAACCTGAAATCCAAACAGTTTAATGATACCAAATGTTTCAAATTAGTGTCTGTCTTATTGTTCTTGGTAGTTGGGGAGGGGATCAATATTAATGAAGAGAGAAGCAGTAAACATTGTTAATGAGGATAAAGTAGGAGAGACCCAGCTACTGCAGGGATGTGTTTCAGCATGCAGCGAGTAAAATGACAATGGACATGCAAGCCTGAATCTTTGATGCACCCACAATAATAACAACCCCAAAGTTAGCACTATGGGTAAATTTTAATAGACGATATCTTACAAAAAGCTCTTTGCTTGAGATGCAGCCCAAAGTCTAAATTAGAGTCAAAGCCCCAGTCAGTTAACTGTGCTATAACATGTGAAGAATTGATTTTCTTATTTTCAGCTGTCAGACCTGCTACAAAGAATGAGTTTTAATTCTGGGGATGTTATTAAACTCCTTGCTTAACTGGCAGAAAAATGGAACTGCTAGCTGGGTGACGGTAGAGCTGCTGTCGGATTGAATGACACCTGTCAGAGTATGATGAATGACCCTCTCTTCCCCACAATCCCCTGTTCTGTCACTCAGGTGAGGCCCATTAATCTTCATCCTGGGCCTGTCAGGCTAGGAACCCATGACGACAAAATGTCTTGAAGCATTTACCCCCAAGATGCACGGAACAATATGATCTTCTCATTGTCAGAGCCACATGGAATTAGCATAATTTATTATGACTTCCCTCCCCCTCACTCTCTACCTCTATCACCACCCCCAAAAAAGCAAGTAGGGGCTAGATGGGATTAGACAGATGGAGTGTAGGACCAGACTGCCAACTACCAAGCCCCCTGCAGTGCCTGATGCGGGCGGGAGCATCTCTACAAACCAATCAAAAAGCTGGCAGTTCAATTACAGAGTAATAAAGGGACATTCATCATTCAATTAGGCACCTGTCATGGTTTCACAAAAGGGAAAACTTCTAACCTAAGACTCCTGGGAGAAGATGATACAACCAGGAGACAGGGAAATAAATGAAAAAAGGGACAAAGTCAATTACTGGCCAACCAGACAAAAGGAGATATGTTTAAAAAATAAAGTTGGGCGGGGGCTGGTTCTCCCCAGGCAAAAATCAGAAAAGTTAGATGACCTTATCTAGATTAAGAAGGGCTAATATTAAAAGTAGCATGGTGCCCTCTTCTATGGTACATCTCATGATTGAATTTTCCCTTTAGGAGCTGCCAAGGAAACTGAATTTTGTAAGAAAAAAAATATCAGGAGGAAACGGTAACTCCGTTACTCAAAAGCATTGTTCTTTAAATGACTAAGACATGAGGGTGAAGAGGAGAAAGCCTAAGTGGACAGTCAACTTTGATGCTTTACTGTATTGAGGGGGAATGAGCACAAATGACATTTTGAAGATATTATGCCCCGCTAGTGACTGGAAATAAGAGTTGACAAATTTAATTTCTTAGCAAGTGTATGTGATGGTAATTGAGGCCAGAATATAGTTTTCAATGGGAAAAATTTCCATTTTGAGCGGCGGAGGGATGTAGACTTTTTTCTTCTGATCTATCGGTTATTTTCTATCTTCATTTCTGGTAAAGGTTCCAGATAGATTTTATCACACAAGATAAGCAAATGAACCACAGAATTTTGAAGTTAGAGGTAATTAGAGCAATGATCTTAGTCAGCCCCCACACAGTTTGGGACACGTAGGTTCAGGACTGCCCACCCTGGAGCTGGTTCTGTAAGATACCTAGTAAGTAAGTCCCTGTCAGGAACTGGACAAAACACCCTCACCTCTACCCCTGTGCTCACTCCACAGCTCAGCACAACTTTGAATTATTATCCCAAAGACTTTTAGAACAACAACAACACATTTTCAACAAAAAAAATCTAGCAAAGCTCCTCATGTTGTAAAATAGTCATAGGTAAAGTAAATTATTTCTATTTTGAATGGCAGTTTGCATGCTATCACTTTTCTAAAATTGTTCATTCTAATAACCTTTCTCTATACATTGTCAAGAAGCAGATTTGCAATGCTAATGCACGTATTACTTATTTTCACAGTGACTCAAGCCATGAGTTTCAGTTCACTTGACCATCATGTATCATCTTTCCAGGCACCAGGCTTTTTTTAGGCATGGTTTTGAAAGTCCCTCTGATGTTATCATGCCCCTTATATTTTATTTCAGGGAGAAGAGAGTTCCTTTTTCCTTCTCCTTTTCTTTCTGTTTTCTTTATTCTTAAATTCTTTTTTATTTTCATATTTTTTATTTGAAAAGATACTTGATATTTAATCTAGATAAACTACACAACCAAGGTGAAGTTAATTTTGAGAATAAATACTAAAAAAAATTAAGTTTCCATATAGAGAAGGGTGGCGCTTCACTCAGGCTTTTGTGGGCATACTGGACAATGGTATTCTTAACCTTTAAGATCCGTAGTGGGGAAGAAAAATCTATGTCATGCATGAAGCAAATAGGTATGTGTGTTTATGTGTGTACACATACACGTTACATCTTAGATACCCCCCACACACTACACACTGTAAATATTTTCCTTTCTATTTTAGTTTTGAAGCTTCATCTGCTGCAAAACATAAAAAAGCAAGGCAGAGTCAACCTCAATTTGTTGTATACTAAGATATATTGGCAAGCCCTCTCTGCTCTTTCTTCAGAAGCCCTCAAATGTCATATCCTAAAATCAGTAAGATGGGTCATTCCATCCAGAATGTATTTATCAGTTTAATAGGCCTCTAAAATATATTGTCAATTCCATTGGAGGAAGTGGAATAGAGAGGAGAGAAAATGACTTTTGCTACCTACTTCCTCATCTCTATCCTCCTGGTTAGAGTCAAGCTGATACATTTTTAAATCCAAAAGAGATTGAAGCATTTTTTCCAAGTTTACATTTTTTTATATTGGGAAAATAGAAAGATTAAAGGATGAACAGTAAAAATCACCAAGGTCATAATAACTCAGAAGTGAAAACTTCTAAGACTGAATAGTGTATTTTTAAGCCCGGGATTAAGTCTCTAGTGATGAAATCTCAGTAAGTTTTCATTGGTGCAAATAGCATGAAGATTTAGAAGAATTGGATCTAATAAGGTTTTATACATAACTAAAATACACAAAAATTATACATTTTGTTTATGTGGAAATTTGCCTCACAAGACCCATGTGTGTGATGGTGGCGGGACACTCCACCAGGTGCAGAAGGCCTAATTATTGCCACAAACAAGCTGTGAGGTGCCAGGTGGCCATTTCATTTCTTTGGGCTTTAGTCTATGCATTTTTAAAATAAAAGAATTGAACCAAATCATCTCAAGATACTTTGTACCTAAAATTATTTGATTTTCTAATTTATATCCTTAAGTTGCATTTTCAGAATGACCTATTCTGTTTTGATGAAGAAGCTAGTGATAGTTGGAGGCCAGCCTCTAATTAGAACTCCAAAAATTAGAGATTGCATCCTGTTTAATCACATTCAGTCAGCATGAAGTGTGTATTACAGATATTATGCACAACACAGAAATAACCTACTGACTCTTACCCTCTGAGCGCTTCCCATTGCTCCCACTGGGAATGGCAAAGCTGGACTCAATTCCCACTTCTTATATCAATTGCCTGAACTTAAACTGCCTCAAGGACCAGCAGTTTAATTCCATCTTTAACATGCAAAGCTAAACTGAAATTAGGTAAAAACTAATACTATATACAAGACATGGTAAATCAGTCACAAGGTAGCTATTCTTTAACACAACCAGTACTACTATTTTAATAATTTTAAAAGTTTAAGCCGAATTTAAATTATTTCTTTACCAGAAAGCTCGAATGAGAAAAAATAATCCAAGAGCTTAAAGCCAGGGTTTCCAATGTATTTTACACCATGACACACACAGAAAATGATTAGAAGCCAAAAGTCTATCCACTGAAAGACACATCATTACTTTATCCCTAAAAAAGATAAAACCATTTTTCCCACCTCTAATTGAAGAGCTTCACTTCAGACAGGTTTCATCTATTTGTGGGCATCTTCCTTTCTTCAAAACTCATAAAGCGTTTGTCTGTTCATCACTTCTGTGACTTATTTTCCTTTATCAACATCACATTTATACAGACTTCTCTGTTTCCCTGCCTTTCCATGTGCATAATAACTGTTTTGTTTCAGTGCTAAATCACAGTGTATTTTATTGAAGACACTTTAAGGGAAACTGAACCCAATGCAAGCAGTACAATGCACATCACTCAACTGAAGTTTGTATAGCATGAACAGCTGGGACCAGGTTTTGGCATGTGCGGACAATAACAACTACCTTATCACTGCCACCTGGCCAAAAGTGATTGTAAAATATTCATGGGAAAACACATTCCAATTTCAGAAATGTTAAATGAGAGAAAAAAATAACATGAATTTTAGAATCCATAACATAAGATCAATGGATAAGGCTTCTCTTGGTACAGGACAAACAGCTGGAGGGTCCCAACCATCCCAGCCCAGCTAGGTGCCTCAAGGAGTAAGGACAGCAATAGCCCAAGCATACTTATAACCCATTCTCAGCATGACTCACTGATGAGAGCCAACATAAAGGTCTATAGAGAGAACTTCCAGACAATGCTTCTCTAGATACGACCCCATAGAATTGCAACTTAGTTGAGATTTAACAAGAATCCATTTGGCAAAAGTCTCCAATCACTTTTGGCTTTGCAGCCTGCCTGCCAAAGCTGAACAATTATATCCCCATATTCTTACTTCTTTTTATTCGTTCTAATCATTTGGATCTTTGCTTTCTTTTCTAGTATTTGAGTAGTCATAACTTGTTGGAGATAATGCTGGGGGATGGAATGTCAAGACGGTTCCTCACACCCATCTCTGCCTTGCCTCACCTTGTCAATCTGCCTTTTGGGTAGTGCTACCTCTACGGTCCATCATCCCACCTACCTAGGACAAATGAAAAACACTTGCAGTCTTTGTTTTTTTCTATCCTCACTATCTATATGGGGTAATGACCTTGATCAGCATCACAGCCTCCAGCACTTCTCTTCCTGAAGAAGGGAAACTGGCTTCCTGATTGACCTTGAGCGAGTGAACCAAATAATATACTTAGTACAAGCTCAGCTGCTGTCCCACTCCAAAGCTCCCTCCTTCTTAAGAACATTGATCTTCACTCAGAAAGCTCACTGAAATTCTCCTCTCACTTGTATAAAACATAATTCTGTGCCTAAAACTATGGTCGATTGTGGTAAGTTCTTTAAAACAAATTATTGAAATAATCATAATAGAACTGATTACCACACAGACTTGGTGAGCTTTCTACACCAAGCTTACAGACATATCTTCACCTGAATGACCCAGATCGTAAATGCAGAATTCTTTTATGTTCTGTTTCATTTAGCTTCCTCTGGAACATGTAGGCAGTGCTTAGGCCTCAGCCTCACAATCTTCTTGACTATAGATCGACAGGACTGAATATTAGGCATAACTGAGCATCCATATTCATTCATTTATTCATTCACCCATTTACTTATTCAGTAACTGTTACATATCAGGCGTTCTCTAGGAATTCACAGTCTAATGGGGAAGAATCATACACAAATAGATAATTATAATACCATGTGATAATCAGCGCAATGTACAGACAAGCCCAGAGTATGAAGGAGGCAAAAAGTCAGGGGTGCCCTAATTCCCTGACACTCTCCAAAGTTAGATTTCCCCTGTAGCAGACTTCCATTATCATGTTTGATATCCTGGACGAGTACTGAGAAGAGATGATGTTTGAGCAGAAGAAAAGGAAACTATAGAACAGAAGGCTTTGTTTACACTCCAGGTAAGGAAATGGAGGGTTAAAAAAAGTAATCACACCAATGCAAAAAGAGGAGGAAGATAGCAAAGTATCAGGAATGCAGCTGGATGAATAATTGATGAGCTGGTAGCCTAAGAGAGAGTCTCATTAATATGATCCTGCAGGTTCATTAAGTACTATTCCAGGCTTGTCTTGGAGAGAGCCTCCTGAGTCTTGATTAGGGATTGTGTGGCTTTCACTTCGACATCAGAACTTTGGGCCTTGGGTTCTGACAACTGCTTCCTAAGCTCCTATCCTTTTACCCCAGCACCTTTGGAAGCTCTTCTCCATCCCCCTCTCACTAATCATGGGCCCCTAACCATGACAGTCAGTCCTAGTAAATAATATATCAAGATAAATGATAATTGTTCTGTTTTAAGTGTCTCCTAATGAGCATCATAAATTAAAAATTAATATTGCAAAGACTATATGAATAGCATCAAATCCATAAACAAAGCAGCGGGTATCACGCTTGCAAATGAAAGCTAAACACCTCCCTTGTCCTCTTTTCCATTCCCCACCTCTATCTACCCTCCTCCAATTCCTTCTCCACCTCCCTCCCAGCACTCCAGACCTGACATCCAAGCCACCAGGAATTACATTGCAAATAACAATACCTTTTTTTTCCCCCTCACAGATTACTTCTGGCCTGCTACTTACCTACCTGGTTTAGTGTGACCTGAAGACCCAATCCAGAGAATTTATTTCTCATTATTTATTTTCCTTAGCCAGAGATAGACAAGGTAGAATTAGATTATGAAAAACTTTTAGGTGAGGCAGATGAACTAGGCCAGATCCCGTGGAAAGACTGAATATAGAATTTTAATGGCATCAAATAGTTCTGTCCTTCCATATTAGACAATTATATTTCAACCCAAGTCACATTTTGGAGAAGACTCTATGCCGGAATCTTAATAGGAGCTTTTTATTCTCTGTGTAGTAGTAGGATAGCTTTTGGGGGGTGCTTTTCTGGATTTTCAAAATTTCTACAGTTTTAACAATTATGATCATGACATGTTTAATAGAAAAAAGAAAGAAAACGTCACTCAGAAGTGAAGAAAAGTGCTTAGTCAGACACAAAAGCCCAGTCACAAAGGTTAAAATAACTATCATTTTATGAGCCTTTTTATAATGCACTAGACACTGTGAGGTGTGCATCATCTCCATCCCTCACAGCAGCACTGAAGGGTAGATAATGTTACACCCAGCATCCTATTGCTATCCAGAGGGAAAGGAGGCTTAGCCAACGAACTGCAAGCATTCCAATTCCTTTTCCTGAGATGGACGCATGAACTCTCTTGGCCCAATGGCATTAAATATTCCACCCGTGTAACCGATACCCCTTCTTGGAATTCAGAGCTCACCCTGCAACCTGCTGGTTATCATTTGGCTTCTATCACAGGCTGCCAACGGTGAGAGTACACATGGGTCACGCTCATGTAAATATTCCAGACCATATGGCAGTTGTATTTCTCACTGTAAATGAACACATTGGCTTTGTTCTATAGAAAATCAATTTCACAAAAACTTGAGTTCAGTTACTTTTGGACTGAAAGGATAAAAATTTCCTAAGCCTTCACTGACTGCTGAATCTTTGATACCAAATCTACATGAGCTCCACATCTCTCTCAGTTGATTCGCTTGCTTTACTAATCCAAGGGCTCAAACATTCACACAGCTGTATGTGGAGAAAATATAAAAACAGTTCACCTTTTTGGCAACTGAGCTACATAACCAATAAAGGTGGTTTTACTTCAGGCCATTACCCAGATTACTTTTACTAAACTTAGCTGGAATGCCATCCTGCACCTTTGAGGAATGTGCACAATATGCCTTGGTACTGGCAATGCTACCGCTCTCATTCTCTCACACGCATAGAGGCGCTACAGTCGTAATATTGCGACAGTGAAAAACTAGACCTCTCTCTCCCTGGGATACCATAAAGCTAACAATGGCAAAGCCTCCAAAACCAAAGTGCACAGAAGAATACAGTGCTTAAGCTAATTAAATCTGCTGTGGAACCAGGAGAATTCCAAGAACAGCAGTAACACATTTTTATTTTATAAAAATGTCCCCATTGAAACAACAGATCTGAATGCAAATGTAAAACTAAGCATTCGATAATGCTCACTTTCACATCTGTCAACATTTTAGAGTAACTTCAAGAAGAATACATTTGTGGTTCTACAAACTCTTAGTTTATGCACAGAAAACATTTGAGAGGACTTTGTTTTTACAAGTATCCAGGTATCAAATTAAAAAAATATCATGGAATCACACACTTTTGAAGCTGGAAGGGATCATGAGAGTCACGTATACCTACCCCGCATTTAACAGGCGTGATGAAAGTTCAGAGAGCTTCAGCTATCACTCAAGATTACTCACATGATTTGATTTCAGGAAATTGGAAGGCAAAAAAGAAATTAGGGATAGATTCCCCGCTGTACCTTTAGCATTTAAATGACAAATCTCTCAGTCTGAGATAGAGGGCTAAGCCAGACCAAAATTCACTGGTCACCTGACCTTTCTGTATTTTCACAAACAAAATTAAATGGAGAATTGAAACATTTGCTCAAATTGCTTCGGTTAATTTATTGAGCTTTGTTTACCTTAAAAGAGTGAAATAGAGTAGAATAAAAAGGGTGACACATCTTGTAGTATTTGAATATTAATAAAATCATATTTGATGTTAAATTTACTGTTTTTATATTAACATGAGTATACTTCATGACATTTTTCATGTTTCGGTTATAACTATGTGTGTGTATATATATGTATGTGTCTGTATGTATATATATTACATATACGCTAAGTTATAATACAAAACTTTTTCTTACCATGAATCACAGTAAAAAAGACCAAAATTCACTTCAGTGGAAATTTCACATTTGCCCTACTCACCATTTTTAAAAACAAAAAAACAACAATGAAAATAAAATGTAAAATAGAAGCTTCTCATAAAATTTTGGGGGAACCTTGCATTAAACTATCACTTTCTTGTCACTGCAGCCTAAAATGTTCTTTCTCCTCCAGGCCTAGTGCAATGTCCTATAGGTTACTGAAAAAGAAATATTAAACTTAAGAAACTAGAAAAAGGAAAAATGCACAAAGGATGAAAAAGGAAACAGATCTTCCTTTCGTTGTTTTACGATACATTTTTTTTCTTTCCTAATATCAAAGTTTGGGGTAAACAACAAATGTAATTTGCTCAGTTCCTGGGACAGTAAATGTACAATAATACGTGTTAAAGGAACACCAAAATAAGGGTAAAACAGCAGACTTTAGACTCTGCTACTAACTTGTACAAAACTGGATGGAGTTTATAATTTCTCTGAGCTTCAACTTTCTCAACAGTAAAAGGTGATAACTGGGCAAGAACCACATTTCTTTCAGGGATGTTTGCAGAACTCTTTCCATGGACTGTTAATAAATGACCCATGAAAATCATTTCTAAATGATAGGTTAATAAGTGGGCCCTTCGCCAGTTCCTACCTTCTTATGTATTCATGATCATCCAATGAGTCCTAACTTTCCAACTCAGAAATGGTGACCTCCAAAGAAGAAGAAAAAAAAGGTCCAAAGAAGAAGAAAATGAAATCTCTCTGGATTTCTTCAATAAAAAGTAAAAGTATATCCAACTGCATGGACCAGATACTAGTAAGCTTCTCAAACTAAGAAGCAATAGTTTGGTCTGTGAATTAAAGCCTTATTTTTCACATGTCCTTTCTTTTATATGTGTGATCTTTCGCACAAAAACACAAAGAGAAGGTACTTTTTGGTTCAAATAAATAACTTGTCCAAAAGACAATACAGCAATGGGCACTGTGCACCATTTGCTCAGGAGTGCTTCTGTAGCATCAGGACCAAGTTGGAGGACTGGAATTAGCAGGAGCCCTACTCACCTACTTCTGTGACTTTGGGATGAAAGGGGAGCCAAATGAGGCCCTGCTCTGGATGGAATTGTGACTAACATTATTTACAGCTACAACTCCAGAGTTAGAAAAGATAACCCTATCTGTGAAGATAACCCTTCTGTGAAGGTCTTGAGTCTGGGTAGCCAGAGGGCGTGGTGTGTCTGGGGAAGCACAGCATATTCCATTAAGCATATCACTGTGACTCTAAGCTTCCATTTCCTTATGCAAAATGGGAATGAAACTAGAATCTACCTTATGAGTTATGGAGAGAAGTAAATATATGTATAGGACTTGACCCATTATCTGATACATAGTAAGTGCTCAATAAATGTGTCTGTTTTTATTATAGTATAACTGAATCCAGACTATGATTAAGAGAGCAAAGATAATGAAAATTTAAATGATATGTTAGTATAGATGCATTCTGCTGTGATGTGGATGCATTAGAAAGACACTGGGGAGGTATACACATTGAATTAGAAACTAGCACTACCTTCATGGTCCATTTTGTTCACTTTCCAAGCAAATGGCTTGGAAGAGTTGAAGGAATCTGGTCACCCCTAGATGATTAGCAAATCGTATACTTAATGGGCAAAATGAGCAGCCAGGGATGCATCCATTTCTCAGCAGATAGCCTCTTGCCATACATTTCCATTCTTTGTTTAAAATTGCAACACATTTTGGACCAAAAATCTTTGGGCATTTTGCATCCATTCTGCCAGCCTGAGGTTTTTATATGCCAACAAACACTTCTTAGTTATCATTATGTAGCACTGATAATACTTTGCTCTGGGTCTATAATCATCTTTACGTGGTCAAAGATGGCTTCTGTTTACTCTGGCAAAGCAGATGATGGCTGCTCTTTTATCTCAAGGAAGTGGAGACAGAACAGGGAGATCAGCAGCTTGTCCAAAGGGCACGCAGTCTGCGGAAGTGCCAGGGCTACCGGATTCTGAAATGTGGTCATCAGCCAGATGGCAGTGCTGGCCCAGTAATCACCCCACCCAGCATGCAAATCAGGGTAGCACTCACTTATGTTCCTGAGCTACTCTAGGCGGTGAGCACTAGCCTCAATGCTACCAGGTGTATGTACCGCAGAAATGGTTGACAGGCTGACAGGAAGTATATTTTGAGAGGAAAATAATAGTAAAGACTTAACTGAAGGATATCTGATGAAAGCAAAAGAAATTACCCAACCTATCTGCAAACCACACACTGGAAATGAATGGGTTCTTTCATGTTTGGGACATTTTCGTGTTATAAAAATGTAGACTATAGAGCTATTATATCAAGTAATTTATGGGATGAATATTGTAATTCATTGAATGTCACGACTTATCTTTTATTCATATAGTTACTATTCCATTACCAGAGAGGGAGGTTTGTCAAAGGTTAATTATTTTAAATTGCTCTGGCAAATTTATTTTGATTTGTACAATTTTTTTGAATAATCATAGGTCTATATATTCATACATCTTTATGAGGCTTCTTTTTTAAAAATAATATTCTTTGATGAGGCAGTTAAAGCTAGATAAATGCTTTAGTGATGTCTTTAAAATATATTCCCTTTAACTCTGGATGTAGATCTACAAAAAAAAATTTATGTTATTATTGTTATTGGTATGATGTCTATTTTAGAACTTTCTATTTTTCCTAGGAAAATTGCAATTAAAAATGGCCAGGAATTTGAAATTTCAGTTTCTTAACAGGTTGCCCATGGTTCACAGTACCTTTGAGCTCTGAATCACTATTTGGAATCCCCTCTAAATGGTGAGTGGGAAAGCTGCTGGCGCCTGCTGTGGGCTGTACCCCACCTCTGTTTCACGTGAGATTGCTCCTTGGCCAGGGATACCTTCTCAGGACATGAGATTTGGTCCTTGTGGGAGAATAAATGCTGGACCACAAGGCAAATACCTTCCAAGTTAAAAAATATTTGTGAATCATAAATCTAAATTTAAAATTGAGCCAGAAGCAAGGAATTAGGAAGACTACAGTACATACAATATATACAGTACAATACATAGATTAATCCAAGTCCCACCTCCTTCAAAATGAATAGGCTCTCCCATGAAGCCTTCCTAATTAACTATGCTTGTCTTCTTTATATGTCTCAAATACTTATGTATCCTGTCTATATTTCATTAATATGGTCTCATTGTTATGTAGCTTTTTAATTATTCATAACTCATTTGAGAGTTAAGTATAGTAGAGTCAGAAGACCTAGGCTCACAGTTAAGCCCTGAGGTTTACTATTCGTACAGGCTTAGATACATTGTTTGATTTGTCTGCAATTCAGTTTATTTTATGTGAAAGAGCAATAAGAAGCCCCACCTATGTGCTTCATGCAGTTGGCAATATGTCACCTAGTAATTGCGCACTTCTCTGGGTTTATAAAATTCTTGCATATCTATCTCGTTTAATCCCTCAAACAATAGTATATAAGATGAGCACTATAACCCATCCATATTCATAAACATAGGAATTAGATGAATTATGTGAAAATGTTATTTTTAACATCATAAGTTATTGCTATTTTTAGCCTGTAGATTTTGTATCATCAATTTAAAATTAACACCCCTGAGGCTACAGGCCATCTCTCTCTCTCTCTTTCTTTTTCATATCATTCTCTCCCTATGCTCTTTTCCTTTAGGTGGTTTGATGAATAGATTCAGAAGATAGATTTTTGTAGGATAGATAACAAAGTGCTTTGCACAATAAATGCTCAGTAAGGTTGTGTCTATACATTGCCATAGTAACTGATTAATTTTATTTGGTGTCAGGAAGAAAATAATAATCTATTATTTAACCAAACTTTTTACTTTTAACCAGTTGTAATGGTCTTATGCACATGGTAAAAATGCCCCTGAATAGCACATCAAGCCTCAAGGCATGCAAATAAAATATATATATACTCTATCATGCTGTTACTAAGAAAAAAGCCATGGTACATGATTCTGAAAAGCATGAGTAAAGGCTTCAGGTACACAGGCAGTGAGATGTTCCCTATTTACCCTACCAGAGGGAAAGAGCCATTGGAAAAGGGCCCTTGTCTGTCTCGTTCACACTCACTATTTTCAGAACCTGTCACACAGTTGGTGCTCAATAAATACTAGCTAAGTATAAAGTATCTCATTATATTTACATCACTGAGATTCTTAAAAGACTATGAAGCTTTGCAGTTAAAAAAAGAACTTGGAGTTTTGAAGCGGATTGAGAAGAGAGAAACAGTGTTGGAGATAGGACCCATGAGTAAAAGTGAAGGAAACAAAGCTATTACTCAAAAGGCGTAAATTAAAGGGAGACTGCAAACGTCAGATAGCATCTTAGGTGATGCCTATAATGAAGCAGATGTCGGCAGGGGACTGACTCCTCAACTCTGCTGCAAATAGATGCAAGGGAAATGTGTTCACCTTGCCATATGAAAGATATGCATTAGGTAAAAGTAAATAAATACACATGTAAACACATGCATAAATAAAATACATCCCCATTGAGAAGTGGTGGAAAGTGAACAGGAAAATTACAGAATTAGCTCTCAGTGATCAAGTTTTTGCCCAAAAATGCATCAGGCACAGACACTCTGTCTAAGTAGTTGACTTACATTGTCTCACTCAACAAATTCTCTATAGTAGATCTTATCATGATGAGGAAACTGAGGCTATGAGCAATTAAATAACTTGCCCAAAGTCATATGCTAGTGGTCAGCAGAGTCTGGAATGAGTGTCCATCTCTACCTTCTGGGTTAAAGTCATTTAAGATACCTGCCACCTGCAACCTCAACATCCACCAGCTCTACAGTTTTTTTTTTCCATGGACCCTGGAAGACCCTACAACTATTTAATAGTTTCTATTTTTGCTTAACAGACTTCATGAAAGTGGAAAGTGATTGATGGCTATGACAATGCAAAACATTTACTAATGTGGCCTACAGAATTATTTGTTTAAACTTATACATATATGCTATACCTATGCAAATACTTTACTCTTAATAAGTCTTTTTACCCAGATTTCACAGTAAAATTAAGGCCCCATAAGATAGAGTCCCTGAATCAGCAAGTAGAGAGATTTCATCTTCAATACAGTATACTTGGTCCTAAATATTTTAATTTTCCTGTCATCTTGTGGTATATCAATAAAGGGATCTTTCAGTTGAAGTATTCTGTATAGTTCTGTAAACTCAACCAATTAGCCAGATAGTGGTCACATGTCCACTTCCTTTTGAATTGTAGAATCCACTGTCTAAGGTGAGATTTTGGTGTGAGGACACACTGGACCCTAGTGCGAGCTGCATTGGCAGAAATGTCACTGTAAGATCCCAAGGTATTATTATAAATCATCAGTATGGCAGAATTAAAGGCAGGCCCCCTCAAGAATACCACTGCAACATGGAGCCTACCCTTATCCCATTCTACTGTATACCACCAGAGAACATCACTCTGAATCCAGTGTCTTTTACCAGAGACAATCTGATTCCTATAGATTGGGATATTTCTATTTTTAATTCTCCTTAACAAAGACCTCTAAGTCCAGAATCTTCTGCAAAGGCCTGTGAAGTGCTATTCTGATCATCCCTTCACGTTCCTGAGTTGCTCTGGGATAATGTTGTCGGGGCAAGACCCCCAGGGGAAGAGCTGATTGGATTCTGGCAAGATGGACCAAACATCTGCTTCAAACAAAAGACATCTGCATATTTCACATTTATTTTTCATAATTTACAGAAGCAACCTGCCAAAATTCAGCAAGGGAGAATACACTAGCACATAATTAGCTTAAAGTTTGCTTGCTTTAGAAGTATGAGCATGAAGCCTAGGAGCTCACCTGGGAGGACATCAAGGAATGGCGGAACTGTGGTTTGATTTCTGTAAATTCTGTTTTAGACCTCATATGCCAGGGCAGAAGACCTAGCCCTGCTAGGCTTGGAGGGGGGAAGCAAATATGTCAGAGATGACACTAGGAGGTTCTTTCACCCTCATGTCAAATAAAAAGCCTCCACAACAAAAGAGTGGTCAAAGGTAATAGCATTTATTAAATAAGATCTGATTAATCAGAAAAATTTTGCTTCAACCACTTAGCACTAGATTTCACAGATTAGAAAATGATGCAATGCTACATGGCTCTTAATTTAAAATGTATATACTGAGAGTACCAATGGCATGGTGAGAAATTACGTGTGGGTGTTTCATTATTGTTCAAATCATCAGAAAGTTGTTATTTGTCAAAAAATACTAGGAAATATATTGATTGCCTAGATGCTAGTATATTTGGAATACGTGACGAAAACATAAAGAGAAAAAGATAATGGATTATATTATCAGTCTTAATATATCCTGCTATCATGAATACAACTATTTATTTTCCAGACCCTATGAACTACATCATCCCAGTTGAAATTCAAACTTTGCAAGGTCATAATTACATGAAATAGCTAAAGCTTGTCTAATTAGAGAATAAAAAATTTGGAGGGAGGTGAGTTCTTTTTGTTTCTAGCAAAGGAATTTCAACTCTATGTCCAGTTTTGTTTTGTTTTGTTTTGTTTTAAGTAGCTATGAGATCCTATGGGATTTTCCCTGATTTTAACTCCAGAGAGAAAGCATATTTATAGTTAAAGCAAAGATTTGCAAAATATTAGGCACTGTTTTGAAATGTTTGAAACATCAGGCCCCTGGTGGGAGGAGTGCTATTTTGATTTTGCTGACTGTCTATTATCTTCCAGTCTCAGTCATTGCTTTACAAAAGCAATTGTGTTCCTGATTGACTTGTAGATACAATGCTGACCCTATAAAAATCTCTGCAACACTACCAAGGCAGTTTCAAAGGATTTAGCATCTTAAATTATGTGTACATTGTAGAAGCAATGTATGCAACCCAGGCACTACAATCCAAACACGCAGTGCAGTCAGATCGTTTATCTTCTTGATAATTTCCCTGGAAAATTATTTCTGAAGGACCTCCTAGAAGCATCACAAGGACTCTCCAGTGAGGAGTAGCCTGGAACCCAAATGTCCTTTGTGGTTACTGCTCTTGTGGGGAAGTGGCAGGCTCAGGGTAGCTCTGACTCTGGCCAACATGGTTGTATTTTTCTATGGGCTCTTGATTTTTAAGAAATAAAAATCAGCTTTAGTTACATAAAAACCATGACACTAACTAGAAAAATAATGAATTGCTGGATCATAAACAGATACTTTCTAAACTACCTCCCAAAATAAGCCTTTGGTTTTGGTGGGCGATTAGCAACACAAAAATACACTGGTATTATTCCAGGAAGGAATACCACTGAAAAAAAGAAGAATCAGAAAGATATACATTCTGTGTATAGCTGGACCATCCTTACATTGGATAATCCCCATGAGTGAGAGTGATCTATATTTGTGTTGCAGGCCCATCTCAGCTTGTAGCAGGGATCTAAATTTCTACCCAGGGAAATTATTTTGAGTAGCCAGGATCTACTTGTCTTATCTCCAACAAATTATCAATATTACGTATGCCTATCCTTCTCCCATAGGGTGGCGTGGCCAGCATATTTTTGAATGTGCCTTCATGTTCAGCATTTGAGTTAAACAACCCCCTCACAGCTTTTTGCATAGGACTTGTTAGCTTCTCCACCCAAAGAGTAGATTAAAGTCTCCAGTTGGAGCAGATGTGAGATCCAACGTGGTTGAAGCAGGTTGGATCTATCACTGAATAGTTCTATCTCTGAACTATCTCTGAACTATCTCTGAATAGTTTCTAGAACATCTTCTTTTTTGATTTGTAAAAACTACAGGAGTAATATATATGTTTCTCAATTTGTTTTTCTAACATGTCTGTGATCAGATTTTGTTCCACATCTAATATCAAACAACATGTGCACATCTTAGACAAGACTGTTGGGGTCTGTGAGGGGAAATTCCTGCCAGAGCCTCTCATTATCATATTTTTATTTCACTCCTAAGGTAATAAGCAAAAAAGACTCCACCACCTCTGAGCCTCTGCATTTTCCTGGATAATTTTATATCTTTGTTAGAAATATAAAATGCAGCTATAGGAGTCTTTACAAGTCTAAAGAAAATTAGCTAATAATAGTATCTTTTTATGGCCCACAATTTATCTTGCTGAAAAAGGCAGTTACATTCTTAGAGTTGATTATTGCTTCACCTTAAATTTTCTAATTGTTTTAGATTTTTCACTTATTTTAGACATTTTCACTTTGCCCCCTAGAGTAAATTAAGACGAAAGGTAAATTAAAAGAGAGGAATTCAACATGAAGAGAATAAATAAACAAAACACAGATTGCAAAGCAGGAATGAAAACAAGGTCTCCAAGACCAATCTGTTAAAGGAATGCTACAAATGTGAAGTGTTTACTATTTTAAAACATTAATCATGTACTCACCCTGTTTATTTAGCTATCAATATTTTTCCTGTAACTCTGACTTGAAAATGTGTAAGCTGTTTAGAATTAGGACTCAAACTGAAGGCAAATGATATTTTGATTATTTATATTGCCTAGCTTGTCTTGAAACTTCAGAGTTGTAGTCTTTTCATTTCAATTTATACCTTTTTTAAAAGTCATTATTATTTTGTATAATGTGACATCTCAAGTAACTTTTATTGCCACCCACTGCCATACGTCCAAGCCACAGCCATTAAAGATAGGGAGCCCAAGGCCTCCATCAATCTCATTCAGAAGATGGCTGCCATCTTGCTTTTACCTAGAATGCATGCCTCAACCCCAAAACATGCCATTGTAGGACTGGCCTGGTTATCAGAATTAGCAGTTCCAAGGGGCTGAAAGTTTTCCAAGTTCCTGGGAGCATTTTCTAGGCAGAGATAAATTATTTTTAATAAAAACTCATCATTTGGATCTGATAATGAAATAGCCACCAAAGCTTCTATATACTCATCATGAGCAGGAGACTCTCATCTGATCTCACAAAATTAAATGTCCTGTGAAAAAGAGAAACAGTTCACATAAGGTTGATTTACCATTTCTACCCATTGAGAAAGACACGAAAGCATTAGAATTTTCTCCTGGAACAAGGATAGGGAAAAATTCCCCCCCATTAGAGCACCTAAACAATGGCATACATAAGATCCCTCCAAATTGTATATTTCTCTTGAAAATTATTATTGCTGCTATAAATTTACCCATACAATACTCAAGTGTGCTAGAAAATGGTAGTATCTTTATTTTCTATGGCTGACTTAAAATTCCTCAAGTACTTCCATCCCATTTCTTCTCATTTTAACAGATTAGCTTCCAATGAAAGCTGTTTCTTTCCCCATCCATCATTTTCCCTGATTGGTGTCGGGGTATAGGCCCTCATGGCAGGTATCACTCTAGCTTTTGGCATGCCATCTGCTGCAGGGTCTCACGTGGTATTTGAGTGCTGGCTGAATCTACATGTTTCACATTCAATGTCCTGGGAACACCCAGCCTCTTGTGTTGGCAAGCCAGCCCATGCCTCGCCTGGCACTCTGCTTCAGCCTGTTTTAGAAAGCTCAGAAGACTAGCTCCTACCTCTGACCTTTTTTTCCACAGTCCCTGATAACCAGAAGCGCTGTCTTTTATTTCCCCTCTTGGTCAGGCCGTGGGGACTTCCTCCTGCTCTATGTTCATCATCCTCCCAAGAGTGATATTTGCCTTCTGCCTTTACCTGTGCCACTGAGGGCAAGGTTGCTGTTGGGAAGGGAGAACAAATGAGAGCTTCATGAGTTTCACAGTTTCCATTTTACATGCCCTTAGAGTTATGCAGAGGGCCCACTGTGGGCACAGTGGTTCCTAGGTGCTCCCAGTTTCTTCTTCTTTCTGGGTCTTTTACCACCTTACATCTTTCCATGGTAACTCCAACCTTGCCCTCTGAGTGCCCAGTGTCCTCCCAAGATGTTCACCTCCCTCAAATTAAACATTTCTGGAAAACTGGCTCATACATCCTCAATGTTTGACATGACTGTAGGTATCACCTCTCTTGGGGGAGTTACAAAGGACTAACACTTGAGCCAAAGCAATGAACCACCAAGGGTGCCATTTTGAGCATTACTGGTTGAAGAAGAGCACAGGGGCAGAAAAGGAGTTTTCCAGATTCCACTGGAATAATACCTTGTGGATAGGATGGCCTACTGGGATTTCCATATTTATATGTTCTACCAGAGATGTATGCATACGCACATGGGTTGCATCCACACAGACACACACAGACACTTTAAATTGAAATATCAAGACATATCAGCGTGAGATTAACAACCATAAGAGGACCTTGAAAACTAATAAATATTCTGTAAATATTTAGTGCTAATATGTGTCCACTTCCTTGACACAGACCTTCTTAAATAAAGTAATAATAAATAATTACAGAAAAAATAAATAATTACAGAAATGACATAAACTAGCCCAAGCATATCTCAAATAACTGTGTTGGTTCCAGAGTCACCTAAAGAGCCAGCCTTTAACAAAGTGTTTTTATCTAGTGAGGGAAATGACCACAGGCATTTTGCTATGACCAGTCATTAAAAACAATGTCATTCTCCTTTTCCTAAAGGATGTAATTTCATGCAAACCTAAATGTGTTAACAAAAGCTGAGTCTTCTATTGTGTTGTTTTTGTTTTACATTTATAAGCTATAAGAGTCTTGAATTAGTGGGTTTTTTTAGTTACTAAAACAATAATAATTGTTAGTATTTCTAATAATAATTTTTAAAGAATATGTGGTGCTTATTTTTATTTCACAATTTCCCTGGAATTTCTGACAAGATGAAACTTTCTGCAGGATTTGGTGGATGTGTTTCTCTTTGGTTTGGCAGCTCTGTTGATGCCTCACATGAAAACATTTTGAGGTTTTGAGGAAGGAATCTAGATTTGCCTCGGTGTATCTTGATGGGCTTTGTGTCTAGATGTGTTCAGACAAACTTCAATGACATTTCATTCAATTTCTTACTTCCTGGAACGATCAACCATCTTTCAAAATTCAACTTGAAACTTCAGTCAAATTCCTTGCCTTCGTTGCCAAAATTGTCATGAATACCCATCAAAGTGCTGACAACCATGTTGTTCTAAAGTGAAAAAGTCTCCGGCCTTGGTTTTGGTTGGCTTTACTAAACAGATTTTTCTCCTTTAGGAAGGATCATTATCACATCACTACTCCTGTTTCCCTCCTTTACAGTCCAAAGCATGCCTTTGTGTTACGTAGCATTCCACAGGGTGGCGCACATCTTGACACACAAGCATGCCACCATGTTTTTGGTACATCTCTGCCCATGCTTTAAGACCCTTCTCAGGCAATAGGGGACCTACACCTCACATAACTCACATAAAGAAAAATGCAAACGTAGGAACCCACCTCCCACAGTAAAGAGCAGCATCCTCTTCCAAGGAAGGCTGCTGACCTACCGCCAAAGAAAGAGTTCATATTTTCTTGAGTTTAATTCATGTTGTCATTCAACTATCTTTTTAAATTAAAATTTTATATGATAATAATAGCTACTCTAATTGAGGAACCTACTGAGTGTTTGATCCCTTTGTTTTGTATCTTAGGTAAATGATCTCCAAATTTCAATAATTCTTTGATGTTATTTGTTATTATCTATTTTAGTAATTTTTAAGTTTTGAAATAAATGAATCGTAAAATAAATTTGTTTTAATTTTTTAAACTGTATTATTTATTTATTATTTGGGGGCGTTCTCCATTTTTGAATAAATGTAGCCTCAGAGAAGTAAAGGAATTGGTCCAAGGTCATGCAACCAGTAATGGTGCAGAGTAGAATTGGAAACCCAGGATTTCTGAGTCCCTGCCCACTGTTAGATTTTATATTTAACAACTTGGGGTACAAACTTCTATGCTCCCAGCCCACCTTGTACCCCAGTCACAGCAGTGGCAGCCAGTTTTGCACAGGTAGAGCCTGCAGTGCCTCCTGCAGCCATATGATATAGAGAGAGGTCCTCTGACACAGTGACAGGGGCCTGGTATTCACATATGGGAAGCTACAAGTGTTGGGAGTTCATTCTGTCACAAGAAGCTGATCCATAAAGGCTTTCTCCTCCCATTCTCTGGGACAATTCTGGAATCTGTCTGACAACTCCTTAGAAAGTGCCAGTGGGATCAAGCTCATTACCCATATCGATAGCCTGCTCAAAAATGCACCCTTGAATTGTTTCTGTCTTGCAATCTCATCTGTTATTCCCTAGAACAACTTCTGAAAGAGAAAAAAGTCTTTGCCTCAGTTTCTGCTCTCCAGAGGTGACCCAAAGGTAAAGTAAGTATACCACATCACACTCTCAAAGTAGCAGCAGAACATATCAAATGGGAATGGTTCATTTTGCTTTGAGAAAATTCTTTTATGGGGCTCTTTGGCTTTTCAAAGGCAAGACTTAGACTCTAATCTAGAAGAAAAACCATCAGCTATGGGAATCATGCAACAAGTTAAAATATAAGTGTTTTGTACATGCAGAGATGTTAAGAGATGTTATTCTGATATTAACCTAAGTAAAATAATCTCCAAACTTCAACGGTCATCTGACATTACCTGTTTTATGGCCATTCTAAGGCCAGGCCTTGGGGAGGAGCTAAGTGTATAGATAGAAAAGCAAGGAGAAAGGAAAGGAGCCTCTGGCATGGGTGAGGTCATGGGCCCCAGAAAATCGCAGGAGACCTAGGTCTAAGGGGGAAATTGACCAGAGGGCTCACCTGTGATAGAGCAGGACCAATAGACTTCATGACCAGCGCCTGCTCTAGAGCTGCGTGTGTTGCACAGCTCTCATTATCTCTGCAATCTTCAGTAAAGCTGCTTAACCTTGGAAATCTAACGTGACTCCTGTGACAACCTGGGGAACAGAAGAAGAGTCTGTGTCTGTGCTTGGGGAAGAAGGAGGAGCCATAGCCTATAGAATTGTTACCTGGAAGGCCAGTGGAAATAATAGAGCAGTCTGGGGGTAGTACAGCCTGGAAGAAGACTGGACAGACAACGAATGGAACATCTAAGAACCTACCAGGAATCCACAAAACAATCCGGTGGCAGGGTTTCCTATAGTTACACAGGAAATAGATTTGAACAGTTCTATTTAAATACTCAAGATAGAAATAGGAGAACTTGAGAACATTTTGCTAACACATACAAATATGGAGTTAAAGAAATGGGCAGGGAGTATGTTATTTGTACATTTCATATACAGCCCTGAATATTCCTAAAATATTTGTTAGGTATCCATTATGTGTCAGATACTATTCTAGGCACTGGGGGGGAAGGTGGTGAAGAAAACAGAAAAAATTAAAAAACATTCTAGGGAGGGGAGACAGAAAAACATCCTAAAAACATAGAGCCTGTTGGAGGGAGCTAAGAGTGCTGAGGAAGCAGAGCAATTGGAAATGTTGACACTATTTCTATCTTTCTTGAGAAAGAGCAGGTTTTGTGAACTTAACCTGTTTTATGCATCCAGAGTGTATTAGTTGTTGAAATAAATTTGGGGTAATGACTCAAATCATTTTATGTTTTCTATGGCAGAGGTAAGGAACCCAGTGAAAAAGACAGAGAGAAGTATGGACAAAAAACAGATCCTAAACCTGTTTTGTTTTGTTTTATTTTTGGTAGTAGTTGTTTATTTTTGAAAACATTCAAACCACCCGTATTGGTGGCTGTTATTATGAGATAAATAAACTGAGAAACAACAAGACAATTTGGTCTCTACAATTTGTTTAGTTTTGACTAAATATTTACCTTGGAAGAAGTATGTGTACAATGTTCATTTTAAAAGATACAACAGTCACCTCGTTACTTGGAGTTTTACTTGAGGCTTGAATGAGACTGAAACCACCTGGACACAACTAGAAGATACATCAAGGAACAGAAAGGTAGGTCCATTCTGTCCTTGACACTTCATTTTAATTTAGTCACTTTGCATTGAGGCTTTGCCACCTCCCCAGGAGACTGGAGATTTTCTATTGCCTAACACTGGAAAATAGGTTTATGAGATATATTAGAAAATGTTGATGATGTCTTATAAGCTTGCCCGTTTGAGTCATTTGCTCTGTTCTGTTGTACCATCCCTGTCCAGTGCCTTTGGCTATTTCTAAGGAGCTGTGGCCCATCTCACCTTCTACCTTTAGCTGCTGTAGATTCCATTCATTGAAAAATATGTTAGTGCCCCCTAATGAAGTAATAGATTAAGGTAGCCTTCATGCATTGCTGCCAAAATCATTCGGTATAAGGTTGATGGGAGATTTTATGATGGGTGGTGATATGGTTTCACTGCATCCCCGCCCAAATCTCATCTTGAATTGTAGTTCCCATTATCCCTGCACGGGAGGGATTAGGCGGAGATAATTGAATCATGGGAGCAGTTTCCCCCATCCTGCTCTCATGATAGTGAGTTAGTTCTCATGAAATCTGACGGTTTTATAAGGGGCTTCTCCCTTCTCTGGGCACTCATTCTCCTGCCGCCCTATGAAGAAGTGCCTCCTGCCATGATTATAAGTTTCCTGAGGCCTCCCCAGCCATGTGGAACTGTGAGTCAACTAAACCTCTTTTCTTTATAAATTACCCAGTCTTAGGAATTCCTTCATAGCAATATGAGAATGGACTAATACAGGTGACTAATACATCACCTGGGAAGCTACCCACTGATTAACCCAATATTATGTAATTTGGATATTATGCAATAGCAAGGACACGGCACCACTCATGGAGTCTTATTGACTATAAATTTGAATCAATCTAATCAAGTCTCTAGATCTAACTAGTGTGCAAGAAATACAGGAAATAGAGAAACAAGTTAAGCCATACTATGAGGTAGTGATTAACTAAATCCATTCCTCATAATAAACAGAGTACTCAAGTTAAAAGTGGAGGAGGGAGGCACTTATAGAATAAAAGAAAGTTAAGAGAAATAATAATCAAATGCAATCATGTCATATGATACACAGAGTTCAGCCAAACTGGACATTTTAGTCATTGAAGTGGCCACAAATCTGTATGTCCAAGCAACATTTCTCACCATAGTTTCTCTCCAGAAGACAAGTCATATCTAGTTCTATTTAGGATTCTGCTTCCTCTCCTTTTATGATCTCTTAGCTAAAATCTTGACTGTCACTGAGTGATGACTTAATCTTTGTTATTAAAACACCTCTTGTGACTAATAAAATAAGCATGGGCAATAGCATACTTCAACGCTTCAATCTTGGAGAAAATGCTGTAGAACTGGCTTGGTAATATGGTTTCCAAGGAAATTGAAAAATGGCTCATAGTATTTTCAAAACTTGGCAACCAAATAAGGGCTTTGAAGGTTTTAACACACGCATCCACACCCACACTGTAACTCATTTCAGCCCCCACATCCAGAGACTCAGCTTTTGGTTGGCATCTGAAACTTGACTTATCACCAAACCGCATGCCCAAGAGGGTACATGTTAGAGATTGGTATTAAATAATTAGCCATCGGACCTTGAGTAGTGCCATTTTGTCTTTCTGCATATGGATTTGATCACTCCCTACTCAAACCTAAGAAACTTGAAATAGTAGTGATATTTCATACAAATTATACTTGGAGCATAGCTGCATTCAGCCCACAATTTCTAAGTTGCCTGAGACAGAAATGTATCAGCAAAGAGTCTAATGCATAGCTTAAAATGATTGATTCAAGACTAAATCAGCAACGCTAATTTCTTGCAATGCTAGTTACATATGGTTGCATTAATATTCCCTTCTCAGAAATCCAGCTGAGAATCATTATTTAATGAAAGGCTTACAAATTGCATCCTATTTAACATCTTTCATTGCAGATTCTTTTGTAGAAATGCAGAAAACATGCAAGTGACCACGTAAATTCTGTTGCATTTGCAATGTGCTAGGTAATTTTCTTGATGTATACATAAAATATATATGTATATATGTGTGTAATGCATTTATATGCATATATTTTATATGTATACCTATATACAATATGATGGCTATACATTACATATTACACAATTACATATAATATATAATAGTTTATATAGAATATATTATATATATGTCAAGAGATCATTCCGATTGGTGATTTCTAAATTAATGAATTTAAAGGGCAGATTAAAAGAGAGAGATTAGAATTTGAGTTTTCATTATCTAACTACCCTAGGTTTGAACACTAGCTACATCATTCATTAAATGCATGTCCTTAACCAATTTTAATCTCTAATCTTTAGTTTCCTCATCTTTAAAATAACAATAATAATATCTACTTCCCAGAGTGTTGCTATAAAGATGAAATGAAAACAAATCAAGTAAAGTATCTCACACAGGACAAGAGCTCAATAAACATTAGCTCTGTTTCTAATGTAAAAGCAACAAAAAGAAGATTTATGGCTTGTTACAGAATAAATTGCAGTGTTTATGAATTTGTAGTTATTGAAGAGTTCAGCCTAAGTAGGGAGATGAACCAAAGACCTGTGGATAGTCTGGAGACAGACTGGAAAGGAAAAAAGTTTATAAAGCCATTCATGTTTAAGCAATAAATATGTTAGAGTTTTTCTTTAAGGCCAAGATAAACTACCTGATTTCAACTATATGTGTATATATAGTCATATAATATGTGGTTTTTATATAAAGTAATATATATTATTTTTGCTACTTTGATAATAATGTTAACTAAATAGCAAGTTTTCGGGTAGAACATTATTATTTAATAACTTCACATTTCTTACACTTGAAAAATTAACAGGACACATGGTGGGGAACAACACACACCAGGGTGGAGGGTGAGGGGAGGGAGAGTATCATAAAGCATAGCTAATGGATGCTGGGCTTAATACTTTGGTGATGGGTTGATCTGTGCAGCAAACCACCATAGCACGTTTGTCTATATAACAAACCTGCACATCCAGCACATATACCCCTGAACTTAAAAGTTGGAAAGTATATATATTTGATTAAATATATGTTAAATATATGATTTCATTATTTCAGGAAGGTATATATAAACATATATATGGTTATAAACATATATATGTCAAACATATATATAATGTGTATATATATGTTTATAAACATATATATGTCAAACATATATATAATGAACTTGGCTTTTCTCTCACCAAAAAAAAGACACAAAAAAATTTGCATTTTGCACTAGCAGAATGATGAACTTCACTATTTGGGGGTAAACATTTTTCAAAGTAGTCACTGAAATGGATAGTGGAAGACCAATAAACCCTCTGGAAAGAATGTGAGGAGACAAAGGCCCCACATACTCCATCAAGAAAGTAATTATCAATTTCTCTGTAAAGTTTCTAAAGGGAACCATCACCAGAGAAATTTCATAGAGTAAAATCCTTATTAGTACAAAAGTTGTGGCTATCTTGACACTTGGCCACTTCATTAATTATTGTGATTCAATTAAGGCAGTTTTTTAAAGATAAGAGGAGAGTTGACTGATTTTTTTCAATGAATTAATTAATTTTTGTTTGGCTTAAATATTCTTATATTATTTTTTAAATTATTTAACAACATCAATAACAGTCATAGCTTTATTTGTTTTATAGAATGCTTCCCCATAGGTTATATTCTTAACTACCACAGTGGCATTTGAGCTACATATTGTAGACTTAATTTGTAAAAAATTGAGGCTGAGAGATCACATGACTCCTCCAGATTTTCACAGTGCATAAATAGCAACTCCAGAGATGTCCCCACACAAGCATCTCCTTTCTGCAGAATTGTTTGGGTGTTTGCGGCATGCATTCTTCATAAGTTAGGTATTTTAAAATCAGAAGTGAGTCAATGACAGACTTTCTTTCTTTAAAAAGGAAAAAAATAGTGGTTTATAATATTTTAAATTAGGAGTAATTAAAATGTCCCACAGAAAGCCCTGTGCTGATTCTAACTTCCACTTAGTGAAACTGAAATAATCTAACTCCAGAGGAAGCTTCAAGCAATTGAAAGAAGCCATGAGCCTCCCATTTAAACCATGAGCTCAGTGTCCATCTCTGCGGTCAGAAATTTGAAGAACATCCATATTTTTCATTTGCTTTATCAATAGCTACCTCAATGTTTCTAAACTATCCATCACAATAGTGCCTATGTAATTAGACAGAGGTGCTCTGGCACTGTGTTATTTAAACATTATTTCCATGCAGCACAGTAAGCCCTACCATGTGTTATTATTTTGATGGGCTTCTCACCACTTAAATGACGAAAGAGAAAAATTACAATTTCCTCTAAATTCATTTGTAGATACTTGCACAAATAATATTTGGCTATGGTCATCATAGTGAACACTGGCTGTATGTCAACTGAATCCTTGGAGATAATTTCAGCTCAATTGATGGTCCTAGTTAATTTCCCATAGGCAATTGTGAGAACTTTCTTCTTCCAAGTTTGTTGGTTTGTTTGCTTGTTGGTTTGTTTTTTAGTGTTGGAAATCCCTTGCAAATTCACTTATTTTATTGGTTCTTTTTTTAATTGCATTATCTGTGGTCTACATTAAAAGAAAAAAAAAATCCTAGGTGGTCTTAAACCATTGTAATTAAGTTTGGAGACTGGCTCTTTGCATATTCACCAGATAAGAAAAAAATGTGTGAAATTTGGGAGATGTTTAATCTAGAGCAGGGGTTGGAAAATTACAAATAAGTACCAACAAATTGCTTTATAAATAATGTTATAGTGGATCATAGCCCTGTTCATTCATTTGCATATCACCTATGTTCACTTTCACCCTTTGATGGCAGTGTCAAGTAGTTGTGACAGAGGCTACGTAGGGCAAAAAAAAACTTAAAAGATTTTCTAACTGGCCCTTTAAGAAAAGGTTTACAGACCCTTGAGCTAGAGGGAACTTTGGCTCCTGGCAGTAGTTTAAGGTGTATATATATATATATATATATAAAATATATAAATATATATAAACAAGCTTGTTTTAGCTGGTCTTCTTTTAGCTAGGAATCCAACATTTCGTCTCATCCCAGGACTTGTAATTGATGATGACAGTGATGTCCATGAGGCACTGAAAAGCCTTGAAGCACCTTCTGAATCAGCAAAGATTAAATCTCATTCACTATGGGTCTCTGTTGTCCAGATTCATAGCCTTAAAATTGAAAGGGACCTTCAGCATCATCTTTCACAAAAAAAGTGGAAATCTTTTCCACTATATGCCTTACATGTGGGCTTTCAGTCTCTAATTATAGACCCAGTGGAAGCAGGTGAACAACTTCTCATAGTATCCATACTATTTGTGGCAGCTCTCGCTCTTTTACAATTGATTGGATTGATTTCCCCCACACTGAGTTAATATTTCTTTCCTTGCCACTCATTTGCCCTATTATAATATTTTGACTGTTAGTAAATTATAAATGATATATCAGAATATCTGTACTTTTTTGTTGTTGTTGTCAGAGTCTCACTCTGTTGCCCAGGCTGGAGAGCAGTGGTGTGATTTCGGCTCACTACAACCTCCATCTCCTGGGTTCAAGTGATTCTCCCACCTCAGCCTCCTGAGTAGCTGGGGTTACAGGCACGTGCCACCATGTCTGGCCTAATTTTTGTATTTTTAGTAGAGATCAGATTTCACCATGTTGGCCAGGCTGGTCGCGAACTTCTGGACTCCAGTGACCTGCCTTCCTTGGCCTCCCAAAATGCTAGGAGGACTGAGCCACTACACCCGGCCTGTACTTTTTATTAACAAGAATATTAATTAGGCAGAGCATTCCATTCCTCCACTCTGCTTTATAGTAGATAATGTTGTTCTTGAGTAACAGATGCAGGTTTTAGAATCAGAGAGACTTGTGTTCAACTTCCAATTTCCCCACTAAAAAATGGTTTGGCCATAGAAAATTGCGTTAACTTCTCTGAACATTGATTTCTTCATTTGCTAAACAGAGAAAAAAAGCCTGAGAATCTGAAAGAAGGTACATAGGATCCAACATGGTGCCTGACATTAAGAAGCTATTAGTAGTAGTAGGAAGTAGCAGGCGTTTTAAATGTACCATGTGCAAATGTGCAAGTGCCAGAGCATTCCAAGCCCCAAACATAAAGCAGAGGCAGCATTTGGAGCATTTTAGGAACTAAAGATTATCTTAAATTTAAGACTTTATTTGAAAAGACTAACATTACCTCATATATGTCATAAACATTCCAGGGCAAGAATTAATCTATCTTGTTCTCTGTATGCCACGGTGCAAAACTGGGAGCTTGGTGCTTACTTTTAGCTCATGAAGATCCCCAAGGAGTAAGTGGTGTAAATATTAGACATTCTAAATGTACACAAAGGGATATTTCAAGAAGTGCACTCACCTTTTCAATTCAGATAAAAATAAATTATGCAAATAAAGAAAATGGTTAACCCATCAAGGGCCAGATTATGAGAGTATCTGTTTCTCTTATCTGGAATTACTGTGTTTTATGAAATCCAGCTATGTCTGTAGTGTCTGATTTTAATATGGCAATTCTCTCCTATTCTTGGTTCTTCTGTTTTAGGCAACATATTGAATCTCTTGGGAGAAACTCATCCTGTATCTGCTCGATTGAAAACATGAGGGTGTACATTCCAAGCTGCATATGCTCAGGTCCGAGTTTCCAAGGAAACAAGGGAATGCTCATCTATCTACAAAACTGAACTGATGAATCACTTTCAGCTTGTTACAAATCTTGATTCTGAATCAAACTCCAGTGTGCAATCTAAAAATTGTCACTGTCTTGTCATTTCTGCCGAGCAAACCCCTGATGCTATGAGGCTGGCAGTTGGGCAGGGATTCCCTGAGTTATGCACTCTCATTTTTTCCTCTGCGCTGTTAGTGAAATACTGTCATTGAGAACCAGCTCCACATTGCACCTATGTGAGAAGGCCTTGGTTTCTATTAGTAAAGTCAGACAGGGCTATGTGCATTTGGGATGCCCTGGTCAACCATATGGGAAGAAGCACAATGGTCCTCCCAGCTCTCACAGTGGCCACCAGCTCTCAGGCTCACAAACTAGGCAAAGTGAAGAGCAGCAGGACGACCTACTTCCTAACTTTCATAGGCATTCAAATCCTAGTGGGTGATGGTATTTCTGAAGGTCTTGAATATAGGACTTCCTGACCATTCTTTAGCATTTACTGATCAAAGTATTTCAGAAGTGTTATGTTGTTTGGCAATCACAACAAGTGTCGAGACAGATACTATGATTATCTTCATTCTCTAGAAACAGAGACACATAGAAGTTAAGTAATTCCCCAAAGGTCACACAGTTTGTAAGTGATAAAACTGATTTGAAGCCAAACTGTGTCACCCCAAACTCACATTTTTAACACTTTAGTCCATCTTCTAAAAAGTTGACTATTCTGTTTTCCTCTGTTTCAAATTAGTATGCCCATTCACTTGTTCATTCATTCATTCATCTAGCAAACATGTGCCAGGCATCTATGCCAGGCTCTGTGGATATAGTATAATAGCAAACAAGAGAGAGAAAATTTCTCAGGGAGCTTACATTTTGCAGAGGAGACTAAATAAATAAACAAGCACAAACAATGTAGAGATTGTAATATAATCCATCCCAACAAAGGAAATCGACACTGGTATGATAAAATTAAATTATAAAAGACCCCAGCATTTTCAAGGTACTGAAGGAGATGAGATAAAGCAGAGGTAGAGTGGGGTTGGATTATGCTGGACTACAGCGAACAGATTGGATTCTATTTTAAGTGAGGTGATAAATTCTTAAGGGTTTTAGTCATTTTTGAGGTAGAACTGTCTTTTGTTCCTATTGTAAAGAAACTACCTAGGTAGGCATAAAATACACCTGTATGCCAGAGATAGAAAAATTTATATAATTCCCAGCTCCAATTCTATTTCTCTGGGATAATTTTAATTGTGTTTATGAAACATATCTCAATGTTCTTGAAAGACTGAAAACAACTCTTTTTATTATTTATTGACTTATTGATTTGTGGTTAAGGAAAAAGTAGACTGAAGTAAAAAAAAAAAAAAAGAGTGCAGGAATATAATTGCACAAGAAGTGGGAGGGAGATTTGTTGAACAGGCAATAGCCTAAAGTGAGTATCCACGAGCGAGCTCAGTATGACCCTGCAGCTCCCCCATCACACTTGCACCCACCTCAAGGAATCCATTTCCATCTCTATGGAAAATCCCTGGGCTCCATGGGACAGAGTCTTGTTTTGTTTTACATCTGTGTGTCCATGCCTAGCCAGTATCTTATTTAGTGCAGGCTTTCCATAATATTTGTGTAGAGAAGGAAGAATGAAAGGAAGAAGAAAGGGAGGGTAAAAAGAAAGCGAGAGGAAAGAAGAAAGGTAAAAAGGAAGCAGCCCTCTTGGTTTTGCTTCTCCTTGGCTGTTTTGTTATTCTCAGTACTCCCCAACCCATCTTCCTGGGATAAGAAAAAAAAAAAGACATCTAAAATGACACTTCCAAAAGATTAATATTTTCATTTCAACATTTCTGAAAGTATTTCAATGAAATTGCTTTCAAATGGTTTATTTTATATTAGATCATTGAGAGATAGATTAATGTCATAAACGTAGGTACTAGCAAGCAATATTTTTGTCTCCTATGTGCACATATTGTATATTTCATATCCTCTGATAACTTGAAGTCACTAATTTAAGTCAAATTAGGGAAAGGGCAGTATAGTAATTGCTATATTTTTGGCTCTTTCTTGATAACAAATGTAGCTTCTTTTTTCCCCTCCACCCATATATAAGAGTGTTCTTTTTCCTTGGCTAAGATATAATAGCATTGCTCTACATGAACCAAAATATTTTTACTGGCTATGTTATTACTGAGAAATGCATTGGGAAAATGTAAAAATATTTCACCTTTATGTTGAAGAAAATAAACACAGTGGATTAGATAAAATTTGCACAGCTTTTGACATGTGCCATATGTAACATTTGGGAAACATCAAAAAAGAGGCTCTGACTTCTTCCAAGATCAGACTCTGGCACGGGAGGAGGACTGATCCACTACCCATTTTTCATTTTTATAAACTAGAATGCAATGGATTGTTCTACATATGTTTTTGTACACATACATGGTTAGATATCTATCTCTGTAGGTCAGATACTCAGTAATTGCTGCTTCAAAGAATGTAACCTCAATTTTTGATAGACTCTGCAAAGTTGGCCTCTGAAAAGTTGGTACCAAGTTACATAACCATCAAAAATGAGTAAGTGTTCTTTAATAACTCAAAGTTTAAACTAATAATCAGGTTCAAATTCTAGACGATTTATATAATTGCTTTACTATAGAATTTATTATATAATTGCTTTACTACCCTAGACTGATAATTTTTAAACTTTTTGGGGTCACACATCATTTTGAGGGCCTGATAAAAATTATGGATTATGTCTAAAGAAAAAAATACACAGGCACAAATATACTGAACTTTTATATTTCACTGGGTGTTTCATACTCCCAAAAAGCTTGGCTGTAGATTAAGAACGTCTATTCTGGATAATCCAAAGGTTGTGCATTTGTGTGTGTGATGAGTGAGCCTTGTCACCAAGCCTTGAATATCTCTGTGTGCCCTGCTGAGAACCCTTCTTTACATTCCTTTGCCTTTCTACCTAAAACAGGTGGCATGAGACTGGGCAGAGCAGTTGTCCCTCTCCTCTGCTGCACCTCCATCTGAGAGAGGAAAGTCTGCTTTCACATACATCTTATTCAAGCCCTTTTGTTCCTCAGCTCTCAGTGAGCATGCTTGTGTCGGAGTGTGCAGGGTGTGTGCGTCTGCTTATGCACCTATGTTCATGGAAGGGCTTTGTGGCATCTTAACATAAAACCAGGCTGACTGGGTTCCAACCCTGACACTAACCAGCTATATGACCTTGAGGAAGTCATCTAACCATATTGGCCATACTGGCCAATAGAATTTTCTGCATTAATGGAAATGTTCTACAATCTGTCCTGTCCAATATAGCAGTCCCTAGCGATATATGACAATTGATCACTTGATATGTGGCTAATGTTACATATGAGAGATAATTCATTTAATTTAAAATAACCACATATAGCTCACAGTTACTATTTTGGGAGGTACAAATATGATGTACTAGTTTTCTTACCTGCCAAATAGAAATACTAATAGTTCCTGCCTTATGTAAGTATTGTTAGAAATACAGAAATTAGGCCGGGCGCAGTAGCTCATGCCTGTAACCCCAGCACTTTGGGAGGCTGAGGCAGGCAGATCACCTGAGGTCAGGAGTTCGAGAACAGTCTGGCCAAGAATAGTGAAACCCCTCTACTAAAACTACAAAATTTACCCGGGCATGACTGCATGCACCTGGAATCCCAGCTTCAGGAGGCCGAGGCAGGAGAATTGCTTGAACCTGGGAGACAGAGTTTGCAATGAGCCATGACTGAGCCATTCCACTCCAGCCTGGGCAACGCAGCGAAACTGCGACTCAAAACAAAAAGATAAAGAAATGAAACAAATTACACACACACACACACACACACACACACATATATGCACATATATATGTATATATAAGGTACTTAGGACAGTGCCTGGTACCCAGCAAGTGCTACATAAGTATTTACGATTACTATTATAGAACACTAGTGATAAGTATCACGAGTGTTACAAGTACTACTAGTATGATAAAGTTATTGAGAAAGAAACAAACATGATATATGGCGGCATTCTGAATTGAACTACTGAACTTAAAGGACATACAGGAGTTATTTAATCAAAAAGGGAGAAAAAGATTCAAAAAATAAAGCTGGAAGTATAATGGAAATGATAAAGCTTCATTGGAGGACACAGAGTAGGTCTGTGTGGCAGGAAGGTTAATGGAAGTTTCTAATAATTAAAATGTTAGGGTAGAACAATTGGAGTCAGATGACCAGAGGTCTTCAATTTCAGGATAAGGAGATGAATTCATTCATCAGACAAAGGAAAAACATTTGAAGGTTTTGAGGGTAGGCATAGTAGAAACTTCTAGAATCAACAGGAGAAAGCAGGAGAAAAGAAAGGCAGACTGCAGACATTTAAAAAATATGTCAGAAAAGTGGGGTCAGGGCAAGTAGGACCAGGGACTGGCAACTAGTGTTTCCTTCTTGGGCAGGAATGTCCTTTCCAAATTTCTCCCCACACATTCTTTCCTTATTCCCTCTGTTGGAGACTATAAAACTCCTTCCTACAATCTGCCCTTCTGTCTACAGTGATCCTTTGAGCTTCCTCACTGACCTTGCTCTGTTTATTCCTTTATCTCTTCTCTCAAGGACAGATTGTTTAAATGTTTGTTTGTTTGTTTTTGCTGTTGTTCTGCTGTTTTGATTATAGAAGTAATAAGTACTCACAGAAAATTTTTTAAGTACTGAAAACGTTAAAAGTACAGAAAAAATACCAACTCCTACCACCAAGATCAATTGCATCTTTAGTCCGAAATGTTCACCATGTACAGAATTTTATTCTTTCTTTAATATATGTCTTCCTGAAATACTTGGATCAAGACTTGGCCTTTTACAACATGCCCAAAGAGCCTAATACAGTATTTTACATCTGACAGAAGTTTAGTAGGTGTTCTTCAAATGAATAAAGAAGGGGGGAAAGTTACTCAGAATTTCATATGCCACAACTTACTTGAAAAGTATGGCAATTCCACACCAAATCTTTATTATGACTCACTCTGGGAAATCTATACCTATTATAAACATTTTATCACTTCTTCTTTAACATATAAATGAAACTAAAGTCCATTTCTATGGATGCATAGAAATACATAAAAGTAGGTGAATGGGGATGCCCACATTCTTTTATTCATATTTTACACACACCAACGAATCAAGCCAGTGTCTAAGTGACTTATAGGATACCTGACTATTGGCAAACACACCCTCTTTGTGGATAGTTCTGCACGCTCTGTTGAGTTTCACTGTTGATAGCTACTAAAAATCACTCAACCAGACAAGTCCGCCCAAATGAAGAAGCTTGTTTATAGCTGTTAGACCCACAGCACTAAACTCAAACCCCAAATCTTCCCTGATTCATTCTGGTCTAAAACACTGGAGGATTAGGTGTGGGTCTTGCACTCTTGGTCACAAAATCAAGGTTACAAGTTTGGTTCTGCCCATGGGTTTTAGTCACCTCATAAAATTGAGATGGATTTGGAAGCACTTTGCTCTATCAGAGCTTTCCATCAGCAGGCCTCCCGAACATCAAATAAATTTGCGATGACTCTCAAGAGGGCAGCTAATAAACAAGATAAAATCTTTCTTTTGTGAGCTTCAATGGGTAATACAGTTAAAACATGGAGTTATATATTAATAAAAGAGAGTCATTTAGTTTATTACAAAGGTACACCAGATAGTCACAGCAAACACTAAATATGGCAAAATCAATAAACTAAAGAATGTTATTTAATCACTATTATTTGCAGTGAGCTTCAACACTTGTCATTTAAAAAAAACTGCTGTATAGCTCTTAAATAGAAGAATAGAATTTTGGGCTAATTATCAACATGTGTCTGCATTTAATGTAATACATTATTATTACATGAAGTCACATATATCACAAGTGTGTGTGTGTGTGTGTGTATATATATATATAAAATAATTGTAGAATATATTTGACTTTCTAAGTTGGCTTTGTCCCAATGTCTTAATTCAGGCTGCTGTAACAGAATACCATGGACTAGGTGACTTAAAAAACAAACATTTATTTCTCACAGTTCTTGAGGCTGGGAAGTCCAAGATCAAGGGGTTGGAATATTTTATGTCTGGCTGCTTCCTGGTTCACAGCCAGTTTCTTGCTTTATCCTTATGTGGTGAAAAGAGGGTGAGAGAGCTCTCTGAGGTCCCTTTGATAAGGGCCTTAGTCTCATTCATGAGAGCTCCACCCTTTTTACCTAATCATCTCCCAAAGGTCCCATCTCCTAATGTCATCACACTGGGGATTAGGATTTCAACATGAATTTGGAGGGGGGGAACCCAAACATTTAGTCCACTGCACCAAGTTAAAGGGGTTTTTCTGCTTTTGCATTTTAATTCTACTCTTTTCATCTCTGACTTTTCTTATGGCTTTTCTTTTTTACTCTACTTTCAATCTTGAATTTGCAATGATTGATTCCTTATTTTTCATGTATAATTCTTTATAACGTTGTTCCAGTTGATTCTTAAAGTCCCTTAGTAACCTGACCACAGCTATATTTCCAGACAAACTTCCATTTTTTTCCCCCAATCTGCTGCAGTTAAGGCTATCTTACCCATCTTTCTCACCTCTCTAGCCCATTTATGACATAAGGAGCTTTCTCTTATCTAAACTTCCACTTCCCATAAACTCACCATAACAAGTTAGCTGATTGCTTCACAGGCTTTCTTTTTCTTGTTCTGTTTTGTTTTTTGCTTTTTTGAGATATCATTTACATACTATACAATTCATAATTTTAAAATGTACAATGTAATGGTTTCTACAATATTCCCAAATTTGTGCACCCATCATCATTATCTATTTCCAGAACATTTTCATCATTCCAAAAATAAATTTATAGCTATTAGCAGTCACTCCCCATTTCTCCTTCCTTCTTGCCCCTTAAAACCACTAATCCACTTTATCCCCCAACTTTTGTTTTTCAACATTGCTTTGGCTGTTTTGGTTCCCTTAAATTTCCATGTAAATTTTAGGATCAATTTCTTTTAAAAACCAACTGGGATTTTGACAAAGATTGAATCTGTGGCTCAATTTAGTAAGTACTGCTATCTTAATAATATTGTCTTATAATCCATAAATATGGATGTCTTCCCATTTACTTAGGTCTTCATTTGTTTCTTTCAGTAATGTTTTAAAGTTTTCAGTATACAAGTTAAGCACTTCTTTTTCTGAAAAAAATTATTATGGACTTTAGTTTTGAATCTCTCTAACTCAAGTATAAGTTTCTATGTATCAAGTACCATGGCTTCTTACCCTTTTAAATTCATTGTGCAACCGTTAGTTCTTGCATTGGTTTTAAAAATAAAGAATAAATACATTGCATCAAAATTTAAAGCTTCTAGTCAGGCATGGTGGCTCACACCTGTAATCCCAGCAATTTGGGAGGTCGAGATGGGCAGATCATTTGAGGTCAGGAGTTTGAGACCAGCTGATCAACATGGGAAAACCCTATCACTACCAAAAATATAAAAATTAGCTAGACATGGTGGCAGGTGCCTGTAATCCCAGCTACTCAGGAGGCTGAGGCAGAAGAATCTGCTTAAACCCAGGAAGTGGAGGTTGCAGTGAGCTGAGATGGCACCACTGCACTCCAGCCTGGGTGATACAGAGTGAGATGCCATCTCAAAAAGAAAAAAAAATTAAAAGTTTCTTCCTTAAATATGGCTTTCATGCCCAGAGCACTATATGCTTTCCTACTCCATGTCTTTGCTCTCTCTTCTTCCCACTTAGAATGGCTTGTCTCCTCAACTCTGCTGACAGTCCTTAGGATTTTTAAGATGCTGATTAACTGTTACCTTGTTCATGAAACATTCTCACCATTTCCTCTTCCTCTAAATATTTTATTCATTCCTCAGATACAGCTAATTGCAGTAGATCTTTAATATAATATCATAGTTGCATATGATAGTTACTCGGTATGTATGTCATCTCTACTCCCAGAATATAAGCATATTTCAGGGTTCTTCTTAGTCATCCTTCTATTCCCATACATCTTGGCCTATTACTTCCAAATTAGAATTGTTCAACTCACTTCTATTGCATAAATCTGAAATGCAAAAGAGAAAGTGACTACCAGGATACTGGATTATCATTTAACAAGCAATTTAAGTTTAATAAGCAACTTAAGCATTTTAATTTGCTTTCTGTTGTGTTCCATAAAGTCCCTGTCCTGTTTCTAATTACTTCCTTTCCTATACCCTGCAGCAAACCCTTAGAAAGTTTTTCCAACCAGATTCAACCAGATCTGTGTAAGAGACTGTGTTTTGTGGTACTACATACGGGTCACATAGTTTCTGAAATAACTTACTAGGAAATAATTATTTCTTCCCCCTTTCTTTAAGCTCTATTAATCCAGATTGGAAAAAAGGTTCATGTTGACACTCTTCTGCCTAATTAACTTGTTTTAACTGTATTCAACTCCATAGTGCTGATCTATGATTTACCAGAAAGCCTCTAAGCTAAGTTATAAATGTTATGTTTTCAAATCTGCCTTAAGTACAATCACTCTAATGGTAAACACCAAATTATGTTCCATTTGGGATACAAACCAAGAACATAAAAAGTAAGAATAAGAATTCTTAGCTGTGTTTAGGTCAGGTGCGGTGGATCATGCCTGTAATCCCAGCACTTTGGGAGGCCGAGGCAGGCAGATCGTGAGGCCAGGAGTTCGAGACCAGCCTGGCCAACATGGTGAAACCCCAACTCTACTAAAAATACAAAAATTAGCAGGGCGTGGTGGTGGGCGCCTGCGATCCTAGCTACTCTGGAGGCTAAGGCAGTAGAATTGCTTGAACCTGGAAGGCAGAAGTTGCAGTGAGCTGAGATCAGGCCATAGCACTCCAGCCTGGGCAACAGAGTGAGACTCCATTTCAGAAAAAGAAAAAAAAAAATTATTAGTTGTGTTTTCCATTTGGCAAAACAATACAAATGACCCAACAAATATGTCTGCAAGATTGTAGCTAGGGTCTTTCCCCTTTCTCTGGAAAGATTAATACTCAGAATGCATTTTTACATCAAATTTTATAAGTTGATATCAAAAATTATTGTGAGATGTGATGTTTTACTGCTTTGTTTTGTATTGTTAAGGAGGTTGTTTTTGTTTAATTTTTTTTTTTTTATGGCACTTACCAGGTCTCTAAATGAAGTGTGACAGATGTTTTCACCAATTCACAGTATTTACTGGCTGAGGGTGAGACACATAACTGTGATTCTAACAAGAATATTACATTGGAGAGGATATCTGTGAGATGACTGGCAGACTCTACACCAATGATCCTGGCAGGTCAGTATTTTACTGGGAACTCACTAGACTAAGCCCCTCAAGGAAAAGGCCCACATCTAAGTCATTGTGTGTCTCTATGCCTAGCACAGCTCTTATTCCTCAGTAAGCACCTCCTGCATGTTGAGTAAACAGAACCAAATTCCAGTTTTTATATTTACTGTGCCAACACATATTGAAGGCCTCTTGAGTAAAAAGCTCTATTTGAGTCATGATGAGTAAATAAAAAAGGAAATGTCCTTGGTCGCAAACAAATTACAATCCGATGGCACAGAAAAGAACACCACAAGAGAATATTTCACACTACTAGAGAAATACATTGGCTTTCAAAATAACAATTTAAAAATTTTGAATGATTCTTTTGTAGATTTTAAGGCACTGATATATACAATTCCTTTTTATGTTCCCAAGAAACTATGAAGAAAGTCTAATATTATTGAATCCATGGAACATATTGATTCCAGAGCTGGAATAAGAATTTGCATGCTTTTTTCTTTCAATGCTTCCGCTTCTTTTTTTGGATAATGCTTAGTTGATAACTGCAAGTTCTGCTGGTTTAAAACAGTCAAGATGTACATTTTATTCACACGATCACAGATATTAAGATCTCATTGTTCTCTAATTTTATATGTGTTCAGGTTTAAATAACTATTCTACTCTTTGACAAAATGTTTAATTAGAGATTTGGGGGTGGGGGATATATGGGAGGGATTGCAGGAATGCTTTCAGACTACCTTCCAAATGACTTTTTACTCTAAAAGCTCTCCATTCCCCACCCAGCTAAGTCACTTAGCATCTATCTATTATCAAACACTTTTTTAGACCAAGGGATGGACTTTGATTCTTAGTAGAATACATTTGACCGTTGGATCTCAATTAATAAGCCATCAAAACCATTTTTTCTACTTCTCCTCCCTTTCAAATAGCTGTTTTGATAATAATGACCTTGGATAATTTTTGGCATGATCATTCATGTTTCCCTACATTGACTCAAAAAATAGTATATTGCAGTGGTTATAAACATGAATTCAGGTACCAGATCAGCTGAGTTTGAATCCTGTGCCACCACTTATAAACTATGTAACTGGGCAAGTTCTCTAACTTCTGTGGGCCTTCCTTTCTTCATCCATAAAATAAAGATAACAATAATACCAACTTCACAGAAGTGTGGTGAGGATTAAACAAATTACTATATCTAAAGTATTTAAAATAAAATGACATAGAATAAATCCTTTCTATACTTTTGATGTCATTTTGAGTAATTATATATTTCTAAAGTACATGGCAGTCATATCATATAAAGACTTCACAAAAATTTTGAGATCAATCAGTAGCAAGTTCAGCCTCATTACCTGCACCAAGAACCACAGATAGATTTAAGTTCCCACTACAAAAACAAGATCTTCAAAATTTCATATAAGGATTGAAACTCTAATACAGAACTTTTACTCTTAAACATAACCATTTACTACATCTTTAATTTTCTACTTTCCCTTCAAGTCTGAATATATATCATATATATTTTAAGATTTAATTCTCACTCCCTTAAAATATAGTCATCAAGAAATACAATTGGAGAAGTATGCCAATCACACCTCTACAATTGTCCTTCAAAAGTTTTATCACATTAACCTTCTTTCTTTTTGTTCTTGCAAAGACTTCACATGAATACAGATTTGGGGAAATTAATACACTTCATCTCTATTGGTAGTTCTTATTAATTTCTGTTAACTAAATTCATGCAGCAATTTTTATTGGAAAATGTCTTTAATTTTTCCACTTGTGCTAACAGTGTACTGGGAGTAGTGGCAACATTTCTTTTCAGAATCCTTTTCTTTTCTCAGATTTGGGTTGAAGCAAATGATGAACTAAATAATACCACAGATGATACAGATGGCTTGCACCAGTGCGGCAATAGTTTAATTAGTAACTCTACAACTGCTGGATCTTCAATTTTTTTGTGATGACATTATTATTTTAAAGAAAAGTCAAATAAATGCTTAGTTCTTTTATTAAAAATTTCACAGCAGCACTTCATATATGCCCTATAAATTTTTATATAATTTATAACAAAATATGTGGTATACTTTGTTTTCTAGACATGTTACTCAATCTGATGTCAGAAAGCTTCAGCATGACTTAATTTTTGAAGTTAAAGCTTATGGGAAATAGTGGCAATTTCCAGTGACCTGATAATACAAAAGAAAACAGCATAAATGTGTGTCTTGGAGGTAAGTGGGTGCTAGTGTAGGCCTTGTAAGTTAAAAGCAACATTTCATAATCTTGGCAAGATGTAATGGGTAGTCAAAGTAATGAAGCTAACCCAGGCATAATGATTAATCTCTGTGTGAGTCACGACCCTGGCAGCTGCATTCTAAATGAACTGCAATCTATATAATGCATTCTCAGGAAGACCAGACAACAAGAAGTTGCATTAGTCCACAGTGCAGATGGTAAGACTGCATGTAGGAGCATACTCAGCTCTGGCCTAAAGGAGCAGAGGTCTAGGTTGAGCAATATTCATAAAAGGATAGTGGAGTTTCATGAATATTTACTGGCTCCAGTTTATCAAAACAAAGTGTGGCATTAACCCTTACCTGATTCGACTAAGAGCTGGAATATTTAATGATGTCTCCATGGGAAAGGTAACACAGAGTAGGATCTTGTAAGATTGGTAGGAACATGAAGGCCATTCTGGGTAAGAGATACAGCATAAACCAAGCTATCACAGTGAGAATTCATAAGGTGTATTTGAGGCAAACTGACCACCTCTGCTAGGTGAAAGAATAGAACTGATGTTGAGAATGGTAAAAGATAAAAATGTCAAGTTTAGCCCATAAGTAAAACAATTTAGCAATCCTCTTTTAGAAAGGCTGGCAAGGCCTGTTGTAACTAACCAATGATACGATGAGTGGCATTATTATTTGGAGGAGGCTGGATATTGGCAATGAACCTCATTGTTCTGGCAGACAGTTTTCAGAGTACACAAATAGATAATCTGGAGAATGGATCAGGAAACTTACAAGAGGGAATATTTTTCAGGGAGAAAAATGGTAAGAAGGGCTTCTTTATAACTGATTAGATAATCTGCTTTGCAATAAAGACTCAAAGTTAGTACAGTGTCATGGAATGGGTTAGGCACTGAATGACAGGTGACATGGAAATTAGTCCTGGCACTGCCAACACCTGGCTCAGGATCGATTTATCCATAAAAGATAAATTTTATGGGCTACAGTTATCCATAAAAGAAAGATGTTGGGCCAGATGATTCCTGAGTACCCATCTTTGTGCAACACTTACACATGACACTTTAAAACACGCCTATGCTGATGATCAGAACCTCACTGCAGTCAGGAGCCATCACTCTGACAAATGCCCTTGAAAAATGCTCTCATTGCCTATCCATGGTGTACGCTTTTATTTTCTAAAACTATGATGACTGCAAAAATAACACCCAGACTGAGTGTTCAAGTCTCATATCCAGCAAGGGAAGATGCATATGATGATGGTAACTAAGGACTTTATATGTATTAACTCAATCGTTCCCATGGTACAGATAAAGAAACTGAGGCAGAGAGGTTATATAATTTGCCTGAAGTTGCAGAGCTAATAAGTGACTGAGCTGGAATTAGAAGATAAGCTGTGAGGCTTACGGTATGCAGTCTTACCCTCTCTGCAAATCCTGCCTCTCTAAACATGGTAGAGCTGTGCCAAGGCTGGTGTGAGAACTCAAGAGAATGTCTTGGATAAAACATCCTTTTCAAGGGAACTGGTGGTAAGGGGCCTCATTTCCAATGAGTGCGTGTGGCCACTGTGTTACAAGATTCCCCCAAAAAGTTGATCAAGGCCATATCCTTGATAGAAATTTGCTTGCATATGTGAGGTCTGACTTCCATTTAGAACCATATTGTCTCCAGGCCTGCTAGCCTGTAGAGATTTTCCCTTTTGACCCCTCCAGATATTAACGGCCCATGTCAGCAGACACATGTTAGCCTTTTATTTCCCACTCTGTCCCCTTCCTCAATATTTCCAGTCAAATTTAGCTTGGGGTGGGGAAAGAGTGAAAAAGTGTATGCAGCTAGTCTGCCTTCTGAAATCAAACCTGACACATCTGCTTTTTGCATACTTGAAAAGCCAATAACCCTTTGGTTTCCTGAACATTTCACCTTGAAGATCTGGGAAAGAAGAATCAAGAGTGACTCTTCAGGGATCATAATCCTGACCAAAGGCCCCTCCCCAAAATATTAATTCATTCTCTCTAATGCTTGCATGACAGTCTAAGGTCACTCCTAAAACATGTCAGCTGCTCTTCAAGCTGATGGAGATATGTGTCATTAGAGACTCTTGTTAAAAGCCCCAAGTACTTCTCACTCTGACCAGGGTGTCAGAGGTAAAAAGTCCATGAGGGTTTTATCTGCTGATCCAGCCAAGCCTTCCACAGCCACACAACCTCCAGATGGCAAGTTATCTACTTTTAAGTCACTCTTAGAAGATCTTCAAATGCTTATTGCAAAGATGACACACTTTCCTTGCGGCTCATTTTACTACATTAAAAATTACACCTAAGTGTCTCTTGAGGTGCTTTTTCTCCCTTCAAAAATTATTTCTCTGAATTAAAATGTGTTTATAGAATTTCAGACAAGGAGTAAGCAATCCCTTCTTTTTTACCTGCCAGTGGATGTCTGAGTGCACAGTCTTTCTGAGAGCAGGAGGTCCCCAGGGTTACTAGTGTAATTCTTTTTACTCTGGGGTGCTCAAGCACAGAATTGCCTACAATCAATTTGCTTTCACATTCTGGCATTAAACTCACTGTATATAAAAGTATCACAAGTATTTTCAATATAATTCTAAGTAGCAGTGATTTAAAAGGCTTTTTATTGTAATGAAAAAAATTACAAGGCATACTAAAATCTGTACAGCCTATTTGACTGAATCCAATCAAACACATGTAAGATTCTCCATAACCTCAAAATGGGTAAAAATGACTTAAAAATTAAGAAGGGCAATTGATAGGAGTCTTTTTTATATATGACAGATGAAGCAATATACCTAAACAATATTTTGACTTTCTGGTTTCTAAAAATATAGAATGCATCATGATTTAACTTAGTGCTATAGGGAAGCAGGGACCTTTCAAAGATATAGCTCTAGCTATAAAACTATAGATATTGACAACATCGTCACCTAAGTATACAGCTATTTTTCAAGGCAAAACCAAAAGACTTCTAATAAAATATATGTTATTGGTTGTCAGGAGTACAGATGATGTCTACTGTTGCTGTTTGATTAGAAGGCAGGAAGCATGACTTAGACATCTCCAACCACTGCTATTCAAAACAAGCACCATTAATATCCAGCTATACAAAATACACGTGAACCTCAACGTAAGTATAACATAAATATAAAAATATGATTATAACTGTCATGGAGTACCTGACACATAGTAGGCCCTCAATAAATATTTTTGAATGAATGAATGAAAGAATAATGAATAAAGCATAGTCATAGGCAGTCTGCTTTTCTATACTATTTTAAAAGAGTTATTTTCACTTTTGTCTTTAAGAGAAATGAGTAAAGCAAATTAGAAAATTGAATTACAAACTGTGGCTTGATAACTGTTTGACATACAGACTACAAAACCATCTCTTCTGACTTGGTTCTCAACCATTGGTTCCAAGTCTTCCAAGTGTTTATGCAAAGGCAGGGCTGTCCTCCCACACCATCAAATGGCATGGTACTGAATCCCACAAGAGCTAACAGAAGAAACACTGAGTTTGTTATTTTATTAACTTAAAAGCTAAAAGAAATAGAGTTGCCAGATAAAATGCAGGAAACTCAGTTAGACTGAATGACAGATAAACCATGAATAATATTTTAGTATAAGTCTGTCCTAAATATTGTATGAGACATATTTATACTAAAAAATGACTTATGGTTTATCTGAAAGTCTACGTTAATTAGATACTATGTATTTTTATTTGCGAAATCTGGCAACCCCAGAAGGAAAGCAAATGTTCTGACTAAATACCAGTTGTTTCCATACATCTAGACTCTGGTAGAACAGGTGAACCTTTGAATAAGAAGCAATGGCACAATTATCTTTGTTCATTATTCAGTGATGGCCAACTTTTCGTACTTCACTAAAATGATATTTTTAAAGACCCTTTATCTTGCAGCCACTCTGCAAGTTGAATAATGCTTCTAAACACAATCATTACATGTAGACGGTGATAGATTATGAAAAGTGAAGAAAGCAAACACAGAAAACATGTCAAAAGGCAGAATAAACATTTTTGACATTAACAGTCCCCTTTAAGAGGATATTTGTAGCTTATATGTTTCTACAAACTTATATTCAGATACATCAAAGATAAAAATGACCTCTCAAAAAGTCTTGAATCTTGATAAAATGTCAACTGTGTTATTATACTGTGAAAGAAATTTAGTGTTTACGAAAGGTGGCAGATTGACTGATTGAATGATTATTAATATGTATTACATACCAGTAAGAAGCTAGAGGCTATTCAAACATGCAGGCCAAGTCTCCATGGCCTAAGAAGGAAGGGGCCTATCTTGGAGTGGTGGGTTACAAGGTCTTAAAAGGGCAGGATGACACATGTTGTTGCCGAGCAGTGGGTTGAGATATTTGTTCAAATGAGATCTGACAATCCACGAAAGACAGTTAGATAGAAAATTCTTAAAACTAAGTTTATCATCTAAAATCTAAAATTGGAACTTTCCTTCTATGTCAACAAAGGGAGGCATTTTATATACACATAAACACACACACACATATATACACATGCACACATATATGTATAGCTCACAAATATTCTATATATGTATACATACCCACACACATATCTATGTACATATATATATGTATATATACATATTGTTCCTTCCCTTTGACTGTGTTAATAATCTATATAATTAAGACGATTCTCCATTTTCCCTTTGAAAGGCTGTAGAAATACTGTTTTTACAGTTTGGAACTCTATTGGGAAAAAAGAGCCTTATTCTGAGGCCCAGATCAAGCTTTAGTGTTTGTATTGTCAGGAAGCACTTTAACCATGTCTGCTAAGGCCTGAAACTGTGAACACAGGAGAACTCACTCTTCTTGCTGGGGCTTTGCTTGATAGTTGGACATCAAGGGGGCACTTGAAATAGAACTATTATGCTCAGAAGACAGATATATATATATATATATATATACACACACACACACACACACACAGATATATATATACACACACACAGATATATATACAGATATATATACATATACACACACACACACACATATACACATACATATATACATATATATTTCATAAAGTTTTCATATAACACTGTATGATTGGCATTATTTTTTTTTTCGTTTTACTAATAATAATCTGATAGGATTAAGAGAATTTGAATAGTTGCCCAAGATCACAGAACCAAAACTTGGTGAATCCAAGATTCTAATTCAGGCCTATCTGACTCATGCTGCACTATAATACTTCTAAATCTGGAACATCTCTTTCACTATTAAATAACATATCAGAATCTTGAACTAGTCAAAGGAAAAGCTTTATTCAAAGGGAAGGCAAACAAGATAGTTGATTGCTTCTATTTTCAATGATGGCATTGTCTTAGATTAATTATAAAATGGTGGTTCCAAGGCAAAAAAAAAAAAAGAGTTGCTATCGTGAAACTCTTTCAGGTAACTCTTGGGGTATGGCATTTTCCAAAATACATTATTAGAAATACAAAACCTGAAGTTACATTACCCATTTAACACTAAAATTAAAAGCAGAAAGTTAATCAGGAAAAATAGACTCTGTTAACTTTGTTTTCAAGGATTAGAATTCTCTTAAAAGTTACAGCTAAATAAAAAGGAAGCATAAAATAGAAACTTTAGATCACAGTACAAAATAAACTTCAAATCAGATAGTAACAGGCTGTAAAAGCGTGGCTTCTAGAGTCATGTAACACAGATTAAAATCACAACCCCACCTCTTGCTAGTGATGTGATCTTTGCCCCTCTGAGCCACAGTCTCCTCGTCTGTAAAATAAATATGATAAAGGAACCTTCCTCATAGGGTTGTCATGAAGATTAAATGTAATACTCCATGTAATGTACTGGGCATACAGCCTGGTAAATAGCAAGCAGTCAATAAATATCAGCTCTTACTTTTATCATCATTACAGCCTTTTATTTAAAATGGATATGCTGACGTAAAATGAGGGGTTTGCATTTATCTCTGCATGTTTCAAAGCTAAAGACTCCTGGACACTCAAAATCTCAAATAGTTTTCTCTAAATAGATATTAAAATGTTCCTGGCAATAGCTGCTTTTAAATAACTCATTTTCCAAGGCTGAAGCACAGAATTCAAAATCCCAGGCCGAGCCCATTTATACTGCCCTGTTGTAAGATGCTACACACAAAAGTAATTGTTTGTCTTGCAGATCCTTTGTCACCCAAAAGCTCCCATAGCCACACAATTAAGTTTAGGCCACTCAGGTTTTAGCATTCTTTTTCTGAAATGGAGTCTACATGCATTACTCTGTGTGTGTGTGTGTGTATGTGTGTTTCTGGATGAATGATACAATCTACAGAGGTAGAGCAAACATTACAACGCCTAAGACTGGGTACTTCAACATCCAATTAGAGTTGGGTGAGTTGTGCCACAGCCCAAAGGCCAGATGCTAAAGTCACCTGGTCCAGCCCAGCACAGGCCATCGCCTATCCCTCCTGCATGGAAAGCAAAGCCTCTAGGGATTTCACTGAGCCACAAAGCTGAAGACCCAGGCATGCTGCCTTTTTTTCCTCCTAAAGAAATTTACATGCTATTTTCCCACCCTGTCCCTGAGCTGGGATATTGAGGTTAAAATGTACCTACTGAGTAGGTAATGCATTTGGTATTAAGGATCCATCATATTTGTATGTCTTCTGAGCATAATGGTTCCTTTGGAGCTATTATAGGTATGCCGTGAATAGATATTAGAAATAATACACAAAGAGTGGCTGAAGGAGATCCCATATTAACTACTGTCAGACTTTTAACATTATTCTAAAATAAGCTTTTTTTTAATTCCTAGGGTTTAATACCTCTACACTTTGTAAACTGAGCGCTTTTCAAAGAGAGCTCCAAATTCCTACAGAGCTGTCTTTAGGTGAGCTTTGATCTTTGCAGGGCACCTATCTTGTGTTTCTATAATTGCTGTGGTTTAACAAGGCTCCCTAGCATGTGAAGGGGGGCAAATCCTTTTATTAAGGCTATAAACCTAACTGACCACAGCGACGGAATGTGCAGCTTGGTGGTAGCCCTTAGCTCCCCAGGAAAGAAAAAAAAAAATTGAAACCAGGGAAAGTCTTCATGTTAAAACCAAATGAAATATTTATTAAACATGTTTCTGGTGTCCCAGGTGGTAAGAGGCTGCACTGTGGTCCGCTGAAAGGTTTGATCTTTGTTAAGTATTGTGAATGCTGATTTCAATAATGGGGTGAAAGCTGAGGAAGTTATGGCTGAAATTTTGGCTAAAGATGACAGCTCCAGGTTTCAAGTTGCACAAAGCAGTCTGAGGGATTAAACCAACAAAGCCTGCTCAAAAGTATTGAGTTTCCAAAAGTGTAATCTTCCTATCAATGATTCACACTCCTAGGATAAGGAGGATTCCTCATTTACTTTGACTTTGCCATATTAATCTTACTTTACAAATACATGTGGTGATTTATATCATGTTTAATTAACTGATTGAGGGCGCCAGTGGTAAAAATGGCATCGCATTAAGCTCTGTCCGTATGGCAAATTCGAATCACATCCTTAGCCTTGCAAGAACAAAATATCCCGAGAGTCACTGATGACAGGATGTAGGAATTGAAATCAGGTCCCTCCTGTTGTTTGAGAATCTAGGGAGGGTGCCTGCCATATGCCTGTCACTTCCGGGGGGGGGAAATGACAGGATAAAAGAAAGGAAGGCTCTAGTTCTTCCAATATGTTCAAATCTCAGATGAAAATGATTGTGCAGCAGTGCTGTACAGAGGCCAAGATTCACATGAAAGTACATCTCAAACTTTGCAGAGAGCTTAATGAGAGGGTTTTGTGGTGTTTTGATATGTGGGGTTTTCTTTTGTTTTGTTTTCTGAAATGGCTGCTCAGGGTTTTTGAGAACTGAGAGGCGAAAAAGCTGTCGTTTAGAGTTAAAAATAATAAGCAGGTTTTTTTTTAATAAAAGAGGGAATTATTATTTAATAAAATATGTGCACACTATGATTCCATAGAAATCAAATTGGGTTTGACAACTAAAACCACACATTGGGATACTCGTTTTAAAATTAACATCTTTGAAAATGGGAGTTGCCTAATTTTTCTCCTCAAAAATCTATGGTGATTATTTATGACATCTAAAGAAAAAATATAAATTGATTACTGATGATAATTTTGAAATGTTAAAATGCACTTTAAATTACATAAGACAACATAATAAAAGCTTGAAAAGAGAGTAAAAAATCCATTTCAATCTTTAATTTGATGATTAACATTTTTGTGCATCCTCTTTTAGTGTTTTATTATTTGCATGTGTTAAAATTATTATAATCATGCTACACCTTCATCTTGTATCCTTTTTTTAACTTAGTATTTTTTCCCATATTTCTAATACTGCCACATACCAATTTTATTGACTGCATAATATTTCATCAAATGAATATTGTCATCTTTGCCTAACCAAGCTTCCATTGCTAGATATTAAAATGCCTTCCAATGTTTGCTATTATAAATAATGTTTTAAAGAAAATTTTTACATATGGCTTTTTCCACATTTTGAATTATTTCCTTGCAGAGATTTCCTATACCAGTTTAGGTTGCCATACTGTTTAGGTTTCTTAAAAGATTGTATGGAAGTAAAGACATTTTTCTTCCAAGGAAAAGTAGAAAGTAAAACATTCTATAATGGTGTCATTATATAGAAAACCAAAAATCTTACTTGAAATTAACATGAAATCTGAGTGGCGACTTCACTCCCATAGTATTGGCAACATGAGAAAAATATTTAATTTTTACTGTTTTGTTCTCTAAATGTTGTGTTCTTCTTTAAAATAAGCATATGGTGACAATGAAATAAATTCAGAAATTTCTATTTTGTTTTACTCATCACTTATTGTTTTGATTTAGAAAAAAGTCCTTTCAAGTATAATTTAAGTTTTGAAATTTTTAACAGTTTCCTAGAGGATATTACAAATAGACTATTAAGTCAGCACTAAGGTCACTTTTTAAAATGATCATTATTTTGGTTAAATCTGAAGTATGGTCCTCATAATTAATAATCTTAAATGTTTTCATGGCTTCAATTCAGAATATGATAAATTGGGTAAGTTAGGCAATATATTCTAACTAAAACCACTTTGGATTTTGACAAGGAATTCAAACTTTTCAACTGTGCTGTGTTGCTGCATAAGCAGCCTGTAAAAAGAATAATCACCTCAATTTTTTCAACTTCCTGGAATCATTCAAAACAGAGTAGTTAAGGATTGCTTCATTTGGAAGTAATAAGTTCCAAAACAGTCTGCCACAGTATAGTTTAATTACTGGTCTCAATTCTCAACCTTGTAGATTTTCTTAACCATCCTATTTTTTGTTTTGTTTTGTTTTCAAAAAAAATGTACAAACTTAAAATTCTATTGGCAGCCTAGTTTATCAAAAAAAGTTAGTTGCTTTATTTAACTTAGTCTATGATTTTATGAAATACCATCAAATTCAGGTCAAGGGTATATTAGGGATCAAATAATTTTGGAAGCCAGAAGTGCATTTCCCTAGATGGTTTCTTCCAGCCCATGTTATTATTAGTCTGAGATCATGTAACAGCTTTTGTTTTCCAAATCTATTCCTTTCAGTGAAGTCTATTTCTTTGCATAGTTTAAAAACAAAGGATAAACATTCCTTATGGGGCACTGGAAGGAGAGGTAATTCATGTGAATTTGATAAAACATAATGTACTGGACTGACAGTAAAAAGGCTTTGCTTGTTTGATTGTTGACTAGTTTTGTCTTTAAATAATGGTCTTCTTTTGGCATTTAATGTATATTTGGTCACAATAAACATAATTTATGAATATTTTAACACATGCATACTCAGTGGGGTGGATTATCATACTGATATAAATAGAATTAATGAGCAGTCAACCCGCCACATGCCATGACATATGACGGGGCAGCCAGTGCACAGAAATAATCCTCATAGTTTCACAATAAAGCTTTTCTCTTAGTTCAACTTTTTAAAACTACTTACAGTCTTATTTCCCCTTTCTGTTGGAGTACGGTTCACCAACCTGTGAAACAAGATTCAGATTTTACTACAAGAATCTACTTCTTTGGCATTCAAAAAACAATTTTCTTGCTTTCTCTAAAACAAAATAAATATATTTGAACAAAATAACTCTATTAGGCCAAATTTCAGGGAATAGGTTATAGATAGACAAGACATATGTGTATTAGAAAAAACTGCTTTATTCTTTTCTTCTTTTCCTTTTATGACAATAGCATGATTATGCTCAATTGCTGCTACCAGATCTTTAAAACAAGAACAAAAACTTTCTAAACAGTTCTACATTCTAAAACAGATCCGATGGGCATATTGCCTGGATAAAATTATTCTGGAAAAAAAAAAAATCTTCTTAGCCAGTTATCTGCTCTCCTTGAACACAAAGCAACAATCTGTTAAGCGTGCCTAATAAGATTTTTTTTAAAGGAAAGAACTCACTAGTATAAAGCCACCTCTTCAAATGGTACGTACTGGGGGGACACATGGGCATGCAAAATCTTCAATTTAGCTATACTTTATTTAACAAAGAATTATTTTTGTGAAGAGACAAATTGAAATTTAAGATTAACCTTCATTTTCTCTTATTATTTTCACAGTTGGATTACAGGCAAAAGCGGGAAAAAATAAAACTAGCATGTGCACTGCATTGTCCAGATGATCTGGCAGGAGGAGAGCCTTGGCAGAGATATTATACTATGACTTTTTACAAACGCAGATGGCAGGGTTGCAGCCTTTATTCCTCTTATCTTTCATTTTCAAAGGGAATACTCGAAGTTTTCTGCCACCATCCCCTCCACTCCTACCCTCCTATGTAAAAACACTGTCTCCCCAAATCAAAGCTCTATCCTAAAACAGGCAAGCCCCAGGATGCATCAGGGAAGGGACGGACTGTGACACCAAGCTCCTGGTCATCTGTGAGAAGAGAGAAGTGCACTGTGTTGTATGGGCTGGGGCCTGATGAACTTCCCCGGAGTGACTCCCTTGGGGAATCCAGCCCTTTCACCGGCAAAGAAAATGGGCACCACCTAGTGCTTTTTTAATGCAAAGGCTGTTTGTGCTGGTGTGGACAGGAGTGGGCATGCGTTGGCTGACCTTTACAAAGGAAAAAAAAAAGGAGTCAGGTGGCTTTAACCCCTATGCCAACTGAAAGAAGAAGCAAGGGACAATCTTAAGACAAAGGAATTCAGTGCTTCCAAATTATGGATTTCTTTGGATTTCATTTGTTTGTTTTGTAATAATTATTGGTCTGTTCATGAGAAATAACATCTTTACTTAACAAGATGCTAATTTCCTCTGTATCACGTTTTTGCCTCTTCATTTCCTCTGAGGTTAACTTGTAAGAATTTCTAAGAATTTTCATTTGGTCCAAAGTGACAAAGCAGAGCAAGTGCCGGCCCACTCCCACCCCCAAAATCTATTCTAACAAGCAGTCTCTCTGGAGTTCTCCTAACACAACAAATAGCTTTTATGAAAAATGATGTGTAGCACAAAATCTTTTGCAGTGCAATAAGATCAAGTTAACCACTCATGCCTCTAGGAAAAAGCCTAGGAAGTTTTATCTGATTGGCAAAATGGACCCAGATATGAGTTCAAGGATTGAGTACACTTTGATGAAATTTCACAGCAATGAAGTCTGATTATCTGAATGATTGCTTAAGCCTTTTAAAACATAACTTGAGGAAGCACTAGATTTTTCATTGGGAAAACAGATGGTCTTGTAGGGAATCACAGCACCGCCATCTCATGCTGTTTACGTTTTCTACAACACTTTGCCTAGAATTACTCTTACTACTATTGCTTTTAAAAAATAATAACAATGGTTTCTTCATTGCTAAAAGGTAGATCTTTCTGAAATAAAATTAGAAATCTTAGTGGAGGGCAAGGTGAAGGGCAGAAATGGGAAGAATGAGTAACCTGCTACACCTAACTGGATTAAGAAGGACCTGCTTACATATCCAGGAACTAACTGGCTGGCTCTGAACTCATTAGGGATCTGCTTATCTGTTATGCTGTACACCAGAATCCAGACAAAAAACAGACTGTGAAGAAACAGACTAAAAATGATTGTAACTTCTCTCAGTTAAGAGTTCAGTATCTGTGCTAAGCAACCTCTGTAGAAAGGACTGAAGAAAACAAAGCCCAAGATTCTGAACTTCGCTCCACTGCCTATCCCCAAGTTCTGCCGTTATAAGATGGCAATAACGCTACTTAGATATAGAACTTTGCAACTGTATTATGAACTAACCTGAAAAGTCACATGCACTCTCATCTCTTGGTCATTTTATTGCTGTAATTTATGATATTAAATAGGTGATTTGTTTAAAATAAATTTTAAAATTTATACCAAGGAGGAAAAATAATCTTAAAATGGGTTTGTTCTATGAGCGTCAAGAAAGAAAAAAAAAGTGAGTAGTGAACTGATCTCTTTGAGATTTCACTGGCACAAAATATATCCCTTTAGGGTTAACACTAAATAGGTGATCTTGTCTTGACAGACTTAAGATGCACATGAATTGATTAGCTGAAGCCATCAGGTGTGGCTGAGCCTGTCTTTTTCCAAATATGTACCTACAGGACAATGGAAGGAGGTAGCTATTGTCATTGCCTTTTTAAGTGGAAGGAGTATTATGTTTTGTATTCAAGTTGAATTCCCCAACTCTTCATATCACCACCATTCTGGTCAGCCTGAGTAAGGGAAGAACAACAACAACAACACTTACTTTCTTTTTTTCTTCCCTGCCCACCCAGCCCCCCTTTTCCACTGCCTGCCTTGCCCTGAATGCTATAGTTCACAGCGAAACCCTCTGGTAATGACAGCCCTGAAGTGATAATGTACTTTCCTGCCTTCCTGTTAACGGCAGCATAATCCCGCCATGTGTGCCAGCCCTGTGGCAGAAGGATGCGTTCATATTTTCTGGAGGTAAAAGGGACTGGTTCAATTTATAGCCTTGACTACCTCAGCAGTTTCACTAAGTTCTGGTACATAAACGGATGCTTTATTAAAGAAGAAAAGGAAGGTAGAAGGGGAGGAGGAAGAAGAGGAGGAAGAAGAAAAGAAGAGAAGGAAAGGAGGTGGAAAGGAGAATTCGTCTTTTTCTGCTCAATATTATGTCAGTCAAACCAAATAACATGTTTTGGTTCCTCCCCCTGAGCATTCCACCCAGGTAAACAAGGAACTAAGGTGAGTAATATCAAATAAACGCACTGGACTTGGGAGATGTGGGCTCCCTGTGTAATAAGCAATGGGTAGCATGTGATAACACATTTATCCTCTCCCTCCCCTTAACTCACCTCTGCTGAGAGAAGCTGTGCATGGCAAGTGGCCCCCACACACCTGGCTGGATGACATCTGAGGGCTCAGAGGGCCCTGCTGCTCAAGCGTGCCAGAATGGTCCCACCATCCTCACACTCACATTTTTGATGGATGATGCGTCATTCTGCTAAGGTAACAAAAGTGAAAACAATCAATAGTTCTAACCAAATATCTTATTTTAAGAATGGGGCCAGAGTGATTTATTGGCTATGAGCAGCTCAGGAGACACTATTTGTCGTTGTTTAAATACAACTGATTTTCCTTGCTTCAGAACCTTGCTTCAGAGCTCCTGGTGTGCCAAGCATGGGTGAATTTGTAATATATGAAACAATGATACCTGTTTGTTTAAGGACACCTTGTTTGCTAATGTCAGTGTTGCATTACTCTGTGGTTCCAAAACTTCAAGTCCACACTGGTGAAGGTGGGGGTAGCCTGTGGACAGAGGCAGTAAAGAAGGGACATTGTTTTGAATGCCTGTTAGCTTGTAGGCACATTTCTATGCTCTTTTCTGTAAAACAGGCCAATGATACTGGAAGCCAAGAGTGTCTGGCTGTGGAGCCCCTGTTTCTCCACTATACCAATAATCAAAACTCACCGTGAGAAGTACATTTGTAATGTAAACCAACACACGCATACATTACCAAAACAAGGTTTCACAAAACAATATTTACCTTTATATAGACAATTCACTCTCATTTTACCAGTCCTACTCCATAATAATTCAATTCTTTAAAATTATGGTTGCAACCCCACTAAATTGGCCACATAACCTACCACTGTAATATGGCCCACTGTTTGACACACACTGGAGTACACCTTGGTACCCTTCAAATTTTTAAATGATGCTGTGTTGGACTTGGTACCTATGTGATGATCAAGAGTGTATTTGAAGATGTTGCATAGAGAGTCCCATCCATATGATTCAGTTTTTTTCATCTAAGAAATAGAAATTATAATATTTATTCCCCAAAACTCCCCAGTTGAATTCACTGGAGGTGTTCATTGCTTCTCAGAGAGTCTGTTACTTAAAATAAAAACAATTAAAATTAAGATAGCAAGTATTTTAGCAGCAAAAGCCACAAAAAAAGAAGAAGAATTATCATTGCTATTGTTAACAATAATTGTTGAACTCACAACCTACTGGCCACTGCTCTATGAGCTTTCAATATAACTCATTCAGTTCTCACTATCACTTTATGAAGTAGGTAAATATTATTTTCACTTTACAGCCAGAATTCCTTTATCTTTTTTTCATAAATTTCTCATTCTAAACTGTTAATATACATCTCAGAAAATAAATGAGATTGTGACTATAACTCAAGAAATACATATTTCTATGGTTGGTTTAAATAAAATACAAAAGCCTGTATCATCTAATTGGCTTGATAAATCTTACTAGCTTTTTAACAATCATGAAATTTAATTTTTTTTGTAGAAAACTTTTAGAATACTTAATGAAAAGTTAGTATGTATTCACCTCCAAAAAACACAAATTTCTAGGTATAATAGTCAATAATATCTGCAAGTCCAAATGTAATAACAGTGCCAGGGCTGGTTGATTCAGCAGCTTATCACTGTCATTGGGGACTCAGATTCTCTCCATCTTTCCACTCTCCCATCCCTCATCAGCTTTGTCCTATGAAGGCTGCACAGATCCAGGTGTCACATCCAGCATCACAGTCACAAGAACAAAGGTCTCTTTCTCAGGAGTCAACTAAGTGCCCCTTAAATCCCAATTAGCAAATTTCCTTTGCTAAAAATGAGTTATATGCCAATTCCTAAACTAGTCACTGTTAGGGTGTAGAATCACTGTGAATGGATTAGAAAAGATCTGCCTCCTGGAACTAGGAATGAGGTTCTTTGCCCTGAAGCACAGAGATCTGTGGACAGGAAGAGGGGTCTTGCGGGAAATACATATACTGAGTAAGCAGTGTCTGATACAAAGACGAAAAATATTTCTTTTGACAGGAAGATGTGGTAAAATATAATATAAAGTAGAATTATTTCTCATTATTTAATCTGTTTAATGTTTCATAAAAATTAGCAAATTTAATGAGGAAATATATCTGTAAGAATCCACTATGCATTTGCTGTTTGCTCTGATATTAACAGGACTCAGTGCTTTCATTACTAGAAAGAAGAAAATTAGGTAGGTTAATAAAACAAACATCTGGAAAGTATCAACACTCATAAAAATAAACGGAATCATCCTGTGTATACACTGAAGCCAGGTTGGCATTTGTCAACAACTACAGAGAAAACACTACAGAATTTACTACTTCCAACTTCCTGGGTGGGTTTGTTCTCATTCATTTAATATATTTTCCTAAGTGAAAATTTAGTTTTAGGTTTTGAAATACAACCATATAAGAATATGTAGACTAACAGTGTTTACTAGTTTTTAATAATGCCTACAGTTTCCCATATTTGGTTGCATTTTTCCTGCTATACTATTGCTTCTGAGCTACCTGTTCCACTCTCAAAAACATGCAAGCTGGGATTTTTTTTCTTTTCCTTTAACTAGTTATTTTGCCAAATTTTCAGACTCAGAGTAAAGAACTTTTATTTTTCACCAACCTAATGATTACAAAAGCAGTTTTTAGAATAGCTCTAAGAATTCTCATATAGCCTTCATCTGCATTCCCCAAATGTTAACATTTTACTACATTTGCTGTATCTCTCTTTGTGTGTACATGCACAGACATACACGGAATGTCTATGCCTTATATACACATGTATACCTCTGTGTATACATTAAGTATATATGCACACATTTTTAATAGATTCTGAGGTTTTTAATCATTTCAGAATAAGTTGTAGTCATGAAACCCCATGAAATAATTATTACTTTATTATTTAAAGTAATAATACTTTAAAAAAGTATTATTTTTAAATACTTGTGTATGTTTCCAATAAAGAAGAAATTCTCCAATGAAACCAAAAGATTATCAAAATCAGAAAACTAGCATTGATATATAATACTCTTATCTAATTTATAGGCTTTATTCAGATTTCAATACTATTTTTATGGTCAAAAAAATCAAATGTCATGGGTCATGCCCTGAATTCAGTTGTCATTTCTCTTTAGTCTTCTTTATTCTGACGCAGTCCTTTAGTGTTTTCCTGGCAGAATGCTGTTAATATCGGTCTTCAGCAAAACATAATTAAGAGAGGAAACATCATGCCAAAGCCAGTGGATTCGTATGGATGGTGGCTTGAGTGGGATTTGTCCTGCCTTTGTAGCCTTCCTCTTGCAGGGATAATAGGTGTGAGTATGTTTCATTATTCTCTTAGAAATCCTGACCTGTACCACAAATGTGAAGGACCAACTGGAGAACTAGGTGATCCATCAGTTTATTAATCAACTCATCTCATGCCAATGAATAGCAACAAGAAGATCCCAAAACACCTGAAATATGTCTAAATATTCTAAACATTTATAAAAAATGGGGGACATTATAGAAAAAAACTTACAAAAACATTTGTTTCAATCACTGCATGCTTAGATGCAATCTTTAAAAGTACTTCAATGTAAATAATTAGAATGGAGATGTTTATAATTGGTTAAAGGCTCATTATTCCTGAACCAATGTGCAGAATTTGGTTTATAAGTATAAGAATAAAGACATTTGGATCAATTCTCTTATCTTTTTATTAACATTTAAATTAGCCTACAAAAAAACACATATATAAAAGTCTTCTAAAGCCTGAGAAGCTCGTTTGCTTTTATGTAGGACACACTGATGGTTTTAATTTTTAATCTCTCAGACTGCATCTGTAGAGCAACAAGCAGATACTTTAGCAAGGAATAAATTGTTCCAAAAAGGCATGGGCAAGTGTGTCTTATAACTTTTTTTTTCTGAAAGATCCCAGTAAAATATTTTCTGATATGTTTTCAAACCAATGTATTCTATGACATGAAAGACAAGTTACCTGACAACATGGTTATTTGCAGTTATGTTATAACCAGATTTGTAACTGACTCTCCCTCCTCCAGTCTTATGAAAGAGAAGGAAGAAATTATAGCCTTGAAGAGAATATTCCCAAATGGAGTGAGCTAGGGCATCTAAATCTATAGCTGGGGCTGCAAAACACTTTGCTTCATTCAAGAAACATTTTCTTGAGTTGATTTTTTATGTACCTATCTTAAAAATAAGATAGTGCTCCCAGAGTAAGATTAGTAGCAGCAAACCCTTACTTACCCTGTTTTCAGTAGTGAAAACAGATTATAAACCCCATTTTTCTACTACAGAGTTATAAATACAACAGCCGTGCCGAAATCATTTGTTCACTGAGTTCAGCTCAAGATTATACTCAAGTCTGATTGCAAAAGCCCATTCATATGGAAGAAGAGACAAAAGGCTAACAACTCTCTGGGAAGAGTGTCAAAGACTCAATGTTTACAAGAAGAAATTGAGGGGAAGATTGGAGAATAATTTTCTCTGGGGGAATGATGATGGCTTAGGGGTCTTTTGTAGAGAAAGCTCTTTGCTAGGATTAAAGGCAGGATTATTGGTGGATAATTGAAAAATGGAATGGAGAACCTCTTAAAATGGCAATGTATTCAGAATATCCAGGGGGTTCTTGAAATGTGAATTCTAAGGAAATAGGTAGTATTTAAGAAGAAAAGATAAACTCAAACTCACTATGTCAAGTGATAAAACTGCAAGCGAATCACAAAGGGATGGAGTTGCCAATGCCTTCAGAGGAAAAACAAAAGACCAATAACACAGTGACTTGGGTCGGCTTTTAAGTCAACGTACCAATTCAAGAAAATCCTAATGAGGAAGAACTCAATCTGCTCTGCAGATTATGTTATGACTATATAATGGCTAAAGAACAATAGTAACTAGAACCTGAATAAATGTTATATTGCTCATTGTATCTAATTTCACAAAGTTATTGTTACCTTAAATCATACATTTATCAGAACTGTTTTATGTAAAAGTAATGTTTGAGGTTGACTCCTCAGTAAAATTAAGTGCTTCAAAATTTAAAGTATGTGAAACAGGATGTGCTATGGGCTGAATGTTTGGGTCTCTCTAAAATTCATATGTTAAAATCCTAACCTCCAAATCAATGCTAGTAGGAGGCAGGGCCTTAGGGAGGTAATTAGGTCACAAGGTGCAGCCCTTATGAATGGGATTAATGCCTTTATAAGAAAAAGAACAAGAGACATTTTTTTTTTTCTTACTCTGCCATGTAAGGATACAAGAAGTCAGCCATCTGTAAACCAGGAAGGGGACCCTCACCAAGAAAATGACCATGCTGGCACCCTGAAATGAAACTTCCAGCCTCCAGAACTGTGAGAAATAAATGTAACAAATGTTTGTTATTTAATATACTCAATCTATAGTAGTCTTTTATAGTAGCCAAAACTGACTAAGACAAAAAGTTTCATTTGAAAGCAATCACTAATGTATAATTCTGAACTTGACATTCACTATTGCTAAGGTTACCTTGGTTTCCCAATTGCTAAAAAAAAAAAAAAAAAAAAAAAAAAAATCAGATAGCTCATCTGAGAAGACACAGAGATGGAAATCAAGCACATGAAAAATATGCTTAGCATCACTGGTCATTAGAAAAATGTAAACTAAAACTACATTGAGATGCCACTACACAAGTATCAGAATGACCAAAATAAAAACATTTTTTAAAATTTAAATGACAATATTAAGTGTTGGAAAAGATGCAGAGCAACTGCAACTCTCAGATATAGCTGATATGAATGGAAAATGGTACAGACACTTTGGAAATCAGTTTGACAAGTTCTTATAAAATTAAATATATACTGGGCATGGTGGAGTTTTCCCGTAGTCCCAGAACTTGGGAGGCTAAGGCAGGAGGACAGCTGGATCCCAGGAGTTCAAGGCTGCAATGAGCTATGATCATGCTACTGCACTCTAGCCTAGGTGACAGAGTAAGATGCTGTCTCAAAAAAAAAAAGAAAAAACATTAAACATATACTTACCATGCAGCTCAGCAATTCCATTCGTAACTATTTACCCAAGTGAAATTTGAAAACCACCCAAATGTTCCTCAGCTGAGGAATAGATAAACTAACTAGTACATTCATAAAATGGAATACTGTTCAGCAATATAAAATAATGCACTATTGATACATACAACCACATGGGATGAATTTCAAATGCATTATATGGAATGAAAAAAGCTAGACTCAAAACAGCTGCATATGAAAATACTCTATTTAGATGACATTCTGGGAAATGTAAAACTATAGTTGTGAAAGATCTCTGGTTGCCAGGGATTAAGAGTGTATAAAGGGGCCAAGTGCAGTGGTTCACACCTCTAATCCCAGCACTTTGGGAAGGTGAGGCCAGAGGATTGCTTGGGCCCAGGAGTTCAAGACCAGCCTGGGCAACATGGCAAGACCCCCCATCTCTACAAAAAATTAATTAAAAAAAAATAGCCAGGCATGGTGGCATGCACCTGTAGTCCCAGCTACTTGGGAAGTGGAGGCAGGAGGATTGCTTGTGTCCAGGAGGTCAAGGCTGCACTGGGCTATGACTGTATCACTACACTCCTGCATAGGTGACACAGCAAAACCCAGTCTCAAAAAATAATTTTTTAAAAAAAAAGAGTGTAGAAAGAGTTTAACTACAAAGGAGTAGCACAAGGATATTTGGGTATGCAGGGGGTGAGGCAGTGATGGAACTGTTCTATATCTTGATTGTGATGATGGTTATATGAGTTTGTACATTTGTTAAGACTCATAGAACTATATACCAAAAAGGGTGAGTTTTGCTGTATGTAAATCTTAAAAAAAATTAAGAAAATGTATTGAAAAAAAATCATAGATCACAATACTATTGTATTAGTTTCCTATGGCTGCTGTGACAAATAACCACAAACTTGGTGATTTTAAACAATATGAACGTACTTTTCCATAATTCTAGAGGCCAGAAGTCCAATATGAGTCTTACAGAGTTAAAATCAAGGTGTGGATAGGCCCAGGCTCCTCCTGGAGGTTGCCTCCTCCAACTACTGGTGGCCATTGGCATTTCTTGGCTTGTGGCTGCATCACTCCAATCTCTGTTTCCATGGTCATATTAATTTCTCTTCTTTTGTCTGTGTGAATTCTGCCTTTGCCCCCCTCTTATAATGATACTCAGGATTGCATTAGGGATCAGGTGAATACTCCGAGATAATCTCCTATTTCAAGATCCTTGATCCCTCTGCACAGCCTTTGCCATAAAAGGTAATATTCACTGATTCCAGGGATTAGAATGTGGCCATTTGGGGTATGAGGCCATCATTCAGCATCCCACAACCTTGGTAAATAAGAGAGGTCTACACAGGGAACTTTTCATATGCTGATAATGCTCAAATTCTAAAGTGATAAAAACATAGGTGTTCAGCATATGAGTGTCAGAAAACAAGAAGAAATGGGAGTATTTCTACTGAGTGAGTAGTATGGGGAAGTTAGAAAATATATGGCAAATTCAAGCCGTGATGAATTATCTTAGTTCACTTGTGTTGCTATAAAGGAATACCTGAGGCTGAGTAGTTTATGAAGAAAAGAGGTTTATTTGGCTCACAGTTCTGCAGGCTGTACAAGAATGGTGCCAGCATCTGCTTGTCATGAAGTCCTCAGACTGCTTGCACTCATGGCAGAAGGTGAAGAGGAGCCTGCATGTACAGGGATTACACAGTGGGAAAGGAAGCAAGAGAGAGGGAAGGGAAGTGCTAGGCTCTTCTTAACAACCAGCTCCCACAGAAACTAAGAGAGAGAATTCACTCATCTCCGGCTCCCACCAGAGGGCATTAATCTATTCATGAGGGATCTGCCACCATGATCCAAATACTTCCCATTAAGCCTACCTCCAATATTGAAGATAAAATTGAAACATGAGGTTTGGAGGGTTCAAACATCTAAACTATGGCATGACTATACTCAAGTGACTTGAATGTGGGATGTGATGGAGCATATCATAAAAGAGTTTTAAAAGACAGGTTATAGCCAAATAATAGAGTACCTTGAATCTCTTGGTAATAATTTTGGCATCTTTCTGGAGGTCTTACAGAGTGATTAAATGTTTTTGAATCAGTGGGAATCAAACCAATGTATTAATTCATTGTACAAATACATACAAATTATAACAGCATTTATTATGTGTCAAGAATGGCTTAAGCACTTTAAATATTTTAAATCATTTTATTCTTGTAGCATCCTTAAGAGTAAGCACTATTATTATCATCATTTTACAAATGAGGAAACTGAAGCACAGAAATGTCAAGCAGCTTTCCCAAGGTCACACAGCAAGTAAGTCACAGAATCAGGATTTGGATCTAGGAAGAGAGCCTTCAGAGTCCTTGTTTTAACTATTTGCTCTACCAAGAAGAAAAAGAAGAAAGAGAAAAAGAAAAAGAATACAGACAGGCAGGTTAATGAGAGAAAAAGATAAATAATGAAGAACAAAAAGCAAGGAGCAATATTCTGAAGAGTTACAGACATGATGGAATAAAGACCAAGTTGTCAAAAAGAGCTGCAAATGCCCATTTATGCACTTTCAGTAGTGCTAGACTATCTGCATGAGACACAGAGTAAATCCTGATGCTATCACTCAAACTAGACCTACAAGTGCCTCGAGTTCTTACACATCCCCATCTTTCTGGGCAAAATATCCATCCTTCAAATCACTCCATGTGTTAAAGAACAAATGTCAGGTTACACTCTTGAATAGCCCAGTCCTATTTTCTCCCATAAATGCCTGCATGGGACGTCTTCTTCATACGGACCCTAGAATATTTCTGTGAGTTGTAGACGTTTTTTAGAACTGCAATAAAGTAATGTAATAAATGCATTGTTTGCATTTTTTACTGTTTTATATATGATACCTGAGGTTAGAATTGTATCCCTTTTATATAAACTTGGGCAGTTTTATTTTGTGCCATTTCAAAGATATTGTTCTATATCACTGTAGTTTCCGATGTTTATTTTTTATTATTTCAGAGTCAAAACATGAAGAAATAAAATGTATGTTTCCATATGCCTTTAAAAATGCAAACCTGCAACATTAATGGGAACTTTCCCCAAGACACTTCATTTCAGTTCCAACTGGCTGCTAATTACTTACTCGCAGTGAAAGTGTCACACTGCTTTCCTTTCAGCACTTCGTTGGCCAAGTGTCTCTGGCAATAATCTCTCAACACATAAGCACCGTTCCCTTTCATCACATTATTTAATCAATAAAGTAATGTCCTCGCACTGGCCAAGCCCAGAGCCATCTTGTCACAAGTGCTAAATAAATGAAACAAACACCAGTCCTGCTTCTACAACCTCTCCATTAATAAACATGAATGGAGATGCCTTTAATACAAAATCCATTCTCTCAAACGTTTAAAACTGCACACACATGCACATTTGTGAGATTAGAAGAGGAATCCCTTACATGATGGTGAGAATAGACCAAGCAGCACTGGGCCAAGTCCCACTCAGAAGTGGTGAGATTACATTATTTCCAACTGGGACAAGTGCTCCTTTCATGCTCTCCCAGGGCTGCTTTTTCCCAAGAGGTGGTGTTTCCTCATTCATGTCCTGTCTCTAAGAAGCAAGCGCATCATGGCAGCTCCCTCTGCTGCTCAGTTTACAAAAGAATGATAGGATGCCCCATTTTCTCTTCTCTTTTTGCCAGGGGCCCTGCACTATGGTAGTGTTGGGCTTCCAAATATAAAGTTTGGATCCCAATTCATCCTCTCCTATTTCTCAATAGTAATAAAACCAGAGAATAGAAGAGTGAGTCTTAGCCTTAGTCTAACAGATGCTGGCACACTCCAAGTATGCAATGTTAAAAGGATAAATGAGTTATTTGGGTAGCATCAGAGTCACCTTCTTTAGAAGCTAGCATTTATTAAGCACTTAATATGTGACAGGCACTCTTCTAATAGGTAACTTGCTTAATTCTCTCATTTTATAGATTGAGAAACTAAGGCTTGGGAAGGATAAGTCAGTTATCCAGAGTCCCCGCAGGTGAGAGCAAAGCTAGGATGTCTTCATTTCCCTCTTTGAAAAGTCTGTTATTTCCAATTTGAGTCCTAGAACTTTCAAGATCCAGCTTTTTTTTTTTCCATTGTTTTTATTTTCCTGGGCTGCCTGAGGGAATACATTCTTATGACCAACTGGCATTGTTATCAGTATTTCAAGAGTAAGTTGGCTATCCCCAAGTTCTCTGGCACTCAAGAATCAGGAACCATGTTTTTATAAATAGTCACTCTGTAATCATTCCACTTTCTGTGAAAAATCTCACCACACCACAATACTTCCATGGGTTCCCAAAAGGCTCCCTGTGTCTGATTCCTACTCTTTCTGAAATCCCCCTCCTTGCCATCTCACCTCCAGGTGAGTTCTTCCTCATTCCCACTCTGTCCCAAGCATGGGAGAGCTCCTCTTCCTGCATCACCCAAAGCCCCATTAAATAAGGGTGCTATGTAAAGCTGACTTTTATTGAGGATTATGGAAGGAAATTAAACTACACCACAGATCAAAAACTAACTTCAAATGGAATATTTCACATCATAAATATATTCAGCCATTCTTTACAATAACTGTCTTACTAACCCTCTTCCCTGCTTAGGTCCTAACTGATACCCATGTCATCTTCCTACTAAGACCCTATTACTCCATCTCTCCTCTACTCTATATACTACTCAAGCCCTAAACAACTCCTTCTTGAGCTTCCAAAGGACAATTATCAAACTCTTGTTACTTGATGATACAGAGCAAATAAAGCACCCTCCCAATATCTAGGTGAGTTTTGGGGCACTTACTTTTCATTTTAAAACAACAACAACAAAAAATGATTTTCCTTACAAAAAGAGAAATCCTCTTTTTTAAGGGTGGCCACTTCAAAATGAAGCCACCCATTATGTTTTTCTCACTACACAACTTTTAGAGTTCTAGAAAGGTGACAGAGCCTTGTTTAAGCAGTCAGAGCTCTCAGCAGTGTGGATAACTGCCCTCCCCTAAAACAATGCTTTATTTAAGATAACTAGAGGAAGTATATCCTAGTTAAAATATTCTTTTTTCAAAATAAAATAGAAATAGCTCCTCCTGAGCTATTTGATAAGTTAGTACCACTCAGGGTGAGTGTCACACTCTTGATGTTGTTCAACAAATATTTGCTAAATAAATTGGTGATTGCAGTCACTTCTCAAAAGAAAGAAGACAAAAGGTACAAGTAAAGTAAAATGACTTTATTTTCACTTTAAGAGCAAAAACTTTATTTTTTTTTCTTTTTTTTTTATTATACTTTAAGTTCTAGGGTACATGTGCATAACGTGCAGGTTTGTTACATATGTATACTTGTGCCATGTTGCTGTGCTGCACCCATCAACTCGTCAGCTCCCATCAAGTTGTCATTTACATCAGGTATAACTCCCAATGCAATCCCTCCCCCCTCCCCCCTCCCCATGATAGGCCCCAGTGTGTGATGTTCCCCTTCCCGAGTCCAAGTGATCTCATTGTTCAGTTCCCACCTATGAGTGAGAACATGCGGTGTTTGGTTTTCTGTTCTTGTGATAGTTTGCTAAGAATGATGGTTTCCAGCTGCATCCATGTCCCTACAAAGGACACAAACTCATCCTTTTTTATGGCTGCATAGTATTCCATGGTGTATATGTGCCACATTTTCTTAATCCACTCTGCCACTGATGGACATTTGGGTTGATTCCAAGTCTTTGCTATTGTGAATAGTGCCGCAATAAACATACGTGTGCATGTGTCTTTATAGCAGCATGATTTATAATCCTTTGGGTATATACCCAGTAATGCAATGGCTGGGTCATATGGTACTTCTAGTTCTAGATCCTTGAGGAATCGCCATACTGTTTTCCATAATGGTTGAACTAGTTTACAATCCCACCAACAGTGTAAAAGTGTTCCTATTTCTCCACATCCTCTCCAGCACCTGTTGTTTCCTGACTTTTTAATGATCACCATTCTAACTGGTGTGAGATGGTATCTCATTGTGGTTTTGATTTGCATTTCTCTGATGGCCAGTGATGATGAGCATTTTTTCATGTGTCTGTTGGCTGTATGAATGTCTTCTTTTGAGAAATGTCTGTTCATATCCTTTGCCCACATTTTGATGGGGTTGTTTTTTTCTTGTAAATTTGTTTGAGTTCTTTGTAGGTTCTGGATATTAGCCCTTTGTCAGATGAGTAGATTGCAAAAATTTTCTCCCATTCTGTAGGCTTCCTGTTCACTTTGATGGCAGTTTCTTTTGCTGTGCAGAAGCTCTTTAGTTTAATGAGATCTCATTTGTCAATTTCCCTATTTAATAAATGGTGCTGGGAAAATTGGCTAGCCGTAAGCAGAAAGCTGAAACTGGATCCTTTCCTTACTCCTTATACGAAAATTAATTCAAGATGGATTAGAGACTTAAATGTTAGACCTAATACCATAAAAACCCTAGAGGAAAACCTAGGTAGTACCATTCAGGACATAGGCATGGGCAAAGACTTCATGTCTAAAACACCAAAAGCAACAAGAGCAAAAACTTTAATAATTGCCTTGAGTCTGTTTTAGCAGAAATTAGGCACTTGGTTTTCATTAGCAGAGGCATTCAGAGATGTTTCTCCTAATGAAAATCTAAAACCAGGCCTTTAAAATGGCTTAGTGATAGTGATGATTCTTCAGAGAGCTCACGAGTTTCCCGGCCCTATGGGACATGTTGATCATTCATTTTATAGGTCAAATGCAAGTGCGTTTATTAATGTATGCTCTGATCTAACCCACATTGCGGGATTAACTTCACAGTGCTTGATCAATGATACCCAAATTAATGGATTCATCAGTGCTGCCTATTGAGACACCCTTGTCATTTATATTGCATTTCTTCCAACCCGTAATTAGGCATGTAATCTGTGCAGTCTCTAAGTGGATTCTTGAAAAGAAACCTACATCAGAAGAAAGTGTGGAGATTTTCATTATATTGATGACTGTGGCTCATCAGTTGCTCCTGTTCTGTTGCATTATTGCTTCTACATCTTGACGAGTGCTTTCCTTCTCATGCTAAAGTTCCCCCATTGTTACAAATCCTTCAGTCAAAGATTGTATTCTATATCATGCCTTTTCTTTGTCCATAAAATTTCTGTTCCTATTACTGCATTGAAATATTTATTTCAAAAGTCTTCAATAATCTTCTAACCACAAAATGTAATTCCCTTTCATAGACTCAGTAGCATCTGGTATTGCTAACCATGCACTCTTATTTGAAAGCTTTTCACCTGCTGGACTCTTAAGACATTACCCTTTCCAGATCCTTTTCCTGTCTCTCTGTTCAGAATTCATCAGTCTCTTTGTAGGATCTCTTTCTACTGGCTTGATAAACTTTCCTCCAAGTTCTGCCGCCTCAACTCCTTTACTCTTATTCTTGACAATATACTCATTCCAATGGCTTCTACAATCGCCTCTAGGTACATAATTTCCAAATTTAAGCCCTAATGTAACTACTAAAGAGGAAAGCAAGGGAAGGATGAAATAATATGGTAGAAATAAATTCCCAAATGCCATTAATAAAAGCAAATATTTAAAAACTAAATTTTCCAGTTTAAAAGATCTTCAGTGAAGATAAAAATACAAGTTGGTTACAAACTCTAAGATTGAATAAACATAGAAATGTGTTTGTATGTATTTGAAAGAGGGCTGCCCAAAACATAAAGACAGAGAAGTTTGAAAGTAAAGAAAGAAACAAGATATCTGCCCTCCCACCACCATCAAAAAAAAAAGCTTTTGTCACTATATTAATAGCAGATAAAATGCAATTTAGGGCAAAAAAAAAAAAAAAAAATTGAAATGAAGGTCATTATATATTAAAAGCATCAACCATTTAGCAGGAAGATGTAAAAATGGCAACTTGCATGTACCTAATAATATAGCCTCAAGACATGAAAAGCAAAAATCAGTTGAAATGCAAGGACATATTGATAATGGCAAAATTATAATGAGAGATTTGATCATCTGTTTTAGTAATTGATAAATCAAAAACAAAATGTTACTATGCATTGCTTCATATTTTGCATATAAAATTGCATCCACCAATGAAAGAAAACATACTTTTCTCAAGCCTATGTAGAAAAATTATACAAATTGATCATCTATTAGAACAAAAAGCAATTCTCAACAAGTATTAAAGAATTTCTGTCATTCAGATCACAATCTCTGAACAAGTACAGATTAGAAGTCAAATACAAAAAGTAATCCCATATATTTAGAAATTTAAAATTTATGTAAGTAATTTATGCATTCTAATTACAATGGCCATTTCAAAATATTTACAATTAATTGAACAATGAAAATTTTACATATCAAAACTTATGAGATAAAGCTAAAGCAATATTTTGAAAAAAATTATATTCTTAACACTATAAATATTTTTAGAAAGTAAAATTCAATAAGTCACCTATCCAACTCAAGAAATTAAGAGAGCATCAACTGCAAATTATATAAAATAAAATGATAACAATAAAAGCAGAAATTAATAAAATGTTTAAAAACAAGAATAAAACTAAAAAGAACAAGCAAAAAACAAAAGTTGATTTGAAAACAAAAAAAACTAATTAGACAAACTACTAGCCAAAACAATAAAGAATAAAAAAGAGAAAAGACAAATAGAAAATAATCTTAAAAGCAGACATAAAGGACATAGCTACAGAAACAGTGGAGACTTTTTTTAATCAGAAGAGAATACTATGGCCAAATTTATGCCATGAAATTTGAAAGGTAAGATTAAAAGGACAGTCTCTGAAAAATATATAATTTATCTGACCCATCTCAAGAAATAAATAACTTCAATGGATATATAACCTTTAGAACACAGATATTGAATCCATAATTAAAATCTACACAGCTCACTCTTCAGCAAGAAAATGAAACAAAGTTAATCAAACCTTTCATACAGGGAGAATAATATCTAACAGCATGGACTTTTTTTTTCTTTCTTTTTTTTTTTTGAGATGAAATGGAGAATTGCTCTGTCGCCAGGCTGGAGTGCAGTGGTGCAATCTCGGCTCATCACAATTTCCGCCTCCTAGGTTCAAGCGATTCTCCTGCCTCAGCTTCCAGAGTACCTGGGATTATAAGTGCACGCCATCACACCCAGCTAATTTTTGCATTTTTAGTAGAGGCAGGGTTTCATCATGTTGGCCAGGATTGTCTCGATCTCCTGACCTCGTGATCCACCAGCCTCGGCCTCCCAAAGTGCTGGGATTACAGGCATGAGCCACAGTGCCCAGTCCATCATGGACCGTTAGAAATGGATGAATCTTAGAGAACATCTAATACAACAACCATCCCCTGCAAACAAGGAAACTGAAGTTCAGAGAGATGGAACGTATCTCAAAATAGTAAGAGCTATTTATGACAAACCCACAGCCAATATCATACTGAATGGGCAAAAACTGGAAGCATTCCCCTTGAAAACTGGCACAAGATAGGGATGCCCTCTCTCAACACTCCTATTCAACATAGTGTTGGCAGTTCTGGCCAGGGCAATCAGGCAAGAGAAAGAAATAAAGGGTGTTCAATTAACAAAAGAGGAAGTCAAATTGTCCCTGTTTGCAGATGACATGATTGCCATCTGCAATTTAGAAAACCCCATCGTCTCAGCTCAAAATCTCCTTAAGTTAATAAGCAACTTCAGCAAAGTCTCAGGATACAAAATCAACGTACAAAAATCACAAGCATTCTTATACATCAAAAACAGACAAACAGAGAACCAAATCACGAGTGAACTCCTATTCACAACTGCTTCAAGGAGAATAAAATACTTAGGAATCCAACTTACAAGGGATGTGAAGGACCTCTTCAAGGAGAACTACAAACCACTGCTCAATGAAATAAAAGAGGACACAAACAAAGGGAAGAACATTCCATGCTCATGGATAGGAAGAATCAATATCGTGAAAATGGCCATACTGCCCAAGGTAATTTATAGATTCAATGTCATCCCCATTAAGCTACCAATGATTTCTTTACAGAATTGGAAAATAACTACTTTAAAGTTCATATGGAACTAAAAAAAAGCCCGCATTGACAAGACAATCCTAAGCCAAAAGAACAAAGCTGGAGGCATCATGCTACCTGACTTCAAACTATACTACAAGGCTACAGTAACCAAAACAGCATGGGTACGGGTACCAAAACAGAGATATAGACCAATGGAATAGAACAGAACCCTCAGAAATAATACCACACATGTACAAGCATCTGATCTTTGACAAACCTGACAAAAACAAGAAATGGGCAAAGAATTCCCTATTTAATAAATGGTGCTGGAAAAACTGGTTAGCCATAAGTAGAAAGCTGAAACTGGATCCCTTCCTTACTCCTTATACAAAAATTAATTCAAGATGGATTAGAGACTTAAATATTAGACCTAAAACCATAAAAACCCTAGAAGAAAACCTAGGCAATACCATTCAGGACATAGGCATGGGCAAAGACTTCATGTCTAAAACACCAAAAGCAATGGCAACAAAAGTCAAAATTGACAAATGGGATCTAATTAAACTAAAGAGCTTCTGCACAGCAAAAGAAACTACCATCAGAATGAACAGGCAACCTACAGAATGGGAGAAAATTTTGCAATCTACTCATCTGACAAAGGGCTAATATCCAGAATCTATAAAGAACTCAAACAAATCTACAAGGAAAAAACAACCAACCTCATCAAAAAGTGGGCAAAGGATATGAACAGACACTTCTCAAAAGAAGACATTTATGCAGCTAACAGACACATGAAACAATGCTCATCATCACTGGTCATCAGAGAAATGCAAATCAAAACCACAATGAGATACTATCTCACACCAGTTAGAATGGCAATCATTAAAAAGTCAGGAAACAACAGGTGCTGGAGAGGATGTGGAGAAATAGGAACACTTTTACACTGTTGGTGGAACTGTAAACTAATTCAACCATTGTGGAAGACAGTGTGGTGATTCCTCAAGGATCTAGAACTAGAAATACCATTTGACCCAGCCATCTCATTACTGGGTATACCCAAGGGATTATAAATCACTCTGCTATAAAGACACATGCACACATATGTTTATTGCAGCACTATTCACAATAGCAAAGACTTGGAATCAACCCAAATGTCCATCAGTGACAGATTGGATTAAGAAAATGTGGCACGGCCGGGCGCGGTGGCACAAGCCTGTAATCCCAGCACTTTGGGAGGCCGAGACGGGCGGATCACAAGGTCAGGAGATCGAGACCATCCTGGCTAACACGGTGAAACCCCGTCTCTACTAAAATAATACAAAAACCTAGCCGGGCAAGGTGGTGGGCGTCTGTAGTCCCAGCTACTTGGGAGGCTGAGGCAGGAGAATGGCGTGAACCCGGGAAGCGGAGCTCGCAGTGAGCTGAGATCCGGCCACTGCACTCCAGCCTGGGCGACAGAGCGAGACTCCGTCTCAAAAAAAAAAAAAAAAAAAAAAAAAAAGAAAAGAAAATGTGGCACATATATACCATGGAATACTATGCAGCCATAAAAAAGGATGAGTTCATGTCTTTTGTAGGGACATGGATGCAGCTGGTAACCATCATTCTCAGCAAACTATTGCAAGAACAGAAAACAAAACACTGCATGTTCTCACTCATAGGGAGGAATTGAACAATGAGATCACTTAGACACAGGAAGGGGAACATCACACACCGGGACTGTTGTGGGGTGGGGGGAGTGGGAGGGATAGCATTAGGAGATATACCTAATGTAAATAATGAGTAAATGGGTGCCACACACCAACATGGCACATGTGTACATATGTAACAAACCTGCACGTTGTGCACATGTACCCTAGAACTTAAAGTATAATTAAAAAATAATAAATAAAATAAAAACCACCACCACAACAGCTGCTCATGTTAATGGAGTCCTCACTGAGTCAGGTAGTATGTTAAATGCTTTGCGTGCATTATCTCATTTAATATCAATAACCCTGTAAAATAGGCGCTAACATTTTTGCTTTGCATGTGAGAAAATCGCCGCTTATAAAATTTAAATAACTTGCCCAGGGTCACTTAGCTAATAAGAGACAGTAAGATTCAAACTCAGGTTCATCTGACTGCAACACCTGTGCTCCTAGACTCAGTGTGGTGATCAGGATGCATAAGGCAAAGACCTACTAGATACCTAATTCCCTCTGACCCTTCTGTACTCCCTCCTGGTCCCCACCCCCACCAAGAATGCCTTTCTAATGCTACACTATCTCTTCGAGGACAAGTAATTGGGACATATTAGGAATAATAATACTAACACACACACACACACACACACACACACTCACACACGCATATATTGAGATGGAGTCTGGCTCTGTCACCCAGGCTGGAGTGCAGTTGCGCGATCTTGGCTCACTACAACCTCCGTCTCCCAGGTTCAAGCGATTCTCCTGACTCAGCCTCCTGAGTAGCCGGGATTACAGATGTGTGCCAACTTCAGCTAATTTTTGTATTTTTAGTAGAAACAGGGTTTCACCATATTGGTCAGGCTGGTCTCGAACTCCTGACCTCATGATCTGCCTGTCTCAGCCTCCCAAAGTGCGAGGATTACAGGCGTCAGCCACAGCACCTGACCAATACTAATACATCTTAAAGAAATTGCTGCATATAAATTCTACATAAAAGAAACTATTTTGCTGGCAAAAAAACAAAAAAAAACAAAAAAAAACTCACTACTGCAAGGCAGCACTGAAGACAAAACAAAACTGGTGAAGAATATGGCAATGCTATCAGATTATTTCCTGCAGAGATATAGATACAGTATAGTGAGATTATTTAGCTCTTAACTAGGAATTTCTACTTCTTTTTTGTAGCAAGCTGAACAATGCCCTCCAAACCATAAACATGTCCACATCCTAATTTCCAGACTCTATAAATGTGTTTTGTTACATGGCAAGGGAAAATTAAGGCTGCAGATCAAATTAATGTTGCTAATCAGCCAACCTTATAATAAGATTATCCTAAATTATCTGGGTGAGCCCAGTAGAATCTCAAGGGTCCTTATAAGTGGAAATGAAATAGCAGTGTGAGACAGATTTGGCCTAATATTATTGGCTTCAAAGATGGAAGAATGGAGCCATGACCCAAGGAATGTAGGAAGCCTCTAGATGCTGCAAAAGGCATGGAACAAATTCTCCCCTACAGCCTCAGGGGGAATGCAGCCCTGCCAATCTCTTGATTTTAGCCCAATGAGACCCATGTTGGACTCCTTTCCTCCAAAACTGTAAGATAATAAATTGTGTTGTTTTAAGCCAGTAAGTTTATGGTGATTTGTTACAGGAGCAAGAGGAATCTAATACACATCCACATAAAACAACACAAAGTGTCATGACAAGAGGCACTGCCTGTGGTGACCCAGCTCCACCTGTAAAGTGTCAGGCACTGGTAGCAGGGAAGTAGCAGCTTCACATTCAGAAATCTGGCTCCTCTAATTACTCAAATGCAAGAATTCCAAAGGAATAGCAAGAACATACTTTGAGCAATGCTAATATACAGTCATGTATTGCCTAATGAAAGGGATACCTTGTGAGAAATGTGCCATTAGGCGATTCCATTGTGTGAACATCATAGCATGTACTTGCATAAACCTTGATGATATAGCCCACTACACACCTATGATATGTGGTATAGCCTATTGCTCCTAGGCTACAAACCTGTGCAGCACATTACCGTACTGAATACTGCAAGTCATGGTACCACAATGGTAAGTATTTGTGCATCTAAACATATTTAAACATAGACAAGGTATAGTAAAATACCATATCGAATATTTACAATGGTACACCTGTGCAGGGCACTTACCATGAAAGGAGCTTGCAAGACAGGAAGTTGCTCTGGGTAAGTCAGCGAGTGGTGAGTGAATGTGAGGCCCTAGAACATTACTGTACACTATTATAGACTTTATAAACACCGGATACTTAGGCTACAATAAGTACATTTAAAAATTTTGTTCTTTCTTTAATAACAAACCAACCTTAGATAACTGAAACATTTTTATTTTATAAATCCTTTTAAACTTTTTAAGTCTTTTGACTCTTTTCTAAAACTATTTAGTTTAAAACACATTGTACAGCTTCGAAAAAAAATTTTTCTTTATATCCTTACTTTTGAAGATACTTTTCTTTCTTTTTTTTAGCTTTTTAAACTTCATAATTAAAATCTAAAACACATACACACACACACACATTAGCCTAGGCCTCCACAGGGTCAAGATCATCAATATCACTGTCTTCCACCTCTACATCTTCTCACTGGAAAGTCTTCAGGTGCAGTAACATGCACAGAGCTGTCATCTCCTATGACAACAATGCCTCCTTCTGGAATACCTCCTGAAAAACCTGCCTGTGGCTGTTTTACAGCTAACTTTTTTCATATATATAAGTAGAAGGAGTATAGTCTAAAATAATGATAAGAAGTATAATATAGTAAACACATAAGCCAATAACATAGTAGTTTATAATCATTATCAAGCATTATATACTGTATATAGTTGTATGTGCTAGATTTACACTACTGGCAGTGCAGTAGGTTTGTTTACACCAGTATCACAACAAATGTGAGTAATGTGTTATGCTATGGTATTAGGATGGCTACAATGTCACTTAGGTGATAGGAATTTTCAGCTCCACTATAATCTTATGAGACCATCTTCATATATGCAGTCTTCTACTGACCAAAATGTTGTTACACAGTGCACTGTAACTTTATATGGTAATAAAAGATTATCATATATTTTAAATGATAAGATTCAAGCAAATAATGTAAATAAGCCAATGAGATATTTCATATAAAGTACTAAACACAAACACATATCAATAAATGCTAGCTGTGATTTCTTTTTAAATCACTAGCTACTATTTCTTGAGTAGGTATAGTGCTACATACATTTTCTATAAACTTTATAACAACTTTGCAAGGTCAATATCTTCATCTTACAGATGAGAAAATGAAAGAGTAGAAAGATGAAGAAATCTGCCAAAGGTAACACAGTTCATAAATCAGTTTTGGAATTAATGTATAATTCTGTAGTGATTTATTAAGGGATAAAACTGATTCATTGTATAACTTTTAGCATGTTAATTTTTTTAAATATCAATCACTGATGCTCCAAACTTCAGTGAATTTAAACTCTAAAGTGGACATATTAGCCGAAGCAACGAAGAGTGATCACAGAAGTGAAAATACAAGAATCTGCCTTCTGATCTCAGCTTTAACCACCACCCCCAATGCCTGAGACACCCACTTTGTGAGATCTCAGACAAGTTTTGGGATCTCAATTTTCTTGCTTGGAAAAATGAATGGGGGAATTAAAACTCACCATGGTCTCTTGCAGCTCTTAAACTCATGGCTTTATGATAAGTATCTTCCTCAAAGTGCTGATTTTCAGAACTACTAGTAATTTATTTATTAACAAAATGCAGTTTCTTCCCCTTCATTCCATCCTGACACTCTAGCTTTGATTCTCCTGATTACCATTCCTCAATGACTTCTCTTTTTACCTGTCATGCCCCACTCTCTCCATTCTTTGATCAGGATTCCTATATTTCCTCTTTGAAAGAAAAACATTGAGAAGAAATTTAAAAATAGGTACTCAATATGTTTTGATGACATTATGCTAGGAATAAAAACATCTATCTAGTGAATATTTTGCAACATAATAAAATTTTTTTGAAAACTAAATTTCATAAAACAGAGCCTATATTAGTCCCTTTTAACACTGCTGTGAAGACATACCCGAGACTAGGTAATTTATAAAGGAAAGAGGTTTAATTGACTCACAGTTCAGCATGCTTGAGAAGGCCTCAGGAAACTTACAATCATGGTGGAAGGGGAAGCAAACACATCCTTCTTCACATAGTGTCAGGAAAAAGTGTGAGTGCCCAGTGAAAGAAGAAGCTCCTTATAAAACCATCAAATCTCATGAGAACTAACTCACTCTCATGAGAACAGGATGAGGGAAACTACCCCCATGATTCAATTATCTCCATCGGTTCCTTCCCATGACATGCGGGGATTATGGGAACTATAATTCAAGAGAGATTTGGGTGGGCATACAGCCAAACCATATCAATCTACCCTGACCCTTCACAAATCTCACATCCTAACATTTCAAAATGGCTTTTGAATCATGCCTTTCCAACAGTCTCCCAAAGTCTTAACTCATTCCAGCATTAAATAAAAAATCAAAGCCCAAAGTGTCATCTGAGACAAGGCAAGTCCTTTCTACCTACGAGCTTGTAAAATCAAAAACAAGTTAGTTACTTCCTAGATACAGTGAGGGTACAGGCATTGGGTAAATACACCAATTCCAAATGGAGAAATGGGCCAAACAAAGAGGCTGCAGACCCATGCAAGTCTGAAATCCAAAAGGGCAGTCATTAAACTTTAATTTCTAAAATGATCTCCTTTGACTCCATGTCTCACATCCAGGTCACGCTGATGCAAGAGGTGGGCTCCCACAGCCTTGTGCAGCTCCACCTCTATGGCTTTGCAAGATACAGTCCCCCTCCTGGCTGCTTTCAGCCAGTGTTAGGTGTCTGTGGCTTTTCCAGGCACACAATGCAAGGTGTCGGTGGATCTACCATTTAGGGGTCTGGAGGATGGTGTCCTTCTTCTCACAGCTCCACCAGGCAGTTGCCCAGTGGGGACTTTGTGTGGGGGCTCCCACTCCACATTTCCCTTCTGCACAGACCTAGCAAAAGTTCCCTGTGAGTGCTCTGCCCCTGGAGTACACATCTGCCTGGACATCCAGGTGTCTCCATACATCCTCTGAAGTCTAGGGAGAGGTTCCCAAACCTCAATTCTTGACTTCTGTGCACCCACAGGCTCAACACCACATGGAAGCTGTCAAAGCTTGAGACTTGCCCCCTCTGAAGCCATGGCCCAAGCTGTACCTTTGTCCCTTTCAGCCATGGCTGGGAAAGCTGAGACTCAGGGCACCAAGTCCCTAGGCTGCACACAGAAGGGAGTCCCTTGACCTAGCCCAGGAAACTATTTTTCCCTTTTAGGCCTCCAGGCCTGTGATGGGAGGGGTTGCCATGAAGGTCTCTGACATGCCTTGAAGACATTTTCCCCATTGTCTTGGTGATTAACATTTGGCTCTTTGCTACTTATGGAAATTTCTGCAACTGGCTTGAATTTATACCCAGAAAATGGGGTTTTCTTTTATATCATATTGTCAAACTGCAAATTTTCCAAATTTTTATGCTCTGCTTCCTCTTGAACATTTTGCTGCTTAGAAATTTCTTCTGGAACGTACCTCAAAATAATAAGAGGTATTTATGACAAACCCACAGCCAATATCATACTGAATGGGCAAAAACTGGAAAAATTCCCTTTGAAAACTGGCACAAGACAGGGATGCCCTCTCTCACCACTCCTATTCAACATAGTGTTGGAAGTTCTGGCTAGGGCAATCAGGCAAGAGAAAGAAATCAAGGGGATTCAGTTAGGAAAAGAAGAAGTCAAATTGTCCCTGTTTGCAGATGACATGATTGTATATTTAGAAAACCCCATTGTCTCAGCCCAAAATCTCCTTAAGCTGATAAGCAACTTCAGCGAAGTCTCAGGATACAAAATCAATGTGCAAAAATCACAAGCATTCTTATACACCAGTAACAAACAGAGAGCCAAATCATGAATGAACTTCCATTCACAATTGCTTCAAAGAGAATAAAATATCTAGGAATCCAACTTACAAGGGATGTAAAGGACCTCTTCAAGGAGAACTACAAACCACTGCTCAGTGAAATCAAAGAGGACACAAACAAATGGAAGAACATACCATGCTCATGGATAGGGAGAATCAATATCGTGAAAATGGCCATACTGCCCAAGGTTATTTAAAGATTCAATGCCATCCCCATCAAGCTACCAATGAGCTTCTTCACAGAATTGGAAAAAACTGCTTTAAAGTTCATATGGAACCAAAAAAGAGCCCGCATCTCCAAGACAATCCTAAGCCAAAAGAACAAAGCTGGAGGCATCACGCTACCTGACTTCAAACTATACTACAAGGCTACAGTAACCAAAACAGCATGCTACTGGTACCAAAACAGAGATATAGACCAATGGAACAGAACAGAGTCCTCAGAAATAACACCACACATCTACAGCCATCTGATCTTTGACAAACCTGAGAGAAACAAGAAAAGGGGAAAGGATTCCCTATTTAATAAATGGTGCTGGGAAAATTGGCTGGCCATAAGTAGAAAGCTGAAACTGGATCCTTTCCTTACTCCTTATACGAAAATTATTCAAGATGGATTAGACTTAAATGTTAGACCTAATACCATAAAAACCCTAGAGGAAAACCTAGGTAGTACCATTCAGGAAATAGGCATGGGCAAAGACTTCATGTCTAAAACACCAAAAGCAACGGCAGCAAAAGCCAAAATTGACAAATGGGATCTCATTAAACTAAAGAGCTTCTGCACAGCAAAAGAAACTACCATCAGAGTGAACAGGCAACCTGTTGGGAGAAACCTGAATGGGAGAAAATTTTTGCAATCCACTCATCTGACAAAGGGCTAATATCCAGAACCTACAAAGAACTCAAACAAATTTACAAGAAAAAAACAAACAACCCCATCAAAAAGTGGGCAAAGGATATGAACAGACATTTCTCAAAAGAAGACATTCATACAGCCAACAGACACATGAAACAATGCTCATCATCACTGGCCATCAAAGAAATGCAAATCAAAACCACAATGAGATACCATCTCACACCAGTTAGAATGGCAATCATTAAAAAGTCAGGAAACAACAGGTGCTGGAGAGGATGTGGAGAAATAGGAACACTTTTACACTCTTGGTGGGATTGTAAACTAGTTCAACCATTATGGAAAACAGTATGGCGATTCCTCAAGGATCTAGAACTAGATGTACCATACGACCCAGCCATCCCATTACTGGGTATATACCCAAAGGATTATAAATCATGCTGCTATAAAGACACATGCACACGTATGTTTATTGTGGCACTATTCACAATAGCAAAGACTTGGAATCAACCCAAATGTCCATCAGTGACAGACTGGATTAAGAAAATGTGGCACATATACACCATGGAATACTATGCAGCCATAAAAAAGGATGACTTTGTGTCCTTTGTAGGGACATGGATGCAGCTGGAAACCATCATTCTTAGCAAACTATCACAAGAACAGAAAACCAAGCACCGCATGTTCTCACTCATAGGTGGGAACTGAACAATGAGATCACTTGGACTCGGGAAGGGGAACATCACACACAGGGGCCTATCATGGGGAGGGGGGAGGGGGGAGGGATTGCATTGGGAGTTATACCTGATGTAAATGACGAATTGACGGGTGCTGACGAGTTGATGGGTGCAGCACAGCAACATGGCACAAGTATACATATATAACAAACCTGCACGCTATGCACATGTATCCTAGAACTTAAAGTATAATAATAATAAAAAATAAAAATAAAATAAATAAATAAATAAATAAAAATTTAAAAAAAAAAGAAATTTCTTATGCCAAATACCCTAAACTATCTCTCTCAAGTTCAGAGTTTCACAGATCTCTAGGGCAGGGGCAAAATGCTGCCAGTCTCTTTGCATAGCAAGAATTACCTTTACTCCAGTTCCCAACAAGTTCTCCATCTCCATCTAAGACCACCTCAGCCTGGACTTCATTGTCCATATTACTATCACTATTGTCATCAAAGACATTCAACAAGTCTCTAGGAATTTCTGAAACTTTCCACATTTTCTTGTCATCTTTTGAGCCCTCCAAACTTCCAACCTCTGCCTGTTACTCAGTTCTAAAGTTGCTTCCACATTCTTGGGTACCTTTACAGCAGAATCCCACCACCTGATACCAATTTACTGTATTAGTCTGTTCTCACGCTGCTATAAAGACACACCCAAGACTGGTAATTAATAAAGGAAAGAGGTTTAATTGACTCACAGTTCAGCATGGCTGGGGATGCCTCGAGAAACTTACAATCATGGTGGAAGGAGAAGCAAACACATCTTTCTTCACATGGCAGCAGGGAAAAGTGTGAGTGCCCAGTGAAGAAGAAAGTCCCTTATAAAACCATCATATCTCATAAGAACTAACTCACCATCATGAAAACATGATAAACCATCCCCCACGATTCAATTATCTCCACCTGGTCACTTCCATAACATGTGGGGATTATGGGAACTACGCTTCAAGATGAGATTTGGTTGACGACATAACTTTATTCTCTTTTTTGTATTTCACCAACAGCAGAACATTAAAACACACACACACACATACACACACATCCTATGATCCAAAATCCCTCTAATGAAAAAACCCTAACACTTCCCAAGAAGAATGTGTTATATGGTGTGAACCACTGGCTCTCCGAGTCCTTTCACGGTCCTTTATTAAATGTTTATTATCAATATATTATATAAAAACATGGATTTTGTTCCCCATCCATAAAAATTACCGAAGTTAAATAGCCCTAGAGCATGAAATCAAAATGATCAGAGAAAGAAAATGCTGCTTGTTATACCAAAATCATCCATCATTGCCCAAGAGGGTTCCCAGTACCATTAGCTGCCAAGTCCACACAATGCATGAGTCTTATAACACAAATATGGAACATTAATATAAAAAAATTCGTATCTGTGGATCAGGTAGTCATGTTTTACACCATAATCTGCAATTTTAATTAAAGTTGGCATATTTCTGCTGCTATGATTTAAAAGATTAACTAAGTTGGACAAGGTCTTAGATCTTTAACTACACCCAACCTGTTTGTGATTTTTGGCACTCTGCATTTTAGGTGTGTTATGAAGATGACAATGTGCCAGTCATCCAAGCTGTCAAATGCCTGCTAAAATCTGTTCAGAGCCAAACTCATTTGCACTCGGATGAACACCTCTCAAGAAGCAATTGCTTAAATACCTACAGTTTCAGGTTTCACTCATGGCTAATAAAACAAATTTTACAACATGCCCAGAATGATTTTTCCCAAAGTGCTGAAATAATTCCGTAGAATAAACCAAGGAAAAGAATTATAGGAGTTATTGGTACTATAATTATAATGTATCAGACATTCACAGAATAAAGCATTGGGTTTGGACATGTATACAATTATGTGGTTGAAAACATTTTTTGAAACAACTTAATATTATTTTGAAACATAATATTAAAAATATGTCCTCCTTTTGGTGGGAAGGACACTTTCACACACTGCTAATAGGAGTTTAAATTGATACAAATTTCTGACAACTATTTCTTGGATATCCATTAAAGTGTTTTACTGTTTGTATACTTTAATCCACAAATCCCAGAAGCAGGGGCTACCTAGGTAAAGAAGGGGGTGAATGTGGCAAAAGAGCCTTTGAGACAGTGGGACCCTCATCTGCAAACTACGAAGTGACAAAAAGTCTAAATATCTTTTCTAGAACCATTAATACAAGAAGGTCTCTGGCACTCAGGGGCTCCGTGCTCACAACTGGGACTCTTCCAAGCAATCATGAAGTTGTTGTGGAATAGTCTGCCATGTTGCTGAGGTATAACCATATCTGAATGGGTGGGGGGCTTAAGAACGTATCTCTGCCACTGACTGCGTCAAAGATTATCTTTCATGCAGTAATCTTCATTAGGGATTTATGGGACTATTCCTATTTTTGGTTATACTTCACTTTATTTTAAGGGGGAACATTATATGCTATCGTGGTATTCTGAAAATTGATCCATGGTTGTCTTTAGGAACATGAAGGGTCTAGACTAGTTTGATATGGCAGTACGTCTCTCTCTCTCTCTCTCTCTCTCTCTCTCTCTTTCTCTCTCTCTCACAAGCATAGATTATTTTGGATAGAAAATAAAGTACCTTACCGATAAAAACCTTATTTTATGTGTGTGGAGGGGGAGTAATCTGTTTCTTAATATATCCATCAGTATATGCTAAATTGTGCTGAGAGAATCAGCAGCAAGAAATATCAGCAGCTTAACATAACGTTTATTGCACACTTTTATTGCATCTCAGTGAGCACAGGGGTGGGGAAAATGTAATGAATCCCTCCCTGGCTCTTACGACTTTAAAACGGAAGTAACACATGATTTGTCCTTTCATATTGCATAGGCCAAAGAGAGTCACTTGGTCATTCTTCAGTTCAAAGAGGTGGGGTGTTTCATTCTTCTACAGGATCTTAATATTTGTAAATGATTACATAGACTGCCATTTTTAGTATTATGAAATGTTTGTCTCGCTGCTTTAAAAAATTAATTATAGCCTAATATGGCCGTATATGCTAATGGTTGAAAAGTGCCTCCAAAGTAGACATGCATGACCAAGAATGGATGTGGACTTAAGTGAAAGGAATGATTAAGCTGGGGGCCAGTGCTGTTGATGAAGGCAGCTATATGGGTCCACAATTCAGTTAATGACAATGACTGGTAAGGTAGATGGTTAGCATCTGAAGAGAGAAGCCTCAAAAGAGGATAATTTGTAGCCAGTTGCAGTGACTCACGCCTATAAACCCAGTGTGTTGGGAGACTCAGGAGTTTGAGACCAGCCTGAGAAACAGCAAAACTCAAGAAAATTTAAAAAGAAGTCATATGTGGTGGTGAGCACCTGTAATCCCAGCTACCAGGGAGACTGAGGCAGGAGAATTGTTTGAGCCCTGGAGTTCCAGGTTACAATGAGCTGTAATCGTACCACTGCACTCTCCAGCCTGGGTAATAGAGTGAGATCCTATCTCTACAAAAAGAAAAACAAAAGGAAAAACACCACAATGTTTTTACACTAGAGTGAAACTGAGTAGGCATGTAGGCATGAGAAGTTAGATATTGCTTCCACCTTATCCCCATCACACGTTTCAGGGAGCTCTGGTTTCACTTCAGTCATAAAACTAAGGGAGGTCTAGGAAAAGCTAAAGACCAAGAGAGTTTATTTACCATGGAGCAGAGGCTTCAGTGGGCAGAGTGGGTAGTGTTGGGAGAAGGGCAGTGACAGAAGGATGGGCAGCAAGAACATGCAGAGTCCAGGGGGAGAGGACTAAAATGAAGAGATGACCAGAGGCTGGCATTCAGAGCACAGCTGAGTCTGCTCAAAGAGAGAGGTTTGGAGCAATTAGCTGGCCCCAAGTGTCTAGGGGGAACCCCAGGGCAAAGTGTGGTTTTCAGTTCTACACAGGCTGAGATCACAGGAGATCTCATAAACCTGAGTGAGCTGGAAGATGCTGAACCCAACACAGCCTAGACTCCTCCACTGACATAGGTCACAGGACATTTTCTTTTCTCTCTTTTATTTTATTTTATTTTTTGAGACAGATTCTTGCTCTGTCACCCAGGCTGGATTCCAGTGGTGTGATCTCGGCTTACCAAGACCCCTACCTCCAAGTGATTCTGGGACCTCAGCCTTCTGAGTAGTTGGGATTACAGGCATGCACCACCACACCTGACTGATTTTGTGTGTGTGTGTATTTTTAGTAGAAACGGGGTTTCACCATGTTGGCCTCAGGTGATCTCAAACTCCTCAGGTGGTCTCAAACTCCTGGCCTCAGGTGATCTGTCCGCCTCAGCATCCCAAAGTCTTAGGATTACAGGCGTGAGCCACCGCGCCAGATCACATGATATTTTCTTACTTATCCTACAAATAAAGACAGGCCCTGAACACACTGGGGAAAGCAAGAAAATCCCTCAGCTAATGACAATTAAACTGTCTCTCAATATTTCATTTTACTTTGCCCTTTCAATCTAACTCAATTATATCCATATTTTATCTCTGCAAAAGAATTTTCTATAAGCATCTTAAAAGTTTCATAGAAAAAAGGATAAGGAGAGAATTGGGGGAAAGCTAGTTTAAGAAAGAAAAGCAATTTCAAGGTTAGGGAACATGGCAGAGGAAAAGATAGAAATAAAAGTGAGAAACAAAAATGTAAAAAATGAAAGATTCATATATTGGGTAAAAGTGTTAAAAAGAGGAGGTAGAAAATTTTTTTAAGTTTTGACTACTAAAAGCAGTTACAGAAACTTCAAGGAGAGAAATAGTGTGATTGTTATGGAGGATATAGCTGAAAATTAATATCATCAAGAGCTAATTTATTTTACCCTCTGTTTTTAATCTATGTAGAATTAAAAATATTATTATGTGGAGTGTTCCCTTTTTTCTTTAGTTATAGTATGATTTCTTTTGAACAAAATATCTCCCTCCTAATTGCATTAGCTGCTGAAATGCAACTGAATATTTCCTTCAGGACTTTGATGAATGGTATCTTTTGTATAACTCCATAGCTCTCAATGCCAACGACACAAACAAACACCCCTACTTTACTACCATTTAGGAAACTAAATGATAATATGTTTGTCATGGAAGACAAAGCTGTATTTAGTTGTTTTTATCTACTTGTAAAATTTAATATTCAGATGATAAAAATATTAATTTACTTGTGAAATATCATACAATAGTTCCTTTATGATCCAGAAATAATTTTGTTTCTGAAAACTGTTGAAAGTGTAGACTTTCAATCATGTACTCCACATTAGTTTAGCAGATATTCAGAGGCCACATACCACATGTAAGGCACTGTGATAGGCACTAAGGATATGTGACAGAGAACAAAAACAAAAAGAAGATCCCTCTCTTCCTTCTATTTACATTGCAGTGAATGAAAAACATATAAGCAAGATTAAAATGTGAAAAATACAGTGTTAGTGATACTTACTAAGGGAAAGATAAAAATAAAGAAGAAAAGAGGGATGAGAAAGGAAGGGCTGAAACTTCAGATATTGGGTAGCCAGGGAAATAATCACATGGGGAAGGTGACTTTTGAATACAGCCCTAGAAGAAATGAGGGAATATGCCATGTAGATACCTGGAGAAAGAGCATTCCAGGAAAGAAATAGCAAGTGCAAAGGCCCTGGTCAGAAGCCTACCTGGTGGGTTGAAAAACAGTGATTGGACTCTGGCTAAAGCAGAGAGAAATAAGAGAGAGTAACAGAAGATGAGGCCAGAAACAGGAAAGAATCTGGAGCCTAGATCACATGAGGCCTTATAAAAGTAAGAATGGTGGCTTCTAATCTGGGTGAGATCAGAAACCAGCAGTGGAAGCACGATGTGATCTAGCATATGTTTCTCAGGATGACTCTGGCTTCTGCGTTGAGGATAAGCTTCAGGAGAACAAGGCAAGAAGCAGGAAAAAAACAGTTCAGATGACTATCGCAATAATCCAAGCATGAGATGATGATGGTTGAATTTTTTTAATATATTCAGGCAATCTTTGAATATGCTGCAGAACAGTAAACATGACTGTGCAACTTAATAATCAATAATCTCATCCTAATAATCAATAGGAATAATTGTGATTATTCTACAACCTTTAAAATTTTTCTCAAAACATTAAAAACTCTGTCAGTTAAAATATATAGGGAAATGAAATACTAAAAACTACTAAAACTATTGTTGATTTAGAACACAGTAATTTGAAACACTAGAAAAACAGTGTTTTGTTTCTTTGTAAAAAAAAAAAAAAACACATATGAAGAGTGGTTTGAACAGTTCTTGCCTTTTTAAAATTGCCATATAACTTACAATAATGAGCAAGCCTCTTTCCTATATACCTTGGTGAATTATTATACTTCTATTTAAATTTGCATCAACTTCCAACATTTAATGTTTGTACTTTCAACATCATGAAATACTTCTGAGTGTCTTTAATGTGCAGTTAATTTCTCTGTAATTTCCTCTGGGGCATCTTCATCCTTTTTAGTGCAACTACTTTCTTCATTTTTGTTGGTAAGTCCATCTGAACGAAGTCCTTCTGGCTACAAATCTAGAGTCTCTTGAAGTATGGTAGCACTTACATTGCCATGGATAAGTATTTCTTCTATAACTCCATTTATATTTGATTTGCATTTCACTTCCACCATTATTATCATTTTGGGTTTTTTTTGTTTTTTTTTTTGCCATGCCACACTTTCATCTTTATGGGTCAATTTCTTCTTTCAATTATCCATTTTTGTAAAATGTCATATGTATTTATCACTAAGAGACAAGGAGTCAACACAACTGCACACTTTGCTGGGAATAAGAGATGTGCTATGATGAGTCACTGACAAGCTCTGAAAGAAGTCACGTGATTGATCATTGATTATGATGAGCAGCTACTATTTTTGTAGAGATTTATGAGCTGAAGAGCTAGTATTACTCAGTTAATATATTGTGGTAACTGAAATTTGAACCATGTTGTTGGTGAGCTGGCATTGTTTAACTAAACTGTGGTAACTGAAATTCAAGCCTATCAACCACAAAGTGGGGATTCCCTATATAACGAAGACAGAGAGAGAGACAAAAGGATTTTTTGGAAGGTGGGATGCGGAGTATAGTAGCATGTCACAGATGCAGTTTTACATTTGCTGGTGATATTGATTATCCAATACTGACTGTCCCTCCTGATAGCAAGCTCTGTGAAGGCAAGGACCACACTTATCTCTGTTCACCATTACACAGTTGATGTTGCACTTTCCCAAATAGCGTGTCTTTAAGTTTCGCAACAACCCCAAGCAGTAGGCATCATCTTGTATTGCAGATGAAGAAACTGAAGCTCAGAGAAGTTAAGTAACTTAGAACCATTTTACACAACTAGTGAGTGACAGATTGGAACTCAAATTATATTTTCTGAAGTCCAATCCTCTTTCCTTTGAACCACCTACTCCTCCCTAATAAAAATGTAGTCCTATAAAGTTTTGCTCTGGAAACCATAGCACCATGTTTTCTATGCCATAATCAACTATCATATGAAAGCTATAGAATATAAATGACAGCAGAAATAAGACAAATACAGTGTATTTGAGTCTCCTGTCTGTTTAAATATCCTACAAGTTTCCATTTAAATTCTGTTCTTAACCTCATGACAAGGATTTATAAAAAGATAAAATCTGGCAACTACATTGACTGAAGGCAAAAGAGCACATCCTACTCTTCAAGGGATTTCCAATCTCTCTGCAAACAATAAGGATGAGTTAAGAAGTACATTCCTGACTTCCTCAGACTTTAATCTGTGAATCAGAACATTAAGAACAGGTACCTGAAAGGTAGAAAAGGTTTTGACTTACATCACCTAGCACACCCAACCCAAAGGTGTCTGGGTGCATTTACCAGAAATCCACCTCTATTCTCCAAAGCAATTATTTTCTAATCAGTCAACATCTTTCTCTTCCTTCACCACTTCCAAGGCTTTTCTTTTTCCATTTGCATCCAGATACCATTCCTCTCAAGATTCAACAGTACCACTAATCAAATGCACAGTGCAATTTGAGACAAACTTGTCGATCCCCACATAATGACTAAAGAGACTATTGTCTTGGCTATTTTAACATCCAAGTTAGTCTGTCAGAATGTAAAATCACTGCTTTGTTACTAGCATATTATTATTTTAGCAAGGAAGATGCTTAGCAGACATAACCACTCCAATTAAGGGACACTTTCACTCCTTACTTTTTCATTCTGATATGACATAAATTTTTTACAAGTATATATTACTTTTAGAACTAACAATAATTTTTAAGTGTCATAACTGAGTTAACTTTTAAAGACATGAAAATAGCTCTTAAATGATTATTATACAATAGCCTAAATAATTCAATTAAATATATGTATAATATTGAATACTAAAAGATCTGATAGGAAAAGAGATGTGACAATATCCTGGACAACCAGGAACTGAGAATAAGATTATAATGTAACACAAATATCTCTTCCCTGACAGTCATTTTATAATAAATACTCAATCAAAATTAGAACTTTATGTAAAATGAAACAAATTGATAACACCTCTGGTTGAAGAAAAAATAAGATACTTTTGACTTGGGGAAAATTTCCCCTATTCATATGATCAATAGGAGTTAAGAAATGCATTTCTGAATTATTCACACTCTGCTTCGGGAATTGTAATCAACAACACTACCGAAAGCAGAAGATTCCTTTAAATTTTCCAACGGAAAAATACGTGCCATCATTAAGCTGATAAATGCATGTATTATTTAAAATTAAATGAGCATGATTACTGCTACTTTAACAAAGAAATGAGAGGATTTGATATGCATATTATGTAGGACACTAGAAAATAAGCAAATATTTTGCTTAGACTGGTTCTGGAAAAAAAAAAAAAGTTGTTATTGAGTAGACATATGAGTCTGGGTTTGGTACGATTTTTTTCTGCATGTTGTCTGACACCCACTTCATCGCCTACTATATGTGCCAACCCTAGCCCATCCCAACCTCCCTTATCCTCAGACTTAATTTTTATCAATCTCATGTCTTTCCCAGAAGTTGACATGCTCTGGTCCAAGGTACGGATGTCCATTTCAAACATCACTTACCAATTTTCCTTGGAAATCGAGATTTTAATTGTTTCTTTGTTTATGCAACATCAAAAATGATCCTGCAGTCAAAATATCTATGTCAGTTATGTAGATAAAATGGAAGATTGAACATATGCCTATAATTTTTCTCCTTTCCACTAAAAATGGCAATAAAGGGATTTTTGCTTTTAAAGACATAAATCTCAAAGTATTAGTAGAGCAGAAGAGGATACAACTTCAACTACATTTGTGGAAAGGGGAAGCAGATGAACCAGTGGTAACTAATAGGAAACTGGAAAAAGATGAATCCTAATCCAGTAATGTAGGAAGCCTGAATGTGTTCACAGACTCCTCCAAAGGCTCAGACATCAGGACTAAGTGCTCCCAGAAATGGGATACTAACATAAGGAAAACTGGTTAAGAGCAGTTTAAGGAACAAACACCAAATCCCCTCTTCTACTCTGTGAAGTTGGGCAAATTCTCCCCCATCACCAGGCAGAACACCAGGGGTTTATTCTGCGGATATGAATCTTAGGTTGATACTCTTAAACATTAAGTGAGCTACCAAGATCCACAGACAGCAGAGAAAACCTTATAATGTGAATAATTGAAACCAAAAAGAGAAAGAAAAAAAAATGCAAAGGAAACAAAGACTGCAGGGGGGAAAAAAAAACTTGAGAAAAACACAATAATCCTAGAGAAAGAAGAGCATTGATAAGATGCTATAAAAAGGAGCATTCAAAGAAAAAAAGAAAGAGTATGGAATTGAAAACATGAGAGCATTAATTTTTTTAACTTAATAGATTTATTAGGAAATAAAATTTAGAAAAAAAGTTAGAAAAATCTCCCAGAAAGCAGAGGAAAGAAAAACAGAGAAGAGAGAAAAAAATAAGGAAGCTTGCATGTTTAAAGTCTTAATTAAATTCATATGCTTTAAAATTTCAAATTGTACTAAAAGGTTTATAACATAAAATAATCTATTTCCCACCCACTTTTTTCTACTCCCAGGTTGGTAATTTCAGAAGCAGTCACTTTGATTCTTTCGGCTGTTTCTTTTGACGTTTACCTAACTTTCTATGTTTAAATAGTAGGTGTATTTGCTATTCTTAGATACATGAATGTTGAGCATTATCTAATTACTTCCTATTATGGTAGTTTAGCATTTTACTCTCTTAGACTCCCATTGCCTCTACTTTCCCTCCTCTATGATTCCAATTCAGTTGTAGTCATTTTTAGATTAAATCAATATTCAGTTAAGTCTGTGTAAATATTACTCACAGCTAAGCACTGTACTATGATTATACTTCCTTTCTTATATTTTCACCAAAGTTAATTATTGCCATCTTTTTTTGATTGAGGTACAAGTTATACACCATAAAATGTGCCCATCATAAGTATACAATTCAGTGAACTTTGGTAAATGTACAGAGTAATGCAACTACCATCACAAACCAGCTTTGAAACATTTCCATCACCCCAAAAAGCTCCCTTGTGCCTGTTTGCAGTCAATCTTCACTTCCACTCCCAGCCCCAGGCAACCACTCATCTGTTTTCTGTCTCTATAAATTTGCCTTTTCTGGAAACTTCATATAAATGGAATCATGCAATACATAGTCTCTTGCATCTGGCTTCTTTCACTTAGCATAATATTTTGAGATTCATTATGTCATAGCATGTATCTGTAGTCTGTATCTTTTTATTGATGAATTATATTCTACTTTATAGATATACAACACTTTGTTAATCCTTTCACCAGCTGATGAATTGTTTCCACTTTTTGGCTACTAGAAATATTGCTGCTGTGAACATATATGTACAAGTTTTGTGTGGACTTATGATTTCATTTCCCTTGGGTAGATATCTAGGCATGGAATTTCTGAGTTGTACAATAAGTTTATGTTTCACTTTTTAAAAACTGCTAACCTTTTTCCAAAGTAGGTGTCTCATTCTACCATCCCAGAAGCAATGTATGAGAGTTCCAGTTACTCCCCGTCCTCACCTACACTTGATGTTGTGAGTCTTTTCTTCAAGCCATTTAATGGGTACATTGCAGTATCTCATTTTAATTCACATTTTCCTAACCATTAATTATTTTGAGCACCTTTTTACGGGCTTATTAGCCATTAGTATAATCTTTTTGGTGAAATGTCTGTTCAAATCTGTTACCCACTGTATTGGTTTTTTATTGCTGCCATAACAAATTAACAAATTCGGTTGCTTCAACCAATACAAATTTATCATCTCACAGTTTCTATAGGACAGAAGTCCAGGTAAGCTCAGCTGGGTTTTCTGCCTAGGGTTTCATAAGACAAATTAAAGTCTCAATGGGACTTACCAGAGGCTCTGGAAAAGAAACCTCTCTCAAGCTCACTCAGGTTGTTGGCTGAATTCAGTTCCTTGCGCTTATCTAAGACTAACATCTTTCCTAGCTGGCTATCATCTAGGGACCAATCTTTGCTCCTAAAGGCTACCTGGATTCCTTCTCTTACTTTCTATGTGGCTGCCTCCAGCAACAAGGAGTTGTGTGCCTCTCACACTCTGAATGTCTCTCTGACTCTATTATACCTTTTCTAGGTAAGGAAAAGATCATTTCTATCTTTCTAGCTAGCTCATCTCTTTCTACCTCATCTTTCTTTCTCTAGCTTCTAAAGGTTAGTATTATTAAATTGAGACCACCCAGATAACCTAGGGTAGTATCCCTGTCTTAAAGTCTATAACTAACCTGAATTACATCAGCAAAAATTCCTTATGCTATGTTGCATAACATATTCAACAGAAGAATTAGGGCATAGACATTCCAGGCAAGGGGGTGAATTCTGCCTAAAACACCCATTTATTTTATTTTATTGTTTTTATAAGATAGGGTCTTGCTCTGTTGCCTAGGCTGGAGTGCAGTGGTGTAATCATAGCTCACTGAAACCTCTAACTCCTGGGATCAAGTGACCTGCCCACCTCAGACTCCCTCCCAAGTAGCTGTGACTACAGGTGCATGTCACCACACTTGGCTAGGTTTTTTTTTTTTTTTTTTTTTTAATATTTTTTCAGAGATGGGGCTTCCACTTTGTTTCCCAGGCTAGTCTCAAACTCCTAGATTTAAGTGATCTTCCTGCCTCAGCCTCCCAAAGTGCTGGGATTACAGGTGTGAGCCACTGCACCCAGCCAAAAACAACCATTTTTAAGTGAGTTGTTTGTTTTCTTATTAATGATTTGTAAAAGTGTCTTATATATTCTGGATATAAGTCCTTTAACAGATCTATCAGGGGCTCACACATTTTTTCTGTCAATTAACAGATTATAAATATTTTATGTTTTGCAGGCTACAAAGCATCTCTTTTGCATATGCTTTTTTAAACAACACTTTAAAATTGTGAAAACCATTCTTAGCTTATGAGCCTTACCAAAACAGATCATAGGACAAATTTGGCCTTTAGGTCATAGTTTGCCAACCCCTAAGATGTGTGCTTTGCAAATATTTTCTCCAAGTTGGTGGCTTATCTTTTTTTATTTTCATACTCTTGCTTTCAGAAGAGTGTAGTGAACAGACTTGAAGATGGCTCTCATAACTGGGTATTGGTGATTTGGTGTAATTCCTCCCCTTGAGTGTGTTGAACCCTTTGTGACTGGCTTGTAATCAATGGGATGCAGCAAAGATGGTTCCAGGAACATGATTACATAAAAGTGTAGCACATATCTTGCCATTTTTCTCTCTCCTGTTTGTCTCTCTCTTTCTTTCCTCTTTTATTCTTGAATTTGCTATAATAATTCATGTCTTCTTGCCTTTGAAGAAGTGAGATGCCATGAGCCCTATGTCCCCCAGGTACTGAATGTTGCCAACAATCCGGGAAATGGACCTTTCCTAGTTGAGTCTCATACGAGACCTGAGTCCTGCTGACATTTTCACTACAGCCCTAAGCAGTGAATCCAGTTGAGCCATGCCCTGATTCCTGACTCACAGAAATAATAGTAGAATTAAGTATGTGTTGTTTTAAGCCACTAATTTTGTGGCAATTTGTTATACAACCTGGAAAACTAACATAAAGAGAACATATCTTTAATTTTATTAAGTCCATGTTATTGTATTTTTTTCTTTTGGTAACACATCTTAAAAATCTTTGCCTAATCCAAAGTCACAAAGATTTTCTCCAGTGTCTTCTTCTAGATATTTATAGTTTTAGTTCCTACATTTAGATGTATTAGATATTTTGAGTTAATTTATATGTATGGTTTGAGATAAGAGTCTAAGTTCACTTTTTTTGAATAGGTGGATACCTAGTTGTCCTAGAGTCAGTCATTTGTTGAAAAAGTCTCCTTTCCCTCAATTGAACTGCCTTGGCACCTTTGCTGAACATTAATTGACCGTAAAAAGAAAGGTTTATTTCTCAACTTTCAATTTTGTCTCATTGATTCACATGTCTATCGTTACCCAAATATTCCACTGTATTGATTACTGTGGATTAATCGTAAGTTTTATAAATGGGTATTCCGAGTCATCCAAATTTCTTTTTCTTTTTCAAAATTGTATTGACTAGTCTTGGTTCTTTGTGTTTCCATATAATTTTAGGAGCAGCTTGTCAATTTCTAACAAAAAAAAAAGTAAAAGCCTGCTGGGATTTTGAGAGAAAATGTGCTGAATCTACAGAGAATTATCATCTTAACAATACTGAGCCTCTCAGTCTTAGAACATAATATGTCTCCATTTATTTCAATCTTACTATTTCTCAGCAGCAGTGGTTTGTAGTTTTCTGTGAATAAGACTCAAACTTTTGTTACATTTATTTCTCAGTGTTTTATTTTATTTATTTTATTTTATTTTATTTTATTTTATTTTATTTTATTTTATTTTATTTTATTTTATTTTATTTCGAGACAGAGTCTTGCCCTGTCACCTAGGCTAGAGTCCAGCGGCACCATCTCAACCTCCACCTCAGACTCAAGAGTGTCTCCTGCCTCAGCCTCCTGAGTAGCTGGGACTACAGACGCTTGCCACCACACTCAGCTAATTTTTGTATTTTTAGTAGAGATGGGGTTTTGCCATGTTGGCCAGTCTGGTCTCAAACTCCTGACCTCAAGCGATCCACCTGCCTCGGCCTCCCAAAGTGCAGGGATTACAGGCATGAGCCACTGGGCCCAGCTGAGTATTTTCTTCTTTTTGATGCTGTTAGGAATGGAATTTCATTTTCCAATTGTTCATTGCTAGAATAAAGAAAAAACATTTATTTTTGCACACTTATATCCTGTGACCTTGTTGAACTTCCTTATTAGTTCTAGTTTTTTTGGTTTGTATTTTAGATTTCCTAGCAGTTTCTATGTTCAAGATCATGTTGTCTTCAAAAAACAGTTGTATTTCTTCCTTTTCAATCTACATGTCTTTAATTTCTTTGTCTCATCTGATTGTAGTGGTCAGAGTCTCTAGCATAATACTAAGTAAAATGGGTAAGAATAGATGTCTTTACCTTATTCTTGATTTTAAGAACAAAGCACTATTTTTTAGCAATTTATGATGTTAAGTATAGGCTTTTGTAAACGTCCTTTAGCACTCTGAGAAAGTTCTCTGCTATTCCCAATTTGTTGAGAGCTTTTATTTATGGGTGCAGGACATTTTTTTCAATTGGTTTCTCCGTTTCCTGAGAAGACCATGCATTTTGTATACCTCGCATTATTAATATGGTGTATTACATTGATTTATATGCAGATGTTAAGACAACCTTGCATTTCTACAATAAATCCCACTTGGTCATGGTATATCTTTTTGTGTTGCTGGATTTTGTTTGCTAATTTTTCAAAAAAATGTGCATTTGTTTTCAAGAAAGTTTTAATCTGTAATTTTCTTTTCTTGAGATATCTTCATTAGTCTTTCCTCTCAGGATAATACTGGTCTCAGAGAATGTGAAATGCCAACTATCTTCTATTTTCTATTTAGAATTTGTGAAGGGCTGCTATTATTTCTTACTTAAATGTTTGTTAGAATGTTCGTTAGAATTCACTTGTGAAGATATCTGGGCCTGGGGTTTTTCTAGTGAATTTTTAAGTACTAATTTATGTTTTGTTGGTCTATTTCAATTTTCTATTTCTTTTTGAGTCAGTTTCAGTGGTTTGTGCTAGGAAAATATCTGCTTCCCTTAAAATGTCTAATTTGCTGACATAAAATTGTTGATAATATTTTCTTACAATTATTTTAATTTTTGAGGGGTGGTAGTGATGTGCTCTCTTTTATTCTTGAATTTGCTATAATAGTTTGTGTCTTCTCTCATTTTTTCTCCGTCAGACTAGATTGGGGATCAACAGAGTATGTATAGCTTAGTGGTCAGCCCAAGACTGGCCAGATGTTGTGCTCCGGCACCTTGAGCCAGTAGGGCTTATACCCCATTGATGGATCTGTTTGTGTGATGGCAGCACATCCACATATCAGGCTTTTACTTCCTGTAGTGTCCTTACAGGTCTCCTCTGTACATATGCATGGCCTCCCAGTCTGCCAGTGATGTGTTATGAAGACCTCAGCTAGCTCTTCTATGGTGCTCTCGGTTCTGCTGTTCACCCCACCAAGGATGACAACTTCAGTCTTGTATTGCAGTATTATGGCTTTCATTATTCTTTTCCTATTTGGACACGGGAGTTTTTTGCTCTGCACTCCAAATCAAGTCTGCCTCTACAGCAGCAAAGCTGCTATTAATAATTTTATGACCAGGCCCGCCAGACAGAACTATCATGCCAAACGACTGAAGGATTGGACGGGAATCGCCCCAGGCAAGAATGGCACAGACTTCCATCGTGCTTAACTGAAGTAGAGTGATTTTTTTTTTTAATTAGTAAATTCTAAATTTGTTGTTTGTATTTGTTTAATTTCCAGAGCCCTGAAATATGTGTGGTTTGTCTGTTTATATTTAAATGTGTCCAGTTTCATACTTATATTAGTGGGAGAATATTTGCCAGCCTCTTCACTTTGCCACAATTGGGAATCCCTGTCTAGGCCACCTGACATCTCTGATTCCTGCCTGTTTTCATTTATTTCATTTTTACTTATATTTATTGCTAATTTTTCACACACTTGCCAGTTGTCAGAATAATATTTCATCAGACATAAGTTCTCTGTTTTTGTGTTTTATTTTTGAAGACTTCCCTTCTGAGAACTTTCATTCTGCTTTTATCTGGAGTAGAAATAAATTGCACCACTAATGTCTTGCGCCATCGCCTCCTAATTGTCCTAGGAATTCCCTCTGCCTGTCTCCTAATTTAGATTATACATCTCATGAATTTCAAAATTTTCTGCTTTTTTGGTTTTTTCCATTATTTTGATGGAACCTGGTCTCCAGTAGCATTTTTTTTTCTTTCTCATGTTAAAGATAGTACAACTGCAGAGAGAATGGTGCCAGCAATCCTCAACACGCCTGCTTCTTGTCTCACTGCTCTGATTTATACTTCTCCCACACAGTGGTTTTGCAGATAAAATTTTTCTGTTTTGTTTTGTTTTGCTAAGTGGAGAACACAATTTGAGATAAATAGGCCAATTGCTAAGAAAAAAAAAGAGTAAAGAAAGAGAAGAAAAAGACACAGAAATAGGCTTTCTTTGCTAGTGGTTTTAAAGTTACTTTCATTTTGGGGGGTAGGACACATTGCTGATTCCTGGCTCAAGACGGTTTCAAGACCAATGTAAAGGCATTCAAGGAAATGCGTCACATTGTTATGTGTTATGAAACACAAGGATTGTAAAGTTCACCTTACAATTGTACATCCTAAGAATACATCAGCACAAATCTGTGTGAAAAAGGAGGTTCATTGTGCAGACTAGATAATTTTAGCAAAGTTGAATTAGTTTCTAACACACAATCCTTATCTAAAAGCATCTTCCAAATTTGCCTATCTCAAATCCAAACAAAAAGAAGATCCTCACAGCTATGGGGACCATGGTAAAGCCAGGTACCCTGGAAATGATGGAACTGGCTGTGTCTTGGAGAAGAGGGGAAAAAGTAAGGCAACACCTTTGACAAACGATTTTATCCAGTCCAGAATTGTTGGCCTTCTTATGTTTTGAAGTAGGATATAGATGAATTGACAATTATTCCCTTTATCTTCAGGATGTAATTTGATCCTAATATTCCTATGTGCTGCCAGATTCCTGGTTTTTATCCTGTATATTCATACTGATGACATCCAAGAAAAACTCCTAGTTTATGAACACTTTTTGAAAATTCTAAAGGCTGCCGGGACATTCGAAATGGTAAAATGTTTATTTGTTGAGTAAAAATTCAATTGAACAAAACATGTTGGTACCTAAGGTGCAGATGGAGTGCCTGAAATAATGAACTACTTGTTTAATTTTGCTTCTAGGGTGAAGACGAAAGCTATACACGTGGTACTGAGCCTCGTTATGCTCTCTACCAGACTACACTGACATTAAGGGGATGTCTGCATCCTACATGAATACTGTCTCCTGCAATTAAAGTCATTTTATCAAAATCAGGGACAAATTTATCACCTTTTCAAGAGGTTTTGCCAAGAATGAAAGGCAGAATATTAAATTCTTAACTGTACAAAAGTGCATTAGATTTCAGAAAAGTCATAAAATGCTTTTTTGAAAAATAGATTTTGTTGTTGTTGTTGATGATGGATTATTTGTTTGCTTCTATTCACATTTCAAAGCAAAAAAAAAAAAAAATTCTCAGAATCACTGTAAAGAAAGCTATCTTTTGGCCTCGGTCACTTGGAAGATAATCAGATGTATATAAACGAAATAATGCTTTCTTTTAAGACAAAAGTCACTGTGTTGTTGCTACCAAGCCTTAGCCAACCTGAAAACTCAACAGGGCCCATGACCCCCAAATAGTTACAAAGTTTTATGCCAAGTCAAGCAACAAGATGGACAATTAAAGGGCCAAGGCCTGCCTGGCCTCCATGTCTGAGTCAACTTTTCTCCTCTTATTCAACCTTATGATACTATGTACGTCTCCTTATAACACTTTACATAATTGTAATTTGGAAAGACGTATTCAATAGTCTTTTTAAAAAACCTCTTTATTGAGATATAGTTGATATATAAAAATGGCATATATTTAATATATAAAATTTGATGAGTTTGGATATATGCATACACCCATGAAATCATCACCACAATAAAGACAATAGACATATCCATCACTCACCAAAGTTTATATGTGTCTCTTTGGTTTTTTGTTTTGGTTTGGTTTTATGGTAAGAATATTTAACATGAGATTTACCCTTCTCACAAATTTTAGAGTACACAATACAGCATTGTTGATTACAGGCATTATGCTGTATAGCAGATCTCTAGAACTAATTTATCTGGCATAACTGAACCTTCGTACCAATTGAACAACCCCCTCATTTCTCCCTTCTAGTAACCGCTGTTCTGTTCCCTGCTTCAGTGAATCTGACTAATTTAGGTACCTCATATACATAGAATCTTGCAGTATTTGTCCTTCTATGCCTGACTTATTTCACTTACTCTAATGTTCTCCAGGTTCATGCATGTAGTTGGTTGTTGCAAATGTCAGAAGTTTCTTCTTCTTCCTTTTTTTTTTTTTTTTTTGAGATGAAGTTTCGCTCTTGTCATCCAGGCTGGAGTACAATGGTGCAATCTCAGCTCACTGCAACTTCCACCTCCCAGATTCAAGCAATTCTCCTGTTTCAGCCTCCCAAGTAGCTGGGATTACAGGAACCCACCACTACACCTGGCTTAATTATTGCATTTTTAGTAGAGATGGGGTTTCACCATGTTAGCCAGGCTGGTCTCAAACTCCTGTCCTCAGGTGATCCACCTGCCTCAGCCTCCCAAAGTACTGTGACTGCATGAGCCACCACACCCAGCCAGAAGTTTCTTCTTTTTTTTAATATTGAATAATATTTCACCGTATATATAAACCACATTTTCTTTATCCATTAATTTATTGATGGGCATTTAGGTTGTTTCTATGTCTTTGATATTGTAAATAATGCTGCAATGAACATGAAAGTATAGATATTTCTTTGAAATCATAATTTTAATTATTTGGGGTGTACACCTAGAAGTGTGATTGCTGGATGATATGATAGTTCTATATTTAATTTTTCAAGGGACCTCCACACTGTTTTCCATAGTGATTGTTACCAATTTACATTCTTACCAACAGTGTACAAGCGTTCCTTTTCTCCACACTCTAATCAACAGTTGTTATCTTGTTTTGTTTTGTTTTTGTTTTTATAATAGCCATCTTAACTGATGTGAGATGATATCTCATTGAAGTTTGATTTGTATTTCCCTAACAATTAGGGATGAGTATTTTTTTATATGCCCATTGGTCATTTGTATGTCTTGATTGAATTAACGTCTATTCAAGTCCTTTGCCAGTTTTTAAATAGGGTTGCTTGTTTTTCCCTTATTGAGTTGTAGGAGTTCCTTATATATTTTGGATATTAACCCTTTATCAGATATGTAATTTGTAAATATTTTCTCCCATTCCACAGACCGACTTGTCATTCTCTTTATTGTTTCCTTTGCTGTGTAGAAGCTTTTCAGTTTGTCGTAATTCCACTTGTCTGTTTTCATTTTCTTTGCCTGTGCTTTTGGTGTCATAGCCAAGAAATCATTGCCAAAACCAATGAATTTGAATTTATTTATTTGCCAACTATGCTATCTCATGGCCCACAATAGTGTCTCGCTTACAAAATCCAATCAGAAATGCTTGCTGAATGAATAATTAAAGCTTTACATATGCTCACATTTTAACTAAAAAATAACTCTGAATAAAAGAAACTGAAAGAACTAAAAGTGGGACTGTATCTTCCAAATGCCTGAAACAAATACCACTGAAAAATATATAGTTCATCTAGTAAAAGGCAGATTAATAAAGAACAAGAAGAATAAACTTAGAAAAATAAAACAAAAAGTAGATTTAAAAGATTACTTGTGATAATTAATGTATATGGATTAAAATTTCTTATTGCCACATGCAGTCACACACACCTATAATCCCAGTTACTTGGGAGGCTGAGGGAAGATCTCTGTTCCAGACCAGCTTGGGCAACACAGCAAGATCCCATTCCAAAAAAAAAAAAGAACCCCTATTAAGAAAAACAAAACGTTTAGATTTAACTTTATAAAAATCCAAATAACTGTTGCTTACATGAAAAATATTGAAAATAAAGTAAGCAAAAACCTTAAGAAAATGAAGAAAATGAGATAGCCAACAATATTTTCAACAAATGTTTTTTAAAGATTTAAAAAATATAAGAGTGTTACTACTATTGACAAGAAAACACCCATGCAGGAATAAAAACATATATGAGTTAAAGAAGATGAATTTAGAAGACTAAAAGGAGAGATAAGAGTTACAAAATTTTGTCAGGTTACAATAATATAAAAAGTTCATACTGACAGAAATAGAAGAAATGGATAGAAATAGGCTCTACTGGGATTCTTCATAAACCACTATAAGTCTATAAAATATCAAGTGGAAAATATTTAATTGACAAATTCATTTAGAAAACTAAGTTATATAACATATTTTTATCTATGACAAACATATATAGTCTTTTTTTACAACGTCCTTGAAAAATGTAATTTCATCATTTTCTAGAAACAAAACCTCAGTAAACTTAGAAAATGAAAATTGTACTGGTTTTCTCTAATCATAACATAAAACAAAACAAAACACAAAATAACTAGAAGTTAATAGTAAAAAATCAGACAAATATTCATAGCCCTTTACTAACTTCAATAATTTCTTTTAAATAACTCTTGACTAAACAAGAAATCAAATGCAAAATGAGAGACTAACAGAGAACAATGAAAAGGAAAATAACATATACAAAAAGATAAGGAATTCAAACTGTAGCCATATGTGAAAATACATGGATAGACTCAAAAGCTTGCATCAATTTTTTAAAATAATAAAATATGTAGAGAAACTAGATTACTATGGTTTGAATGTGGTTTGTCCCAGCAGAATCTCATGTTGAAATTTGATCCCCAATATGGCAATGTTGGGAGGTGGGGCCTAGTGTCTGGATCACAGAAGTATATCCCTTGTAAATGGATTAATACCCTCTCATGGGTGAATGAGTTCTCACTCTCTCAAGAATGGATAAATTCCTTTGAGAGCAGGTTGCTAAGAAAGAATCTGGCTTTCTCCGTTTATCTCTCTTGTTTCCTCTCTCACCATGTGTTCTCTTTTCATACGCCCACTCCTCTTCCACTTTCCACCATGAGTGGAAAAATCATGAGACCCTCAACAGATGCAACTGTCCAACCTTGGACTTTGCAGTCACCAGAACTGTTAGCCAAATACATCTCTTTTCTTTTCTTTTCTTTTTCTTTTTTTGAGATGGGAGTCTCGCTCTGCTGCCCAAGCTGGAGTGCAGTGGTGTAATCTCAGCTCACTGCAACCTCTGTCTCCCGGGTTCAAGCAATTCTTATGCCTCAGCCTCCCAAGTAGCTGCTGGGATATCAGGGGTACACCACCATGTCTGACTAATTTTTGTATTTTTAGTACAGATGGGGTTTTGCCATGTTGGCCAGGCCAATCTTGAATTTCTGGCCACAAGTTATCCCCTCCTCTTGGCCTCCCAAAGTGCTGGGATTACAGACATGACCCACCATGCCTGACCCATCTCTTTCCTTTATCAATTACCCAGTATCAGCTATTCTGTTACAGAAACACAAAATATACTAAGCCATAGCTAATTATTTTAAGATATAAGGAAGAAACAACTATAGTAGTATTTAAGGTAGGCAGGAGGTAGAAAGCAATGATCCTATATTTATAATACAGTGAATTAGAACATAGAGAAAACTGATAAAGCCATAGTCTAGTTCTTTGAGGAAAATATAATGTAATTATAATAATTTAATAATTGTAATAGAAAGAGATTGTGACAACTACGGAGGTGATTTTTATTTGTGTATTTTGTGTTCAACTCTGTGCTAATAAATTTGACAATCTCAATGACAAGGAAGACATTGAAAATCTAGTTCAACTGTAAATAAAATGCTAAATTATCATAAAAAAATTCCTCAAATCACTACAGAATCAGATAATAAGTACCTGGATTTATATTATGGATAAATTATTTAAATCATCTGAGAAATCAATAATTTCCACACAACCTAAACTATTCTACAACGCAACAAAAGATGGAAGGCTTCCTAGTGAAACAAATAAATTAAAAATCAATCTAGGGAATAAGAGCCTTAGAATATCTAGATCAGTGGCCTTAGACAAGCTCTCTCAAACTCAGTATACTCATCTAAAACAGAATAACAATTAAGGCATAGATTTCATAAAATTGCTGTGAAACTTAAAAGGGATAATGCATATAAACCTCAGCTTAGTGGATTCCCAGGGACACACTACACACTTAATAGCTATTTTTTGGTAAAGCTAGAATAACTCTGATATAAAACTGTTAAATATAACTCTGAAGTCAACTACATATCAATTTAATTAATGAAAAACAGTGTAAAAATCTAAACAAAATATATGCAATAAAATTTAATACATCATAAGAAAATAATCATATATAAATACAATGATAATCTATTATAATAACATGTACCAATGCAATGAGTCCAGCTATATAAATACATGAAATAAGAGAAGCATATAATCACATTTAAAGAACCTATTCTTGATAGCCTTTATTTTTTTGTTTGTTTGTTTTTGAGATGGAGTTTTATTTGCCCTTGTTGTCCAGGCTGGAGTGCAATGGCGCAATCTCAGCTCACTGCATCCTCCACCTCCTGGGTTCAAGCATTTCTCCTGCCTCAGCCTCTCGAGTAGCTGGGATTACAGGCATGCACTACCACATCCAGCTAATTTTGTATTTTTAGTAGAGATGGGGCTTCACCATGTTGGTCAGTCTGGTCTCAATCTCCTAACCTCAGGTGATCCACCCACCTATGCCTCCCAAAGTGCTGGGATTACAGGCATGAGCCAACATGCCTGGCCTTGATATCCTTTTATTAGTGAGAAAGGAAAGTAAGATATCTCCTTAATATTGTCAAAGAAAAAACAGAGCTGGATAGTAGTTAAAGCAATAAAAACAGATCTTATTCAGGACTATTACAATGCAGGAAATGAGACTTCAATATAGAACTGGGCTTAATTCCAAATATAGAATGGGCAAGTGGGAATCTACAGCCAAGGAGCAGAGTGTGGGTCAGCGGATGGAAAGCTAGTAAGAGAATACATCAGGGGTAAGAGGGGATCCTGATTGAACAAACTTAACAGAATTCTTGTCAAGGCAGGCCAAGGTATCCAGATATCGCCATAGGGATGGTGGAGGATGAGGAAGGAACTCCATTAGATATTGAAGGTGATCAGATATTGATGGTGGGGGATTTTAATTAAACTGACTTGGCAGGATTCTTGCTAAAACTGTACAATGCAGAGATGAACATGAAAATCCAAATATTGAGGCCTAGCTGAAAGAGTTCACAGGGGCCTAAGCAGAATTTGGTCAAGAGAGAATCTTTGTCTATATGAGAAGCCAACATCTTAATGATGAGACACTAGAAACACTGCCACCGAAATTACTAAGAACACACAAATGTCTACCATGTCCAGTTTTGTTTTGGGTAGAAATGTATCTAGTTTAAGAAAATGAAAAGCAAAAATAATCTATATTTTCAAGTCATTATTAAAAGTAAAAGTCGCTATGTGTCACAGTTCTAGCCAAAACCCTGTAAGCAGAAATCCCCGGATGGGGGCTGAAGAAGGGGAAGGGGAGGGGAGTTTAGGGGGAGGCTGTTCCTCTTCTTCTTGAAAGAAACATGAAATTGCAGGAGCCACATAAGATCATGAGGCCTAAAGCCACACTTTCAGGATTACTGAGGAGAAAAAGTCAAGGACACGAGGTTCCAAAGTATCACATAACCACCACACCCTGAGTGGCCTACCTCTAGACAGTCAGTTTTTTATATCCATTTGTATTAGTCCATTTTCATGCTGCTAATAAAGACATCCCTGAGACTGGGTAATTTATAAAGAAAAAGGCGTTTAGTGGACTCACAGTTCCACATGGCTGGCAAGACCTCACAATCATGGTGGAAGGCAAAGGAGGAGAAAAGTCATGTTTTACATGGCAGCAGGCAAGAGAGCATGTGCAGGGGACTCCCCTTTATAAAACCATCAGATCTCAAGAGACTTAATCACTATTATGAAAACAGCAAGGGAAAGACCCGCCCCCATGATTCAATTCCCTCCCACTGGGTCTCTCCCATGAAACACAGCCAAACCATATCACCATTGATATTCATCAATCCTTTATTTGTTGAAACCAGTAATTCTGAAGGTAGTTCTCAGACCAGCAGCATTGGTATCATCTGGGAACTTGTTAGAAATCCATATTCTTCAGCCCCATTCCAGACCTACTGAACCAAAAACTCTGGAGAATCAGTCCAGCAATCTGGGTTTTAACAAGTCCTCCAGGAGATTCTGATGCTTACTTAAAAGTCTGAGAGTCTCTGGTTTAAGCCACTGTTTTTCAAGTGTCTCTCTCACTAAAAATGTATTTTACTGATGAACATGCTAATAAAATTTGGTAGACTTTCAGAAAATAAATTAAGCACGGTCTTCCCTTCATACAAAAAATTGAACTTCAGATGGATTCACAATTACACATATATATGTACATACGTGTATATACACATGTATATAAATGTGAATGTATGTACATATACATAAAATACACATGCCTTTACACGTGTGCCCAGAACAATAAATCATCTGGCAGCCTCACATCAGATGGGCCTCTTTTAATGAGAGAATTCAGGAACCATCTCCATCCTTCATCTCATTCTTTCTCTGACTGTCTAGTTTCCCATCCTGACTTACTCTCTGTCCCTTTTCAAGTGTGTGCCTCCAGTTTAAGTCACCATTCACTCTTATTTTTCAGTCTTCAAGCTTCACCTCTTTGGCTTTAACCACTAGTGATGTGGCATCTCCATGGACTTAAAATATCACAATGGCCAAGCCCAGAACCCTTAGGGGCAGTACTGACATCAGACAAGGTTAGATCCATAGGTTGCAATGAGTAGTATTCTGGGAAATATTTAACAACCATCTCTCATTTAAAACAAGTAATATAGCCATAGATAGATGGACACATACATACAATTATTATAAATTGTGACTAATATGAAGGATTCTTAGCATACGATTTGCAAATAATAAAATACATAATATTTGTTCCTGTGAATTCTATATAGCTAATTGAATCTCACAGAATGTTTTTGTTTTTACTAAACTGTTGCATTCACAGCCAACCTATGGCTGCAATTGATGAGCCACAGTATAGTCCTGACATAAATGTTGGTTAACAAGAAAGTGAAACAATGAAGATAAATACAGGAACTTCAATAGTTTCTCAATGATGAAGTGACTTCTTTGCTCTATCAGAGAATTGTTTTTGAATACTTGAAGAGTATTTCCTCATTTTTTGGTCCATTCACACCGTGCTGGTTATAGTCAAGGCATACATTTAAGTTTAATGTGCATTTCCTGTGGAACTGTCTAAGGTCTAGGCAATCAACAAACAATAAATCAAGCCTTTATTTGTAGTGCTCACCAGTTTCCATGGTGTGACTATTCCCATCATGGCTAATTTCAAGCTACCAAGGTGACATCACTGAATACAATGAACTGAGAAAAGATATATAATGACAATAGCAGACCACCATAGAATATTTCTCCCATACAGACACAACAGACACAAACTCAAAAGCATAGATATTAGTAAAATGTAGTAAAATAATTATGAAGTGGTGAGTTTTGATTATTTACAAACGTTGTTTTTAAGATCTTATATTTAGTACAGGTTTATATATAAATTAATTTTTAATGATAGCTTTCACAATTTTTGAAATATTTTTATGAGCAAACCATGGCCCTACCTCCCCTATATTCTCCCAGAAAAGTATATTTCAACATAATTCATATACTGATAGGATTTGGAGGTGTGTCCCTTTCAAATATCATGTTGAAATGTGATCTTCAATGTTGGAGGTGGGGCCTGGTGGGAGGTATTGGATGATGGGGGCAGATCTCTCATGAATGGCTTAGCACCATCCCCTTGGTGATGACTGAGTTCTCACTCAGTTAGTTCACAATAGACCTAGTTGCTTAGAGTCTGGGACCTCCCCCTTCTCTCTCTTGCTCCCTCTCTCACCATGCCTGTTCCCCCTTGGCCTTCTGCCATGAGTAAAAGCTCCCTATGGCCCTACCAGAAACTGAGCATATGCCAGTACCATGCTTCCTATACAGCCTACAGAACTGTGAGCTAATTAAACCTATTTTCTTTATAAATTACCAAGCCTCAGGTATTTATAGCAATACAAAAATGAACTGACACATATACTCATAAAGAGAAGTCTATAATATGTACATTCATGAGCAACCTGAACATCTTCCATCTTGCTAATGAGCTCTTGCAAGAAAAAGATAAATATTGCAGAGCATCAGGGAAATGTGCTGGAAATCTAGGCCATTTTGGTTGTATAAGGCCACCCTATTCAAGCAGTAGGCCCAACTAAAGGCTTGGGCCCTGGCCCTCATGATTCAGCCTAAATATTTCTAAGAGACCAGTGTTCATTCAATCCTACCATGGGCTCCTTTCATGATCATGGGACATCAGAATGAGTTGTCTTGTTACAATGGATGCTTGGACTGAGAGGCCAAAATGGCTCTTCCCCACCTTGATTGTGCTGTAGCATTATTCTTATACCTAGAACTAGGTTCTGATCAAGAGGGACAATAGTTAAGAATGATAATGATTATTTACTGAATTTACAATTCCAGTCATTAGAACGTGGGGTCATGATCTTTGACCTCTGCAATTGCCTTCATTGATTTCTACTAACTAAACATCACCTTGAATGAATGACTTCTTCAGACCTGACTTCTTATGAAGACCTAATCTTGACAGTTCTGGAATGTATTTCAGAGCAACTATTCCCATGCCATCCTTGAAAATTACAAGTTTTCACTTCCAGGAAACCCAGTAGATGCCTACAAAGGGGCAGCTCTCAACATGATCAACATTCTCTGATGTTTCTGGGACACGAAGTCAACTATTAGTCTTTGCAAGCCAATCCACACTGTCTTGAGATTATTAAAAGTAATCCAAGGGAGGGGAAAATGACATGGTTTCCAAAGTTTTCCTTGGAAAACCTTCAAGGAAAACATAGAGAATAATTTTTGTGGAAAAACAAAAAAGGAATTTTTTTTTTGAGACAGAGTCTCGCTCTGTTGCCCAGGATGGAGTACAGTGGCATAATCTCGGCTCACTGCAACCTCCACCTCCCGGATTCAAGTGAGTCTCCTGCCTCAGCCCCCCGAGTAGCTGGGACTACAGGCATATGCCACCAGGCCTGGCTAATTTTTTTGCATTTTTAGTAGAGACAGAGTTTCAGCGTATTAGCCAGGATGGTCTTGATCTCCTGACCTCGTGATTTGCCCGCCTCGGCCTCCCAAAGTGCTGGGATTATAGGCGTGAGCCACCGCACCTGGCCAGGATTTCCTTTTTAATCTGCAAATTAGCTATTAATTATTCTTACAGAATATATAAATTAAAGGCCCCCTTCTTGTGAATGTATCAAGCAAAACCTAAGCTCAAAATGATGTGAACAAAAATAATCTACCTTAAATCTTGAATATGGTAGTCTCTCTGTAGATAAACAATGTCTTAAGAAAAATTATTTATCATATTAATAGCAAAGTCTTCACACCTTTAAACTATATTCTGTGTAGACTTAATTAAATTCAGATCTTCAAACATGGCTCAATTCTTTTGGTACCAGCGAAAGAAACAATCTATAGAGCATAATATATGATAACTTTCTTTTATCTTTCCTAACAGCAAAAGTATTTTTTCTACTCTTAAGTTTATTGCAGGTTTTCTTACAATGGTTTAAAAAAATCCACAAAATATTAACCTCAACAGAAAACATACTTCCCATTCCAACATTGCCTGGAGCAGTCAACAGGCCAGCCTGTGTGAGTGGGTGTGTGAGTGAGTGTGTGTGTGTGCGCGCGTGTACAATATATATGCTATGTTGTTCTTTTTCCTAGATTTTTCGTTTCTCTCTTGCTAACAGTTATTTTAATTCTTAAAGAATTAATACAATCTGGGAACTAATTCTGATGGATTTGTACTTTAAACACAAGGGATGATTTGTAATGATATTAGATTGCAATCTTATAAGCACATAGAGATTAAAGAATAATACTATGGTCAAGTCACAAAGTAGATATTTCCATAAAAAATTTCAAATTAGGGGCGCACCCAAGATGGCTGAATAGGAACAGCTCCAGCCTCCAGCTCCCAGCGTGAGTGACGCAGAAGATGGGTGATTTCTGCATTTTCAACTGAGGTACCAGGTTCATCTCACTGGGGAGTGCCAGACAATCGGTGCTGGTCAGCTAGTGCAGCCCGACCACCGAGAGCTGAAGCAGGGCAAGGCAACGCCTCACCTGGGAAGTGCAAGGGGGAAGGGAATCCCTTTTCCTAGCCAAGGGAAACTGAGACACACAACACCTGGAAAATCAGGTAACTCCCACCCTAATACTGTGCTTTACCAAGGGTCTTAGCAAACGGCACACCAGGAGATTATATCCCACACCTGGCCCAGAGGGTCCCATGCCCACGGAGCCTCCCTCATTGCTAGCACAGCAGTCTGAAATCTAACTGCAAGGTGGCAGTGAGGCTGGGGGAGGGGCGCCCACCATGGCTGAGGCTTAAGTAGGTAAACAAAGCCTCCAGGAAGCTCCAATTGGGTGGAGCCCACCGCAGCTCAAGGAGGCCAGCCTGCCTCTGTAGACTCCTCCTCTGGGGACAGGGCATAGCTAAACAAAAAGCAGCAGAAACCTCGGCAGAGGTAAATGCCCCTGACTGATAGTTTTGAAGAGAGCAGTGGGTCTCCCAGCACAGAGGTTGAGATCTGAGAATGGACAGACTAACTGCTCAAGTGGGTCCCTGACCCCTGAGTGGCCTAACTGGGAGACATCCCCCACTAGGTGCAGACCGACACCTCACACCTCACACGGTGGGCTACACCCCTGAGACGAAGCTTCCAGAGCAAGAATCAGACAGCAACACTCACTGTTCAGCAATATTCTATCTTCTGCAGCCTCCGCCGCTGATACCCAGGCAAACAGGGTCTGGAGTGGACCTCAAGCAAACTCCAACAGACCTACAGCTGAGGGTCCTGACTTTTAGAAGGAAAACTAAAAAACAGAAAGGACACCGACACCAAAATCCCATCAGTACGTCAACATCATCAAAGACCAAAGGCAGATAAAACCACAAAGATGGGAGAAAAGCAGTGCAGAAAAGCTGGAAATTCAAAAAAATCGAGCGCATCTCCCCCACCAAAGGAACGCAGCTCATCGCCAGCAACGGAACAAAGCTGGACAGAGAATGACTTTGACGAGTTGAAAGAAGAAGGCTTTCGTCAATCAAACTTCTCAGAGCTAAAGGAGGAACTACGTAACCAGCGCAGAGAAACTAAAAACCTTGAAAAAAGAATGGATGAATGGATAACTAGAATAATCAATGCAAAGAAGACCTTAAAAGAACTGATAGAGATGAAAACCATAACATGAGAACTACGTGACAAATGCACAAGCTTCAGTAACTGACTTGATCACCTGGAAGAAAGAGTATCAGTGATTGAAGAACAAATGAATGAAATGAAGCAAGAAGAGAAGTGTGGAGAAAAAAGACTAAAAAGAAATGAACAAAGCCTCCAAGAAGTATGGGATTATGTGAAAAGACCGAATCTACGTCTGATTGGTGTGCCTGAAAGTGACGGGGAAAATGGAACCAAGTTGGAAAACACTCTGCAGGATATCATCCAGGAGAACTTCCCCAACCTAGTAAGGCAGGCCAACATTCAAATTCAGGAAATACAGAGAATCCCACAAAGATACTCCTCGAGAAGAGCAACTCCAAGACACACAATTGTCAGATTCACCAAAGCTGAAATGAAGGAAAAAATGTTAAGGGCAGTCAGAGAGAAAGGTCGGGTTACACATAAAGGGAAGCCCATCAGACTAACAGCAGATCTCTCGGCAGAAACTCTACAAGCCAGAAGAGAGTGGGGGCCAATATTCAACATTCTTAAACAAAAGAATTTTAAACCCAGAATTTCATATCCAGCCAAACTAAGTTTCATAAGTGAAGGAGAAATAAAATCCTTTACAGATAAGCAAATGCTTAGAGATTTTGTCACCACCAGGTCTGCCCTACAAGAGATCCTGAAGGAAGCACTAAACATGGAAAGGAACAACCGGTACCAGCCATTGAAAAACATGTCAAAATGTAAAGTCCATCAATGCTAGGAAGAAACTACATCAACTAACAAGCAAAATAACCAGCTAATATCATAATGACAGGATCAAGTTCACAAATAACAATATTAACCTTAAATGTAAATGGACTAAATGGTCCAATTAAAAGACACAGACTGGCAAATTGGATAAAGAGTCAAGACCCATCAGTTTGCTATATTCAGGAGACCCATCTCACATGCAGAGACACACATAGGCTCAAAATAAAGGGATAGAGGAAGATCTACCAAGCAAATGGAAAACAAAAAAAAGCAGGGGTTGCAATCCTAGTCGCTGATAAAACAGACTTTAAACCAACAAAGATCAAAAGAGACAAAGAAGGCCATTAGATAATGGTAAGGGGATCAATTCATCAGGAAGAGCTAACTATCCTAAATTTATACCCACCTAATAAAGGAGCACTCAGATTCATAAAGCAAGTCCTCAGAGACTTACAAAGAGACTTAGACTCCCATACAATAATAATAGGAGACTTTAACACCCCATTGTCAACATTAGACAGATCAACAAGACAGAAAGTTAACAAGGATATCCAGGAATTGAATTCATCTCTGCACCAAATGGACCTAATAGACATCTACAGAACTCTCCACCCCAAATCAACAGAATATACATTCTTCTTAGCACCACATTGCACTTATTCCAAAATTGACTACATAGGTGGACGGAAAGCACTCGTCAGCAAATGTAAAAGAACAGAAATTATAACAAACTGTCTCTCAGACAATAGTGAAATTAAACTAGAACTCAGGACTAAGAAACTCAATCAAAACTGCTCAACTACATGGAAACTGAACAACCTGCTCCTGAATGACTACTGGGTACATAATGAAATGAAGGCAGAAATAAAGATGTTCTTTGAAACCAATGAGAACAAAGATACAACATACCAGAATCTCTAGGACACATTTAAAGCAGTGTGTAGAGGGAAATTTATAGCACTAAATGCCCACAAGAAAAAGCAGGAAAGATCTAAAATTGACACCCTAACATCACAATTAAAAGAACCAGTGAAGCAAGAGCAAACACATTCAAAAGTTAGCAGAAGGCAAGAAATAACAAAGATCAGAGCAGAACTGAAGGAGATTGAGACACAAAAACCCCTTCAAAAAATCAATGAATCCAGGAGCTGGTTTTTTGAAAAGATCAACAAAATTGATAGACTGATAGCAAGACTAATAAAGAAGAAAAGAGAGAAGAATCAAATAGACACAGTAAAAAATGATAAAGGGGATATCACCACTGACCCCACAGAAATACAAACTACCATCAGAGAATACTATAAACACCTCTACACAAATAAACTAGAAAACCTAGAAGAAATGGATAATTTCCTGGACACTTACACTCTCCCAAGACTAAACCAGGAAGAAGCTGAATCCCTGAATAGACCAATAGCAGGCTCTGAAATTGAGGCAATAATTAATAGCCTACCAACCAAAAAAAGTCCAGGATCAGAGGGATTCACAGCCAAATTCTACCAGAGGTACAAGGAGGAGTTGGTACCATTCCTTCTGAAACTATTTCAATCAATAGAAAAAGAGGGAATCCTTCCTAACTCATTTTACGAGGCCAACATCATCCTGATACCAAAACCTGACAGAGATACAACAAAAAAAGAGAATTTTAGACCAATATCCCTGATGAACATCGATGCAAAAATCCTCAATAAAATACTGGCAAACCGAATCCAGAAGCACATCAAAAAGCTTATCCACCATGATCAAGTGGGCTTCCTCCCTGGAATGCAAGGCTGGTTCAACATTCGCAAATCAATAAACATAATCCAGCATATAAACAGAACCAAAGACAAGAACCACATCATTATCTCAATAGATGCAGAAAAGGCCTTTGACAAAATTCAACAGCCCTTCATGCTAAAAACTCTCAATAAATTCGGTATTGGTGGAATGTATCTCAAAATAATAAGAGCTATTTATGACAAACCCACAGCCAATATCATACTGAATGGGCAAAAACTGGAAAAATTCCCTTTGAAAACTGGCACAAGACAGGGATGCCCTCTCTCATCACTCCTATTCAACATAGTGTTGGAAGTTCTCGCTAGGGCAATCAGACAAGAGAAAAAAATAAAGGGTATTCAGTTAGGAAAAGAAGAAGTCAAATTGTCCCTCTTTGCAGATGACATGATTGTATATTTAGAAAACCCCACTGTCTCAGCCCAAAATCTCCTTAAGCTGATAAACAACTTCATCAAAGTCTCAGGATACAAAATCAATGTGCAAAAATCACAAGCATTCTTATACACCAGTAACAGACAAACAGAGAGCCAAATCATGAATGAACTCCCATTTACAATAGCTTCAAAGAGAATAAAATACCTAGGAATCCAACTTACAAGGGATGTAAAGGACCTCTTCAAGGAGAACTACAAACCACTGCTCAGTGAAATCAAAGAGGACACAAACAAATGGAAGAACATTCCATGCTCATGGATAGGAAGAATCAATATCGTGAAAATGGTCATACTGCCCAAGGTAATTTATAGATTCAATGCCATCCCCATTAAGCTACCAATGAGTTTCTTCACAGAATTGGAAAAAACTGCTTTAAAGTTCATATGGAACCAAAAAAGAACCCGCATTGCCAAGACAATCCTAAGCCAAAAGAACAAAGCTGGAGGCATCATGCTACCTGACTTTAAACTATACTACAAGGCTACAGTAACCAAAACAGCATGCTACTGGTACCAAAACAGAGATATAGACCAACGGAACAGAATAGAGCCCTCAGAAATAATACCACACATCTACAGCCATCTGATCTTTGACAAACCTGACAAAAACAAGAAATGGGCAAAGGATTCCCTATTTAATAAATGGTGCTGGGAAAATTGGCTAGCCATAAGTAGAAAGCTGAAACTGGATCCTTTCCTTACTCCTTATACGAAAGTTAATTCAAGATGGATTAGAGACCTAAATATTAGACCTAAAACCATAAAAACTCTAGAAGAAAACCTAGGTAATACCATTCAGGACATAAGCATGGGCAAGGATTTCATATCTAAAACACCAAAAGCAATGGCAACACCAAAATTGACAAATGGGATCTCATTAAACTAAAGAGTTTCTGCACAGCAAAAGAAACTACCATCAGAGTGAACAAGCAACCTACAGAATGGGAGAAAATTTTTGCAATCTACTCATCTGACAAAGGGCTAATATCCAAAACCTGTAAAGAACTCAGTCAAATTTAGAAGAGAAAAACAAACAACCCCATCAAAAAGTGGGCAAAGGATATGAACAGACATTTCTCAAAAGAAGACATTCATACAGCCAACAGACACATGAAAAAATGCTCATCATCACTCGCCATCAGAGAAATGCAAATCAAAACCACAATGAGATACCATCTCACACCAGTTAGAATGGCGATCATTAAAAAATCAGGAAACAACAGGTGCTGGAGAGGATGTGGAGAAATAGGAACACTTTTACACTGTTGGTGGGACTTAAACTAGTTCAACCATTGTGGAAAACAGTGTGGCGATTCCTCAAGGATCGAGAACTAGAAATACCATTTGACCCAGCCATCCCATTACTGGGTGTATACCCAAAGGATTATAAGTCATGCTGCTATAAAGACACAAGCACATGTATGTTTATTGTGGCACTATTCATAATAGCAAATACTTGGAATCAACCCAAATGTCCATCAGTAACAGACTGGATTAAGCAAATGTGGCACATATACACCATGGAATACTATGCAGCCATAAAAAAGGATGAGTCCGTGTCCTTTGTAGGGACATGGATGCAGCTAGAAACCATCATTCTCAGCAAACTATTGCAAGAACTGAAAACCAAATACCGCATGTTCTCACTCATAGGTGGGAATTGAACAATGAGATCACTTGGACACAGGAAGGGGAACATCACAGACCAGGTCCTATTGTGGGGAGGGGGGAGGGGGGAGGGATAGCATTAGGAGATATACCTAATGTAAATGACAAGTTAATGGCTGCAGCACACCAACATGGCACATGTATACATATGTAACAAACCTGCACGTTGTGCACATGTACCCTAAAACTTAAAGCATAATTAAAAAAAAAAATTCAAATTAACTACTGTTCCATAGTACCTTTGATTCTTTTTCTGTTGATGTACTCATACTGAGTCCTTATTTCTTTCTTTCTTTCTTCCTTCCCTTCCTTCCTTCCTTCTTTCTTTTCTTCTTTCTTTCTTTTCTGTCTTTCTCTTTCTTCTTTTTTGAGTCAGGGTCTTTCTTGCTCTCTTGCCCAGGCTGTAGGCTAGAGCATAATGGCATAATTAGAGTTCACTGCAACCTTAAACTCCTGGGCTCAAGAGATCCTCCCGCCTTAGCCTCCTGAGTAGGTAGGACTACAGGTATGCACTATCATATCCAGCTTTTTTTTTTTTACTTTTTTTGGTAGAAACAGCATCTCACTGTGTTGCCCAGGCTGGTCTCCGACTTCTGGTCTCAAGCAATCTTCCTGCCTCAACATCCCAAAGTGCTGGGATTATAGGCTACAAACATGATTTTAATGAAAAATTAAGGATTGGTTATACTCTAAACCTTTTGCCAAGAGCACAGTTTACTTTTATGTCTTGGCAGTCATAAGAAAATAAAAACTATATATGAAGCTATCTACAATCTTCCACTCTTATTAACAGCTTCTTTCTAAAGCATGTAAATATTTATTTTTATTAATATTAGGATAATTTTTTATAGTTCTTCCTAAACCTGACCTCAAAATATTTTGGAACACAAGGCAGAAAGGAATAGAATAGGGCTTTAACAAACAATGGAATAATGAGCATTGATTGCAAACCTCTGTAACAGAGACTTACATAATCTTGTAAATAAGATTTGCATACCTCCAGTAATTATTAAGAAATGTAAGATTATATAATCAACTGCTAAATTATATAGAGCAGACTGAAGGTAAGATAAAAGTTCAGTGAAAAGAGGCATTAAACATTGCAGGCCAAAATTATTAGAGACAGTCTCTGCAGATGGTCACCTGTGGAGCTCTCTTGTGATTGTGAGTGGCCTGGAATCTTTTTACCATGCAGATCCTGCTTCAGCAGATCTGGGGCCCAAGTTCTACATTTCCAATGAGCTCCCAGGTGATATCCATGTTGCTCTTCCATATATTCCAACACTTTGAATAGCAACAATTATTCAAAGACAGGGAGGATTTGGAAATGTGAAGAGTAGCAAGTAAAGGAACCTTCCTCTTGATGAATTAGAAGCCACAACAGGCTTATAAAAATAGTTTAGCAGAATAAATGTTCCTGTGTTTTTCATACATTTTTTGGCCAATGGAATAACCCCCAGGCCCAGTGTTCCCTCACACTGTCATTTACATCATTAATACCAGACCAAAGCCAAAGAGTCTGTTACACTCATGTGAAATGAACCAACCATTTTTTCCAGTAGTCTGAAAGACAGGAAAAGCCTTCTTGAAATGAAAATTTTCTTAGGCTTGGAACCGAATTGAGATGAGCAGTGTTAGTTTTGTTTACGGGTTTTGTAATTTAACTAATTTCTTCCCCATCTATTCTTTTATATCCTAATTGCTCAAAAATGTTATTTTAAACTTTAATATGTTTTAAATGCTGTAATTTCCTTTCTAAACAATCAAAAGCCATTTTCAGCTTGGGCCAGAATATTCTGCGTAAATAACCATTCACCAAAAAACTATTTGCATCTAGGACATTCCCAGCATTCCTAGGCCTGCACTTGGCTAGGGTAACCTAAATACTATTAAGAATTGTAAAAGTTTTGAGATTTTACTTTTATTGCAAGATAAAGAAATTTGTAATAGTCTCAGATACAGTTTAGGAGTGTTTTATGTTAAAATTATGGTGACAGAGTGAATGATCTGGATCCTGCTGCTTGAAGAAGAGTCAAGGACAAGCTTCAAAATCAGGCCATCTTTCTGGGATTCATAAAAGCAAAAACACATAGATGAGGACTAAATTCCATTATGGCCAGTGGAAAGAAAGTTATTAACCCTGAATAAGACATTTTGGGACTGCTGAGGGTTTTTTTAATATTCTTAAGGTTTCACTTAAAGCAGTAGAGGAAAATGTCTTTTCAAATTACCTCTATGACACCCACAGCCATTATTCCTGAGTAGATATAGGCCAGATGGGGGTTGGTATCTGAAATGATCAGTAGGGTTGGATTCAATTAGTGCTACTAAGTGGTGCTTGCAGAAAGCAGTGTGCAATAGTATGCCCCACATCAGAACTGGGTAACCTGCTTCCCTTCGTCCTCCTACTGACATTCACAGACTGAACTCCCAAGGGTGACTTACTTAGAAAGGGGCCCTTTCTGTAGTAGAGCTGCTTTTCCCAGCAACCTCCAGTTTCTCAGCCCTTGTAAACTGCCCCAGGCTTTCCTTTTCTTTAGCATTTACTGCTTGGCTTCATTTCTAAGCCTATAACCTAGAGTATAGGTCTCTCTAGGTCCAGGTCTAAGCTCAACCACTGAATTGAGAGGTCTAAAATTGATGAAAGCCTGGAAAAAACAGGTAAGAGGAGGAAGTGTCAAAGAAACTGAGGTTACATAACCTGGAGAAAGGAGAATGAGCAGTAACAGAATCAGTAGTGTGCTGTAGCCAGTTCATACTAGCTTGTAAGAGCTGATTATTAAATTCCGAGTAATTTTGCGAGCTTCTTGTCTAACACAGCCATGAATCAAAAGTAAATTATGTCAACTTACCTATTACAAACAAAAGTAATCTAAAGGGGCACAGGGAAACTTTTGGGAGTGATGAATAGGTTCATTATCTTGATCGCAGTGAAGATTCCAGGGAGTGTATTTGGTACTGTAGAACGATTGCCAAAAAACATTGCAACTTTATCCCATTATGAGCTTTAGTACAATTTCTCTTAAGTTTATCCTTAGTAATTAAATCCTTATGTCTCACCTAGTGTCTATTCTTAAACCTATTATTTGCGTGCTTCATATATAATATTTTATGCATATTTTTCTGGTTTTAAAAGCAATACATCTTCATTGTAGATGATTTGTAATAAAAAAAAAAAAAAAGAAAGAAAACAAGCATTAGTTAAATCTCACAACCCAGAGATAACATATAGTCAATATTTGGAATATCTCATTTGAAATGTGTGGGGGTATTTGTACATACTCATGTGCATATGAATAGTAGATACGACATGCATAACTTGCCTTTCTTCCATACCATGGTATAAGTATTTTATTTTGTTATACAAATCTTTTACTTTTTTATATTAGCTGTTAATATATTAAAAATAAGAATGTTACTTTTTTAAAGCTGGCCAGTTTTTTCAGCCCCATATATGTACAAAAATACATTTTTTATTTGGCTTTTAGGAAGACTTAAAAGACAGCGACTTAAACTAGAGGTTCTCAGGCATTAAAATGAGTCAAAATCACCTGGAGGGCTTATAAAAACTCAGATTTCTAAACCTACACTGAGTTTCTTATCCAGTATGGGGCCCAAGAATATGGATTTCTAACAAGTTCCCAGGTGATACTGATGCTACTAGTTTGAGAATTATTGGTTTAAACAAGTAAGGGATTGATGAATATCAAAGGGTAAAGGATTGATGGCATAGAGTTAGGCCACCCAGGCCAGGTACTGTGATTGCATGATACCTTGGGAACCTTGACTCCTTGAATTCTTCTGCTCTACTGTCCTTAGAGTGTGGCTTTACGCCTCATAGTCCCATCATGACCTCTGCAGTTCCTTGTTTCCATCAGGAAGATTTTTTCCAAAAGCTCCACCTAGCGACTTCTGCTTATGGGTTTTAGTTAAAACTTTGTAAAGTGGACCCCTTTACTTGTAAGAAAGGCTTAGAACTGTAGTTAATTCATGGTCAGTTGGCTGATTTTAAAGCTAGCTATATTCCACCCTGAGAAAAATTAGATATGACAGACATTCTTATCTACTTCATAATTTTAATCAGGGATTTTATATTTCATAGGTCAATTTTTTTTTTCTGGGAAGTAGGATGCAAATAACTTTTTTAAAAAGGAACAACCTGAGCTGGAAGGGGATTTATAGAAAGTGTTAGAAATTTGGAATCTCTACTTTGGAGAAGAGAAGCATGAGCTGGTCAGTGACATTGTCATGTGCCGTTGAAAGCTCAGCTGATGACTATAGGTTCATGCTAGTGCAGTAAAGACTCTTTCCAATATAACAGCTCAGCAGCTGAGAAAATAAATAGCATGACTGAGCCAAAGCTGGAGCCTAGTAAAAAAAGTGTATTGCTAGCTTCAGAGGGTAAGAAAATTGAAGAAACTGATAAAGCAAAGGTTGAAATGTCATCCCCAGGAGTATGGGGCTACAGAGAAATAAAAACACATTCCTTATTTCTCTAACTCTTAGGTCTTTATGCAATAATTGAACCAAAAAACTTAAGAAAAAGTGATTTCAGATGACAGCTAGTCTCCAGTATAATTTGTCTCAGGTGCAAAGGAGTCATCAAAATATTTTAACTACCAGTTCCATCTTTAAATGAGATTTTGTTTCATTCTATTTTGAACTTTTAAAAATAATATTCCTTTAATTGAGAAACAATAAGACTACAACCCTTGACCCAATACTGGTGTTTGTTCTATGTTTTAGTTCCGGATTCTTTTTAGATGTAAGAAATAGAGACCAACTGGCATTAGCTAGCCCCTGCCTAACAAAGGAAGTTTACTGTAAAGGCTCACATTGAAAGAAAAAAGGACTGGTATCACAGTAAAATCTGGTTTTATGGACACTGAAGCTGAATGGTGGTTGGGTTTCAAGTTATCCAGAGTCAATAGATGTTGATTCCATTGGTCCCCAGTCTGCATAATTCTGCTACTTCCTTCAGTTTCACTTTGAGCAAGCTTCTTCGTAGTTTCTGCCTGCCATGGTTTTGCACAGGGTCCTCCAGCAAATTCTTAGTTCAAATCTCCAAGAAAGAATATGATTGTCTCAATGCCTCTTTTTGTGTCAGTCAGAGGTGGAGAAGCAGGCTATGGACTGGTTCCTAAAATCAGGTGCCCATGTCTAGTCCAGTCATTTTTACCTGATTGGGCCCGTCTGGCCAGACATGGTCATCAAGGCAGCAGAGGCTCCTGATGGAGCAGTTAGGCATGATAGGTGGTTCTAGCTAATACAATTGCAGGTAGGTCACTAATGAGGAAAAATGGGCCCAGCACTTACCTAGGTACATTTTGGGGTGAAACATTGTAACAAAACTGTTAAAAACAAAAAAACAAAAACCTCTAATCATTTTGTTGCTTGTTCAGATTCTGCCAAATGCACCCTCATAGATTTGGAGCTGGAGCTCTGTATATAAAATATAAACATAATTCACATAATTATGGATTTTTTTTTTCTTGAAAGGAAGACTGCTCATAGTTAGCCATTGATCCAGTAGTATTGACTCATCATTGTAATGTGAGGAGGCAATCACTGGCAGAGAAGCTCCTTAGTAACTCAGACCTTCAGTGTCGCAATTTTTGCCTTAATAATTATTGTCAAGTTTATAAATAATCCCTATAAGTTAAACAAGCAAAAGTTTTACTTTGGTTTATTAAAGTCTTTAGTTGCAGTAAACCTTATTTATATGTATAAATTATTCAAATGCCTGGAAATGCTGAGTTATGAATCATATTGCATTCAAATGTCTGTAAGACTTTTGTTTCATATTAAAAACATTTTATTAAGGAATTAATTGTGCTATACTTATTTCAGAGGTTATAGTCAAGAAGTAAATTTAATTTGAAGTACATTTAGAAATGTAACAGATTATGTAAAGTAAGTAATTTTCAAGTTAAAATTTACTATAATTTCCTACCACATAATGATTACAGGTTACAGCCATCCTAGGTGTGTTAAGATAACACATCTGTCTTTTAGGCTCAAGTTGTTCATTTCAGCCATGGTTACTTGGGCACTATAGAATTTGGAGTTATGGTAAAGTATGCACTGTTATTTTATTTGCAGCATTAATATGTTTTAAAGGATTACTACATGGTTATTTCTCCTATAAACATCACTAAATTTTTTAAACTTCCTTAATTACTTTCTAAATGTGAGTTGGATATTTATTTGGGTAAATTAAGTTTTTTTAAATTTTTTTTAATGCTTCTAGGATTTTTGGTCACTTGAGACATAGGAGAGATCCCTGAGAGAAATAATAATATTCCTACTAATTTATACAAGTGAAGGTTCAAGTAATTAATTTGAATTTTAAAAGATGTAACATCACTTGTATTCCAAACAGTCTTATCTGGTTATAAATAAATAAAACTAAGCAATGGTTTAAATACACGCAGGTAAAAAACAATTATGGAAATAAAAAGTATTAGTAGAAGGTCAAACACTGAGGAAAAATAATGGAATTATCTATTCACAACGGTTTATATGGTTTATATAACTGCTAGACCTGAATCTCAAATTTAGTTCTAGGATTTCTGTCAGCCAAACTGAAGAGTAAAAACAGTATAGTTTACAAGATAGAAGAAATGTATCAGCTCCTCAGTAGAAACTAAGATCTTTGCCTTACATTAACATTTTTAAACATTTTAATTGATAAATATAACGTGTGTAGAAAGTGAACAAAATGTACAGCTCGGTAGATTATCACAAAACAAATACTTTTGTAATTAACAACTAGAACATGAAAATAAAGCCAATAAATACATGAAATTCTCTCCTCCCTCTGTCCACTTCTAATCACTGTCCCTTCCCCCTCCCAAAGGTAACTATTATCCTGACTTTTGTGGTAATTATTCCTAGATTTTTCTTTATCGTTTTAACACTAAAGCTTACATCTCTATACAATATAGTAGAATTTTGCCTGATGGAATTTACATGGGATTATTTAATATTATGGAGGAAGGTTGGGAGGTCTAGCCTTTTTTGCTCAACTTTGTGAGATTTATCCATGTTGTTGCACAGAGTTGTAGTTTTCATTTTCATTGCTATTTTGTTGTGTGAATATAGTTCAATATATTTATCACTCTACTATCAAAAAGCATTTGGTCCACTTACAGTATGAAGTAATTTTGAATTGAATTTTACTGCTAAAAGCATTTTTTATTTTTTTATTTTTTATTTTTCTTTTCTTTTTTCTTTTTTTTCTGTTGCCCAGGCTGGAATGCAGTGGCACAGTCATGACTCAGAGCAGCTCAACTCCTGGGCTCAAGTGATTCTCCTTCCTAGCAGCTGGGACTACAGCCATGCACCAAAATGCCCAGCTAATTTTTTCTATTTTTTGTAGAGATGGGTTTTCGCCATGTTGCCCAGGCTGGTCTCAAACTCGTAGGCTCAAGCAATCCACCTGCCTCGGCTTCTCAAAGTGCTGGGATTACAGGCATAAGCCACTGCATCCCACCAAAGCATTTTTATAAACTGCATCTTGATGAACAAGTCACATATTTAAACAGAGAATATTCCTCAGAGTGGGACTGCGAGATCAAAAACTGTTTTTGAAAGTGGTTGTGCCAAATTATACTCTCACCAGCAGTACATGACAGCTTTCATTGGTGTACTTACCTATATTGTCAGTCTTTTTAACTTTAGCCATTCTGATATGGTTTTCATTTGTATTTTCTTGATTAAAAATGAATCTGATTTTTCCGTAAATTTGTTGATAATATTTTATCTTGTGAAGATCCTGCTCAAGTGTCTCATCCACTTTGGGTTTTGATGGTCAATCATTTCCTTAGTGATTTGTATCAGTTCTTCATATAACCTATATATGGGCCCTTAAATATATCTTATAAATATTTTCTCCCAATTTGTGCCTTGCCCTGCATTCTCTTTAACGTTGTTTTTCAATGGACAGAAGTTCTCAAATTATTAATTTTATGTAGTCACATTTGTAATTATGCCTGGTGATCTTTGTTTTATTTTAAATACATTCTCTGTCATGAAAACAATTTATACCTCCTAAAACATTATTTTATCTTTTCCAATTAAATTTATAATGAATATATATGCACCTGATTTGGGGATAAAGTTTTAGGTAAAAGTCATGTTTCTTTCTTTTTCTACGTGAATATCAAATAGACCGAGCACTATTTAATTTCAAAGTCCTTTTACCATTGCTCAGGAGGGTCACCTTTGTCTTAAATCGTGTTCATTTATATGGAATTCTGTTCCTGTGCTATCCCGTTTCTTTCATCTTTGTCCTGTCACCATCATAACAGTCTTAATTACCATAACTTTACATAAGTCTTGATACCTGGTAGGTATCCACCCTCATTATTCTTCGAGGATCTTCAAGAGTTTATTGATATTTTTGGTCCTTTGCATTTTCATATAAATTTTAGAAAAAACTTGTCATGTTACACCCACACACACACACACACTGGGCCTTCGTATGTATTTATGTTGAATCTATAGGTCAGTTTGGAAATAGCTGACATTGTAACATATTGAGTCTCACAACCTATGAATATAGTATAACCATTTATTTAGGTCTTCATTTTCTTTCAAAAAAAAATTTTTTTTTTTTTGAGACAGAGTCTTGCTCTATTGCCCAGGCTGGAGTGCAGTGGCATAATGTCGGCTCACTGCAACCTCCACCTCCCACGTTCAAGCAATTCTCTGCCTCAGCTCCCGAGTAACTGGGATTACAGGCGCCCGCCACAACGCCTGGCTAATTTTTGTATTTGTTTTATTTATTTATTTAGAAACGAAGTCTCCCTCTGTTGCCTAGGCTGGAGTGCAGTTGCGCCATCTCGGCTCACTGCAAGTGCGGTGGCGCAATCTCGGCTCACTGCAACTTCCGTCTCCCGGGTTCAAGCAATTCTCCTGCCTCGGCCTCCCCAGTAGCTGGGACCACAGGCACATGCCACCAGGCCCAGCTAAATTTTTTGTATTTTTAGTGGAGACGGGGTTTCACCATGCTGGCATTGAACTCCTGACCTCGTGATCCGTCTGCCTCGGCCTCCCAAAGTGCTGGGATTACAGGCGTGAGCTATTGCGCCTGATCTCAAAAATGTTTTATAGTTCTCACTGTAGGAAGGACAATCTTTAACTTATTCCTAGTTACTTGCTATCTCATGTACTATTATAAATAGTATCTCTTTAAAACTTGAATTTTATATTTGTTGCCAATCTAGTGAAACACATTGACCTTTGAATATTGACTCTGTATCCAGCAACTCTTAAATTAATTTAGTAATTTTTTCTACTTTCTTTTGGATTTTTCTATGCACATACCATCTATGAAAAATTAGCTATATTTCCTTTTCTTGACAAATTCGAAGACCCTCAATAATCTGAATCTGACTAACGTGCAATTTTCATTATACATTCAATAAAAAGCTATTAGTGTATTCAATCTCCTTTCCATCTCACAAGCTCCCACTCTCAGTTTACGCTGACCTGACTACTACACCTGCTATCCCCACCAGTCTAGAAGAATTTGAGCCCAGACGCTCCTCCAGAGCAGCCTCCGGTCTCGGCTGCGGAAGTGCGCACGCCCTCGGCACCTTTACAGCTCCGCCCCTCTCCGGGACCCAGCCAATCACCGGCCGCCTCTTGCGCGCGCCCCACCGGCCAAAATGGCGGCTGCCGTTGGTGCTGAGTCCGGTTTGTAGTGCTGTTGCCCTACTCATCCCTTTCCAAAATGTGAAAGAAGAAACGGCTGGTGGAGGCGGGCCATAGGCAATGAGTCGGCGACGGAAACATGATGACAGCCCTAGCCCGAAGAAAACGCCGCACAAAACCGTGGCGGCTGAGGAATGCGGCTCGGTGGTCGAGCCAGGGAGGAGGCGGCTGAGGTCGGCCCGCGGTTCGTGGCCCTGCGGAGCTAGAGAGGGGCCTCCCGGGCCAGTGCGGCAGCGAGAGCAGCCTCCAACAGCCGCCTTGTGCAGTAAAAGTAACCCCGAGGGTGAGACGTCGGCAGCGCGGCCTGCCTTGGCTTCGGCGCCACATCCCCACAGCCCAACTTACAACAGGGAAATCTGGGGTGGGGGTGGAGTCTGGAGTGTGTATTGTGTCTCTGGGATTCACCCCTCGAGAGTCCAAAAATACTCCTATACCACTTCCCGATGGGCTTCTGTCCCCGAGCTTGAGCACTACCCCGTTAGGTTTGACCATCCACTTGCCTCCGCCACAGGAATAGGTCATGTGGTTTACCTGTTTGCGGGAGGGCGGCTGCTTTCCAGGCTGCTCCTCGGGTCAGCAGCGGTGGCGGAGCGAGGAGGAAGAGCTGATAGGCCCGCTAACCTCAGTTTATGCTCGGAGAAATTATTTCTGGTTAAACCTTGTTTCCCCCCTGCCCCCCCCATCCCCCCCCCCGCGACCTGCTTTAGAGAGGAGTTCATATGAAAAGTTAAAGTCTGTCTCAAAGCCTGGGCGATGTCTCACCTCATTATGAATAAACCGGAAGTTGCTGTCTGTAACATCCCTCCAAATAAGATACTAAGGATCCCTTTCGTCACTATTAGTTTTGGGTGCACTTTTTGAAAGACTTCTAGTAAATCTTAGTTGGAATTGAAACTCATACAAAAGCCTTTATTCTGGAGCATGTTCTTGAAATAGTGCTTTTTTTAACCTTACATTTTTTTTTTGTTTTTTGTTTTTTTTTGAGAAGGAATCTTGCTCTGTCGCCCAGGCTGGAGTGCAGTGGCGCAATCTCGGCTCACTGCAACCTCCGCTTCCGTGGTTCAAGTGATTCTCCTGCCTCAGCCTCCCAAGTAGCTGGGACTACAGGCGCCCGCCACCACCCCCGGCTAATTTTTTGTATTTTTAGTAGAGAGGGGGTTTCACCGTGTTAGCCAGGATGGTCTGGATCTCCTGGCCTCGTGATCCGCCCGTCTTGGCCTCCCAAAGTTCTGGGATTACAAGCGTGAGCCACTGCGCCCGGCCACCTTACATGTCTTTAATACTCCCATAAAGCAATTCCGGAATGAACAAAAATCTTTATAAAAATTTGAAAGTTGGCCGGGCGCGGTGGCTCAAGCCTGTAATCCCAGCACTTTGGGAGGCCGAGGCAGACAGATCACAAGGTCAGGAGATCGAGACCATCCTGACTAACACGGTGAAACCCCGTCTCTACTAAAAAATACAAAAAAACTAGCCGGGCGAGGTGGCGGGCGCCTGTAGTCCCAGCTACTCTGGAGGCTGAGGCAGGAGAATGGCGTGAACCCGGGAGGCGGAGCTTGCAGTAAGCCAAGATGGCACCATCGTACTCCAGCCTGGGCGACAGAGAGAGACTCCATCTCAAAAAAAAAAAAAAAAAAAAAAAAAAAATTGAAAGTTATTTTAGACAAAAATTCCCAAGCATTAGCTCACGCTTTTTGAAGAATCGCAATTAATGTAGATTAGAGCTGGTGAAAAGGGGCTAAACATATTTAGGTTTCTGTTGGGTGACTTTGGATTTTTTAATGTACCTATAAATTACAGATGGTTCCTCAAAGCCTCCAGGTCTCAGTGATAATAAATAGAATGACTTAGGTTATACAGTATTGTATTATGCATTCATAGAGCTGCTGGATTATCTAAAAGTGCTTGCTATTTACAATGTCAAGTTTGCGAAGTGCTGCATGGATTTTTATATGAAACAAGCATTTCAGTTATGGTTCAGGTAATTATCTCTGGGAAAAAAATTATATTGGACTATGAAACTTAGTCTAAGCTATTATTTGACCCTGGGTTCTTATGAAGTAAGATAATGCTTTAAAATGCCACAATTGTTATTTTACTCATATTTTATATAGACAGGTATGAAACACCAAAGAGAGTGCTGAAAATGGACTTACTGTCATCTTCCTTCAGTTCTCCTAATGATCCAGATGGACAGAATGATATCTTTTGGGATCAGAATTCTCCATTGACAAAGCAGTTAGGTAATTCATTATTAACATTATTTATGTGAGTAAATGTTTGATAAATGATTCAGATTTAACTAGAATTCTAGTCAGATAATAGCATCAGGAACCTCTGAGAATCTACATGATTTTATCTGCATAAGTATGTGATGTAAACACACAATGCTCTAAGCTGTACTAATTAAAATTATTTTCTAAGAAGTGACAGCTATTTTTTAAAATTGAGGGTTTTTTGTTTAAAATTTATAGAAATGTCTTTCTTTTTCTTCAGGTAAAGGAAGAAAAAAACAGATTTATACCACAGATAGTGATGAGATTTCACATATTGTTAATCGTATTGCTCCTCAGGTAAGTATCACTAGTTTTATAGTTTGTTTTAAAACAGTGAAGAATGTGCCACTAAGTTTTTGTAGTTTCTTTAAATGAAAAATATTGTCTTTTATAATTCTTTTTTCTAAAAATAAGGCAGCAAAGATTACTATTTTGCCTTTTCTACTTTTGAAATGCATATTTTGAAAAAAGGAACGTAATATAAAATATAAGATATTTTCTTAAGTATATATCTTGTTTTAATTTTTTAGAGTAATTTTTGACTAGGGCATTGTGTTTATCTGTAATGTTGTGCTTAACAACATACGGCATTCATTTTTCAAGTTGCTAAAATAATAGAATAAGGCAGTCAAAAAAATTTAAACTTTTAAGATTGTTTTGTGATTGGTATTTACTGTCTATAACGTTTCCCCATTGAAACTGTTCTTCTTAATACTCATTGACTTATAAGATTGTCGAGAAACACTTACAAAAGCGGAGAGCACTGAATTCAAATTTAGTCTTCTCCTTCAGCCTCCTGTGCTGTGTGACCCAGTGCAAGTTATTTAAACTCTCACCACCTCAGTTCATTCAGCCGTGAACTAGAATTATTGTGTTCCTCTTGCTCTCTTCATTGGATCATTATGAGGATTAAACTAGATAAAAATTCTTTGTAAACTATAGAGTGCTATAATTGTAAGGTTATGTTAAAGTTGTTACCGTAATAGAACCATCTCCAAAGGTTTTTTTTTTTTTCTTGGCCAGGCATGGTGACTCACTCCTGTGATCTTAGCATTTTGGGAGGAAGGCTGAGGCCAGGAGAAAGGGGAAGATTGCTTGAGGCCAGGAGTTTAAGACCCCATCTCTGAAAAAAAAATTTTGAGTGTTTCATTTCTTTTTTTCATTTCTCTTCTTGTACTTTTGGAGTGAAATAGAAATATGTTCAAGTCAATCATTTGACACAAAGCAGTCCAATAACTCTAATATTACAATTACTAAGAAGCAAAGGCTTAATACATAAAGCTGTTCTGAACTTCTTTACTTTTTGTTCTCTTTTTCTTATTTAACAACATTTAAATCCAGAGAACGTTTTTGCTTAGTGTCTTCTCTAAAGGAAGTATGCCATTTTTCCTTAACATGCCCTTGAATAGTTACTATATGTTGACCATAAACAATAGATGGCACTGGCCCAAAACATGGTTTGAAGAATTACTGTCATTCAGGTGGAAGAGACAGGAAATGAAGTTTTTCTTAGCAGCTATACAATATCCAAAATTACACCTAGCACAGTCAAAACAACTCTGTTGCTACTGGCTCTACATTCTATGTTTAGCATGTCATACAAACTCATTTTACTTACAGTTCATTAGTTAAATAGCATTTATGCCATAATAATACTTACTCTATAAGTTAACAATAGATCTTCATTAATTGTGGGTTTCACATGAAAGAAGCATAATAAAATGTGTTTGGGCGGGCCAGTCTAAATAGTGATAAAAAGATAGTTGTGAATAAATTATTGGACGCTTTACCTAACTGGGCTGGAAATAATAGCTCATATAAAGAAATGCCAACAGTATGCAAGTGGTAACTTGTATAAAAAGAAAAAAAATAGTGAAATTAGTAGCTTTAAAATGTTACCCTCTTAAACTGAGTACTTTTAAAGCATATAAATCTTCAGCAGTTTCAAGGTCTGCTTGAAAGCTTGTCATGTTCTCAGAATGACAAATATTTATATTGTTTATTTTTAGGTGAGTCATTCTCAAATCATTATTTAATTTTCTTTTAACGTTTTCAGAGATAGCATTTTTTTTTAAATACGAGGTTTTATTTTGATTGGACAGTCCACTTTCTGCAGGGATATTTTTTATACAGTGTTGTTTATTTGAAGATGGTATATATCTTCATTTATACAGCTTTGCACAGTATACCTTTTATAATGAAATGAAGTAATGCATTTAGATACCTTATACAGCACCTAGATTATGGTTGAAAATCAATAAATTATGTAATTATTCAGGAAGAAATAGGTAATATGTACAAATAGTATACAAACATACATAGGACCCATGTATATGTAAAGTTGGGTATAGAAAGTCATAATTTAGTCCTCTGAAGATTGAATAAATTTAAAATTACTTTGGTAAATGGCAGAGTTCATAATTAAGACTATTATTTTCTTTAAATTCAAGATTGTTGAAATAAAAGGGAAAATATATATTGAGTCTGAAAGTGAAATTACTGATTTTCTTGAGTATTTGCAAAGCTAAAGGCAACTAGGTTCAAGTCGACACTAAGAAAACTTTTGATTCATTGAGGATTTGAAGTACCAAGTTGTAGGGATCTTTTCATCTAAATCTTCTAGTAAATAAATGTAAACTGACACTGTTATGCCCAGTATTGTGCTGAATGCTGAGTTATTCTAAGAAGAGTCCTTGCCTTTGAGTAGCCTATAATCTAGTAGTAATATTATTTTTTAACTTGTGTGATATTTATGTTCATTCTAGGTACTGTAAAATAGAGTGAAAATGGTTATTTGATTTGATGTGTTGGTTTGGTTTGCAATTAATGCCTGAAGCTCATTCTGTAATTTTTTTGTGTGATCAAGTGACTGAAAGGTACAGCAAAAATATCCAAGTCTAAAATGGCTTTTTTCTATATATTATCTGGGTAAACTTTTCTGCTTTCTCTATTTTTTTATTCTTATTCCTATCTCATTCTTAGTTCTAACCTTGCTCTTACCTCTTAATTCAGTCCTGACCTCAATTCTGAGTGTTCTCAATTTAGGTCAACATGGATTGTCCAACTTTAGATAAAGGTTATAATAAGGATAAAGAAAATTTGGAGAAACAGATGATACAGAAAGTATAAGAATCTTAGGGCAATTAAAATGTCAATTTTCTTTTAATAAAAACGTGCTTCTGTTATCAAATGTACATTTGATAAATTTAATTCTTAAAACAATTTTTTTTTTAAATAAGCAATTTGTAATTCTGAATGTTTTCATTCTCTAAAACAAGTGGATCAATTCTTGTAGCTTATTATTGCTATCTCCCAACTTCTTATTGTTTTTGAGTTTGTTTGGTAACTTTACCTCACCAGAATTTAGGAAATTAATTCAAAGTAGTTTTTATTTTTTTATTTTGTTTTTCTGGAAGGGGGCGGGGTGCTACATTGGTACTTTATACCTCTTTTGTTCCCTATCTGCCAAAGGATGAAAAACCAACAACAAGTTCTATGCTGGACATGTGGATTGGTGAAACTGCTATTCCTTGTACTCCCAGTGTAGTGAAAGGAAAATCAAGAGCAAAAATCAGCTGCACAAAGTAAGTTAAGACTTTTCAGCTTTTCTGAAATTCAGTGAAGCAAATATTTTTTGATAATACTCCATTTTTGTTTTGTGAATATATCAAAATTTTTGTTAATAAAATTTCCACAGTTTTGATCTATCAAATTTTGGCGTTAAAATAATTGTAAGTGTTAAAATCTTAGAGCTTTAACATCAAAATATGTTAAATAACAGTTGGATATAGTGTCTCAGAACATTTTTAATTATAATTTTTAAATCTTGTTTAATAGGTTAAAAACACAAAATCAAGAAGAAGAACTTATGAAACTGGCTAAACAATTTGATAAAAATATGGAAGAGCTAGATGTGATTCAAGAGCAAAACAAGAGGAATTATGATTTTACCCAGATGATTTCAGAAACAGAGATTTTAAGTAATCATAAAGATAATACACAGATGCGGTCATTACATAATATAGTTCCCGAAATAGATAATGCTACAAAAAAGAAGCCAATCAAAGGAAACACCAAGATATCTGTGGCAAATAATCAAAATAGCAGTCAGAAGCCATTTGACCAAACTGCTGAAGCAGCCTTTAATGCTATTTTTGATGGTTCTACTCAGAAATGTAGCGGACAGTTAAGCCAAGAACTGCCAGAAGCTTTTTGGAGCACCAGTAATACTACCTTTGTAAAGACAAATGCTTTGAAAGAGGAGAAAATCATTACTAATGAAACTCTGGTCATTGAAAAACTGTCAAATAAAACCCCACGATCACTTTCTTCTCAAGTAGATACACCCGTAATGACAAAATCATGTGTGACTTCCTGTACTAAGAAGCCAGAAACTTCTAAGAGGTACATTGATGCATTTACTACCAGTGATTTTGAGGATGATTGGGAAAACTTACTAGGTAATGAACCTTTTGCTATGCAAAATGTCGACATGCCTGAACTCTTCCCCTGTAAAACAGCCCAGGTTACTGGTCAAAAGGAAATTTGTACCTTTAATAGTAAAACTGTTAAAAATATGTCAAGAGCAAATACAAGTCCAGATGCCAGGTTAGGAGATTCAAAAGTATTACAAGATCTTTCTTCAAAGATATGTGACAGAGAATTAATAGGTGCAGAATATAGATTTTCACCAAATCCAAATAAATCAAACAAATTATCATCCACTAGAAATAAAATGAAATTTGAGAACTCTTCCAATAAAATCGTTATTCAAGACAAAATTCAAGATTGTATACTTACATCTAATCTGACAAAAATAAAGGAAGATACTCTTACTAAATCTACTGTATATGCTTCTGAAAAGAAGTCAGCTTTGAACACAAGATATTCTAATGAGCAGAAAAATAAGTGCATTTTAAATCAAGCTGTTAAAGCCCCTGTTAATACTGATCTTTTTGGCTCTGCAAATCTAGGCAATGAAACCAATGTTAGTAACCCAAATCAGACTAGTGCATCAAAATTAGGTTCTTTCTTTGATGATTGGAATGATCCCTCATTTGCCAATGAGATTATTAAAGCGTGTCATCAATTAGATAATACCTGGGAAGCAGATGATGTAGATGATGATGTGTTGTACCAAGCATGTGATGATATTGAAAGACTAACTCAGCAACAAGATATTAGAAAGGACAGTAAGACATCAGAAAGTATATGTGAGATCAATAATAATTCCGAACATGGAGCCAAAAACATGTTTACTATGTCTAAACAAGGAAGTAATTTAGTACAATCAAAGCATTTGAATCCAGACAGCATTGCAGTGCAGACATCTTTGACAAATAGCTCACAAACAGATAAGCCAATGAAAATGGAGAAAGGGGAAATGTATGGAAATTCTCCAAGATTTTTAGGTGCCACAAATTTGACTATGTATTCTAAGATCTCAAACTGTCAGATAAATAATCTGCATGTGCCTTATACTAACACTGATGTTCCAATACAAGTGAATAGTTCCAAATTGGTTCTTTCGGGAAGTTCAAGTGTAACTTCAGATACTATGAATACAGAAATTGCTACTTACAAGAAGAAACTGAGTACTAAGCAGCTATGCCATAAGAGTATAACAGATGAATCTCAGAGCAACCATAACAAAACAGTTGGATTTTCAAAGTTTACATTTACAAGGATGAAAAATTCTCCGATTCTTTCTCAGTTTAATCAAAATTGTATAACTGGAAGTATGTCTGATACCAAAATTACACAGGGTGTGGAGAAAAAGAAAAGTGTCAACCCATTGCTAGAGGAAGCTGTTGGACAGCAATCTTTGGTGAAACTTTCTGAATCTTTGAAACAATCTTCAAAAGGTATGTATGAAATATGAAATAGTTTTCTTTGAAAAGTATCTTAAAAAGTAAAATAATTATTTGTTGTTTTTGAGTGTGAGTAATAATATATAAGGTAAAACTATAACGTTTAACTAGAATTCTTAAAATGATACTTGGAAATAATTATACTGCATTATACAAAGAGTAGTTGGTTTATTTTTCAAAATATTACATTGAATTCTTTCCCAGCACTTAATACAATGACTGGCATATAGTAGGTACTCAGTAAATATTTTTTGAATGATTTATTAATTGTTTCTTGGAAAATCATACCTTTAGATAAATGTATTACGGTGTTCATTTTAAGATTGTATTTACTAAATTGTTTTAAAACTTGAGTAATCTAGGAAGCAGATTATGGAGCAGTGAGGTAAATAATATTTAGAAATTTAGAGCATTCTAATTAAACATCTTTACTAGTGTGATATTTGATATAAATGTGCTAGTGGTGATGGTTAAAATTATGATTTACTTATTTGATGACAGCTATCATTTCTGATTCTTCCAATTCCTCTTTTCTCTAATTCTCCATTCTATCAATAAGTTTCATTGTTTCTATCTCAAAAACCCTGTATCCCCAAACTATCCATTTTTCTTTCTACAACAAGTTAACATTTCTTGACAAGACTACTGCAATTCTTTTACCTATCTCCTTTCAATTCTCATCTCCAAATAGTGGAATAGCCTTTTAAAATTGGATGGGCAAAAATGACGTTTCTATGCTTAAAACAACCTTCAGTGGCTGCCCATCATATTTCAGATAAAATCCAAACTGTATACTGTGAGCAACAAAGCTGTGGATTGATTATCTCTCTTTAACCTGCGTCTCCTCTTTTTTCCTTACCTACTAAGCTTCAGCTATACCAGCTGTCTTTTAGTTTCTCAAACAGTTTATGTTTCTTCCTTGTCCAGGAACGTAGACCGTGCTCTTCCCTTTGACTAAAACTACTTCTTTTCAACATGTGACCCCTCCTCCACTCTTGTTGGTGCTTTCTTATATCTCAATATATTACTACTTTCTCACAGAGGCCTTCCTTGAAAAGTCTCTAAATCTCCTTGTTTATTTTTTATTTCTTAATTGCTTTTATCACAAGTTGCAATTAAATTTTTAGTGACTCTTCTCTGTCTTGTTGGCATTACTGTTACAACTTTCCTATTTAAGTGACTTTTTTTAAATTTACAACAGTAATATGCTAGTTATTTAAAAAGAAAAGTAAAACAGTATAGAATATTTTGAAGTAAAACGTTAAGTCTTATGTTTCTCCTTTCTCATAACCATCCCTTGGGGAAAACCACTATTAATAGTTTGGTATACATTATGTAGCATTTTCTATGCATATAAAAAGTGTGTGTGTGTATATACATATCTATGTGTATGCATATATACCTGCAGATTTATTTAAATATTAATAAATTGGTATACCCACTATTTGGCAACTTGCTTTTGCCTTAATATAGCTGTCTTTTCCTTTTAGTACATTTAAATTTATTTTAGTCCTGTTAATGACTAAGTGATATATATAGTGGATGTATCATAATTTAACTGTTTCTCTGTGATGGAAGTTTGGGTTGGTTGCAGTCTTTTGCAATTACAGACAATACTCCAGTAAATATCCTTCTACATAAATTTCTATATGCTTGTATAATTATATCTGTTAATTCCTAAAAAATTGCTACAAGAGAAAGTTTTAAAATTTGATGGATACCACTAAATTTCTGTCTGAAGCAGTTATACCAATTTATCTTGTCAACACTGACAATAAATGATTCTGTACACCCAGGGTATCCAATCTTTTGGCTTCCCCAGGCCACATTGGAAGAATTATCTTGGACCACACATAAAATACACTGACACTCATAATAGCTGATGAACTAAAAAAAAAAAAAAAAATCACAAAAAATCTCATAATATTTTAAGAAAGTTTATGAATTTGTGTTGGGCTGCATTCAAAGCCGTGTTGGGCTGCAGGTAGCCTGTGGGCTGCAGGTTGGATAGCTTTCTTTACATGATAGCCCAAACTAGATATTTTGAAATGTTAAAAATTGTTCTCAATCTATAATAATTTTAAGTATTTAAATTTGTATTAAAGTGAGTATATTGTAACTAATTCAAGCATGTTCCCAGCATGAATTTATTTACAGATAGAGTTGACCCTTGAACAATGGAGGGGTTACAGGCACTGATCTGATTTGCAGTCAAAAGTTTGTGTGTAACTTTTGATCCCCCAAAATCTTAACTGCTAATAGCCTGCTGTTGATCAGAAACCTTTCTGATAACAAATAATTAATTAATGCATATTTTGTATGCTCTTATATGTATTATATACTGTATTCTTACCATAAGCTAGAGAAAGTGTTATTAAAATCATAAGGAAGAGAAAATAATATTTACTATTCATTAAGTGAAAGTGGATCATTATAAAGGTCTTCATCCTCATAATCTTCATGTCTAGTAGGCCGAGAAGGAAGAAGAGTAAGAGTTGGTCTTGTTGTCTCAGGGGTGTCAGATGCAGAAAACAACCTACAAATGAGTGGACTTGCCAGTTCAAGCCCATGTTGTTCAAGGGTCAACTATAGTTATAATTCTATAAAGACTAAACCTCCTGGAGTATTTGAGTTTTCCCAAAACTCCTATCTACCAATCTGTCTGCATTTTTCATGGATAATCTGCCTTTTCGCTTATCTCATCAATATTTTCTTTAAGCTTATTGATAGTACCGAGTCTCTTAATTACTATTAACTTTGTTGGTGTTTTCTATTGTTTCTACTTCCTTTTACTTTGTTATGTAGCAAGCTGCTCTCCAGGGAAGTACCTCTGAAACAAAACTCACTTAACTCCCTCATTGATTTCCGGCAGGAGTTGGCAAACTATGATCCGTCCAAATCCAGCCTGCAGCTTGTTTATGTATAGCCAGCACACTAAAAATGATTTTTACATTTTAAATGGTTGGAAAAAAATCAAAAGGAGCATAATATTTCATGACGTTTGAAAATTATATGAAATCCAGATTTCATTGTCCATAAACAGGTTTTATTTGCACACAGCTCATCAGTTATTTATACATTTTCCATAACTATTTTTGCTACAATGGTACAGGTGAGCAGTTGCAACAAGGTACTCAAAGGTTAACATTCTTGCTTTCTGACTACAGGAGAAAAAAAAAAAAATTACTGACCCTTGCACTGTAAGATCAAGGTTAAGAAGAGCAGCTTTTGCTTAGTAGTTTACAATATTTTAAGACTTCATTGTGTATTTTTATTATAGACTGAGTTAAAGGAAGACTGATGAGAAAAATGGATGCGTCCCTAAATCAAATTTTCATGGTGTGACCTGATTATCATTTAAATTATTTGCTATAATATTACCAAGCAAATTGTAAGAGCAACTTTAGGAAATTATGTTTTCTGCTGTCGTAGATTATTAACCTGTTTTCACACAAATTCAGTGTAAAGTCTTTGTATGTGTAGTCTGAGTTTGTTGTGTTTCTCAACTTTGATACTAAAGTATTAGATAATTAGTCATGCTAATTAGAAAGTATCTTCTGGTGTCTTTCTTTAGGGAAAAATAGCTACAGTCTGTTAGGTAAACAGCTTAGGAAATAAAAGCCATCGAAATCATCTGGGAAACTTATTCAAAATATATATTTCTTAGGCTGAATACTCCCTCCCATTTTTGATTATACCAAGAAAGGAAAGGGAGGCAGATTATATGTTTTGGAAAATGCCTCTTAGTTAACAAGAGAAATGTCTCATAAATTGTGAGTCTTTTTCTAGATGTCAGAATAAATGATATTTCTCTTCTGTCAATATTACAGATTCTTCTTTCTTAAAAAGCGTATTTTACAACATAAACGGTTTTACTGGTGAAAGTTTACTTAAATATGTATTAGGGTGATAATCTTAAACTTAAAATATCATTTAAATGAGAAAGTGATTTCTAATACAAAGCTTCAACTTAATTGAGATTATTTTAAAGTTTCTCCAAAATGCATCCTCCAAATAAAAATATAATTTCTAACAGTGAATCACAGGAAACCAGTCTGACATGAGAGATTTCATTTAATCACTCTAAAATATATTTCCTCAGTGGATGAAATGAAAACTTTAAAGGGAAAAGTAGATGTGAATATTAATATAACATCTTATGTAAATATACACTATTTGAGATACTGATAGCTAATTCCTTATATTTTGACTATTTTTCTATTAAAGTGTATGTAACATTTAAAATCCCAATGTATCCTTTTTAAAGATATATTTATTCATAGGTCATATAAATTAGATGTCATTGTCCACAAGAATTATTTGGTGGGTAGTCAGTTTTCTATCAAATTGGATTTTATCACACTGTGAAAAGAATGTATCAAATAGAGACAGATCCATCAGTGCTTGATTTTCTTTTGAACTGGAGCGTTATATCTGTGTTATGTACTTGGAATTTTATATTTAGTAGTTTAGTTTAATAGCCAACTAATATGGCAAATCTAGGTGATTAAAAAAGCAAAAATTAAAGCACATATTGAATGACTTTATAGGCTATAAAAGTAAACTCATCTTTTGTTGAATTTTTAGAGGAAGAAGAGAAAAATAGAAAGTGTTCTCCTGAAGAAATTCAGAGAAAAAGACAAGAAGCGCTGGTTCGGAGAAGGGCTAAAGCACGAGCCTCATCTGTAAATGCAGCTCCCACTTCATTTCTTTAATGAAATATTGGAAGACTTCACAAAGACTGCTGATAACTATCTGTGATAGGATATGTTTTTTTCTTGATTTCTCTGTGAGAAATGTAATGCTGACTTTTATAAAGCCTGGACTTCCACTTTATTTAATAAATCAATGTTCGCAATGGTAAATGAAACATTTCCTCGGACATGTATTTCAAAGTCATTACATATAAGTTTTGGAAATTCAGGAAAGTTAGCAATTATGTACAGATATTATACAGAGGAAAGTAGTTATATTTTTAAATGCTATTATTGCAGAGGATCATCAAAAAAGAGGTAATCTATGTTATTTCCTATTCTAATGTGTTTTCCTAATACAAAACTTCAACTTTCTAAGTTAGTAGAGACGATTTTTGTTGTTTTACTTTCATTAACTGTTGCTTAAGGTTTTTATACACTTCCAGATTTTAATTAATACTTTCATATTTCTAGGAGCATGGTTGATATGAAATAAAGGACTTTATTTGTAAGGAAATTATTTTCAGTTCTTAGAAGTAGATTTGAATTTTAATAATTCTAAAATGTGACACATTTTGGAAACTTTCCACCATATTTAGGAAAACTCTGATTTTAGAAGTCTAGCATAGAAGAAAAGAAGTAGTGAATTGTCTACAAAAGTAATGTGGCATCATTAACATTTAGAACTGGCAGAAACTTCATATGTCGTCTGGTCCAGCTTCCTTATTGTGTCGGTGAGAAAACATAATACTGTTTTCAAAGTCGTAGGTAAGTTAATGCTGTGCTACAATTAGAATGATTACTTTGGACACCTAAACGATTATACCATTTGCTTCAAAGTATTAGTACATAAACTAACTTGAGGGATTGTTATTTTCTAGTATAAAACAAAAGATGTAATTAAAATACAAAAGATGTAATAAGGACTGTTTGATAATAATGCTCATTTTTCCTTATTTTGCTTTAAAGAATTAGCCTTTCCAGGATGTAAAAATGATAATCTTTTTTCTTTTCACTTTTTCTGTAACTGTGTAATTTTTCCCTCAATTAATTTACTTACTTTACTAATCTTTTCTTCTCTATTACTGTTTTGTTTTTTCTTTTTTTGCCGTTTTGGAATTTGCTAAACCAATAATAGAAGTCCAACTAGAGGGCGTAAGGCAGGGAGGATGCTTTATTCCTCTTAAATGGTTTTAGGAGATCTAGGGAAAGTTAGAGATACGAAACACCTGTCATGGTGTGGCATTTATCACTATTCAGGTGTCTCAAAGCAGTGATAATATGGTAGTTACTGCCCTATAATTATGCAGATACTCCTTAACTCACCGTGGAGTTACGTCCCAATAAACCCATCATGAGTTTAAAATACCTTAAGTTAAAAATGCATTTACTACACTTAATCTACCCAACAACATAGCTTAGCCCAACCTACCTTAAACATGCTCAAATCACTTATATTAGTCTAGAGTTGGGCAAATCTGGCAACACGACGCACTGTAGAGTATCAGTTGAGCTGATGCCCAGCATTGTGAGAATGTTGTACCGCATATCTCTAGCATGGGAAAGAATCAAACTTTAAAGTATGGTTTCTACTGAACGCATATCACTTTTGCACGACCTTAGAGTTGAAAAATTTTAAGTCAACCATTTTAAGTTGGAGACTGTACATCGTAAATGGTATTTTCATATATACAGTGGAGTACTAGAGTTTAGCTAACCTATATTACTTTTCTAGGAATATATAATAACCTAGATAAATGCAAGTACTTTCTATGTAAGAAAATAAAGAGTGGAGAATCTTTTACTAAAAGTGGCTTCACCCTGTTCTGACTATGCTTTGGATATCTCTGTCCTTGCTTAAGCTCCTCCTTGCTTACTGCTTGCTTTTTTAAGAGTACTTTTAGGCTATTCTGTTTGTTCATTTAGACTCAGCCTAATAAGTGTATTTATTTGAGTCTCGTACCTAACCATCTTCACTGGAATTGATTATTCTCTCTGATCATAATGGTACTGATTATTGTGTCTTTCACTGAACAATTCTATAATGCCTTACATATTGTTTAGTTGTATAAATCTTATTTTATAATTTGTCATTTTGTGTCTCTGGTAATTCTGCCAAATTCTTACATAGCCCTAGTATTAGTTACATAATAGTTTTCTCTAAGTGAATCCCTTTTTTTTTAAAAAAAAAAAAAAAAAAAAAAAAGAAAGAAAGAAAAGAAACTTTTATAGCACTTCTGGGTAGTGGCAAGTGTAGTAGCCCTATACATCTGAACCCGACATGCCTGGTATTTAGGGTCACTGCTGCTGTTCATACCACTCTCCTTTCCTATCTTGATTCTTCCCTTCACCCTTGTTGGAAACATTAGGGGGTGAATGGCCCATAAATGAGCATACAGAGGGCTGTCTATATAGTTTGCCTGGCTTTACTCTTTCCTAGTCTGTAGGGAATCTCTCGAGACAGATTCCCTACAGGAATCTGAAGAAGGGACAACTGGTAGCCTGGCAATTTCTCCCTAAAGTTCTGCTGCTGTTTCTGCATCTCAGACTGATGCTAGTAATGCCATTATTTCCAAGAAGAGCCTGTTTAAAGTGGAGCTTATCTCTCATTAATCTTTTTCGGTTATAGACAGATGACCCTGATCCCAGGAACATTTGGGTTGCTTACTGCAGACAGTTAGTGGTATGCAGACACGTATCCTACCATGGAAAACACTGCCTTATATACTACCCTGTTATGACCAGGTTTTAAGTTACCAAGAACAGAGACACCTTACTCATTTCTGTCCACCTGATACTGATAGCCAGTGGTTACTCGTTAATGTTGAATGAATTTAGACAAAATCTGGTGGCAGAAATCCTGCCCTCCCCCACCTGAAACAATTTGACTCTGATTCTCTCAGTTTTAGGGTTGGGAAATGTTTCTAGGAACAATTTAAGCCTAGCACTAGCATTAAGTAATTATTTAGAATCTGACCATGGATTTCATTTCTTGCCAGGAGTGATCATAATCACTTGTGGGATCCTAAAACAAAAACTAAACTTGTCCTCCTGCCTTCTCTTAGACCTCATAAATGAGTAGATGTAGGATTTTATTTCAGATGTGTCTTTTGAAAGCCCATTGGCTATAACAGGTACTATTGAAAATAATGTAATTGCTTACAACATTGTTGTAATAGACTTACAACATTGCTAAATGGCGTCAACTGTATTTAATTTACTTCTCAAAACAACCATATAAAGTAATACTTTTACACCCATTTTACAAATAGGGAAAGTAATCAGATTGACTTTCTCAAAAATCCCACATTTAGAAGTTGGAACTAGAGTTTAAACCCAAATAATCTTAATTCCAAATATTGTGATCTTAGCCACTGAATATACTATCATCTGGAAACAATTAGTAAGAACTAGTTACCTGTGGAAATTATCAGGAGACAATTAGAGCATTTGAGGCATTTATGCCAAAAATACCATGACTATTCTGTAGGTCTTTTATAGCCCAGGAGAATACTTTTTCCAATCTCAATTTCTGTTATAGATGATTGCTGTACTTTATGTGTGTGGGTAGGTAGGTTTTGATTGTATTAGCCCATAAAGAGGTTATCTTTTTTCATTCAACTATTAAACAAAAGAATAGAGAATACATAAAATGCATAGCTACTTAAAAATGCCTTCATTTCACGTCATTATTTTAGTAACTTCTGGATGTTCTGGTTTTAAATCTATTGGGGAAAAATTAATTTCCTAGTCCAAGATGTAATGGCATACCTCAAGCTGCTAATAAAACTTCAATGCAAGTAGTAAAATTAAGGTTTCTGATTAGATGCACACTATATAGAGTACTGGTAATCAAACATTTTAAGTCCTAGGGCCTTTTTATACTCTTTAGTTGAGGACTCCAAAAAGGTTTTGCTTAAGGGGGTTTTATCTGTTTATATTTACCATATTAAAAGTGATATATTTATTAGTATATTTTAAAAGCCATTAGATGTTAACAAATGTGCCTGTTATGAAAAACATTTTTTAAAACAAAAATATGGCAAAGAAAATAGCATTACTTTTTGGCAACTCTTTGATATCCGACTGTATAGAAGATACCTGCATTCTCACATATATTTCACCATTTAATTTGTTAAAATTGTTATAGTTGAAGTATACAGAAAAGTTCAGTCTCATGCAGATATGTAGTTGGGAAAGGATGAAGTATTGTGATCGTCTTTTCAGATAATTGTGGATATTCTTCTTTGATATTACACCAACACTCAAAAAGTAATTTCTTAAAAATTAGTTGCATTCCAAGATGCAATAACAAGGACCCATGTACTCTTCTTGCTGAAATAACCAAATTTTAAAAAGACAAATTACATGAAAAAGTGGACTTCGAGATACTGGACATCAGCGTAATTAGGAAAGTGGAAATATGGATCTACACAAAGGAACGATGAACATTGGAAATGATAAACACATGGGTAAATATACAAGTTTCAAAAAGTTATTATGTCTCTTTAAAAGATAATTGGCTGGTTAAACAATAATAATGTGGCATTTATAACATGTCAAAGTTAAGTACATGACAATAGCATAAAGGCCAGCAGGAAAATAATGAAAGAATAGACATTCCTTATTTTGCACTTCTGACATGCGTGAGGTTTGGTTACCTAACACTATTCCCCAAACAACACTGTTCAACTTTCTGTTAACACAAGTATATTATCTGTGAATAACTGCATGAAGTACAGACTTTACAGCTTCCTCAGTTCACAAATCACTACCTAAATAACAGATGTGAATCATAAGTGACCAATCATGTCACTTCTATTCAAGGTCTGCTGTGATTGGTCACTGCACACCTGTAATTCATTACATACACAGCAAAGGTTGTAATTGTATGCCTCCTGAAAAACCCATGTGCTGTTTTATAAAAATGGATCTTTGAAAGGTGGAACTAACCAATAAAGATGAAAGTGTAGCAAAACAACAAAAAGCAATAACATCGAAAGTGAAATTCAAATCCAGCATGAATGGAGGTATGGGAAAAATAGCTGTTGATGGGAATGTTGGCACCTTTCAAGAATCTATGCAGTCAGAGTTGCTTAGTGAAGGTAAACAATATGAGTGGGGAAAGTGGTTGTGACTAAAACATTTAAGATGTCCCAGAGGAAATGACATTGGCAAAAAACTTCACTTTGAATGGACTTTGGACTATTTCAAGACATTAAGAGTATAAATTTTAAAATATTGTAAGCTGAACCAAACTTGGGAGTATAACTCATCATACCATGGAAAAGAGGGTCACCTTATATTGTAAGTTAATGAGAGGAAGAAAAAGGCAAGCATTGTTCAAACTACCTGATAAATTTTTTACACAAACAAAAAACTAATCAATATTTCTGTTTTATATTGTAAATATTAGCTTTTCTAGTTTTAATTACTCAATACATTTACAACTGAAACAGAGGTTTTCATTTTTTGACAAACATTTTTAAAGGTCATGGAACAATTGTAAATTTTCCTATTGATTATTAAGATTGTTTTGAATGGTTTCAGTTTACACAGTCATTTTTATGGTCCTGCATTCATGTGCAAGGCATGAACAGCCTGTATAATGTGGTCAACATCTTATACTATGCATAAAGTGGTATCACTTGAAGATAAGACTGATAAATTTAAAGTATATACTATAAATCCTAAAGCAACTACTAAAATAACAAAATAGAGTTATAACTAGTAGTCCACCACAGAAGATTAAATGAAATAATAAAAATCCTTAAAAAGGCAGGAAAAAGTAGGGAACAAGAACATGTGGAAGAAGTAGAAAACCAATATAAATATGAAGGAGTTAAACCTAACCATACCAATAATCATGTGGAATGGAAATGATCTAAACATTCCAATTAGAAGGCAGAGATTGGCAGATTGGATTTTAATAAAGGAGTACACAACTATATGGTGCCTACAAGAAGTACACTTTAAGGACACAGGTAGGTTAAAGTAAAAATGTGGCAAGGATTTGTCAGACTAATGCTAGTCAAAAGAAATCTTGACTGATTGTATTAATATCATATAAATTTTATAGCAAATGTTTCCAGAGAGGAAAGCCATGTCATAACAATAGTCAATCAAGAGAACATAACTATCTCAAACATGTATGTACTCAACAGCTCAAAATGCATGAAATAGACATTGATAGAAAAGAAAAGGACAAATCCACAATTACAGTCTGAGATTTGAATATGCCCTCTCATTAACTGAGAGAACAAATAAGCAGAACGTAAGCAAGGGTAAAATAGACTTGAGCAACACTATCAACCAACTTGATGTGAATAACAGAACACTCCACACCAAACAATAGAATACACATTCTTCTCATGGACACATGAAGCATTTATCAAGTTAGACCATATTCCAGACCACAAAATAATTCTCAGTTTTAAAGTACTCAAGTCATACAAAGAATGTTCTCTGCTGTCAGTGGAACTTTATTAGAAATTGGTAACAAAATAATCCCTAGAAAATCCTTAAATATGTGGAAAGTACACATCTCTAAATCATCCATGAATAAAAATTTTTTTTTAAATTAGGCATTTTGGTATGAATGAAAATAACACAACATAACAGAATGTGATGTACTGCTAAAGAAGTACTTAGGGGAAAATTTATAGCACTAAATACCTATCTGGAAAAATAAGATCCCCAAAAAAGGCCCCAAACTGCCTTCAGTCTAAGAAACTAGAAAAACAAAAGTGAATTAAAATTAATCAAAGCCAGGTGTGGTGGTACATACTTGTAATCCCAGCTATTCAGGAGGCTGAGGCACGAGGACTGATTGATCCCAGGAGTTTGAGGCCAGCCTGTGCAATATAGCATGACTCAATTTCAAAATAATAATCATAATAAATATGCAGAAGAAAGGAAACAAAGATCAAAGCTGATTTAATGAAATATAAAAAAGAAAAATGAATGACACAAAAAGTCTGTCATTTATTTTAAAAAGTTTTTTTAAAAAGACACAAATTACTAATATTAAGAACAAGAGAGGTGACATCACTGCAGATTGTACAGACTGTCCAGAAAAAATGATAAGAGAATATTATGAACAATCTTAATGCCAACATATTTGACAACACAGATTAATTGAAAAATTCCTTGGAAGTTACAAATAACCAAAGCTCACTCAAGAAATAGATGATAACCTAAATAGCCCAATATTCCTTAAACTAATGTTTTTCATTAGTTTATTTTCAACAAGGCTCCTATCTTAGTCTGCTTTTGCTGCTGTAACAGAATATCTGAGACTGGGTAATTTATAATGAACAGATTTGTTGACTCACTATTCTGGAGGCTGGGAAGTCCAAAATCAAGGGGCTGGCATCTTGCAACAGCCCTCTTTCTGTGTCATCCCATGAAGGAAGGAAGAAGGGCAAGACAGAGGGGCCCAGTTCACCCTTTTATAACAGCGCCAATCCCCTCCATGAGGGTGGAACCCTCATGCCTTATTTAAAGTTCTCACTTCTCAATGCTGTTAAAATGACAGTTAAATTTCAACATGAGTTTTGAAGGGGACAAACATTCAAACCATAGCATGTACCAAAAATCATTCCATGGGGAAAGAAAAGTCTTAACAAATGGTGCTAAGACAATGGAATATCCATATGCCAAAGCATTAAGTTAGACTATATACAAAAATTAACTCAAAATAGATCATAGAACTTAATGTAAGGGCCAAAACTGTAAAACTCTTAGTAGAAAACATAGGAGTAAATTTTTGTGACTTTGAATTAGCAGTAGTTTCTTAGCTATAACACCACCAAAAGTACAAGTGACAAAACAAAAGCTTCATCTAAATCAAAAACTTTATGTTCCAAAAGATACCATCAAGAAAGTGAAACAACTACCTGTAGAATAAGAGAAAAATCTTGGCAAATTACATCATGATTAAGGACCTGTATCCAGAATACATAACTTACTTCCAAATCTCAACCTTAAAACAGAAAATAACCCATTTTTTTAATGGGCAAAAGACAGTGTATTAATCTGTTCTTGTATTGCTGTAAAGAACTAGTGGAGACTAATTCATAAGAAAAGAGGTTTTAATTGGATCAGGTTCTGCAAGCTGTATAGGCTTCTACTTCCTGGGATACCTCAGGAAACTTACAATCATGGCAGAAGGTGAAAGGGAAGCAGGCTTGGTCTTCACATGGCCAGAGCAGGAAGAAAAGAGAGCAAAGGGAGAGGTGCTACACACTTCCAAACAACCAGATCTCATGTAAACTCTATCATAAGACAGCACTGGGGGAAAGTGCTAAACCATTAGAAATCACTCCCATCATTCAGTCACCTCCCACCAGGTCCCTCCTTCAACATTGAGGATTACCAGTCGACATGAGATTTAAGTGGGGACACAGAGCCAAACCATATAATTCTGTCCCCATCCCCTCCCAAATCTCATGTCCTTCTTATGTTTCAAAATACAATCATGCTTTCCCAACAGACCTCCAAAGTCTTAATTCATTCCAGTGTTAACTTAAAAGTCCAAGTCCAAAGTCTCTCTGAGGCAAGGCAAGTCCCTTCTGCCTATGAGCCTTTAAAATAAAAACATGTTGGTTACTTCCAAGATTCAATGGGGGTACAGGCATTGGGTAAATACCCCCTTTCCAAAAGGGAAAAATCTGCCAAAACAAAGGGGCTTCAGGCCCCATGCAATTCCAAATCCCAGCAAAGTAGTCATTAAATCTCAATACTCCAAAATAATCTCCTTTTACTCATGTCTTATATCTAGGCCTCTCTGATTGCAAGGAGTGGGCTCCCAAGGCCTTGGGCAGCTCTGCCCTGTGCAGGGCTCAGCTCAGCTCCCATGACTGCTCTCAAGCGCTGGCATTGAGTGCCTATGGCTTTTCCAGGTGCACGGTGCAAGCTGTTAGTGGATGTATCTTCTGGGGTGTGGAGGATGGTGGCCCTCTTCTCACAGCTCCACTAGGCCGTGCCCCAGTGGGGACTCTGTGTGGGGGCTCCAACCCCACATTTGCCCTCCACACTACCTTAGTAGAATTTCTCCATAAGGGCTACTGAGATGTCATTACACACATATCAGAATGAATAACATTAAAAAGGCATGTCTATTTGTATTGCTGTAAAGAAATATCAGAGGCTGGGTAATTTATAAAGAAAGAGGGTTTTTTTGTTTTTTGTTTGTTTGTTTGTTTGTTTTGGCTCGTGGGTCTGCAGGCTGTACAAGAAGCATAATGCCAGCATCTGCATCTAGTGAGAGCCTCAAGCTACCTCTACTTATGGCAGAAAAGGAAAGAAAGCCAATATATAGAAATCACAGGGCAGGTTGGATGTGGTGCTTCATGCCTGTAACTCCAACATTTCAGGAGGCTGAGGTGGGAGGATCACTTGAGGCCAGGAATTCAAGACCAGCCTAGGCAACACTGTGAGACCCTATCTTCACACACACACAAAATAATAATTAGCCATGCACAGTGGTGTGCACCTGTAGTCCCAACTACTTGGAGGCTGAAGTGAGAGGATGGCTTGAGCCTAGGAGTTTTTGAGGCTACAGTGAGTGGTGATCACACCATTGCACTCCAGCCTCTGTGACAGATTGAGACTCTGTCTCTAAAAATATAGAAATCACAGTGCAAGAGAGAACAGGGAGGTGCCAAGCTCTTTTTAACAACCAGCTTTGGCTACCAGGAACAAATAGAGAACTCCCTTACCCCCACAAGAGGGGATCCACTCCCATGACCCAAACACCTCCCACTGGGCCCCACCTCCAACAATGGGAATCAGATTTCAACATGAGTTTTAAGGAAGCCCAAATATTCAAATTATAGCACTGGCTGTATCAATGTTGGCAGAATCTGGAGGAACTAGAACTCTCATATGCTCCCTATAGGTAGGTAAAATGGTGAAAATAATTTTAAGGCTTATATAAAACTCCAGAAAATGGAAAGTCATGGATTGTGGCAGAAGGCAGATCAATCATTGCTTGAGGATGGGGGAAGAAACGAGGGGAGAGTGGGAAGGATTACAAAGGAGAGAAATCTGGGGGTTGATGGATATGTTGACTATTTTATTTTGGTGTTTTTATGTCTGCGTACATACTCCAAACTTATAAAATTGTACTATTTATTACATTTTTTTCTTGGTAGAGACAGAGTCTCACTATATGCCCAGGCTGGTCTCGAACTCCTGGCCTCAGGTGATCCTCCTGCCTCAGCTTCCCAAAGTGCTGAGACTATAGGTGTGAGCCACCATGCCCAGCCAAATTATACAATTTAAATATGTAAAATTTATTGTATGTCAATTGTATCTCAGTTAAAGCTATCTATGAAAAAGTTAGTTGCAATGTAGAATTTGAACCAAACCAATAAACTTTTCATACTCTGGTATGTTAAAACTGATTGGTCTATATTTTATTTAAATATGTTTTTACATATGTGTAAAATATCTTCATGCAATTATCATTTGGAAAATACTGGTTCACTGAGTTATGCAGATCTTCCAAGTGTTGGCACATTTCATAATATGATCACATTTACTATCACTACTGATCTCAAGAAATGTCTTACTGCTTTCAGAAACTGTCAAGCTTTATGATAGCTGATACAAGTTTTCCAAAATTTTAATTTTTGCTTGAAAGCTTGAATTTTATCCTTGCCAAAAAATAATTTCAGTTTTTCTCCTTGAAGTGACAGATTAACTTTGTTCATGTTTGAGATGATGTCTACCAAATATTTAAGGCCAAATAACCAGATACTGCCAGTCATTCTTTCAAATTAAATTGATATTTCATATTAAAAAAGCAGCTAATTCAGCATGCAACAAGTACTTTTCCTTGAGATAACCATGACACATTGATTTGTAGAAGTGTTTGTGTGTACTTTCCATTTGATCTTACAGACTATTAAAAAATGTATACTCAAGATTGAAATTTGATAAAAATAATTATTGCTGCTTAATTATGGTCATTAAGTGAAGTGTCTTTTTTTTTTTTTTCTTGACAGCAGGTGAACAGCAGTGAAGAATACCATGACTTTCAATTCTTATTATTTAAGAAATATATTTGCACAGCTATAGCTGCCATAGATAATGATTTCTCTGACGGATCCGGGCAAAAAAAAATTGAAAACCTTCTGGAAAGGATTCATCATTCTAGATGCCATTAAGAACATATGATTCATGGGAGGAGGTCAAAATATCCGCCGTAACAAGGGTTTGGAAGAAGTTGATTCCAATCCTCATGGATGACTTGAAGGCTTCAAGACTTCTGTAGAGGAAGTAACTATAGAAGTGGTGGGAATGGCAAAATAACTAGAATTAGCAGTAGAGCCTGAAGGTGTCCCAGAATGCTGCAATCTTGATAAAACTGTTAACAGTTTAAGAGTTGTTTTTATGGATGAACAAAGAAAGTAGTTTCTTGAGATGAAGTCTATTCCTGGGTGAAGATACTGTGAACATTATTGAAATGGCAATAAAGATTTAGGATATTTTCATAAACTTGGTAAAGCAGCAGCAGTGTTTGAGAATACTGACTCCAATTTTGAAAGAAGTTCTATGTGAGTAAAATGCTATCAAACAACATTTCATGCTACAGAGAAATGTTTAATGACAGGAAGTGTCTGTAGATGTGGCAAACTTCATTGTTTTATTTTTTTAAGAAACAACCACAGCTACCCTAAACTTAAACGACCACTACCTTGAGCAATCAGCTGCCATCAACATGGAGACTCTCCACCTGCAAAAAAATTACGACTTGCTGAAGGCTCAGATAATTGTTAGCATCTTTTTAGCAATAAGGTATTTTATTTTATTTTATTTTATTTTATTTTATTTTATTTTATTTTATTTTATTTTATTTTTGGAGACAGTCTTACTCTGTCACCCAGGCTGGAGTGCAGTGGTGCAATCTCAGCTTATTGCAACCTCTGCCTCCCGGGTTCAAGCGCATTCTCATGCCTCAGCCTCCCAAGTAGCTGGGATTACAGGCATGTGCCATCAGGCCCGGCTAATTTTTGTATTTTTAGTAGAGGTGAGGTTTCACCATGTTAACCATGCTGGCCTTCAACTCCTGGCCTCAAGTGATCCACCCATCTTGGTCTCCCAAAGTGCTAGGATTACAGGCATGAGCCACCCCACCGAGCTGCAATAAAGTATTTTTAAATTAAGTATTTAAAGTATTTTTAAATTAAATGCATATACAATGCGTTCTGGATATAATGCTATTGTACACTTTTTTAAAGTTCTTATTTATTCCCTTTTTAAATTATGTTTCCATTCTCAAAATATCACTGCTATCAGCTGTAGAGGACCACGTGCTCGCAAACCAGATGTTCCCGATAGTTATGCTCTTGCAAACAAAGCATGACGTTTCTTCTCTGCAAACAGGAAGAACAAAAGAGTCAGCCGCAAACAGCAGACTCTGGGAACTGGTTAATGTTTAAGCATCTTGAGAACTCAAAAAGTTAGGGAAAGGTCAGAAAAACAACTCATGACATAAAAACAACTCATGTCTTGTGACGTGGTAAAATTCCACAAGCATGTATAAAATAAAGCAGAGCGTGCTGCTCGGGGTGGCCGCCATGTTTGTCTTGTACTGTGTTGTCTTGTGTGTTCATTCCTTTGTTTAGGAAACACGCGGACCCCAACAATCAGCTATTGTGTACTTAATAGAATGCAGTATACCATAGATACAGCTTTTATATGTACTAGGAAACTAAAAAATTCATGTGACTCACTTTATTGCAATATTCACATGACTCACTTTATTGCAATATTCACTTTATTGCAATGGTCTGGACCCAAATCCACAATATCTCTGAGGTATACCTGTAGTCTTTTATGGATTTCTTTTTATTATGATATATTTTAGTAAATTATGTTACTTTTAGGATGCTCATAACCTAATTTTTTCCTTCAGTTTTTATACAATTCTATCTGCACATTTATTTAATGACATTTTTATATTTACCTAAAGCCGTGCATAAGCATGTAATAAAAATTTAAGGCAAAAGCATTTCTACCTCAATTATATTTTCAGAATTATTTATTTTAAAATCAATAAACATTAAATACTTTATTTGGTCAAGACTATTTGGCTTGGTCTTTAGCAGTTCAACTATAATACTCGTAGGCCTGATTTTCTTCATATTTAGACGGTTTCAGACTCACTAAACTTCTTGGATGTGTAATTATGTTTTTCACTAAATTTGGAAAGTTTTTGGTTCTTTAGTTTCACATATTTTTCTGTCCCATTCTTTTTCTCCTTTCTTTCTGGAACTCCAATTATCCATTTGATTTGTAGTACAAGTACCCACGGTTTTTTATACTTTAGTTCCATCATTTTTTCTGTCTTCTTTAGATTGAATATTTTAAAATGATCCTCAGGTTAACCGAATTTTTATGCTGTCATCGTCATGCAGCTATTGAGCCCATCATATGAATTCTTTGAATTTTAGACATTTAGTTTCAGTTCTAAAATTGTCACATCTTTCTTATAGTTTCTCAGCTGATATTTCATATCATTTTATTCATTGCAAACATATTTGTATGTATGCAAACATATTTGTACATCATTAAGCACAGTTTACCTGCTTTAAAGTCTTTGCCTGGGTTTAGCTGCTTTAAAGTCTTTGCCTGATTCTTCTTCTTCTTCTTTTTTTTTGATTGTTTGGTTTTTTTTGAGACAGAGTCTCACTCTGTTGCCCAAGCTGGAGTGCAGTGGCATGATCTCAGCTCACTGCAAACTCCGCCTCCCGGGTCTAAGTGATTCTCCTGCCTCAGCCTCCCAAATAGCTGGGATTACAGACGCACGCCACTACACCCAGCTAATTTTTGTATTTTAAATAGAGATGGGTTTTCACCATATTGGCCAGGCTGGTCTCAAACTCCTGGCCTCAAGTGATCTGCCCACCTTAGCCTCCCAAAATGCTGGGATTACAGGCATGAGCCACCATGCCCTGCCTGATTATTCTAACATCTCAATCACTATAGAGTTTGCCTTTGCTGATTATCTTTTCCTTGGAGATTAGATCACATTTTCTGGCTCTTTGTATGTCAGATCATGTTGGATTGTATCCTGGACATTGTGTTGGTTATATTCTGGAGACTGGATTTGGTTATATTCCTCTAAAGAGTGCTGATGTTTTTGTTTTAGTAGGCAGTTAATTTGGCTGGACTCAAACAAAAAAATTCTGCCTTGACTATGGTGGAAGTTCAGATCTGATTTCATACTTCTTTTAGTTGGCTTAGCATATGTATCATTCAAGGGTCAGCCAGAGATTTGGACAGAGTTTTTACACGGAGTTTTGAATTTGCCTTATCTGGCACTTCTGTTCTGATATTTTCTCTCTGGCAGCCCTGTTTACCTTGGCTGCTTCTCTTAGTTCCTCTAAACAGAAAGATGGTAGACTTTTTCTGGGTCATTTAGCCACTTTGCACTCTGCCACAGTTGTGTTTGACTTCAGCACAAAACCTCAAATAGGGGAATCTTTCTACAGTTTACTGCCTCCAAGTTTTAGCACCCCTCCAAAATCTGCCTGCTTTTTTTGACTCTGTAGAGCCATAAAGTAATTGAACTTTTAATTTTGATCAGGTTTTAGTTGTTATCTAACAGACTGTCTGTCTATTAGGTACTTTATCTTGATAGTAGAGACAAAACTGGCAATTTTAGATATTTTGAATAGAAAGAAATGGTATACTGATTACTTATGAGAAGCTCCCCAGTCTAGGATAAATACATTATATTTTACATGGCCCCAAATAACACAAAACATTCATAAATCCATATATTAACTTTTAAAATACTTCTACTTTTGGTCTTACCATTAATTCATTGCCTAAATGAATTCTCTGGACATGTGTTTACTCACTATGAAAATGAAGGCGATACAAGCTGGGTACAGTGATGCACACCTATAGTACTAGCCACTCAGGAGGCTGAGACAGGAGGATCACTTAAGTCCGGAAGTTTGAGGCCAGCCTGGGCAACATAACCAGACCCTGTCTCTGTAAAAAATAAAAAAAGATTAATATTCAAGATCCCTTCAAGGTTCTGTGACTCTAAAGGTAGTAGATTCATTTGAGTTTCGTATATATGTGATGTCATTTTACACAATACACACACATGCACATATACACTTGGTTTTGTGTATATGTGCCACTATTATTAATGTATTTTGAAAATCATAATGTTTCAATTAAATACCAACACTTTAACTATAAGGCTTGCACTATTTAACTTGATATAATAGATAGCTTCCTGAAAGTATTAAATGTAATAATACCAAATAATATTTAGAGTTCATAATGGATGATTGACATTCATAGGAATTGTGTGGATTGTTTTCTGTAAAGATCGTGTTTGTTATGATAGTCACTTTCTAATTTAACTTTTCACTTTTTTATTGTTATTTTTTTGAGATAGAGTCTCACTGTGTTGCCCAGGTTGGAGTGCAGTGGTGTGATTTTGGCTCACTGCAACCTCTGCCTCTTGGGTTCAAGTGATTCTCCCAAGTAGCTGGGATTACAGCTGCCCGACACCACAACTAGCTAATTTTTGTATTTTTAGTAGAGGCAGGGTTTCACCATGTCAGCTGGTCTCGAACTCCTGGTCTCAAGTGATCTGCCCACTTTGGCCTCCCAAAGTGCTGAGATTATAGACCTGACCCACTACACCCAGACTAAATTAACTTTTATATAAATCTATATTCCCACGAAAAGAATAAAGTATGCGTGCTTCATGCTAGAAATATTAAAAATAATATCATTTATTGCCATAATTTGCGGTAGCAATAATCTATAACTTTTATTAATAGAATTATTAGCTTTTACCAAGAGAAGACTTTTGTTAATGTACATATATACATTTAATTAATTAATATATATAAAAAAGAACCTAAAAAATTTAAAACTTAACATTTTAAGTCTTTCACCCACCTAAAAAGTTTATACAAATATTATTATGATTTCAGATTTATTTTAAATTAAATTATGACTTGTCCTATTTTATTACTGCTTTATTTGTTAATATTTGCTTAAGCCTTCATTTTCAATTCTATGCTGATGGTGCAATTCTTTTAATTTTATTTTAAGTTCCGGGATACATGTGGAGGACGTACAGGTTTGTTACACAGGTAAACGTGTGTCATGATGGTTTGCTGCCACTATCAACCCATCATCTAGGTATTAAGCCCTGTATGAATTAGCTATTTATTCTGATGCTCTCTCTCCCCCTGCCCCCTCAGTTCTTTATATGAGCAGAGCAGTCACTGCTATACTTCAGTGTAATGTAATTCCCTCTTTATGCGCATTCTATTTCAATATATAGCCTTTGATTTATCTTGTCGTGGAGGCTTTTCTTTTCAGTCTTGTAGCAACTACTCTAATATGCAATCAAATTTGACTCCTTTTAAAACAAGCCCAAAACCATTTTGATGTCAATATAGTTGTTGCAGGGCATGGTAGCCGTTAAAAGTGCTTTTTGGTGTGTCTGGTTTTGTAACTGATTTGTTATATACAATCTTGTTTGGGTTATTTGTTTGTGTTATACTAATTGTCTTAATACTGCCTACAATTATTCCTTCTTTTTCCTCATAAAACGTATAGGATATATGTGTGAAAGTTGAGGACCTATAAATTGAATAGTCAACTTTAAAAAGAGGTTTTGAGGCTGGGCGTGGTGCCTTACACCTGTAATCCCAGCACTTTGGGAGGCTGAGGTGGGCAGATCACTTGAGGTCAGGAGTTTGAGACCAGCCTGGCCAACACGGTAAAACCCTGTCTCTACTAAAAATATAAAAACTAGCTGGGCGTAGTGGCATGCGTCTGTAGTCCCAGCTACTCAGGAGGCTGAGGCAGGAGCATCACTTGAACCCGGGAGGCAGAGGTTGCAGTGAGACAAAATTATGCCACTGCATTCCACCCTGGGTGACAGAGAGAGACTCCATCTAAAAAAAAAGAACAATAAAAAATAAAATAAATAAAAAGAGGTTTTGTTTTCAAACTTTAAAATGATCTAAACCTATTGATATTAGCACGTTCTTTATTAAGTTTTCCATTCAATTTTGTCAAATATGGGCAAAATATATTAAAATATTCAAATAGTTGCACAAACACCACATTGCAAGGATGGTAATGCTGACAAAATAGAACTTATGCTTTCATGAGGTACATATGTATAATTTTAATGAGTGTGGCATACTAAAAGGCATAGGCCTATTGATGTGTGGCATTTATACATTAAAAATTTAAGTTTAAAGCTGTATTTTGTTTCTAAAATAGTTGAGAATAGTTTAAAGAAATTAAACATTTTGTCATATTATTTAAATTATTTTATTATAATCCATGCTTTAGGTATACCTTGATCCAAATGCTCAAATAATGTCCTGGGGTCAGTTTCTTCATCTGTCTCTCTGTACTTCTGTCTCTCATGTCTGTGTTTCTCTGTTGACTTCATCTTAGCCAAGTTCTCTCCATATAATGAGAAAGATGGATCCTAACTTCTCCACGTTTACCTGGTTTTCAAGCTCAACCCCTTACAAAAAGTCAGACCCCACTCTATTCCCATCTCCCTCACTAAGCAAGAACCTTGATTATTCCTGCTCCCTCACATGCAACCTTTGGGGCAGGGAAGTGACCTCTTAATTGACAACACTACCAGAATCATGGACCTAAAAGAGAGGCAGTTTCTAAAAAGAAGAAATACGGACAGACAAAAAAGTAACATTTTTATATTCTTGAATTAGCTCTTGTCCAAAAAAAAAAAAAAAAAAAAAAAAAAAAAAAAAAAAAAAAACTGTTTACCATTATTCTAGACTGTTTGTTTTCTGAGATAGCAAGAAACAACACAGTTCCTTTCAACACCAGGCAACTATGTTATATCACAAACACGTTTGCCTCTTTTGAAATGTTGGATGTGGTCTTCGTATTTGAGAGAAGACAATACTGCTGACCAAAGGGGTGGATTACCTTAGGAAAGTACTATTGAAATCTCACATAATTCTCATATTTTTGCTTTGAAGTTGTATATATTCCAAATTAAGAAGAACTAAATACTTTAAGGAACCTATGGGATAAAACATAGGAATAGTTCTATGTGTCTGGGAAAAGTTCTAAAATTGGTTCGTTATGCTTAAAATAACAAATAATCAATTGAAATGGTGTCACATGACAGCCAGAAAATATTAAAATGCATTCAGAACATCCCCATGAAAGCTCACATATTTAGAACACACATTTCTCATGCCATGTCAGCCTTAGTTATGCACTTATACCGTTTTCATTTCTCTGATGCTGGGTTCTTGATCAAGTTTCTGCTTCTGTTCTGTGTCTAGAATAATCCATGTATGTGTCGCAATACTGTGAACCCAGTTGAAAAAGTCAGTTTATAAACTTAACCATGGAAATCTTGGGTTTGAAACCTATCTATCATTTAGTTAAAAGAGGATTAGCTAAATATTGTGTTACTTTTCTTCTTCACTTTATAAAATTTTTAAAAGGGGACGTGAGAGCATAAACCTTCAAAGACCTACAGGTAAAATGTACCCTGCATTGAAAATGTTTCTCTAAATAAACATTTTCTAATATTATAATTTTATATTAGAGTTTTTGTCTATTTGGACGATTTAGAATAGAAACTTTAAATTGCTCTGGAGGGGAAAGTAGAACTGCCTAGTTAACCCATATAATCATGAGAGATAATACATGTTATTTTAAGTTCATAGTTTTTAGTTGGGTGCTATATGCATCAATAGATAACCAAAAACAACTTAAAAGTATTTTCCTCCTTAACAAATTTGATTTCTCTCACTTATGTATTTTTATTTTTATTGGCTAGTACTGGCAAGAAAATTGTTGAATAAGTATGGTTGTTGCAGGTATCCTACTTATTCCTTTTTTTTTTTTTTTTTAGATGGAGTCTCGCTCTGTCGCCCAGGCTGGAGTGCAGTGGCGTGATCTTGGCTCACTGCAACCTCTGCCTCCCGGGTTCAAGTGACTCTCCCGCCTCAGCCTCCTGAGTAGCTGGGATTACAGGCACCCGTCACCACACCCGGCTAATTTTTGTATTTTTAGTAGAGACAGGGTTTCACCATGTTGGTCAGGCTAGTCTTGAACTCCTGACCTCATGATCCACCCACCTCAGCCTCTCAAAGTGCTGAGATTACAGGTGTGAGCCACTGCACCTGGCCACTTATTCCTGACTTTAATGAAGATGCTTTCAGTTTTCTTTTTAATTACATCTCAGGCTTTTATACTGCTAATAGCTTTTGTTATACTATTTATCTTATTGAGTTTTTCTTCAAAAGCAAATATTGCTTTTTTCAAATGTCTTATTATCCTCGTTAATGGAGATAACTACAGCAGATACTATTTGATGCTCCTGATATCTATCATCTCTTTTTACCTTTATTACTAGAGTCCACTAATTTTAGTTGGGGCCATAATTTCTTCAAAACTAAGGTACCACTGTTTATTAAGCAATTGCTTATGCTTAATCTATTTTAGGAGAGAGAAGTAAACTTATTTTATGTAAGCCACTGTTATTTAAAGTTTTTATTACCAACAAGTGAAGTTTTTGTGAGTTATCTCTTCTGTTTTCAGTTTTTTATTTATATTATTAGATTTTTGAACATTAAAACATCCTTATAGTATAGAAGGTCCTGGAATAATGGCATTTTGTTCATCGTTGTTTCATTATAACACTGATAGGAAAAAAAAAATAGTTCCCAGCAGTGGCCACTGTCTGTGTGGAGGCTGCACGTTCTCCCCATGGCTGCACAGGTTTTCTACTCAGCTTCCTCCCACATCCCAAAGATGTGCAGCTTAGGTGAATCTGCATGTCTACATGATTCCAGAGGAGTGAGTGTGTGTGTGGGTGTCAGTGTGCCCTGCTGTAGGAGAGGGTCCTGGTCAGGGCTGGTTCCCGCCTTGCACCCTGAGCTGCTGAGATAGGCTCTGGCCACTCGCCACCTTGAACTGGAATAAGTGGGTAAAAAATGATCTTACTTGTTTGTATTAATCTTTTTTAAATATATGTGTAACTCATTTTTATATTAATGTTTAATATTAGAAATGTTTTGGGTCTTGTTTTAGAAGTTTGGTGCTGTTTTTTGACCAGAAATATGTAGTAAGAACTTAATTCTTGTTTATCTCAATTAGCCTGTGGTTAAATTGGTTGTTCGAAGTCCTTTTGCTTAAAGTCATGGTTTCCAAGACCCGATTGATTATGCTAAATGAGAACTTACTGTACTAGATAATCCAACCCCCCTCAATCGTACTCTGATATATTCTTGTCATGCCTTGATGGATTCTGTTTTCTAATATGTTATTCGGGATTGTTTGGGTGACATCAGTCACTAGTTTTTGCATGTGTGAAATCTATTTTAAGCATTGGCGTCAATTACATGAACACTTTATAAAGGAGTTAGAAGACTTTCTTTCTTTACTATATGCTAAAATAATTTAAATAGCATGAGACAATTTGTTCCTCACAGAATTCATTTTTGAAACTGTATGGTCTGGTACTTTTGGAGTATTTAATAATACTATTAAATACTATTTAATAATTTTATTCATCATATGGTAATTGCTTTGTTCAGAATTTCTACGTCTTCTCAAATCATTTTAGGTAAATTCATGAAAAGATAATTGACTATCTTAAGCAAAATATTAACAAGGTATTGTGAGATTATAAAATATGTAGAATTCAAATATAATTTATAAAGTATAAAAGAGGAAATCAAAGTATGCTGTTTTAAGTTTCTTATAATATACATAATACAAAATTATTTAGGCAAAATATGATGTTAAAGATATCTCTTGAAAAACCTAGAAGAAAAACTAAAAATAAAAATATGTTTTATTTTTTTAGAGACAGGATCTTGCTGTGTCACCCAGGCTGTAGTGCAGTGGTGCCATCATAGCTCACTGCAATCTTGACTTCCTGTATTTAAGTAATCCTCCTTCCTCAGCCTCCCAAAAAACTGGGATTACAAGCAGCGCCACCATGGGTGGCTAATATTTTAAACATTTTTTGTAGAGATGAGGACTGGCTTTGATGCTCAGGCCAATTTCAAACTCCTGGTCTCAAGCGATCCTTCTGCCTTGGCCTCCCAAACTGTTGAGATTACAGGTGTGAGCCACCATGCCCTACTCTAATACTTTTTTTTTTTTTTTTAATAAAAAAGGCAAAACTGAAAAGCTAATACTGGAGGTAGATTAACATCATAAAAATACTCAATCCAAAAGAAGGCAGATAAAGAAAAAAATTGAAAGAACAGATAACAAAAAGAGAGTATAGCAAAATGGAGGCTACCTCCTCCTATCCTGCTGCGCCAAATGTGAGGCAGTTTGTGTGTGAGGAACTTGTCACATTTTTTATTCAACTCAGTAGGTTGCCTTGTAACCTCAGCTGATAGGTTCAAGAAAAGTATTTTTTTAGATTATCCAGCTGTATCTCATGTTTAGTATGAGAGAAACTTTATCTTGTGACTTCCTATATCCTAAAGAAAAGTGGAATAGTTGCAATAGTTTCTGTCTTTTGAACAGTCTACTTATGACATTATTTGGTTTACAGACATTGCTATTATACTTCCATTTTGAATTTTACCCTCTGGTTTTAGAAAATAAACTTCTCTACTTATTCCAAATCTACTTATTAGTGATTTGGAACCTAAATTCAATCCTGTCTCATATGAAAATTGTGACCTTTGCTTTCTCTTTACATGTATTCACCTGGAAAACTTTTGCTCATCCTTCTATTTTTCCCTCTGAACTTCTTTATTTCAGGTGTCTCCTTTTTTACACTACAGAGTTAGGTATCACTTTCTATTAATGGCTGAGTTAACTTATTTATACTTATGATGAATGATAGATGTAGTCTTAGTTGTCATGTTAAGTTTTACTCTTTGCTTTTACTCCTGTTAAAAATCTTTCATGTAGGCTCCCCTTTATACACATGTTTATTTATTTCTCCTAATAATTAGAAAGTTTCTAATTTTTGTTCTAATGAGTATCTTTATGACAATAACATCATATAATTCACTAATCTTCTATTTCCCCATTTCTTTAAACATACCTAAGTTGTTATCATAAGCAATGATAAAGATGTTTCTTTTTTGCTTCTCCGTTCCCTCTCCTGTATCATTTGACTTGGGTTGATTATCTTATCTTTCAAGCTATTAACCACTGTCTCTATAATTATATCTTTACTAATGATTTGTTAGCTTTCAGTGATGTGCTTTGATCTGCAGCTATTAAAGACAAGGAAATAGGAAAGCTTATACTACTTCTCATCTTCTTTCCCCCTGCCTTTTACATTTTTGTTAGTTACATATTTCTATACTGCAAGAGCTTATGATGCTTGTACTTCCCTATAACTCTAATCCTACGTATTTTTTTAACCTCTTAGTCCTCAATGTTAAGAGAGCAAATGCTGTCATCAATCATCTTTTCTATAACTGTTCTTATTCTTGTGATTACTCAAGAAGGACCCATGGGGACAATATTTTCTGAGTTCTTACAGTTTTAGTAGATCGCTTTATTTTTAAAATCATACTTTGACTGGGTATAAAATTCTTAGGTTCCCCACCTTCCACCCACTTTCTTTTCCTAAGGATGTTGTAGGATTCCTATGCAATGTCTAGCTTTGAATTTCTCTATGGAAAAGCCTGAGTACACTGTGATACCCCACTCCATCCCTTGATGTTTTGTTATCCAAATATTCATTTCATTTTCATTAGAATTCTGTAAGCTTTCTAGGACGTGTCTTATTTATTATTATTATTATTACGATTTTTTAGAAATGGAGTCTGGCTCTGTTACCAGGCTGGAGTGCAGTGGTGCAGTCTTGACTCACTGCAACCTCCACCTCCCAGGTTCAAGCAATTCTCCTGTCTCAACCTCCTGAGTAGCTGGGACTATGGGAGCACTCTACCACACCTGGGTAATTTTTTTTTGTATTTTAGTAGAGATGGGGTTTCACCGTGTTGCCCAGCCTAGTCTTGAACTCCTAAGCTTAGACAATCCACCTGCCTCGGCCTCCCCAAGTGCTAAGATTGCAGGCATGAGCCACCGAGCCTGGCCTATTATTTTGAATACATATTTTTTTGACAAAGCTTGCTCTTTCACTGTATGAATCCAAATCTTTTATTTCAGTAAAATATTCTTAAACTACTGTAAATTACTTGTTTAAAAAAATTTTTTTAGGGAGCACTCTGTTCAAATCTTGGGTCAGTTTGCCTCTAGTTCATTTTACTTTTTAATTTCCATTTCATTTCCTTACTTTTCTTATTTCTTTTATGTGTTTTATTGTGTTTTCTGCATTTTTTCTCCATTGTGCTTCTTCTGATTTTGCCTTTATTTTCTTGATGGTTTTGTTGTTTTTCTCTTTCACCTTATAGCTGAATTTATATTTTATCTCTTCCTATTGTCTTATGATCTCTTCCTTGAGTTTTTAAATATCTTTTTCATCCTCTTTCTTCATAGGAGACATTGCTTGATTGAACTTCTAAAATTTCTGGTAGATAATTTGGTCCCAATTTTTCTGCTACAATAGAACTTCTTTTTTTGAATATTCTTCATTTGTAAGATATTTCTCTTGTTTGTTTCCTCCTTTTCCTTGCAATATATTTGTGTGGCTCTGGTGATGTTTCCTTGTTTCATTATTTATGATTAAAGTGGATGAATTTATCCAAGGTAGGTTTATCTTCAGGAGTTTTGTGTATGAGATTTCAGGGCTATATTCCATGTTAGCAGAATTATCCTGGGGTCTGACCCAGAATTTTGTATATGAATTTGTCTAATCTTTAATTTTCTCAAGACAATGAGAATAGGCACAATGGAAGTTTTTCACAGTGCCAAATTTCGGCTCTCACTACTTCCTTCTGCAAATACAGTTAATATGCATAATTCCTGGTTTATTGCCATCTTTTTTATTCTCAGAAGTAAACCAGGTCCAGGGGAGTTCCTGTCTCCAGTACATGAATCCTATTCCCATTGTTTTCAACAAAGCATTTGGATTTTGCACCCCAGAGAGTGTCCTTGTCTTTTAAGAGGTGTATTTTGTTGACTCTTTCTTAGATCTGAAGCTATAATGTTTTGTCTCCTATCCCTTCTGCATACATCTCTGCTTGATCGCCACTCTTACAGGAACCCTACACTTACTTTTTAGTTTATGGTTTTAGGTACTACTTTTGCCCCAAAAAGGGAGTTTATTACATCTCTTTCTCTGGTCATTTCCAGGAAGAAAATGAGAAAATACCGACTTTACAATATCACTTGTATTTTTTATGTCAATTCATTTGAGATATTATATTAACACTGTAGAAGTTACCTCTCCAGTTGAGACTATTAAAACATATTTCAGGAAATATACTTTTCAAACACAATTCCATTTGAATTTCTATTTGTTTTTGCCTGTTTAAGAAACTCTCAGTTAGTTATATCTCTGATCTCTCACTACTGTTTTTTAGTTTTCTTAAGTCACAATTGCTTTTTGGTTTTCTTGACCAGTCAAATATTTAGAATAAAATATATAATAAGTGAATTTAGTCAACACGGTAACTACATTTAATTGTAACAAATTATATCTCAACTATTGTGGGAAAATTTCTCTGCAGGGTGCATATTTAAAACCTGTACTTCCATGTATTACACATTAATACTCCTACAATTGCCCAACAGATTTTCATTCATCAGTTGAATGGACAACTGAGGTACTCATTTTCTGGATCTGCTTGCAGGCTAATAGTTTATTTTGACAGCATTGCCATCTTATGCAGGAATGTTTTGACAATTGTGTAAACAACTTACTGCATTTTGTTCTATTTTATAAAATCCAACAAGAAACAGAAGAATTAAAGTGCTAAACTAGTGACTTTAGAGGTAATACATAAAGTCCCTATTTCAAAATTAAGCTTTCAATAACTTGAGACCAAAAGAATCTGGCCTAAATGAGAGGAAATTGACATACAGTTTGACATGAGGCTAAAAATAAGGTAAGAAGGCAAAATGTATGATGTCAATTCCTGTTCATTTTTGTCTGTGGTTCAGAAATTTGGCTTTTAAGCATTTTAGCATGAGGGAGATTTTTTGGATTCCTTTAGTAATACGGGAGAAAATTTTCTGGGTGAGTTCTGTTTAGATCTACTATTAAGCACTATTATAAACTCTCTATAATTCTGCATTATTTCATCTACTAATCAGAAACACCAATGATAATCAGAATTTCTATTTTATGTTTAAGAGTTGTAATTTTACTTTGTCTCGATTTGCTTTCAACAGTCATGCAGTTTTTGTTAGTCTGATCTATTTATGCTGAACAGAGAGAGGATTCCAGAAATACCCTGGGTGCCGAGATGCTGAGAAAAGCTTAGTTCTGTCTTAAAATCTCTCAGTGCCCATAGGTGCGAACTTTATAAGATGCTGATTAGGTCTGGTGTAGATCCTAGATAAATACTTTACAAAAAATGTAAAGAATGTGAACCGCATTTGAGAATCATTGATTTAAACCTTAGCCTCTAACTTGAATTAGTTAACAGTTTCAAAGGAGCTCCTTCTAGCCCAGAAACATCTTATTCTTAAGAGGTAAATGAGCTCATGACTTATTTCTTCAAATTAGGGGATGAGAATTAGAGTGGTGAAAGAACTAAGGCTAACACCATTAAATAAGCAATTGAAAACAGCTGATTTTTCTAACCAGGCAGTAAAGAATCTCTTTTTCTTGTGGGGTCTCAAGCCACAGAAGCCATGTCTTTGAAAAAAGGGTCTTTTGTATCAGAAGGACTCCGCTCCTTTTACTTCATCCTTTTCAGGATTGCGGATTGTGGTTGGGGAAGGTGGACTTTGAGCTTTTGGATGCAGAATTGATGGGAAATTTAAAAGCCTCATGGAAAATGTAAAAGAAAGGAAGATATTTAAGAACTTCAACTGGGGCCAGGCGCAGTGGCTCACGCCTGTAAGCTCAGTACTTTGGGAGGCCGAGGCGGGCGGAGCACGAGGTCAGGAGATCGAGACCATATTGGCTAAGACGGTGAAAACCCGTCTCTACTAAAAAAATACAAAAAAATTAGCTGAGCCTGGTGGCGGGTGCCTGTAGTCCCAGCTACTCGGGAGGCAGAGGCAAGAGAATGGAGTGAACCCGGGAGGCGGAGCTTGCAGTGAGCCGAGATCGCCCCACTGCCCTCCAGCCTGGGCGACAGAGCAAGACTCTGTCTCCAAAAAACCCAGAAGTTCAGCTGAAATTTACACTTTCTCTCTTGACAGATCCTGAATGACTGGGTTGAAAGCAATCTTCAAACTATTAATTTTAATTTTGTCTATGGGAAATAATTTTTGAACTGCAGCTATAGCCATTTTTGTTGATTCTGTTTTTTGGGCAATTGTTTCTTAATTATATTTGGTGATTTGCTTTTTCTATTAGATGACATGGTAATTGCACATTTTACCAAGTAATTATGCAAATTTCTATTTCTGACATAATATGAAGAAAAAACTATATATCTGAATGAAACTGGTTTCACAAATGGGCTTAAGCAAACTTAGTATCTCAATTATTTTAATTAAGAGAACTGTATAAAAAGTTTCAAATATTTTGTTTAGTGAGATTTCAGGATAATGAACAAAAAGACATAATTGAAAATAGGTTCCTTTTAATCTTATGATTGAAGCAGGGAGTATTTATTCTAAACCATTGACTGCCCACTGGAATCATGCTGGAGGCATTTAAGCAAATACCAATATCCATTTGGGAATTTCACCTGTGCATCAGTATTTTTCAAAAGCTCCCCAGGTAACTTTAATGGCCATCCAGTGTTCACAACCACTGAAGAAGGCTACCCTTAAGTAGACTCATCTAAATATTTATTAAGCCTGATATGGCTAAAAATGAGATAGGAATTATGATATAAGTGTATTCCATAATTGAAGTAAGCCTTAGTTACTGTACTTAAGGAGCTTATATTGCACTAGAAAAGATTAAAATGAAACAAATTTTAAAATTTCAGAAAGTGACATCATTAAAACCTAACTGTGGCAGAGAATTTGTTCTAAAGATGTCCTGAGAAGAAAGAAATCATGGAAGAGTAATGATTAAAGAACTACAAGAAGCCAGGCCTCAGTCTGGGCTTCTAAGTGTGGTAGCTATGGTAGCCAGCCCCCAAGATGACTCCTAGGAAGCCCCACCTCCTGGTATTCACTTTCTTGTGTGACTTTTCTCTTATCCTCTCTCTCACTCTCTTTTTTTCTTTCTCATTAAAAATTATTTTCTCTCTCTTACTCTCTCCTCCCCTTTCTCTCTCCATCTCTCTCTCTCATTAATAAGTCTGGAGGAAGCCAGATGTGAGGACACTTGGGAAGCTTATGGAGAGGCCATGTGGTGAGGAATGGAGGCCTTGGCCAACAGCCAGTAACCATGTGAGTGAGCTTTAAGGGGATTCCTTAACACCAGTCAAGGCTAGAGATGACTATAGCATCAGCTCCCAGCTTGCCTGCCACCTCATGAGAGATGGAATGAAAATTCAGGCCAAGAATGGAAAACAAGGCGTTGGGAAGACCACCATGAGCAAAGGAATGAAGTGGGGCTGAAATGCTATGTTGTCATATTCTGGCTGGAAACACAGGTATATTGGCTAAGAAGTGTGGCGTGGAGGAGTGTGGGGAACGTAGAATATCGAGGTTATTGAAAAATGTACTAAGCACTTAATGTGAGAGGCAATAAGGAGCCATTGGGCATTTGTTTTATTTTCCCTCTCTAAAGTTTGGAAACTTATTTTTTGAAAACACCATAATTCAAATACAGAAAAATATTGTCTATAAATTAGCAAGAGGAAAACCAGACCATTGATTTGTATGGAAATAGATGAGCACTACTCTTGTGAAAAAATGTTTTGGTGGACTGACCTCCTTGGAGCAAAGGGTTGGAATAGAAAAGGAGAGATTTGATATATGAGATGAAATTTATCCATCACTAGTAAACACTGAAACCAACAACAAATTTATATACCATAGATCAATAATAACCTGACCTTCAATCTAAACATATCTAAATATGTATGAGATAGAGAGCAAAATCTGTTTTTTAAAATTAAGACTTCATTTCCAATGTTGGCTCAATGTGATTTCAAATATATTAAAACTTATCACATGAACAAAAATTAATTGAGTGTCTTATACATTTTTCACACAGTCACTTATTTCCTACAAAGCATATAAATACTAAATTGAAAGTCCAAGGGAGTAGTTTTTCATTTTTTTATGATGTTGTAATAGGAGCAGGAAAGAATTTTATGAATGAAAATTCACCTGGTTTAAGTACAAGCTCATAGCTGTCTTTTTGCTGTTAGAATGTTTTCCTAAGGAATTTTGCCTTAGACAAGTCTCTGCTTTTAGAATAAATCAGATCAACCTCAATTTTATCAATGTTTTGCTTTTGGCCCACTGTTTATTTTGCAAGTAAAACTCAAAATCAACAGTTGGGTCTAGGGTGAACATTAAGGAAACTGTGCCCACAGTACAGGGTCTGCATAAACCACCTTTGGGGAATAATTTACTTTTTCTTTTCCACATTTATTCAGAAAACAAGATAGAGCATCTTCTTAAGTCAAAACAATTGTTTCCATTTTAAAGCAATGAACAGTTAGTATATACATTTCAGAAAACCAGAAAAAATAAGTTATTTTTAACAGTGTATTGTAACACCAACAAACAGAACATATCACTACTACATTTTTCTTTCTTTACTTCTATATTTTTTTTCCCTGTAGGCTTAAAGGGTTTTTAACATTTAAGTTTTAGACAATCTGAGTTTCCATCTCACTGTGGAGGAAAATGCAGTGTGCAACCTAGTATCTTTAAGGATCCTATGGGACTTATTTCTTATAATTATATCTAGTTTGAATTTTTGGGTTCGACGGATTTTTTTAACTTATTCGTCTCTGACCTCTCTTTTCTTTCTCTTGTTGGCCCAATATAGAACAGAACCCTCTGTTTTTAATTCTTCAAAATATAGTCCAAACAAGACAGTTATCAAAGGTAGCTATGCGTAATAGACTTTTACTGTTGATTTGGTGAGTAGTCACACTGAGTAATAACACTACAGATAAGATTAATATTAGACATTGATGTTCTTAAGAGTTTCCGGTGGCTCACACCTGTAATCCCAGCACTTTGGGAGGCCGAGGCGGGCAGATCATGAGGTCAGGAGATTGAGACCATCCTGGCTAATACGGTGAAACTCTGTCTCTACTAAAAAAATACAAAAATATTAGCCGGACGTGGTGGCGGGCGCCTATACTCCCAGCTACTTGGGAGACTGAGGCAGGAGAATGGCGTGAACCCATGAGGCGGAGCTTGCAATGAGCCGAGATCATGCCACTGCACTCCAGCCTGGGGGACAGAACAAGACTCTGTCTCAAACAAAAAAAAAAAAAAAAAAGTTCCTTGGCTATTTGTACTATTGAGAATTTCTCATTTTGTGACTTCTTTTTGATGGTGGTCTTCCATCTTCTTTCATCTCTAGGCTTCCCCAGCCCCTCTCTTATGCCTGTCCCTGGAAACTAAAAGTTCTTCCCAATTTCTTGCGCAGAGCAATTCAGTGCTGTCCTTGTTTACCCTTATCTCATAACTGGCCACATCTTAAGACCTATCTTTCCCCAACTGCCATGACCCTTCAGAGGTTTTTTGGCTTGTTTTGTTTTTGCTAATCAAAAAAGAGTTCTCTCCTAAGAGGAACTGACCTGCAGTATTTAACCAACTCCTTCCACCCTCATCCTAGCCCTCTCTGGTAGTGTGGATCAGTTCAGAGCATAGTCCTAAATCTTTAAACAGGATGAGTCAAGCAATGGTACTAGTACTTGTGTGGTATTCTCTCCTGCATTTTTTAAACCTTCTGATAATCTGGTAATTACCTGTCATTTCTGTTGATGGAATTAGATGATTGGGATCCCAACACGATGCATCTGTCAGCAGCATTGATTCATCATCACTGTATGCCAAGGTTTTCCCTGGTGTGAGAAATTGAGGATTAATTAGTCAGTGGCTTTCACTCCTCCCCCTCTTCTGTTTTTTAATTCTCTCTGTATTCTAGCTCTGTGTTCCTGCCACCTGTTTTATTCTCTAAAAGGGACATCATGGTATAGGGGGTGAGAGTCAGGAGAATTGGAGATAGTGTAAAAAAAATTTTTCTTTCCTTTAGGCATTAATCTGACCTCCATTTTGTTTAGAGGTCTTCTTAATTGTGAGTGTTCAGTTAGGACTTTCTTCCCCCTTTTATCCTATAAATCCTCAGAGCCAAGCATACCTCTGTGACTTCTACTGGCCTTTCCAGTACTGCACCTGACTAGATTATGTTTTATTCTCTTTATATACAAAGGATAGGACTTATACTTAGAGAGGTAGATACAGGGATTATGGTCCCTAAGCAATGCATGCTCAATTACAAATATTAAATTGAGCACAGAACAGTGAACTCTATCTACAAACAGTACCAGTAAGAGATCAGTGTTCAGAGTCTGAATGTTCATTTGTCTCACAGGGCCTGCACAAAGACTGCAGGCAAAACTTTCCTTAAATATCTTAAATAGGATTTGGACTTGGCTCTCCTCCTCTTATGGCTAATAAACATCATCGTCCTCATCACCATTGTCATTGTCATCTCTCACCATGCCTACTCTCCTCCCTCCCTAAAGCGCACTCTTTCTCTTCCCCCTCCCTTGCCTGGAGCTAAGTGGACAAGAAATGCAGCACAGAACTCTGAGAGAGCTCAAGGCAAAAAGGGTGTCAGGACCCAGTAGGTGGAGAGAATTGAAGTCACACAACAGGTGATAATCAGGGGCGAGTGTGGAGAAAGCAGGGTCATGGGTTGCTGAGTGGGGAGAAGGAGAAGTTCCAGAAGTGTCAGAAAAGAAACAATCCAATTAAGTAGGAGTAATGTTGTATTTAATAATACACTCTGGGTCAGGTGTGGTGGCTCACTCCTGTAATCCCAGCACTTTGGAAGACCAAGGCAGGTGGATCACTTGAGGTCAGGAGTTCGAGACCAGCCTAGAAAACATGGTGAAACCCCGTCTCTACTAAAAATACAAAAATTATCTGGGTGTGGTGGTGGGTGCCTGTAATCCCAGCTATTCGGGAGGCTGAGTGGGGAGAATCGCTTAAGCCTGGGAGGGAGAGGTTGCTGTAAGCCGAGATTGTGCCACTGCACTCCCACCTGGGCAAGACAGCAAGACTCTGTCTCAAAAAAAGAAAAATATACTCTGATTCATGTCAACAGTGTTCTCCTAACTCTAATTAGTAATGGGTAAAAAGAAACTACACCCAAAGTGCTGATCTCTAAAATTATTTTAATGTAGATTAAATTTATATATGATTAAATATCTTATGTACATTAATTAGAGATATATGTATACAATTCAACCATAATCCTCAAATTTTATTTCCACTTCTCATTCCAATTCATCTGCACTACTTTTTTTTTTTTTTTAAGCACAAATAGAACAATAACTTGTCAATACTTCTCTTGTTCTTCTATGACTCGGATGAGGATACAGACTGCAGCAAAATGGTCACCATCCGAATCAACTTGAGGACAAAAAAGAAGCTAGGATTACAAATTTTGGCAATTCAAATACAGAATAATAGGTTCCTGAAGTATGATTATTCACTGTCTTTCCAAGGAGGCTCCAGGTTCAGAGTAGTTGCATTTAAACTCTGGTTCCACCACTTGCAAACAAGTCCTTGGAACTTGGGGAAGTTAACCATGCTCAGCCATACTTTCCTCATCCTTAAGACAGAGATAATAACATGACCTACCTCATATAGGGATGTTGTGAAGAATGGCATAATACACGTGAAGCACATACGTGGCACACATTAAACTCTGGATAAATATGAACCATTACTGTAACATATGCAGGTGATTAAATAAGGGCTGGCTACCACAATGTTCTCAGATACTCAAGCCAAAGATGTGGGAGGGGGGCGTCTTTAACCCTACCTTTCCTCTCATCACCACAGCACATCTGTGACAAAGTCCTGTCTTTCTTAATTTTAAAATAAATCCTAAATCCATATTCTTCTCTCCGACTCCACTGTAACTGCTGATACCCAGGGCACCATCATCCTTTCTGGCTGATGGCATCAGCCTCTCACAGGTCCCAGCTCCCAGTCTCCTCCCTCTCTAGTCCACTCTCCAAACTGCAGCCAGAGCTAACTTATAAAGTTACAAATCCTATCAAGTGGGGGCACTTGTAAACTGTCCTCTGTTTCTCTTTGTTTTTAGAATAAAACCAGACTCAGTCCCACAACCTTCAGGGTCTGGCTTAATTTGACTCCTGTCTCCCTTATTCACTTCATCTTATTCCACTTTCGTCCTTGCTTGCTTATTATGTTCAGCCACGATGTCCACATTTTAGTTCCTTATCAACATCAACCCTTTCTCCAGACACTCACTCTTCTCTCAGCCTGCACTGTTCTGTCTCTCATTCTTTTTTTAAATTTATTTATTTACTTATTAAAACTTTTTAATTTTTAATTTATTTTTAATTTTCAATGTAAAATATTTTATTTTTAATTTTAAATACATAGTAGATAGACGTATTTATGGGGTACATGAGATGTTTTGTCTCCCATCCTCTTAATGGCTGGCTTATTACTATCCTATAGACCTCAGTTCAAACTCTGCCTTCTAGAGAAGGCTCTGTCTCTCCTGCCCAAGGGGGCCTCTTTATTAATTGGTAATCTCATCCCCTGGCTTATTTCCTCTGTAGCTTTCATCACAACCTGTAATTATCATCTGTATTTTTTGTTGTCTACATCTATGAACAATGACATCAAACACAGTTGTGTGTGGCATTCTCAACAAAGGGTTACCTGTTTTATAGTAGATGTTGGGAAAACAAATTTTAGCGAGACAAGTTTTATATTCTCTCCAGGATATCAAGGAACTTGAGGTGTACTGGAAGCCCTGTAGAAGTGGAAGTGGTAACAACACCGTACAAAATGCTATCATGGAGCCATGCACAAGCTACTAACTTTGTCTGGTGTTGGGGGATCGGGGAAGGAAGGTTCTAAATGAAGTGTCATTTCGGGTAGGCTTCACTGAAGAATGAGAAGGAATTATCTCAAGAAGTAGGGAGGAAAGGACATGCTTAAGCACTTCCCTGCCCCTAAAAATATCAAAGACACATTGACTCAGCAGAGCACGTCACACACAGAAATCGTGAGGGGTCTCAAGGGAGTAAGGTGTGTCTATTGGGAATGGGATAGTTGAGAACAGCACACTTGAGTGTGATGGCTCAGAGGCTGGATTCTGAAGTCAGTCCACCTGATTGGAATCCCAGTTCTGTCACTTATTAGCTGTATGATTGCAAAATTTTACATGGCTCTGTGAGGCTCAATTTCCTTCTCTGCAAAATGGGATTTCTAATGGCACCTTCCTTAAAGGAATCCTGTAAGAATTAAATAAAATAAATATTTTGCACAGTATCTGACACATAGTGAGTGCTGAAAAAATACATATAAAAAAACAAGACTACCAGAAATCATATCACTCAAACACTTAATACTTTAACATGTTAGTGTACTAGGCTTTAGTACACTAACAAAAGTACAAAAAACAAAAATACATATTTTTGTGAACTAACAGTGGGAAAGGAGTCCTTAAATAAAATTGCAGAAGTGCAAAAAAAACGAGACAGAAAATGGATGCATTGGATTACATTAGGATTAAAGATTTCTGTTCAATTGAGGTTAAATAAAATTGCAGAAGTGCAAAAAAAAACGAGACAGAAAATGGATGCATTGGATTACATCGGTATTAAAGATTTCTGTTCAGTTGAGGTTATCCTAAGTAGACATATGGCAGAATGACAGAATCTTTGTCATTTCTAATGACATGTGGCAGAAATAAAGATATTTGTCATTTCTAAATCTGAGAAGGGATTTTTTATCTATAAAATAAAAGGGAGTCCTTCAAATCAATAAAAACCCAGCAAATTTGATAGAAAAATGGACAAGGGATATAAATTTAAAAAATCACACGCCACAAAACCCCAAAGGCTAATGAGCATAATTGCTTAACTTAATTTTTATCAGGGAAAAACAAAGAAATAAACATTGAGATATCCATTTATACTCATTAGACTGACAAACTAGAAGCTGGAAAATGCCCAGTGGTGGCAGGCATAGGGGATATAGAAAGTATAGGCTGGGCTAGCCATCCTGCAGAGCAATCTGTCAGTAAACTAGAAATATACATAGCAATTCCACTCCTCGGTATATATCCCAAATATATTTCCCAAAAGTGTCTTAGAAGATATATCTGTCAGGATAAGTTCAGTTGTGTTGTGAGACAAAGAATCCCAAATCTCAATAGTTTGAAACAATACAAGTTAATTCCTTGTTCACACCACGTTCCATTACACATTGGCAGAGGCCTCTCTGCTCGTCCAGTCTCTTTAGAACTACGCTGGCAGAGCAGGCCCTTTTTGAACATGACTCATCCCCGTACCAGGGGGAAAAACATGTACTTGTGGGGGTCCTCCATGAGCAACTAAATGCTCCAGCCCAGAAATGACATATGTTACTCCTTATAAAATTCATTGGCCTGAACCAGGCACATGGTCCACCTGACAATAGGGGGTCAGAAATTACAATCCTACCATTTGCTGCCATTGAGTGCTACTCTCTCTGACCAGCATAAACGACATATACATCTACCAGAAGTATTGGGAGGTGGGAACAGCAGATTAGATGCATTCATATTAATACATTTGAATTTTTAAATCACAGTGTTGAATTAAATAAAAGAAATAAAATGAGATAAAATTTTCAATAAAACAGATATCTTTACATAAGTATTATTTTATGTAAAATATTATTTATGAACTATGTAAAATAGTATTTATATAAAAATATCTACACATTTTATACAATAGACATTTCTATGGTTCCACCCTCTGGGCCCAAGTTTCTACCCTAAGTGTCATACTTTCTTTTTCTTGAAGGGTAACACAGATTTGCAGCTGAGTAGTTTCATCAGCCAGTTTCTTGCTTGTAGAATTTGGGGAATAAAGCAGTCTTCCTCCATTCATCCTTTATTCTTTTTGATTCAAGCTGGTGGTGTTTATAAAACTGGTAATGTTGATACAGTATTCTCAAAAACCTGTGGGTCTCCTGTATGTATCACAAGATTCACACTGTTAGACAAGAAGGTCTCCCATATATCTTTTCTGGGTCACCCCATCTCCATTCTTCACTTCTGCAGAGATAGTTGAGGGTAATCATGAGTCACACACATAATCTCTTCAGCAAAATGTTGTCCAGTCACACGCTGGGCCTTCTCTCCAGAGCACACCTTCCCTATAGTGAATATACTAATTTTTCTGTCCTTTGCAGTCTGATAGGTTGAGAATTTCCAATATAATCAAGCCCTGGTCCCTCTTTATTTGACAGTTTTCTTGTCAGTTTATCTCTTCTCACATTTTACTACAAGAAGCAAGAAGAAACCTGGCTTTACCATCAATATTTTTCTTGGAAATAGCCTCAGCTAAATATCAAAGGACATTACTTCTAAGTTCTGCTTTCCATACAAAACTGTAGAACACAATTCAGTTAGACTTTTTGCCACTACATAGTAAGGATCCCCTTTCCCAGAGTTTATAAAATCATATTTCTCATTTCCTGCTAAGCCTGCACCAGCATCAGCTTTAACATTCGTCTTTCTATTAACATCCTCTTTATGACAATATATGTATTCTCTAGGATAATATAGGGTTTCTCTATCATGCTCCTCACTTCCTTATTAGTCCTCACCAACAGCATCTTCAGCATCCATTTTTCTACCAATAGCCTGTTTACAACAATCTAGGCTTTATCTGTCATGCCCCTCAAAATTCTTCCATATTCTGCCCATTATCGAATTCCAAAGCCACTTCCACATTTTTATGTATTACAGCAGCATCACATTTTCATTATCACAATCCATTTCGGTGTCCTGTGCCTTTCACAAATTACCAGAAACTTGGTGACTTAAAGCAATAGAAATTTATTATCTCACAGTCCTGGAGGTCAGAAGTCCAGATCCACTGGGTTGACAACAAGATATGGACAGGGTTGCATTCCTCTGGAGTGCCCGGGGGAAGGTCTGTTCCTGGCCTCTTCTAGCTTCTGGTGGCTGCTGGCATTCCTTGGTTTTTGGCTGCATAATTTAAATCTCTGCCTCCATGTTCACATTGCCTGGATTTCCTTTGGAGGACCATTATTGGGTCTATCATAAATATTTATATGTATGCTCATATACTCTTGTATAATGTTAACATAGCAAATTATACTACTCAATTTCTTAGTGTTGAACCACCCTTATATTTTTAAAACTCTACATAATAATCACCTTATACTTTTGATGTCTTTACAGTATTTCATTTTATGGAACTAGCATGCTTTATTTATGAAACTGTACTAATAAACATTAAAGTTATTTTCAACCTTCCTGTATTATTTTATTGTTGTAAAATTATTACACATGTACACATAGTCTTATCCAACTCCTTCATTGGAATATATTCCCTGGAGTGGAATTGCTCAGCAAAATATACACGTTAAAATTTTTTTATTTACCTTACCAAATCGCCCTCTAAAAACATTCCAATTTAAAATCTCATTTCTCATCTTTCAACTAAGAGAGTTTGCCATTCCCTTTGTATCTTGTCCAGTTCAGAGTACTAACAACTTATTTTCGTAAGAGGTAGGGCATACTACTTCAATGTTTTCTTTTGTATTGCTAGTTAAACAGCTGTTTTATTTTTATCAGTAGTCCATTTATTCCTGCAATTATCAATCTTTTCTTTTTTTGCAAGAACTTCTATAGATGAAGATAGTAGCCTTTTATATTAAGATAATAACCTTTTTGTTTAGGTTTAAACTATATTTTAGTATTTTTTCATTTTTCACTCACCTCAACTCTGTTTATATTGCCTTTAGTTATATAAAAGTTAGAAAATTGTAGGAACTAGATTATGTAATGTTGTTTTAAGAAAATCCTTCTTTACTCCAGCAATACTGGTCGTTACTGTTAAATGTGACCTTACTCTCAATCATAGGATGGCGAGGTTTAAAGAGCATTTGAGTTTCACTGAGTTGTTTTCTGGGTCAGTTCTGGGCTGTCCCGAGAGTTTTCTTTCTAAATCTGCCTCTTGAATGCCAAGGCTTGGCAAACCATCTCAGCTGGCCAGTTTAAAAATATTCTGCAGGCCGGGCGTCGTGGCTCACGCCTGTAAACCCAGCGCTTTGGGAGGCCGAGACAGGCGGATCGCGAGGTCAGGAGATCGAGACCATCCTGACTAACATGGTGAAACCCCGTCTCTACTAAATATACAAAAAATTAGCCGGGCGCGGTGGTGGACGCCTGTAGTCCCAGCTACTTGGGAGGCTGAGGCAGGAAAATGGCGTGAACCCGGGAGGCGGAGCTTGTAGTGAGCCGAGATAGCGCCACTGTACTCCAGCCTGGGCGACAGATCGAGACTCCGTCTCAAAAAAAAAAAAAAAAAAAAAAAAAAATTCTTCAGAGCCATCTTGCTCAACCTCTTAAGTCAAATGAGTGTTTACCTTACCTGTTGTTCATGTTTATTCTGGGTTTTTATAAAGTTGGGGCACTTTATTTTCCCCTTCTGTTTTCCTCCACTGAAAGCTGAAATCACTGTGCTCTAGGTGCAAATAACTAAAATGAGACAGGGAGCAGACACCTGAGGGACGTCACACAGGTCTAGTCTCAAAGTTATTTAGGGGTTGATAAGTATGAGAATCACAGCGTAGTGTGTCATAGCTGACGTGTGGTGTCTGAACTACTTTCATCAGTTTGTGTACTATTTTAATCCCAAGAATAAACAAAGAAAAAAAACTTGCCTGATATTAAAACTTTGTTGGATATAAAGTCAACTTAGAGCCTGAATTTAAACACCAGTTCCAGACAATGAGAGGGTACTTTTTTCCCCCTCTCCTTAAGTAAAGAATTCTTTCAGGGTCAGCAAAAGTCCAGATGAAGTAAAATGTTAAAAGATGTGCCTTCATAATAGTTTATTTTTCTGTCTGAATTCTTAATCAGGTCCACATTTAGATTGTTTGCATTCATCTTAATCACTTATCAGAACTATTTCTTTCCCATATTAACTAATATCAAGGGATGGATGAGAGATATCAATTAAATTTTGCTCATGCCTGCCTCTCTTGAGGACTAGTATGCTTTCCTTTAGATCTGTAATCAATGCAGATCCCTTCAGGGTATCCACCCTTGCAACTGCTGTCATCCTAGCTTACCTCAATGAGGTCATCACAGGCACACCTAGATTTTTGACTTTTTCCTCTATAATTATTTTTCTTGAGTCACTGAATATCTTTATCTACCTTCTGCCATAAACTTCTCATTTTCTCTAATATCCTTATTTGCAGTAAGTCAACCAGAATTGAGCACAACATGGCTTTTCCTTTCAATGGTGCTGAAATAATTTCTTCTGACTCATGCTCTGCGCACTGAGCAGTGACAGGACAGTCTGTGATTGTTGGTTTAAGCACTTGTATGTTAGATTATTTAACTGCTTGTTTAATTGTACCTCACTGAGTGTTCTGCTCTCTGTTAAGCCTTATTATCATTGGAGGCTATTCACCAAATACCTCTCTCTTAATCTAAATGGTTTGAGTAAAATATTTACCTTATTTCCTCAATTTTAAATGCACTACCCCCACCCCCAACACACACATTTTTACATTTCTGTAACAAGAATATGTTCTAGAGTCATCGTGCACATTTAATGTAGCATTTCCCTTTAAAAAGAGTGTCTTAGAATGGCTTAGAATGGCTTAAAAGCCTAGACCTATGATAAGTCAAAGATACACAAACTGTGTCATGTGTTTCAGCCACTAATGCATGATCTTAACTCTTTTTTTGACTTTATTTCTCAGGTATCAAGGTGCTTTGGGGGAAAAAAGTACATTTGCATTTCATGAGTTTAGGCCTGAACTTTTGTAGTTTAGTACCGTTGACTCTCTTTCCTCTTTGCTGTTTCCTCCCATTGCATCATTATGGTATTATTCTTAAAAAGTAAACTATTCCTGGAGACCCTCTCTGCTTTTGAATATATCTTCCATCTCCCTTCCACTTAGACACACACACTACCTTTTTTATGGCTGGCCAGTTGGCTTTAGTCTTAACTTCTTTGTCCTTGAGTCTATGGAGGAGTCTTACATGTTGCACATTGTATCAAAGCTTTGTGGAAGTCAAGGGTGGATTTTGTATAAACACAATTTTCTTTGTGTTGGTACTTCCTCATACGTTTTCATAAAACGTTAACTGCTGAATTCCAGTAGCTTCAAAAAGAGAGTAGGTAGAATGCCAGGTTTGAATGTTAAAGTTCTATGTTAAACTTTCAAAAATCTAAAGCCATCTTTATTATCTACAATCCTTAAAAAATTATCTCATCAAAATGTTTACTGGATGCAAACATTGTCAGTTAGCACATGGAAGTCTGAGAGATAGGTGGATGAAAAATAGGTATATGTGTGTATCTATAAAAATATGTGAGTGCCGGGCGCGGTGGCTCAAGCCTGTAATCCCAGCACTTTGGCAGGCCGAGATGGGCGGATCACGAGGTCAGGAGATCGAGACCATCCTGGCTAACATGGTGAAAACCCATCTCTACTAAAAAATACAAAAAACTAGCTGGGCGAGGTAGTGGGCGCCTGTAGTCCCAGCTACTCGGGAGGCTGAGGCAGGAGAATGGCGTAAACCTGGGAGGCGGAGCTTGCAGTGAGCTGAGATCTGGCCACTGCCCTCCAGCCTGGGCGACAGAGCAAGACTCCGTCTCAAAAAAAAAAAAAAAAGTATGTGAGTATTTTTGCTTAAAATCCAAATAATTATTAGTACATTCATTTCTACATATATATAAATTGATATGTAATTATGGATTACATAAAATTGACCCATGTGATTGCATATATGTACAGAAACATGTAAATTTAGCCATATCTTTGTAACCATACATAATTCATTTAATGACATGCCATAGAAACTAGGTTAAAATTTGAGCTCTGCCATTCTTACTTTGTGAAACTAAGTCATTTGAATGTTCTGACCCTCAGTTTTATATTTGTAAAATAAGTATGAAACAATAATGCTGCCATACATACCACAGAGGCCTATGCAGAGGATCATTCAAAAAACTTTTTTTAACTACAAAATACTTTATAAATATTAATAACTTTTAATGAGATATGTGTAAATACCTCAACTTACTCTTGAAAAAAATCCATATTCTGACAATAGTATATTTTTCAACAACTTAGTATTTATGTATTTACAGCTGATAGGTAACACAAAATAATTGAATCTTTCTTTTTTAAAATAAATTGGTTTAAAATATATTAAATATATTAATCTATAATGCATAAATAATATATAATATATACATAAAATTTATCATATATTTATTGTATTGTATATAGTTGTACATGGTTTTAGAGATCATCAATATATACTACAAATTTACAACATATGTCAACTTATTTTCAGTGGTCTTATCTTCAATAGTCTAGTTCAGAAAACCTATAAGTAAAGGAAAAACCTACTTTTAAAAGTTATATTTATTTTCTAGCTGCTTAGGTTTAGCATGTAAACCTAAATAAATGTTCTTTGTTAAAATAATGGCATAAGTTACATGTACATTTAAAAAATGAAATAAGATGAGTCCTATGCAGATATCTGTGGCCAAAGTTACATTGCATGATCAAATACTTGCAAAGACCTATCACAGCCTTGCAAAATTAATCTAAAGTTAAATATAGTCTGTGAGGCACTGCGGCACTGGAGTTTCTGGATGTCAAGGTCACCCTAGAAATGTCCCAGGAGAAGGCTCTGGGTATCACTGACTCAGACATTTAGAATCACCCCTTTTAACACTGTGCTTGCTGAGACTTGCAGGTATATTCTCTGTATTATAGCTTTCAAATATAGAGAAGCTTTCTCACAGCAGCCATGCCTATAAGCATCTTCAATGACTTTACCTCAAAATCAACCAGGTAGAGTCAACTTGGATGAAATCTTTATTGTAAAGGCTCCAGTCTCATGTGAAAAATACTGTTTTTTTGGGTGGGGGGTGGGGGGTAAAGAGCCTTCTAGTCTTTGTCAACTGCTCTCAGGTAGAATGACTAGACAGGGAAGAGCAACATCCAGTGAAGTTCAACTAGGTTTACAGGCCCCCAAAAAGTATTACCAAGTAAACTGCCGGATCTTCTCTCACAGTTGCACGTGTGTCTGTGCCCACCTCTTCTTAAACTTACCACTTTCCAGCCAAGCAGCAGAATGCAATTCCCCTGTACTTGAATCTGGAGCAGGCTTGATAATTGGTTCTTTCTGGTGGTATGCAGGAAATGCTACCCCCAAAATATGGCACCCTGGCATACTAAGTATTTTACGCTTAAGGAAATTGACAAAATCTGCAGAAGCAGGAAGGTTTCTCTGACCTGCTCCTGTCCCCTTTCTTTTGAAGCAAGTCACAGAAACTGAAATTCTCCTCACTCCTCCTTCCATAAAGCAGGACATAAAACACAGGAAGGTCATTCTCTGACCCTTTCTCCCCTGAAGACCCTCCTGTGACAGGTGTCCTGACCTTCACCTGGAGAAAAGAAATGTCACACAGGGAAGTCAAGAAGAGTCTGAATGAAAAACGCTTTGCTAAGGTCTCACCCCACCTTGCCCAGTTTATTGCCATGAGATCACATCCTTTTGTCTTCCCATCATATTTCTACGTGACTGTCCACTGTTTTCGCTGGGTCTTTGGGTCTTCCTCTCTAGAGGCTCCCATGTAACATAAAACTTATATTAAATATATCTGTATGTTTGTCTCTTGTTTATTTGTCCTTTGTTATAGGGGTGTCAGTCATGACCCTTGCAATGGGTGAGAAAAGGAATTTTTTCTCCCCTACAGTTTGTAGCCAATAGAATGTGTAAGAAGTGATACAGTGTGACAGGTCATAAAAGGTGACATGGCTTTGGCCTTATTCACCAAGACACTAGCCTTTTGAGCCCTGAGCTGCCATTTAAGAAGTCCAAGGCTGGGTGAGGTGGCTCACGCCTGTAATCCCAGCACTTTGGAAGGCTGAGGAGAGTGGATCACGAGGTCAGAAGATCGAGACCATCCTGGCTAACATGGTGAAACCCCGTCTCTACTAAAAATACAAAAAATTAGCCGGGTGTGGTGGAACGTGCCTGTAGTCCCAGCTACTAGGGAGGAGGGTGAGGCAGGAGAATCACTTGAACCTGGGAGGCAGAGGTTGCAGTCAGCCAAGATCATGCCACTGCACTCCAGTCTGGGTGACAGAGTGAGACTCCATCTCAAAAGAAAAACCAAAACAAACAACAACGACAAAAAGAAGTCCAAATATTCTGGGGCCGCCAAGCTGTGAGAAAGCCTCACTCACAAGGAGAAGCCACACACTCATGGATGTGCCAACAGCCCCAGCTATAATTCCAGCTGACCACCAACATCACTGTCACACATAACTAAAAATGCCTCTAGGTGATTCCAGCCAATAGCCTTTGCATCTTCCCAGCTCAGGCTGCAGATATCATGGAGCAGAGAGGCAAGCCAACCCCACTGTGCCCTGTCTGAGTTCTTGACCCAAAGAAATTATAAGCATAATCAAATGATTATTTCATGTTGCTGAGTTTTAGGATAGTTTATTTCATTGCAATAGTAATTGAAATACCTTCTAACTAAAAACAAAACAAAACAAAACAAAACAAAACAAAACAAAAACCATCTTTCTCTCACTATCCTCTCACAACACACTTCTGACACCAGATGTGTGGGGATTTCTCCCCACCAGCAAGCAATTGATCGGTTCTGCAGTGGACACCAGTTGGATGTCCTCCAATTCAATTCTGACACTATCTCCTTGGAGATAGCATCAGATCTCATGGGTTGAGGGCTCAGTCCCCAAGACTGCCTCCTGCCCCCACACACTTTGAATGCTAATTACAAGCCCCAGGATATTTTACCTATGCGTTTGTGACCAACTGGTTATAAAACAGGGTTCTTTGGGCTTGATTAGTTTGCTAGCGTGGCTCACAGAACTCAGGGAAACACATTAACTGATTTATTATAAATATTATTACAAAAAATACAGAGGGAGAGATGCATAGGGTGAGGTAAGGGGAAGCGGCCTGGAGCTTCCATGCTCTCTCCTGGCCCAGCACCCTCCAGGAAACTCCACATGAGCTATCTGGAAGCTCATCTAAACTCTGATTTTTTAGGTTTTTATGGAGGCTTTGTTACATAAGCGTGATTGATTACGTCATTGGCCATTGGTGATCCACTTAACCTTCAACCACCCTTCTCTTCCCAGAGTTGCCAGTATGGGCTGAAAGTTCCAACCCTCTAATCTGTGTTGGTCTTTCCAGTGACAGTCCTTATCCTGAAGCTGCCTAGGGGCTCCCAGCCATCATTAGCATACGAAAAGACATCAGCTAGAGATTCTAAGAATTTTAGGGATTGTATGTCAGGAAATGGGAGGAAGACCAAATATATATTTCACAATACATATCACACCTTCCTTTGACTCTAGGCTCCTGACTCACTTTGGTCAACAGAATGAGGAGACAGTGGCCGTGTGCCAGTTCTGAACCTAGGGCTCAGGAAGACTTGTCTGTTTCTGTTTATGTGTCGTGCTCCAAACATCACAATGAGAACACGCTTAGACTAGCCTGCTAGAGAATGAGGGATGTGAACCATGCTTAAGTCATCCCAGTCATCCCAGTTGAGGACAGCCTAGATCAACCAACAATGAGCCAAAATTCAGGCATGGAGCAGAGCCACCTAGCTTATGACTCCAGACAGAGAATAAATGAATGTGTGCTGTCCAATGCTGCTAACATTTTTATGGATTTTTAAGTAATTAATTACTTTTTTAAAATACAGGTTCTTGCTCTGTCACCAGGCTGGAGTACAGTGGCACAATCACAGCTCACCACAGCCTCTACCTCCTGAGCTCAAGCAACCCTCGGGTCTTGCCCTCCCAAAGTGCTGGGATTACAGGTATGAGCCACGGTGCCTGGCCTTGTGGATGTATTTTAAGCAGCATTACTGTGGCAGATGATAATCAATACACCATTTAAAAAATCCAGAGGAAACATTAATAACACACCCTCCCTTGGTCTCATAGTCCCCTTCAGCTACGGCCTTGTATGTCTGCTTTTCTTCACAACAAAATTTCTCAGGTTGATTACCTACTGACAGTTTCTTCTCCCTCACCTCCCATTCTTTCTTCAGCCGTAATCACTCTGACTCCTGCTCCCACCACTACTCTGGAATTGCTCTCATCAAGGCCAGCAATGACTCTCACGGTGGCAAATCTGAGAGTCAAATCACATTGCTTTGTCATCTCATTGGGCTCTGTAGAAGCATTCAACGTATTTGATACCTCTGTCCCTTTTTTCTTTTGGCTTCTGAAGTACCTCCAGGTTTTCCTCCTATTTCATTGGTTATTCTTTTTTTTTTTTTTTTTTTTTTTTTTTTTGAGATGGAGTTTTGCTCTTGTTGCCCAGGCTGGAGTGCAATGGCATGATCTTGGCTCACCGCAACCTCTGCCTCCTGGGTTCAAGCAATTCTCCTGCCTCAGTCTCCCGAGTAGCTAGGACTACAGGCATGCACCACCACGCCCAGCTAATTTTGTGTTTTTAGTAGAGACGGGGTTTCTCCATGTTGGTCAGGCTGGTCTCGAACCCCTGACCCCAGGTGATCCGCCCACCTTGGCCTCCCGAAGTGCTGAGATTATAGGCATGAGCTACTGTACCCGGCTGGTTATTCTTTTTTTTAAAAAAAAAATATTTTTTTCATCAAAAATGAACCTTTGCTGGTTCATTTTTTTTCAAATAGTTATTAGGCACCTACTGTGTGTCAAGCATTTTTCTGAATATACTGGTCACAGCAGAAGAACAAAACAGAATCCTTGCCCTCATGGGGCTTACATTCTAGTGACAGGAGACAGAAATACACAAATAAACAAGTAAGTGTATATCACATGGTGATACATTCTATAGAGAAAAATCAAGCAGAGACAGGGGGATAGATTGTGATGGGGTTACTATTCTAAATAAGGTGGTCAGTAAAGTCCTCATTGAAAGGGTGACATTTGCACGGACCCCAGAAGAACAGGAGGAGTGAGTCATATGACTTGAGGGTGGAGTATCCCAGACAGAAGGAACAGCAACTGCAAAAGCCCTGAGGCAGCAGTGAGAGTAGCAGGTCCCCCTGCCTCTTTTAAATATTTTATTATACTCATTTTCAAATCAATTGCTTGGCTTTTCAAAGTGAAAGCTTCATTAAGAAAAAAAAAAAAAGAACAACGAAGCAATCCCTCACAAACAAATGTCTCAATTTAACATAGTTTAGGGTATGAGGAAAGGAAGGCCCTTTATATCTCATCTTGGATCATTTGCTCCGGTGTTCTGGAGCAGACTCTCTGATCTCTGCACAAATGCTTACTGCTTATCTTTTTAAATGGTGACTCAGCAGGGTGCTTTCCAGACCCTCTTCTCTTTCTGCACTCATGCCTTGGGGGAGCTCATCCATTTCCATAGTTTAAAATACCATCTAGAAGCTGTCAATGCTCAAGTTGACAAGACTAGTCAAGACCTTACTGCTGAACTTACTCAGATTCCAATAACGAACTAGATCACATCTAATGATCTAGATGTGATCTCGACACCTCCACTTGGGCATCTCAAAATTACCTATGTCCAAAGAGAACTCTTTATTACATCAATACTCCACAAACTCAACCCTATTGCCCCAGTATTTTCCATCTTTGGAAATGGCCATCTACTCAGTTGCTCAAGCCAGAACTCCGGTATCATCCTTGATTTCTCTCTTTTCGCTATATCTCAAGTTCAAATTATTAATCATTTAGACTGTACCTCCAAATCCAGGCACCTCTTTCTATCTCCACTTCACCCATCCTGTGTCAAGGCACCAGCACTGAGTACCATATCCATGATATTCATGGGGAGAAGCCACTGCAAATGTAAGATAAGAAAAATGAATCTAGACCGTATCATCATATCACACAACCCTATTTAACTAAATTTAAGATAAAGCAAACCTCCTAAAAGGCCAAACATATATATATATATATGAATATGAATATACTACCCAATTTAGACTTTTTCAATTAGTTTTATATTTTGCTTACGAACAGCATTTTATCTGTGATATTGGATAGATCCCTATGTATATAGTGAGTTTTAAAGTAAAAATGAGCAAAATTTAGGTTGAGAAAATATTCAGAGGAGTGGAAACATCTCAGTGCTTTTTGTAAAGTCACTTTCATTTCTCTGATTTTATGATTTTTATGTGTTCTAAGATGAGGTTGACAACTCTGGCCCTTTCTTGCTCTAGACTAGTTTATTAAATTATTAGATTCCTGGCTTTTACAATGTGAATAGAGTCTTTTGTGAACATGAATAACTATTATTTTAATAATAACTCACCATGCTAAAAATTGGCATTTAAATTGATAAATAAGATCAGAGCTGCTGACCTCTTTCAGTGAAGAAAAGAACAAAAAGAGTGAGCAACTCATTCTGAGAGTCCACCTAAATCAATTAGGATGTTAAATCCATGCATAAAATAATGTTTAATAAAAATCCTTTAAAGGGAAAATTGTCTCATTTTAAATTGAATGAATACAAAAGATGACATGAGTTTCCCGGATTACCACTATGAGGCTCTAAGACATCAGACTCAGGCATTGCTAATAGTTCAACAGTAATTGGAATATTAATAGGACGTGTCATTGTGATTATATGGAATATGCATCAGAGTATTTTACCAAACCCTTCTGGATTGATTGGAGAGTGCCAGAGAATAATCTGATTGTTGCTTTTCTCAGTGTAAAAGCCCCATTTCAGTATGCTTCTCGCAGACTCTATTTGAGGACATATTCAAAATAAAATCAATGCATTTATAACCTAATTAGCTGGTCTATATTGATTCGTGTTCCAGATATCCAGTTTGCACAGCATTATTGTTTTCACTAACTACTTGTGAATATATCCTAGGTGGCATATTGGGTTAATGCACTAGTTTTTTCTCCCCGAGGGAACTGAACTAGCAGCTGCTATAAGTCATCAGTTTCTCAGTTTTCTCCTAGTCAATACATGTTAATAAGATGTCAAACTCATTTGTCACTTAATCTCAGTCAAGTCCTGGGCTCTGTACATAACATTAGATCAGAAATGGTTCTTTTACAATGAATGTACTGTTCAAAAGTGAAGGGAATCTTGGCATTTAAACAGCTGACTCTCTCTGCTCCATGGTTTACATAAAAGAGGGGTCAGGATATCACTGGAACAACGACGTAAGAGCATAACCTGCCAGGGTTTGGATCTAGTCACCTATTCTCATCATGCCCAGTTTCAGAAACGGAAGGTGACCTTTCAACTTTGCCTGCCACAGATTTACCCAGAAGTTGTCATATAAAAAGAAAAAAGAAATCAGGCCATATATTATTTCAATATTCTCCTGACTTAAAAAAGCAATGGAGTCCATGCTGTATGCCCAGGACTGGTCACTCCTCTCTAATTACATCAAGTGAATTTTTGAACTTTGCTCTCATAACACGCAAATATTCCCCAAACAGTGGAGAAATGGCAAAACTCAACTCCTGAGGACTGAAGCAAACAGAGGCTTAAAAGATGTAGGTGGACTTCAGACTGGAAGCTCTGGCTCTCTGGGCTTGTTTAGGATGTCATTGCTTTACTTCATAGAAGTGGAGAGAGAGGATGGGGAGATAGGTTTAATTAATCTTAAATATCTCTGCAATTTAAGAATTGTAGGCCTGGAACAGTTCCTGTACTAACATGATTAGCAAATATTGACTTTTGAATACAATAATAATGTGTCATCTAAAACCCTTGATAAGTAACTTAAGTACTTCCTTAGCTTGTATCTTATTAAATTAGATGAGGTATGGTGGAGGCACATTACACAAAGACACTGAAATGAAAAATCAGACCTAAGTAGGTTTTAACATTGATTCTAAGAGAGTCAAAAGTCACAAAGAAAACATGTATGCTTTGGTTCTGCAACCTATGAATAGAAGCTGTTTATTTTCTCTAAATGGATTTTTTTAAAGTATGCAATAATTTTCGTGGTGCAACTGTAGTAAACAGTCACAATTTGTGACTTTGTGACAGCTGTAATCAATCATCAGATTATGTATGATGACCATATAATTTTAGTTTTATGGAAAGTTAACTTACACAGATTATAAGCTTTTGATGTTAAAATACAGAAGAAAGATCCATGTCACAGCAGGGAGCCTGTAAATATGGAAAGGATGATCTACCCAACTCCCTTCATAAGGTTTGACTTAAAAATGTGTACAAGTCAGCTAAGAAAAGAGTTAAAAGATGTGATACTAGTCAGCTGCAACCTGACAAATCTTACTGTATTGATTAATTTTCAAAGGTTGTACGGCATGTGTACTCTATTTACAATAGAATTGGGATGAGGGGAGCAAAGCCTCCAAATGTCATCAAAGCAAATGGTCTGTGAATGTTGCTCCAAAGCTAGTCATTAGTTGCCAGGGTATTTGGCTGCAAAGCTTGTAAAGACGTTTCTCTGGAGGGGAAGGTATGACAAAATGCACTTCTTGGCAAAAAGACCTCTGCTCAAACAGCAGCACACATTAATTCTTGCTTGATACATAAAATTAATTAGAGGATTAACATCCTTCATGAAATTTTGCCTGCTTTTTATCCTTTTCTTTAAAAAAAAAAGAAAAAAGAAAAACAGGAATAGACCCCAGGCCTTTTTGGTTCTCTAATGAAATTGCAAATTGACTTGTGTTCAAATGGTGCTTGAGTAAAATGAACAATTAAAAATGTATTGCTAACAATGAGATGTATCAGCTGATCTCTTTAAGGATTAATTAGTTCCAGGAATGATGTTTCTTATACAACAGACCAAGGGGGATAGAGCCGTCAAGGGCAGAAAAGAAGGTGCCAAAGGATAGGTTTTTAATGCATGCAAGTGCACACAGAGTGTGCATATCCATATACACACATGTAGTAAAAGAACCCAGAAATACATGCAAGCATCTTTACAGGTTTAGACTGTAAAGATGAGCTGCAGCATCTTTGGATATATTTATTCCACTTCAGCTAGGATGATTCGACTGTTGCTGATTAGCGATCCATTAGTTAGCTTGAAGGCAGCCAACAGATTTTACTGATCGTAATTTATCATTAAAGCAGAGAAAAGCTTTAGGTATTTAAATAATGTATGCAGATAAATTCACTCTTATTTTTTTAATTACCCACCTGTGCCAACCTTGTAAGAATCTTTGCCCCCTATCAAAAGTTCACTCTCTTGAGGAAATTTTCAAAGTTAACCAAAAAAAGAAAAGCTCTTTCCCTTTGTATTTGTCAATTCTGTATTTCAACCCACCCCTTTACAAAATATCTGATATGTTTCAGGTTACACTTTCAGTGCTTAAAAATCCTGAAATTATCTCCGCATTTGCCATTGAGGATTGAGGGCTTATTTTGCAAAATATGATACCTCTGTCATTTCTTTAGCAAAGATTTCAGATACAGTAGGGCTAAATTGGAGTCCCCCGAGCCCACAGCAAAACTGCAGGGGAAATGAACATTGTTTTCTTCTTCAAGACCAGTTTCAATAGATGATATTCTAGCAAATGTCATTTTTCTTAAGCTGCCCTAAAGTCAGATCTCCTCACTGCCAGTATTGTGCTGTGTCAGCCTAAAAGGGCATTTAGCATTGAGGCATTTCGTAAAGCCTGCTTTATTGTACTCCATCCTCTCTACAGGGCATTCTGAAGAGAGGAATAAGAAGTGTGAACAGGAAGAACAAGTTTCCAGTCCTGTCAAATTAATTAGACTAGTGTAGAATGAAGTGAGGTTTGCCATTAGGTAGGTTGAAAACATGTAAAGAAAATCATCTAAGCAATCTGAAAGGATTTTTTTTTTTTTTTTTTTTTTTTTTTTTTTTTTTTTTTTTTTTTTTTTTGAGATGGAGTCTCACTCTGTCACCAAGGCTGGAGTGCCATGGCATGATCTTGGCTCACTGCAACCTCTGCCTCCAAGGTCCAAGCAATTTTCCCACCTCAGCCTCCCAAGTAGCTGGGATTACAGGCACCCACCACCACACCCAGCTAATTTTTGTGTTTTTAGTAGAGACGGGGTTTCACCATGTTGGCCAGGCTGGTTTCAAAACTCCTGACCTCAGGTGATCTGCCCACCTCAGCCTCCCAAAGTGCTGGGATTACAGGCATGAGCCACTGCACCCGACCATCTGAACAAATTTTAAGAGGGCAAGGAGCCCTCTTATATTTTTGCGTGTTTGTGCAAGAGACATTATACACGTGGATAACTGTGTTGTATATAAATGTATATCATCTTTGAATGGAGAATGATCTGTTGTGTTTACACGACACACAACATTTGCAAAAAAAAAAAACAAATATGGCAGGCCATTTGAAAAAGGAGAACCACAACTAAAATAACACCTATTTAATTTTTTAGAAACATAAAAATATATGAACTTTTACTTATAGGAGCAAACCCTAGTTTGGACTAAGAGCTGAATCGTGTGAGCTTATGGAGAGATTCATGAGAGCAGAGGGAGCAATGCAATTTGGTGGTTGTTTTACCAGGTTCCAGTTGGGTGCTTTGAGCCTCAGATCTCCTGTAGGCAAAGATACAGGAGAGGGAGAGTTACATGTGTGGTTAGGTGCTATTATCAATGCAGGGCCTAGTGGGTCATTTAAGCTCATTTTAAATGACCTTTTGAGAAACATTTCCATAGACTTCACTCTATTCTGGAAAATTGATCTTAGTAATTGAAGTAATCAATTTGTGTATCTGTAGAGCACCCACCACTTTGGACTGCCCCCACAAAGCAAGCTGGCCAAGATTCCATCATGCAAATTGATGTTTTGATATTGAGTTCCAAAGTGGCAGGCTGCAGCCACCCTGTTCTTCCTAGTCCAGAGAAGTAGTTCACCTCCCCAAGCATGGGATGGATGTCCATCACATTAGTTTAAACCTTACCAAACCAAATCATTTCCCAAATCACATTAAGGTTGGTAAGTGACTTTCTTTATGCAAATGACATGGGGCCATGAAACTATGTTTTCATATATCCAACTTTGTTGTTGGTGGGGTTTTTTTCGCTGTTTTTTTTTTTTTTTTTTTTTTTTTTTGGAGACAGAGTCTTACTCTGTCTCAAAAAAGTGCATCACCCAGGCTGGAGTGCAGTGGTGCGATCTTGGCTCACTGTAGCCTCTGCCTCCCAGGTTCAAGTGACTCTTGTGCCTCAGCCTCCCGAGTAGCTGGGACTACAAGTGTGCGCCACCACACCTGGCTAATTTTTTTGTATTTTTAATAGAGATGGGGTTTCACCATATTGGCCTGGCTGATCTCCAACTCCTGACCTCAAATGATGTACCCACCTTGGCCTCCCAAAGTGCTGGGATTACAGGTGTGAGCCACTGCGCCTGGTCCAACTTTGTTTTTTAACCTTTGTGGTCTTCATGTACCTCACCAGTTTCAAATCCACTTTACCTGACCTTTTATAGTTCCCTTTCTCCTCTACCTAGCATCCATCAACATTGATGGACTACATTCCAGGCCCTCTTTAATTAAAGAAAAGAGACTGTATATTGTCAGTGATCCTTTCTTCTCTGCTCCTTTATATCCTATCCTGCAGCATCTTGGGTAGAAGTCCAAAGCTAATTCCCAGTGAGGGATGCTTCACTACCATCAAGTTATTTTTGGAATTGAAGCTCTCATTTCGTTTTTTCTGTTTTTTCATTAACAGGTACAGGAAGGCAGAACTGCCTCATATCTGAGTCAGAATGCTGGGCTTGATTTCTCATGTAACTGATGAAAATGTCTTACACAAAATGATGACTGTAAGAAACATCTGAATACTTGCTGTGGCAGATGACACCAAGATAACTAGAAGGTATTTCTATTTTCTTTTTGGATGTCAAAAAGTCTGTTTCAACTTCTCATTTTTTCAGGGAAAGCCAACTTCTCTTCAGTTGTAGAAGCAGGACATGTCATCTTCCAAACGAAAGAAATTCATGCTCATGATGAGCGACATTTCCGATTAAAATTCATCATGAGCGGCAGGCTTTATATCTTTTTTTGAACAATGTGAATCATTTTTGATGCTGGGAAATGTGCTTCATATACCTCCATTTTGTCATAGAACGTCTACTTCCACTAGAACTTGCTTTATATTAGTAAATAAAACATCATCTGACATTTTTGTCCCTTCTTATGTTGGGGTGCTGATGAAAATAATCGGAATGCTCAGAGGTTATGGGACATTGTTTATCAAGGAATGTAGGTGATGCCACAAAGTATAAGTAATGCCATACAGCTGAGTGATTGATCCCTGCTGCATATTTTAAAGCTCCCTTCATTGCTTATCGAAACCTTTTAGGTAATGCACTCCTCTCAGATATCATTTTATGTTTCAAAAGCTTTATAATTCATAATGAAAAGTTGCTTAGTTACCTTGAGTGAATCCATAGGTTCAATTATTCTCTGTGCAAATGGTTGAACTCCATTTTGACCAATGTTTATGGTGTTTGGCAATTTTTCAGTAGCTACTTTGCTCTGATATGATTAATTTATTACATAATACTCTGCTTTGCATGTGTGGAGCCTAAATAATCTTAGTAGGCAGAAAGGAAATAAAAGACCTATGTCTTTCGAACTTGGAAACATTGGAAACATAACATCACCACGTTAAGAGTGCCAAAACCAATACCAGTTAGCCTCAGTAAAGACAACTTGTATGTCCTGATGACACCCAGCCTCGGGACGGCCAGCCCTTCCCTCATTCCATGCCCTGCCTTCTCTGCCTTCAGAGATCCAAGCAGGGGAGAAGCAGCAGCCCCAGAACTTACTAATCCGATTCAATCACCAGGAAAGTCCTGGCATCTTCTCATCAATATATTTTTCTAAGGCTTTCCTGGACCTCTTTCTTTAACAAAGTTACATAGAACACACGCTCTTACTAAATGGCTACACACGAGGTTGCCAACCACTTTTGTGGAAATATGAGGAACACACATATCAGTCAGATGAATGAATGAATTAACTCAGGATCTGTAAGTGTGGTGACTACTGGGCTTCTGACCTTGGGAAAGTGTTTATCTCCCCCTGTCCTTAAAGGATTTCCTGATGCCCTTACACTGTAAAATTCTTACATTCTCTGAGGTTTCTGATTCTATTTCTTTCAACCCCTTGCCACTTTTTTTTTGATCATTGGTGTACAGTTGTGAAATGACTGCATAGGATAGGAAGCCTGAAGACGGAAAGAGCATGGGTTTTGAAATTACACTAACCCAGGTTAAAATCACCATTTGGCAAATTGCTGACTGGCAGCCTTGGGATAATTACTTAACCTCATACAGCCTCAATTCCCCCACCTGAAAAATTGGAATAACTCACTCTCTCTCTCTCTGTCTCTCTCTCTCTCTGTCTCTCTCTCTCTCTCTCTGTCTTTCTCTCTCTCTCTGTCTCCCTCTCTCTCTCTCTCTCTCTCTATACACACACACACACACACACACACATATATATACACATAAAGGGGCAGGCTGCAGCTACCCCTGCCACACATACATATATATATGTATATGTGTGTGTGTGTGTGTGTGTGTGTGTGTGTATAGCAAAAATGCATTAGAATTAAATGAAATCTCTTGTGCAGATATACTAGGAACACTCATTTGTTTTATCTAACACTCCTCTAGCACTTCCTGAAGTATGTCCCAGGTACTGCTCTAAGCATTCGATGTACCGATGAGGTAGTTGCTATTACTACCTCTGTTTCACAAAGAAAGCAACTGAAGAACAAATGGATTAAGTAACTTGACAAGGGTCACATGGCTTGTAATTGGCAGAGGCAAGATTAAAACCAGTCAGGCTTGCTACAGAATCTGCACTCTCAACTACAATCCAAAGCTGCCTGCCATAATGATGGCTTCCATTATTATTATTATCGTGATCATTGTCCTCATCACTATTATTATCATTATGACTACAACCAGGGGCACTTGGAAGACCTGGAATCAACTGGAGATAAGCGGCCCATAGGGTGCTAGTTAGGCACAGAGCATCAGGGAGGCAAATCCAGCCCTTTCCTTTCATTTTGTATCACAAAGCCTGTGGGGAGACATTATCACAAATGAACAGCCTAAAGCCAATGCCACAACAGCTCAGCATCCTCAGCTCTGTTCAATGGTAAGTGTTCACGTAGCCCAAGGGCTCAAGGCCATTGCAAGCCATTGCATCTTCCTATAATGCTAAAATTTTCACTCTTGTTCAGATCTTCCCCATACCTTAGGTTGGTAAGGCAGCTCTTATGACAAAATTAATTTACAGAGGAAAAACATTTTTATTAAAAGATAGCTCTTTTAGCCAGACACATACCTGCTGTCTCCACTACTACGTAAGCTGAGGCAGGAGGATCACGTGAGACCAGGAGTTGGAGACTGTGATGAGCTGTTATTGCACCTGTGAATATTCACTGCACTCCAGCCTGGGCAACATAGAGAGACGCTGCCTCTAAAAAAAAAAAAAAAAAAAAAAAAAAAAAAAAAAAAAAAAAAGACAACTCTTTTTAAGTGCTCTTTCATTATGTAGATGGCAATAACAAATTTTCTCCCTTTTTAAAGAGGAAATGCTACTGAGCATCTCTCAAAGAAGATGGCAATGTTTTCCTCCTCTCAGAAGCAGGAAAACAATGTAAAATTATCACTGTGGGGAAAAAAAAGCTCACCTGCTACAGTCATCAGCTAAGTTTATTTGAAAGAAATCCTAGCTTATCAACTTTGCTTTCCTCAATGAATGTCCCTGAAAGTAGCAGGATTTAGGGATTTCAAGAAAATGTGGAAGTAACTCTGTTTAGCTCAGCTCTATGGACAGAGGATGGGGAAAGAAGAGGGTGGTAGTCCCATATCAAGGTCCGTTGCTCAACCTCGAAAACAGAGACTCATACTTACTCACAGATGATTTTGATACTACTGTTGGCAAAACAATAGGAAACCACATAGAACATGTCTTTATTTTCTAAAGACTAACCAGAAAGAATGATTTAGTTAAAATGTTCATGATTGTCACCATAATTCATTTCTTATCAAGAGCTACCCATAGCTAGAAAAAATGGAAAATCAACTAAAAACAGAGAAATATTCCTGAAAGGTGCATGTAGGCTCTTCTCCCTGTCCCCTGCCTATTTATAATGCTTATCAGTGAATGCATCCACTATGCCTATGATGCTCCGAGAGTGGTTGGATGCTTTTATCATCCAACCTGGAAATATGTGAATGTAAAGCCATAATGTAACACACAGGAACACACCCTTTGCATAGGAACACACCCTTGCCTAGGAACACACCCTTTGCATAGGAACATACCCTTTCATGTACTTACATTTGAGACTAAATAAAAAGTCTCTGCAAATTTCATGAAATTATTTAAATACAAGGCACACTGGCAAACTATAATCATTTTGCATCTCAATGAAAGACACAGAATCATAATCAAAATTGCAATATCTAGTTTTAATGGTACCGGATTACATTAAAATAGTATTACTATTTCAGAATCAAAAAGGAAAAAATATAAGTAAAAAGGCAAGACAAATATTTTTTCATGTTAAAGTCCTGATAGGAGACTTTGCTTTGTAGATTTAGGCATCAGGGAAGAATTCCCACATCAGAAATGCCAGCCATTTTCCCATTTTCCTACAAGAAAGAATATTATGTACAGATCTTAATAATTCAGTTCACTAGAAATTTTTCTGATTCTCCTTCCTCCTATTTTAAAAAGTTTAATGTAGTAACCATGGAAAAAGAAAAAGGCACGTATTGATAATCTGAAATTGGTGATTTTTTTTTTTAAAGAATTGGTATGTCAAAAGCATATGCTGTGCCTCATGGCCAGTATGGAAATGTCAGGGGTTTAATTGGCAGCTGTGAATAGCAGCACCTGCAAACAGCTCAGGGCTTGTTCCTGTGGTCTGGCAACATTCTTACTTTATGCTTTAAATAAAGGCTTACTCACTGGGACAGAAATAACTGACAATGGATGATTGATGATTGCCCATCGCGCAATGGCTGACATCTACCATTCACCAGGTCTGTTTACGAGCGCATGCCCAAATTTCATTAACAGGGGCATGACATCCAGGAGTGGGCCTGCCACAGATGGCCAGTCAGTAATCTAGTTCAAAACACCTAGAAGCGACCAAGATTTGTTAATCTGGAAAAATAGATGGTTGCAGATTCAGAATGCCTTAGGAAGATGATTTTCAAAATTCCTCTTTCTTTTTTTTTTCTGCTTGTGTTCTTTTGTTTTGTCAATGTGTTTGGTTTCAAGTTCAATGTCAGGTTACATTTCACTGATTCTTATTCCATACTGACTCTGCATTTGAAAGATGCGATGGCAGAAAGAGGTATACAGGGAGTTATATTTCTAATCATTAATTTGTAACACTAACGTCTGGGGGACTAGTCAAGCTTTGAGTATAGTCAATTTACTATTTCAATTAGGGGGGCAGGAAAAGTGCGAAGAAATAAATCCACAGTGCATATATATGGCTAATGTGAATTTTCACACCTGGACATTCGTCAGCCTACAGCGCACCTCCAGGTACAGCCAAAAAACACATCAGCAAATGTGGTATACTGCACATTTCCAAATAGCAAACCTTTCCAAATAAACACTGCTAAATTAAAGCAGCTTTGCACTGTTCAATAAAACAGCCCATAGTATCTTGGGCTGACATGTTGTAGTATGAGACTAACACTTAGTTTTACTTTTCTTCTTCCTGTTTCTCCTTCCTGTTTCTCCTTCCCAAGGTCTCTTTTTCCCATCTACAATGCTTTGTGGTACACATATACCTTGATTATTATTTTTCTCCAGTTAAGGATTAATCTCCTCTGATGCACTTACAAACCTTTTCATGGTTAGTGACTGGACCATGGGTTGGTTTGTTTGTTGGTGGGTTTTATTTTTGACCTACCTTTTGTACAGTGGCAGTTCCTACATCCTGTTTGGGAAAAGTGATGTCTTTGTCTTAAGTAATGAGGTCTTCCCCTAGAATTTTGCTCATTGCCTTTTCAACCACTTGGGAACCTATTTCTACAAATGGTTGTATTCTAGGCATTTCATTAGCAAAACTTGAATAAAGTAGCCTATTTGTTTTTAGCCCTTTCTGAGTCTTACTGTATTCTCCTGAGGAAAATAGGGCGGGGATCATTTTCCTGTCATTTCCGTGCGAGAAAAGCTATACCAAGAGAAGTCGAGCAACTGGAACCACATCCCACAACTTTAGCTAGTACAAGAGCCTCTACAAGCATCCAGGACTCACACATGGCACTTGAGGGATCTTTCCACTGGGCTGTTTGGGTGTGAGGACTGGATGGCATAGATCACCTGCTTATTGGGGTCCTCAATGAATGTGCAACCAAAGCCAGAGAATGGTTGCCCTGCCAAAGTCCTAATTCAATCCCAGTGTGCGTAGCAGTGAACAAATATGGAGTCCCTAGCATGTGCCAAAGGCCATGCTCTTTGCCATTCAGAACATTACTGCAAAATAAGAAAAGTCTGCCTTGCCTCTGAAATTGCTACCTTTGAATATGCATCCATCTTGACTTTCTAAGTACTTTTTGTTTTGTTTTGTTTTGCTGTACAATCTGCTGTCTCTCCTTTTGTTTAATTGCGTTCAGTTTTACAATTTCTCCCAGGAAAAGCAGCTAATTATAATATATTTTAGCACAGAGAGAGGCAGGTGTTAGATAAGATGTAAGAGTCCTAATTTTAGTCTTGATAATTCATGCAGTTTAGCTGGATCTCAATGTAAAGTCATCAGCCTGGGTGTGTGATCTCATCATTTTAGGCTTTCTGAAATTTGCATGGGATCATGTGACTACAGATTTGCACTTTGAGCTTGTAAATGACAAAGTGATGGCAATAATTGAAATGGTTGAGTTGTAATCTTGTGTCCAAGGAAATATGGTCCAATGGTAAATCCAAATAAATTGAACATGGAAAGTGCATTTGGATAAGATCTTTTGGACAAGCAGCCAGACTCCTTGGGGTTGAACCCTGTCTGTACATTTACTATCTGTGTGATCTTGGGCAAGTCATTTAAACTCTCTGTGCTTCTGTTTCTTTATCTAGAAATTTAGGATAGGCCAGGCGTGGTGGCTCACGCCTGTAATCCCAGCACTTTGGGAGGCTGAGGCAGGCAGATCACGAGGTCAGGAGATCAAGAGCATCTTGGCTAACACGGTGAAACCCCGTCTCTACTAAATATACAAAAAATTAGCCGGGCATGGTGGTGGGTTCCTGTAGTCCCAGCTACTTGGGAGGCTGAGGCAGGAGAATGGCATGAACCCGGGAGGCAGAGCTTGCAGTGAGCCGAGATCGTGCCACTGCACTCCACCTGGGCAACACAGCGAGACTCCGTCTCAAAAAAAAAAAAAAAGAAAAAAAGGATAGTGTCAGTATATATCTGTAGGTCATCGTGGGGATTAAATGAGGTAAGTTATGTATAACTCATTACAATACCTGGGTCATAGCTAGGTATCCATATTCTTATTTTCAGGGAATAATTGTATTGCAAAAGCCTAAGATTTTTGGAACAACAGCAACAGCAGCAAAGGCAGAAATTACAGAAATATCCAGAAGCAAATTCTCCTCTAACAAATACTGGCATTTCAGAACATATCTGAAACAAATGTTTGCTTTTGAGATGAGTAGGTTCCTCAGTACTGAGATCATCTTCGTTTCCATGGACATGGCATTTACAGTCAAAATATCCAATTATATCCGTGGTAATACTCCTCTGGTTCTTCTGATGTGTTTGTGTGTGTCTCTGTGTGTGCTTGTGTGCATGTAGGACTTCCTTTCAGGTTCAGAGATAGTAGGGGGCAGTGCCATGTAGACCAAACAACCAAACGACTTACTGAATTTTTTTCATCCCTACTGGTTGTTTTAGGTAGGGACAGCTCTGGCCCAACTCTGTTGACTATAGCTTCTGAGCTGTTCTCATAGGGCCTACAGGGGAGTTACTGATTGTTTTCCCAGGAATCTGCCAAGTGCGGTGGTGTATGATGGAACATGCCGCTTCCCTATCTCTGGAATCTGAGTATGAGTTGAGAACAATGATCATTTCTGCTAATGAGTAATTAAAAACAATTTCAAGACTGCCTCTAACCTCTGCATTTGTGAACGCCACCCTTCCTTAAATGCTATACCGAGGTTCTTTGCTGAGGCTCAAAGTCTTCCATGCCTCTTTCTGACTCCAAATTCAATCAATCAAGTCTTCCTTTCTAGTAGTTCTCATATTTATTTTATTCACTCTCTCTTCACTTCCCTAGTTAAGATCCACATTATCTTTCATTTGGACTATATAATGACCACCCATAGAGCTTTCCTGATTCTAATCTCTCTCACTTGAAATCCCTAATCCAGCCTCCAAAGTGCCTCTAGAGTAATCTTTTTTAAATCACAAACTTTTTTCATGGTTCACCATTGCCCACAGAATGAAAGTCAAGTTTCTTTGTATTGCACAAAAGGCTTTGCATGATTTAGTTCCTGACAGCATGGCCAGCCTCATCTCCCTCTTCTTGCTGCCTGCGTTCTAACTACACAAAGCTGTTTGAAGTTTTATATCTCTGTCTTCCCTTTTTCTCTCTCTGGTGTTTCATTCTTTAATGCTCTCCTAAATATTATTTCCTGTGTACAAATCATCTTCCTTTTGTGACTCTTAGCATGCTTCTATTAATATTTTAAGATTTGCTCATGCCTGTAATCCCAGCACTTTGGGAGGCCAAGGTGGGTGGATCACGAGGTCAGGAGATCAAGACCCTCCTGGCCAACATGGTGAAACCCCATCTCTATTAAAAACACAAAAATTGCTGCGTGCCTGTAATCCCAGCTACTCATGAGGCTGAGGCAGGAGAATTGCTTGAACCCAGGAGGCGGACGTTGTAGTGAGCCGAGATCGCACCACTGCACTCCAGCCTGGCAACACAGCAAGACTCCATCTCAAAAAAAAAAAAAAAAAAAAAAAAAAAAAAAAAGATTCTGCTTAGGTTTACCTTTTCCTTGACTTCTACAGAAAAAAAAAAATTGTCTTTCCTTCCTCTGGGCTATTTTTGTACAGATACAAGTAAGATTTGTACACTGTATGGTGTTTGCTTGTTTTACATCTGTTTCCTTTACTGCATAGTACGTCTTTGAATGTGGGACCATTTCATTCATTTTTATTTCTACCATCATTATCATGGCCTTTAGGTACAAGGTAGATATCCAATGTGCATTGTGAACAGTTATTAATAGTTTTGTAGTAATTCAAAGATTCATCTAGACAACTATATATAACATTGGATAAGAATTGAAAGTTCTGGCTTGGGCAAATGAAGCATTTATTGAGAAACATGCCTTAAATTGAAATAACTCTTCATCTGATGCCTTTGACGATGCAACCCAGGCAAATATTTGCTTACTATTCTCACAAATTCTATAATTCATCAAACTTAATTAAATGGTTAGAATCTGACAATTTCGCACCAATCTTGACCGCGTGTTCTGTTTTAACGAGCGGGCTCGGAGGTGCTCCAGCTGCTGTCATGGTTCGTTCACTGAACTGCATCGTCGCTGTGTCCCAGAACATGGGCATCGGCAAGAACGGGGACCTGCCCTGGCCGCGGCTCAGGAATGAATTCAGATATTTCCAGAGAATGACCACAACCTCTTCAGTAGAAGGTAAACAGAATCTGGTGATTATGGGTAAGAAGACTTGGTTCTCCATTCCTGAGAAGAATTGACCTTTAAAGGGTAGAATTAATTTAGTTCCCAGCAGAGAACTCAAGGAACCTCCACAAGGAGCTCATTTTCTTGCCAGAAGTCTGGATGATGCCTTAAAACTTACTGAACTACCAGAATTAGTAAATAAAGTAGACATGATTTGGATAGTTGGTGGCAGTTCTGTTTATAAGGAAGCCATGAATCACCCAGGCCATCTTAAACTATTTGTGACAAGGATCATGCAAGACTTTGAAAGTGACACCTTTCTTCCAGAAGTTGATTTGGAGAAATATAAACTTCTACCAGAATACCTAGGTGTTCTCTCTGATGTCCAGGAGGAGAAAGGCATTAAGTACAAATTTGAAGTATATGAGAAGAATGATTAATATGAAGGTGTTTTCTGGTTTAAGTTGTTCCCCCTCCCTCTCAAAAAAGTATGTATTTTTACATTAGAAAAAAAGTATTTTGTTGACTTTAGATCTATAATTATTTCTAAGCCACTTGTTTTTATTCCCCACTACTCTTGACTCTATCAGATACCATTTATGAAACATTCTTGCTATAAATAAGTGCTTCTCCAAGACCCCGACTGAGTCCCCAGCACCTGCTACAGTGAGCTGCCTTTCCACACCCATCGCATGTGGCACTCTTGCCAGTCCTTGACATTGTCGGGCTTTTCAGATGTTGGTAATATTTATTAAAGATGAAGATCCACATACCCTTCAACTGAGCAGTTTCACTAGTGGAAATACCAAAAGCTTCCTACGTGTATATCCAGAGGTTTGTAGATAAATGTTGCAGCCTTGTTTGTAACAATGAAAAATTGAAAACAACCTGGAAGTCCAGTGATGGGAAAATGAGTATGTTTCTGTCTTAGATTGGGGAACCCAAAGTAGATTCCAAGACTGAAATTTCAGTGAAAGCAGTTTATTTGCTCGGTCATACCAGAAACCATCGGTTAAGGTATGGAAAAACTGAACTGAGAAGGTAAGAAAACCAGTTTAAAGTCAGCGAGCAGGTTCTCACTGGTAACAAGTTCCATATTGCTGAGATACAGGGAAATGGAGGGGAGAAAACTAGAGTATTGATTCCTCTCTCTCCTTGGTTGTCAGCTCCCTGTCCTGTGTGTGGGCGGAACGTACTCCAGCTGCTCTATAGTAAGTCCCAGGTGTTTGCAGTAAGAAGCTGATGGCATGCACGGGAACAGCGAATGCCAAACACTTAAAGCAATTCCATGTTTAAGTATGTAAGTGCTCCATACACACACACACACACACACACACACACACACACACACATATATATATATATATTTTAGACAGTTTCGCTCTTGTTGCCCAGGCTGGAGTGCAGTGGTGCAATCTCAGCTCACTGCAACCTCCGCCTTCCCAAATTCAAGCAATTCTCCTGCCTCAGGCTCCCAAGTAGCTGGGACTAGGTGCCCGCCACCATGCCCGGATAAATTTTTGTATTTTGTGTTTTTGGTAGAGATGGGATTTCACCATGTTGGTAAGGCTGGTCTCAAACTCCTGACCTCAAGTGATTCGCCCACCTCAGCTTCCCAAAGTGCTAGGATTATGGGCATGAGCCACCACACCTGGCACATCTTCATTCTTTTTGTGTAGTAAAAAGAATAAAACCACACATGGTTTATTTGAAATATTCTATAATTTAAAAAAATACAGAAGCAGGAAAACCAATTCTAAGTTCAAGTGAGGGATGATGGTTGCTTGAACCAAAGGGTTGCATGTAGTAAGAAATTGTGATTTAAGATATATTTTAAAGTTGTAAGTAGCAGGATATTCTGATGGAGTTTGACTTTGGTTTTGGGCCCATTGAGTTTGAGATGCCTTTGAGAAATGAAGGAAGTAGAGAGAGAATAAAAGAAAAACTAGCTGGGCACAGTGGCTCGCACCTGTAATCCTAGCACTTTGGGAGGCCAAGGCAGATGGATCACTTGAGACCAGCTTGGGCAGCATGGCGGGGCCCTGTCTCTACAAAAAACACAAAAATTAGCTGGGCATTGTGGCGCACACCTGTATTCCCATCTACTCAGGGAGCTGAGACGGAAGGATCAATTGAGCCCATGAGTCCAAGGCTGCAGTGAGTCGTAATTGTGCCACTGCACTCCAGCCTGGGTGACAGAAGAGACCTTGTCTTGAAAAGGAATCTGAAAACAATGGAACCGTGCCTTCAGAATTCTAGAAAGTTATTTTCAACTGATAAATCTATATTCACCCAAATAAGCAAGGGTGAAGGTAAAATACATTTTTAGACAAGCAAAGACTCAGGGGTTACCTCCATGTACCCTTTTTTGGGAAGCTATTGGAGAAAATACTCCAGAAAGTGAAGGAGTACACACACCAGAGAATGATATAGATCCAGCAAATAGGATCCAACACAGGCAATATTCCAGCTATGGAGCTGACTTTAAAAAGTAACAGTAAAAATATTAATAGGTTAGCTGGGTGGAATGGCCCATGCCTGTAGTCCCAGCTACTCAGGAGGCTCAGCAAGAGGATGGCTTGAGCCCAAGAGTTCCAGACAAGCCTGGCTACCTTAGTGAGATCCCTTCTCTTAAAAATAATAAGTTATTGCCAAATTTGGGGCATTTGGAAAGAAGTTCATTGAAGATAAAGCAAAAGTAAAAAAATAAGGGGGAAGGGTTGGTTAGGCAATCATTAATTCTAGGGCAGAAAGAAGTACAGGATAGGAAGAGCATACTATGCTGTTTTTCTCAACAAGGAGCAATACATACACAGTCATAATGATGTGGTGACTGCTTAGCCCCAAAATATGGTAACCACTTTGGGACAATATGGGAGGAAGTGAAGATAGTGATGGTGTAAGAGCTAAATCCTCACCTATCATATCCAGAGATCACTCTATAATGTATAAAATAATCAAGAAATGACTAAGTAGTTATGTGAGGAAAAAAACAGAGGACATTGCTGGAAGAGTTAAAAGTCATTGCTCTGGAGAATTAGGAGGGATGGGGCAGGGGACTGTTAGGATGCATTATAAACTGAAGAGGCTTTTTAAATTTTTACGTATTAATATACGCATTCACTTGAAAAACTAAAAAGTAACAATTTGGAAAACCCCATGAAGGTAACTAACAGAAGGAAGAATTAAGAGAATGAAAAGTGTTTGCCTCTGGAAAGAACAACTAGCAGGACTGTTGTTTTCACTGTAAGACTTTTGGAGCCATTTAATTGTACTTAACCATTTTAATCTATTTCTTGAATAAGAACAATTCTATCTTAATAAAGAGTTACACTTGTTCATAAAAAAATAGTTAGAATCTTATCCTTTTAATTAGTGCTTGCACTTGAAAACTTTAAAAATAATGTCAATAATGACTAATAAGCTTTGAGCTTTTTGGTTTACGTGGTTCAGTCTCTAATTGTTGGCAGATTGCTATAGTCCTATCCTTTTGCAACACTGTGTATTTTGTATGAAAGTGACTTTTCCTCTTATTTCAGAGGGAGGAGAACATTCAAAACAATTACTAAGGAGAGAATATCTAAAATAATTAGGGAACAAACTTTGAGGACTCAAGAACAAGCACATGTCATCACCTCTCAAGATGGGCATATCTGGAAGGCCTGTGTTTTTCTTATTGCTGCAGTGGGGGACCCATGTCCTCCACACCCAAGCCTCTTGAAGCTTATAGAGTAGAAAATTCCTCGCAATTTTCATTAAGAACCATTATATCAAGGGAACCATCATTCCGCTATAACAGATTGCTTTGCAGTGTAATGTTTTTCACCTTGAGGCAAATGTTTCTTCAATCATTTTTTTAAAGGGAGAAAGTAAGTAGTTATTTTGAATGCATGTAAAATGCAAATAAAGTGACTATGGATGTTTGGGGAGCTCATACAATAGTAAGTCCAAAACAACTTTGATTTAAAAATTGAACATTGGCAAGTGATCAATCAACACTGGCCTCTAATTGCTTTTAGTGTCTTGACTGAATAAAAATGTTATTTTAGTGGCAGAGACATTTCGCCTTGAAAAGTGGCCATGGAGCATGCACAATGACTGCACGGATGTTTTCCCCAGAATACATAATCCACACCCTCAGCTTCATGCACATGCTGGATACTGCCTGCCTGTGATTGACATAAGGCATTTTAATTTAAAAATGTTTTTCAAAGTGCCTAAACATATGTTTATTCACTATAGCTATTGAGTAATATTACATAGAAATGCAAAATCTTGAAAGGAAGGTTGACTCTGTGCAGGGCCACACAATGGAATATAATGGAAACCAGAAAAGGAGAGGACTTGAGTCATTTTGTAGGCAAGGCAAAAAAAAAAAAAAAAAAAAAAAAGAAAGAAAAGAAATCCTTTGACAATTCAGTCATGTTAAAATTGGGAGACAATACTGACATGAGAAATACAGTTGATGTTAAGACAGTAGAGTCCTTCTTCATCACTGCAGGTCTGGGACAGCTCCTACAGCCGTGTCTGCCCTCTCACAGAGTGATATGTGGCTCTTCTTAGAGGGTGGTATGAGCTCCGAAGGGAACATCAGTGCAGGATCTTAGTTAATTTCCTTTTGCCCAGGTATCTGTGTCATAGCGATTTTAAATTTGCTAGGAGGCAGCTTAATGGTGAGAGCCTTAGCTGCACAACACTGCAACTCACCAAACCTCAAGGCAAAGTGCTCACCCGACAGAGAACGTATGTGGTCCCTTCCTGGTAGAGCCTTTGTGCCAGAATCCAGCCTTATGCACCTGCACCACCCTTTCTGTCCCAGAAGGGCCTTCACCAACTTGCATGATGTGGTGTGCTTGGCCAAGACTGTTTGTTGTGGTGTGTGCTAGGTGTTCAACTGTTCAAAACAAATAAAGATTCAGCTCTCCTCCCAGTGTCCTGTGGGAGTGGTAGTGACAGATATTGGATGGTTCTAAATACAGATATCAGAATGTCTAAAATAAGATGCATAGAACATGATCCAAGTGAGATGCAGCGCTTCAACCATATAGCCTGTGCCCCAATTATTTATGGCAAATAATGAGCTAGATCTGATCTAGCTCCTCTTCCAGAGACAATACAGTCCATTTCTTTTCCTTTACTTTTTCTTTTTTTGGAGATGGAGCCTTGCTCTGTCCCCCAGGCTAGAGTGCAGTGACTAGATCTTGATCTCAGCTAACTGCAACCTCCGCCTCCAGGGTTCAAGCGATTCTCCTACCTCAGCCTCCCAAATAGCTGGGATTACGGGCACATGCCACCATATCCAGCTAATTTTTAAAATTTTTTTAGTAGACAGGGTTTCACCATGTTGTCCAGACTGGTCTTGAACTCCTTGCCTCAGGTGATCTGCCCACTTCAACTTCCCAAAGTGCTGGGATTACAGGCATGAGCCACTGCGCCTGACCAATACAGTTAATTTATTATGAACTCCTGTGACATTGATGATTTGTCTATATCAGTGGTTCCCAATTAAACTGACAGGAGCCTGGCACTGTGATGGCCTGGGGAGAAGGGTGGCAAAAATAATCCAGTATTGCAATTCTGCTGTCAGCTAATGGGGCTTCTTTTGCTGAAACCTTGGATTTTTAATAGCAGTGATAGCCTCTGAGAATCACCTTGGGGTTTTGGGGGAAGTAAAGTTGAAAAACGACTCTTGGATACTAAACTTGTTTAGGGCAGGAGTATGGTTTGCTATAACTTCATTGAGGATGGGAATATTTGGTCAGAAACAACACTTTACTATACCTCCATTGAGCATCCAATTGTCCTCCAACTGGTTGACAAAGTGAAATTTTTCATAGAGCTTCAAATCCAGTCTTCTGGTCTCGAGGTCTGGAAAGTAGGGCTCTTGTTCCAACTTTGGGCCACTAAAGAGTTTTCAAACCTTGGTATTTCCCCCTGAAGCTGCTGTAGAATCTTCAGCTCCACTGCACTGGAGGACCAATGAAGGCCGGTTTTCTGCAAGTATGAAGAGTACCTTTTTAGATTCCACCTTCTTCATTTGTAAAATGATGTTAGCAATGTGATATTACCAAAATGATGTTACCATGATGATTCCTAAGGCTCCTTCTGCTCTGTCACAAATCACTCCATGATTCTGATTACCATTCTCTGTAAGACTTTCTCTTATTGTTCTGGGATGGGATACTTGAAAGAATATTTCTCATCTAGTTAGAAGCTGATCATTTTAAATTCTCTTTAGACAAATGTTTCTTTCATGTCGTGCACCATTTTCAAATGCAATTTGGGGCCGCTTTTTTCTTGTTGGATCTGAGATGGATCACATGGGTTTGCCCCTAGTCTTCATTCACACAAGCAAACCAGGGTCTGGGAGATTTATAGTTTACATCATCATCATCGTCATAGTCATCATCCTCATCCTCATCATCTTGTTGTTGTTTTTTTCCCCCTTCCAGATTTAATCTAGCAGACCACACTGACCTGGCTTAAGAATTTTTCAAATATAAATGATCTAAATGTTACTTTACTTGGCAAAACAAACGCAGAGTAAGTAATTTTCTCAAATCTCTCTTCAGGCATGCCTTATAAGGAAGATTTTATTTCTGGGGGGATTTAGACTCTCATTAATCTATTTCTTCTTTCAACAATAAAATGAAAAATGGAATGAGATTATCAAAATGGATAGTCTGGTGTGGACCTGATAACATGCTTTTGAAAAGTGGTTTACATTTGACATCAGTTAAGCTCCTTGGGCCAAGGCATCTCAGGTCTGCTATGTGGGGCCTGGACTCCACTCCCAGCATGGTCACAAATATGCTTTATTGGTTTCAAAGGCCTCTCAAGCCAGTTGGAAGGATGAATGAATTCCTAGGGCAGTAAGTATTAAGTCATCGGCAAAACTATAAATATCTCCTTACCCTATCTTATGGAGAACTTACACAAAGACATTTTTGTGCAGTATGCCTTTTCCTTAACCTAGATATACATTTATTTTTAATTTGTATTGTTTTATACATTTTTATACATGGTACAAAATGTAGGTAGTATAGAGTGAGGAATACAGATATTTAAAACTTGACGCATCTCTCTTTGGCACACAGTCTGACTGCTTCTTCTGTAAGGATTTTTAATAATCTTGAAGGAGTGGAAAATTCTGTGTTTCTTGCAATTGCAAGGACAATGGCAGTTTAAAAAGCCAAGATATAACTTCAAAATAATCATTTCAAAGTAATTATTCAGAACATACAGAGTAGTTTAAAGAAAAACAACAAGCTGACAACAACACACCTTATAGTATTCACTGGCTTTAAAACCTGTGCTTATAATTGAAAGTGAGATTAGCAGAAGTGACTGAATCCATGCTAGGGGAGACATGGTTGGGACATAGACATCATCCCTATGTTCCACTCAACTCATTAAAAATTTCTTGATCACTCCTCACACTCTTCATTCCATTCTCTTAACATCAGATTTGTGGACTAAACCATTAAATAAATTACCTTTTCCTAATGTTCTTTAACAAAAGTGAAACCCAGTACTGCTCAATATATAAGCCAGTGAGAGAGGATCCATATGAAACTAAGCACTTTTAGTCCTTGTTAAGAATAAGAGCTGGTGATGAGCTGGTGATGTTTCTCACGATAATGTACTAAGAAAGAAAAAGTAGCCAGGGGCCAGCTACAATCCAGATTCCTAGGATCCATGCTCAGAGATGCTGACTCTGTGGATCCTGGGTGGACCCAGAGCACTATACCTTTACAAACAGGCTCTCAGCTGATCCTGATGACAATATCTGCGGCCTGAATTTTGAGAAGCAGAGAAGACTGTGCTTCCCACAAGCAGGGTTATTCCTGGATCCACATCACTGTACTTGAGTTGAGAAACTCAATTTCTCCTACCTCCCACTTCATCCCAAGACACATGAGCACATCTGAATATGATTTCCTTGTTTCACTGAAAAGTTTTAAAGTCTAGAGAGAAGTGACTTGTTTCAAGTCATAAGCAGAAAGGGGCAGAGCCAACTAGGGAAGCCAAACCTCTATACAAAGCAACAGACATCACTCTTTGGTGGGAGGTCTTTTTGCACTGAATTCTCCAAAGGCATGTGCCAAATTCATGAGCGAGGCAAAAAGTGACAGTGGGTGTCAACTCTTCAATCCTTTTTGTTCTCTCTTTTCATTCTGAGCCTGCTCACTGCTCCTCAGCCCGGAGCCCACTTTAAGGAGCTCCTCGGCTCTCTGGGAAAGCCCCTCCTCCTCACTATCTCCTCACCATTTGATGTCTCTTTCTCAGCAGAGCTCCCTGGAGAGCTGCTATACTGTATTTATTTTCAAAGTCTAACTGTGACACTAAGAGTCCCTAATGTGGCAACACTGATGTCAACAAAGGGAAAAATCAAGTACCTGAAGGCACTCACAGCACAGCTGCCGCATCGGGTGGGACCTTCCTAGGTTCTCGGGTACAGTTGTACAACTTCTACCTTTTATTTCATGTAAACACAACTACACTGGCTCTCCCCACCAGCACCCATCAGATATCCCACAATCAAAGAACTGCCAACAGGCAGCAAAGCAGAATCACTAACTCGAGGATTTTTTTAAAATTCACTTGGGGAAGGATCCTGAAATTTTGTTTTCCTCTGCAAGTGCTAGATAGCCATCTTGTTGTATTTCTGCCCAAGCCCTGTTCTTGCTGACCCAGAATGTTAATGACATAAAAGCAACTCAGAAACAATGTTCCAGGGTGTGGCTAAGAACAAGGGTTTTAAAAATGTTTTAATCTAGTGTAAAAGGCAGTTCTAGTACTTTCATTATAGTAAGATGAGAAGAGTATCATGTTTTCTACTCCTGAATTTTTTCTCAGCTGAGGTGCTTACAGCTCTTTACAAATTCTCATTGTATACCCAAGTGAGAAAGAAATTCTTCATTTCGCCTTCTCTGGGCAGTACTTCTTAAGTAAGACTACCTTGAAGACTTAGCAATTATTTGCACAATTAGAAAATTTGGTAGCAATTACCCATTCAATTTGATCCGTGTATCCATTATTCAAAATAACCAAGGAATTGCCAGATCTCCATTCAACTTTTTGCTTGACATGGCTTTGTAAAAGAATATAAAACTAAGGGTGTGTGTGCATGTGTGTGTGCATATGTTGTGTATACAAGGCCAAACTACCGAAGAGATCTGCCCAAGGTCATATAATAGTTCCTTGCCATTTCCTTTATTGTCTGTCCTCAAATTCTTTTTTTAGTAGAAAGCAAAGGAAGAGAAATGACGCTGGCTTCCAAATTTCATTATAAAAGCTTCCATTTAAAACAAAATGTATTGCATATGATAATTGCAACCAGAGCCAGTGAGGGCAGTGGTTTTCAGCCTGGTAAGAATTGTGGGACTGCTCTTAAGCATGCCGACTTCAATGAACCCCTGGTCCTCTAACTAGGCTGTGAATAATAGGACATTAAAAAACAGTTATGTGGCACAAAACAAAAACACATTTAATGTTTATTATTTTGGTTAACAAAATGCACATTTATTTAAAAATAAATTCTATTCATTTTTTAAATTCTTTTGTTCTTTCCACTTTTATTCTCTTTTTTATTCTACCCAGGTAACTTCCAGAATGTACATACTTTTCTTAACCAAAAGAAATTATGGTACTAGTTCTGTGTTATCATAATAGAGTGTTCTCCATTTTCCCTGAAATCCAAGTTTGGGTTTGTACACACAAAGCTGTTTGGAAAAACAAAAATACAACTGTTAATTAAAACCTGCCCTCCCTACCCCCAAACAACAAGCTGTTGAATCCAAATGTTGTTTTCTTATGTTGCTGCTGTTTCATGCCTGCTTGTGGGTGTAAATACAGCATCTATCCCTTCTTCATAGGTGTCAAGGAGTTCAGGGGACTTCTATTATGACAATGAGGATGAATGACACCAAAATTTTCCCATTCTAAGCCTGGTACCAACAACTTTATGCCTATTAATTTATGTCATCCTGCCCGAGAAGATAGAAATTTTAGCCCCTTCTTACAAGTGAAAAATTAGCCCTGTGAAGGTGAAGGACTTGCCCAAGTTCACCTTGGCTGGGCAGTAGAGGAAGCACCAAAAGTCCAGCATCCAGATTACCTCTTCCATGCTGCACTGTCTCGTGGGCAAAGCACTTCTGATTCACATTGAGGTTGCCAGCCTCCTAATAGTCTTCTTCCACCACTAACATGAATTTAACAGAGGATATTTGGCAAATTCTATTAAAATATGTAATTCTCCATTAAAATATTCAAATTGAATTTAAAATCCATTTTACCCACACCCATGAAATTCGTAGAAAATACCCGGTTACTGTGGAGCTATTAGTTAGCTCTTTGAACTTTAATTACCCCCAGGACTGTGATTTGCATGGACAAATAAAAAAACACAATGGAGAACAAAGAAGAGGTTCAGCAAAGAAATGAGATAGTTTTCTCACTCTTTCCCCTCATTTGTCCTTTTCTACAGGTCTTGCATTATCAAACAAAGGCATGTATCACATGCACAGAACAGAAGGCGAGAGAGATGAAATGGGCATCTTTCTGGAAATGTTGTTTGGGAGCCTCGCTTTGAAATTTACACCTCCAGGTTGATCCTTCACTTGCCAGTACACGTGTCTGAGACCAATACTCTAAGAAGAATACTGAACAGCATGAATATGTCTTCTGGATTTCCTTCCTTGGCAATGAGATGGTATTCTGGGGATAGATCATCCAGTCTTGAGCTTTTCTGCTAATCCACTCAGGAGCCAGCCTTTGGGTTCTGAAATAGATCTGCTCCTTCTCTATCAACAAGATGCACGTACTATGCACCAAAAGTCTTGGAGCACAGTATGGAGCCTGAGACTTCTTCAGGAGCTACGAATAAGGGAGTTCTTCCTGTTAAACTCATTACATTTACAAGGCCCACCAGTTGTTTTTCCTAAAATGATTTCCTTTCATGTATGTAGAGTTGAAATATTACACTAACAATTCCCATACTTGTTCCAAGATTTTTCACAGACTTGCCATACCTAAACAACTTTCTCCGTACAGCTTCAAAGATAGGACTAAATATAGCATCCCTATTTAACAATCTTAAAATTTGCAAAATTTTTAAAAGAGGGAATCATCTTCCCCTAATAAGAAGAGGCATACTGACCTTAATTCCTCAATTACTTTTACTTTCTAATCCAAATGAACATATAGATGAAAGGTGTTTTTCAAAATGCAGAGTAGGTGCAAAATCTTTCATCAGAGGTGAAGTATTTGATATATCCTTGGTCATGAAAGAAATCCTCAAAATTAAGATTTCTTTTTACATTTCATCTTTTTATAGCCAACTGTCCACATATCCACCAGAAAAAAAAAATACCATGATGGTTTTTTTTTTTTTAATTTAATGAAGGTAACTGATCTTTTTAGAGTTTTTCTGATACGCACAGAAACTACTAAAATATACATATATTTATATTGTATATGTAAATATACATATTATATATGTATATGTTGATGTTTTGGATATATATACACACACCTGTGTGTGTGTGTGAGCACACGAACATGTGTGCCTGTGTGTGTGGGTGTGTGTGGATGTGTGTGGGTGTGTGTGGATGTGTGTGGATACATCTTCAGCTCAAGTAGCAACAGTGACCTCTAGTGTGTCTTTTAAATTTTCTCCCTCTACAACTTTAACTCATTGTTTCTTTAACCTCTAGGGCATTATTTAAGCAAAATGTTACAGTTTCTCTTTGGTCTAATTTCTGTATTGACTCTATATGCTGAGAACTGATTCTTGAGAAATCTTCTTTGATCTTGGTAATGTATGATAAAGTAATTTGTGCCTTCATTAATGACTGTAATTATAGTACATAAAGCTGCCATTTAAATGAAATAATCACCCCCCCCCCAAAAAAAAGGTTGGCTTTATTTGCAAGATGAATTTAACTTCAGCTGAATAACTCTTTGAGCGATAAGCCACCAGCATCCACATGCAGTCATGTATTGTTTGCAAGAGTGCTCGTTTATCTTTGATGAGATACCCGCCCCCCAGTTGTTTTTTATTAAAATAATCTTAAGAGAGAATCAAAGAATCCATCAGATAAAACATTTTTTTTTTCAGTTTTGGGGGTTTTGCCCTAGACATGTGCTGATGTCAGGGCAGAATCCACGAAAATGAAGTGGCCTGGCTCTGGCAGCTTGTGTCAGCACTTCCATTCCAAGTTCCTCTTTTCAGGAGTTTATAACATTGCAATAAAATTTATTATGGGCTGGGACTTGGCATACAGGAGCCTGGGCTAACACTGTAAAGTAGTTTGGAGGTTTTTTTTAATTCTTTTTTTTTTTTTCCAAGCAAATGTTCAAATCTGTTGGGTCCTGTTTCCCTTTTGAGGGAGTTCAAAATAAAAGCCCTCTCTCATCTGTTCAGATGGCCTTGGTTTCCCCTGGTCTTGCTTTCCCTGTATGCTGTTAGAGGAGAATTGAAAGGGGTCCCCTCCTGGCCCTATGGTAAACTTTTAGGATGAGTTAGAAACAAACAAACAAAAGTAATAAAGAAGTAAATGTTTCCTGTAAATTAAAAAGGCCCTTAAAACTGTAATTGTTGGAAAAGAGCCTCCAGGGTAGACGAGGGAAACATGAAAAGGTATTCAAGACTGTTTTCTATAATTGGGTGATCTTCTGTGCCCCCCAACAGCTGGGCTTGTTGGCAAACAAGAAGCTGTATGTGGAAAACATGCTCCAATCTGTGTAAACTAAGCAAGCCATAAAAATAAGCATCATCTCCAGGTTAAAAACCAAAACAAAACATGCAGAACAGAGCCCTGGAGAACCACGTGGGAGGACGTGAGTAAGTGGTGATGAGTATGTGCAAGCAGATCGGTCTGATAATGTGGCATATAGAAAATATACACTATATATTTCTATTTAATGTATACCTTGTCATGCATGCCTCCCTTGCCATTGTCTTCTTGTTATTGCCCACGAGAATCTATGTCTCAATGACAATTCCAAGATGACACCCGTCCAAAGAAAGAACAAACAATTGAAACAGAAAAGTGATTAATCCCATGGAAGGAAATTAATTAGGGCTGTACATAGCTCAATAAAGAATGTCAGAGTTAGAAGGAACTTAGAGTATTGCATGACCAACCTCTCTTGTATTTTCATTTGCAAGTGAATAAGGTCCAGAATGTCAGCTTTTCCACATCAGAGCTGATATTGAACTAGAACACACAGTGTATCTTTACAGGTTGTTAATGGGCAGCATGTGTTCTAATTGGACAGTGCCCAGCCTGGTTGATGTTTTTGGATACTTTTGAATATCACTGCTACCTGTGGTCACACACTGAGTTTGTGGCGATAAGCTATATCCTGGGTTTCTCTGCCAATCATCAGAAATTGTTCAGACTCCAAAACTTATAACTTGATAGATCTGCGGCAAACACTTTCCTAAACAGCCCCCACTTAACTGCTGTGCCAGATCAGACCCACTTGATTAGCAAATGCTCTCTGTTCACTGCATAAAACCCTCCACAGGATGAATGCTAATGTCTTCTCATCGAGGACCAATGGTATCTACAGTTTATCCCTAAACCTGCTTAAGTCATCGTACTTTTTTTTTTTTTTTTTTTGAGATGGAGTCTCACGCTGTCACCCAAGCTGAAGTGTAGTGGTACAATCTCGGCTCCCTGCAACCTCCGCCTCCCTGGTTCAAGCGATTCTTCTGCCTCAGCCTCCGGAGTAGCTGGGACTACAGGTGTGCACCACCATACCTGGTTAATTTTTGTATTTTTAGTAGAGATGGGGTTTCACCATATTGGCCAGGCAGTCTCGAACTCCTGACCTTGTGATCCACTCGCCTCGGCCTCCCAAAGTGATGGGATTACAGGCATGAGCCACTGCGCCTGGCTGTCATTGTACTTTTTAGTATGATTATGTCATTTAATAAAATATGAAGCTATGAATGTATTTTCATGAATCTATGAAAATTTAGCCAAGCACATTGAAAGAATTAATATAGTTGATTTTTGTTTAAAGTAGGATTGTTAAAAAAAAAAAAAAAAAAAAGTAGGCTGTGGAAATGGGGTGGGCCAGACAACTGTGAAAAATTAGAAAAAGCTGCAAAACAATGTGGACATTCTTTTGGCAGTCAAAGTGCTTTGCAAATATCACTATATTTTTTTCAGAGAAATTTCCGAACTGGAAATTGTAGAAATATATTATGGATATGGTTTATATAAGGAAGATACTGTGGAATTCCAGAGGACCCAGACAGGAGGAAGGACCCTCACCCCTGCATCAACAGCTGCAAAATGGATGTGCATTAAAATAAATGTTTAAGTGTAACATCATTTTAAATCATTCCCCACTTGAACAAACTCCGGATTAACTGATTAACAAGTGGTCTCATCATGTCTGAGTAGAGGGCTCTTCCACTAACTCTTTAACTCTGTTGTCTTGACAGGATTCCAGAAAAGAACTTGTGGTTTTGAGCTCTGGGAGCAGGTAGGGGGTTTGGTATGAGTGGAGGAGGGAAGCAATGGAAGGTGGTAAAGATTTTGAAGAGGAAAAGCACGCTAAGGTGGAATAGGTCCCTTACGAATGACCTAGATTTAGAAGGCAACTGGCAAAGACTGGACATTGGATGAGAGCAAATCCAAATACGAATGATTATTCAGAATTGCTCACTTGGAGAATAAATAGGTTGTGTTGTTCTTAACAATAATTAGTATAAGCACGCACATAGATTATTTACAGTCTATCTGCTCCTACTTCTCCCAAACTTTCAGATATTTATGGACAGTAAAATGCAGACACTTTTGTGCAGGTTTCTTACAAGGTTGTTTTATGTCTTCCTCTCATCTGCCTTTGCAGATGCTGGACTGTTGTATGTGTCAGATTTACCAGAATCATATTCTTCCCAGTCATTAATTCAGTGAAGTCTCTCCCATTATGCTCTTTTAATGTATTCTTAAAAATGTTTTCAGTACCTACCATGGAAGCATGTAATGCTAGATGTGGTTTTAACTGTCCTACTGAGTCACCACTAAATATTTTAATGGAGCACAGTCCTTTTGTTAAAATTATTTTTTTTTGCTTTAAAATGCTTGAGTTAGGGATAGAGGGATAGTGTTCAGTTTGAATCTTCTGGCTTTTGTCAATTTGTGTCAGCCCTTAATGTAATCTTTCCTTTTCAATATAAATATCATAGCAGTTCTCCCTTTTAAAACAACTAAAGAAATGGACTTTTATTTTTAAATCCAGGAAATGAGTATCAGGAAGGAGAGCTTCTTTGCTCTAGTATCTCTTTTGAATTAATGGTTTCAGCTTTTCCTTTATTTAAAGGGAATCCTTTTGAGATATTTTTATTTAGATGTTCTTTGTTGTTTTGAGAAACAGAAAAAATATTCGTGGGAAAAAAGCAAGATAAATCCTGATTTTATTTATTATTTTGATCACTGTAAGCACCTCTCATGTCACTGGGATAATTTTGTTTCCTACATTTGACTAGCAATGTCAGGGTATCCAAAGAGATATACACTATTTTATTGTAGTGCCAAAATAAAGATGTTCACTGCAGTACTGTTTAAGTTAATGAAAAATTGGAAACAATATGAATATCTACAAATAGAGAATTGCTTAAATTAAAATGATGAAATAGAAATGCAGCAATTAAAAGGCTGATGTTATCCATATTCATTGACATGGGTCAGTTTGGTTTTTTTAAGTGAAAAACAGCAGATTAGAAAAGAAGCAGAGTGTGATTCTATTTAAGTGAGGTTACACACAGGTATACTCTGACTGGGCCTTACTTTATTGTGCTTCACAAATATTGCATCTTTTACTAATCGTAGGTTCGTGGCAACCCTGCATCAACCACAACTGCTGGCAGCATTTTTACAACAGCAATGCTCACTTTGTGTCTCTGTGTCACATTTTTGTAATTCTCGTAATATTTCAAACTTTGTTATTATTATTATATATGTTTTGGTAATCTGTAATCCGTAATCATTGATGTTACTATTGTAATTGTTTTGGGGGGCCAGGAACAGTGCCCACATAAGACGGCAAACTTATCTGATGAATGTTCTGTGTGTTCTGATTGCTCCACTGATCAGCCATTCCCTTCTTTCTCCTTCTCCTTGGTTGTCCCTATTCCCTGAGACATAGCAATATTGAAATTAGACCAGTTAATAACCCTACAATGGTCTCTGAGTGTTCCAGTGAAAGGAAGAATCTCATGCCTTCACTTAAAATCAAAAGCTAGAAATGATTAAGCTTAGTGAGGAAGGCATCTCGAAATCCAAGACAGGCTGAAGGCAAGGCCTCTTGGGCCAGTAGGCTGAGTTGTGAATTCAAAGGAAAAATTTTTCCAGAGAATTAAAAGTGGTATTCCAGTGAACGTACAAATGATAAGATGGTGAAACAGACTTGTTGCTGACATGGAGAAAGTTTAATGGTTTGGGTAGAAGATCCAACCAGCCACAACATTCTCTTAAGCCAAAACCTAACCTAGAGCATGACCCTAACTATTTTCAATTATATGAAGGTTGAGAGAGGTGAGGAAGCTGCAGAAGAAAACCCTGAAGCAAGCAGAAGTTTCTTCAGGATGCTTAAACAAAAAAGCCATGTCTATAACATAAAAGTGCAAGATGAAGAAGCAAGTGCTGATGGAGAAGCTGTAGCAAGTTATCCAGAAGATCTAGTTAAGATCGTTGATGATGGTGACTACACTAAGCAACAAATATTCAATGCAGATAAAACAGCCTTATATTGGGAGAAGATGTCATCACGAAATCTCAAGCTAGAATGCCTGGCTTCAAAGATTCAAAGGACAGACTAACTTCCTTGGTAGGAACTAATGCATCTAGTGACTTTCAGTTGAAGCCAATGATTACTGACCATTCTGAAAATTCCAGGGCTCTTAAGAATTATGCTAAATCTGCTCTTCCTTTGTTCTATAAATGGAACAACAAGTCTTGATGATTTGCGCATCTTTTTACAGCATGGTTTAATGAATATTTTAAGCCCACTGTTGAGACCTACTGCTCAGGAAAAAAAAATTCCTTTCAAAATAATACTGCTCATTGACAATGCAGCTAGTCACCCAAGAGCTCTGATGGAGATGTACAAGGAGATGAACGTTCTTTTCATGCCTGCTATCGACATCCATTTTGTAGCCTATGGAACAAGGAGTAATTTTGACTTTCCACTCTTCTTATTTAAGAAATATATTTTGCATGATTATAGTTGCCATATATAGCTATTCCTCTGCTAGATCTGAGCAAGGTAAATTGAAAACCTTTTAGAAAGGACTCACTGTTTTAGGTGTCATTAAGAACATTAGTGATTCATGAAAGGTCAAAGTATCCACATTAACAGGAATTTGGAAGAAGTTGATTCCAACCCCCAAGGATGACTATGAGGAGTTTGAGACATCAGTGGAGGAAGTAACTATAGATGTGGTACAAATGGCAAGAGAACTAGAATTGGAAGTGGAGCCTGAAGATGTCCCTGAATTGCTGCAATCTCACGATAAAACTAACAGATGAGGAGTTGTCTCTTATGGATGACAAAAAGAGCAGTTTCTTGAGATGGAATCTACTGGTGAGGATGCTGTAATCATTGTTGAAATGGCAACAAAAGATTTAGGATATTTCATAAACTTAGTTGATAAAGGAGCAGCAGCGTATGAGAGGATTATCCCCAATTTGGAAAAAAATTCTAATGTGGGTAAAATGTGATCAAACAACATTGCATGGTACACAGAAATCTTTCATGGAAGGAAGAGTCCATAGATATGGCAAATTTGATTGTTGAATTATTTTAAGAAATTGCCATAGCCACCCCAACCTTCAGAAACCACTACACTGGTTAATCAGCAGCCATTAACATCAAGGCAAGACCTCTCACCCGCAAAAAGATTACAACTTGCTGAAGGCTCAGATGGTCATCAACATTTTTTAGCAATAAAGTATTTTTAAATTAAGTATGTCCATTTTTAGATATAATGCTATCGCATACTTGTCTTGTTGTCTATGGTAAACATAACTTTTGTATGCACTGAGAAACCAAGAACTTCATATGACTCACTTGATTGTGGTATCCACTTTATTGGGAAGGTCTGGAAATGAGCCCACAATATCTCCAAGGCAAACCTATATGCACCTCTGCATATATAAACACATATGTATACAGCTAGGTACTGCATAATGGTCAATGGAGGCCCACATATAGGACAGTAGTCCTGTAAGTTTACTGTATAATACCATATTTTTACTGTAGCTTTTCTATGTTTAGACATGTTCAGATAAACAAATACTTACTATTGTGTTACAATAGTAACAATTGGCTACAGTATTCCATACAGTAACATGCCCTACAGGTTTCTACCCTACAAGCAGTAGGCCATACCATATAGTGTTAAGTGTACAGCGAGCGGGCTATACCATCTAGGTTTGTGTAACTGTATTCCATGATATTTACACAATGACAACATTGCCTGACTACATTTCTCAGAATGTATCCCTGTTGCTAAGCAATGCATGACTATATATGTACAGAAAGAGAGAGAGAAAAGGCTGGGCGTGGTGGTTCCTCTCTGTAATCCCAGCACTTTGGGAGGCTGAGGTGGGAGGATACCTTGAGTCCAGGAGTTGGAGACCAGCATGGGCAATATAGGGAGAACTCGTCTCCAGAAAAAAAAGTTAAAAATAAAGAAATTTAGCTGGGTGTGTTGGTGTGCACCTGTGGCCCCAGCTACTTGGGAAACTGAGGTGGGAGGACTGCTTAAGCCCAGGAGGTGGAGGTTGCACTGTGCTATAATCACAACACTGCACTCGAGCCTGGAAGACAGAGCAAGAACATATTTCAACAAAAATAAAAACATAGAAGGGAATGAAGAGAGAGAAATATAACAATATAACCAAAATAGTAACAGTACCTAATTTTTGGGTGGTAGGATTTAGTTTTTTATTATTATTTAGCTACCAAAAAAAAAAAAAATTTCTTGAAAAACTGCAATGGCTACCACTGTGTGGTGCTTTGGGGTAAATACTGTTGTTTGGCTGACCCAGCATTTATTTTCAGCATTTCTTCCCACAGTACCTTCCCTCTTCAGATTGGAAAAGGAAAACACTTTCCCAGCTTTCTTTGCAACTAGAATGACCATGTGACAGAATTCTGGTGGTAAGGCAAAGTGAAAATGTGTGGAGCCCACAGGAATCTAAGAAGGCTCTTCACTTTGTTGCCTAGTGAAGCAGCACCCAACACTCCATCACTGACCTCACAGGCATAAGGGAAAACCAAGGGCATTCCAGAGATGCCGGTCCTGATAGCATCAAGCCTTGACATTGAGGCAAGCAGAGGTCTACTTGCCCATTTGTCTGGTATTTAAGTACTTGCAGCTAAAATTATTCTTAATTGATAAGGAATGAAAAATAAAATCACCTTTTAACCCCTCCATCTTTCCAAATGCCCAGAGTTTACTATTCAGGAAAGCATTTTTATTTCTTCCTCTCTCTCTCTCTCTCTGTGTCTCTGTCTTACACGTGTGTATATATGCATTAATGTATGTGCATATGTACATATATTTATCTACCTTGCTTTCTGAAAATGAAAATATATATTTAAATTGTTCTTTCTATAATTTGCTTTTATTTAAAAAGTAATGGCATGATTTTATTGGTTCATATAATTCTTTCATATTCTTTTTAACAGCTTTATTGAGATCTAATTCACATACCATAAAATTCACCCAATTAAAGTGTATGATTCAATGTTTTTTGTGTGTGAAAAGTTGTGTAATCATCACTACAGTTGGTCTTAGAACATTTTTATCACCACTCTCCAGGAAAACCCTGCATCCATGAGCAGTCACTTCCCATTTCCCCCCAACTTTCTAGCCCTAGGCAACCACTGCCTTATTCTTTATAACAGCAGCTTAGTTTTCTGTAGCTGGATTTAACATAAATCAATCATTTCTCTACTGATAACTATGTAGGTCATGTGCAGTTTTTCATCATTACAAATAATTCTGTGATGAACCCTCTTATATACCTCCTCCTTTACCCTTTATTACATGGCTTAACTTTTCTACTTGCATATATTCATCTTTAGAATCAGGGAAAGGAATCTATTAACACTAGGAAATGCAGGTTGTGGCCTACAGAGAGGCACTTAGTGGCGATGACTCAGCTAGGGGCTGAATCCAGCTTGGGCTCCACCTGCCAAGGGCAGTGTGTTCTGGAACAGGCTGCATAAGCCCAGGGGCAGTGGTGCCATTTGGTAAGAGTCTACTCAGGGGATTTCTGTGTTGTAGAAGGTCTCCTAGGACATGGCTTCTTCGAATTTACCAAAAGGCAGGATCTTAGGGGAAAGTAGTGGAAGGTGAGATTGGTTGGTGATATAGTTTGGCTGTATCCCCACCCAAATCTCTCATCTTGAATTGTAGTGCCCATAATTCCCATGTGTTGTGGGAGGGACCTAGTGGGAGACCATTGAATCATAGGGTGGTTTCCCCCATACTGTTCTCAAGATTGTGAATAAGTCTCATGAGATCTAACGGTTTTATAAGGGGTTTCCCCTTTCACTTGGCTCTCATTCTCTCTTGCCTGCCACCACGTAAGATGTGCCTTTCACCATCTGCCATGATTGTAAGGCCTCCTCAGTCACATGGAACTGTGAGTCCATTAAACCTCTTTTTCTTCATAAATTACCCAGTCTGGGGTAAGTCTTTATGGTTGAGGGAGGGTTTGCAACTCTCGCAGGTTCTTACAGGCCATAATAAGGAGCTTGGATTTTATACTGAGAGTGTCAGGAAGCCATCAAAATCTTTTAAGTAGGGAAATAGTGTAACCTGATTTTTATCATAAAGAGATCACTCTGGTTGCTGTGTGAAGAATTTACTGTAAGCAAGCAAAAGTGAAAGATGGTGATAGATTAGAAAACCACTGTGGTGGCCCTGGTAAGAGATGAATTCAGTGTCAGAGAACTCAGAATTTAGGAAGAGAGATGAAATATATGTGTTAGGATGATGTAAGGTAAAAAGTGATGTATGTCATAAAACAATTATGTAAAAGACACATGAAATACTATTGACATTCAGAGGTGGAAGGAATTATTTGCACTACATCCTGGAGCTCAGGAGTAGCCTTGTGATTAAGGATTGTAGTTGGGCCTTGACTAGTGGGTAGAAAATATCTTTTGGAAGTAGGGGGGCACTGGGGAAGGTTGGTGGGTAGATAGAGGTATTCAAGAGGAAAGAACATCTTAGAGTCTGTAATATTTACCACTCATATCTAAGGTGCCAGGCATTAAACAGGATTGTTTGACATGAGAAAGGTCCAACCTCAGACCTAGGTACTGAGGACCTAGGTACTGAGAAAGCAGATGACTCTTCTGCGGAATGGCCCAAGCTTTGGCTTCCACGGTCACAGTCTTCTACAAGTGAGACATTCCTTTAAGTCATTAGAGTGGGCTGAATGGTGGTCTTCAAGGATATATTCATTTTATAATTCCCAGACCTGTGAATAACACCTTATATAGCAAAGGAGTGAATATTGTCTTATACGGCAAAAAATGTAATTAAGTTAAGGATCTTCAGAGGAAGTGATTTTCCTGGGTTATTTAGGTGGACCCTAAATACAATCAACACATATCCTTATAAAGGTGCTGTAGGAAGATGTGAAATAGACACACAGACACAAAAGAGGAGAAGGTAAGGTAACGATAGAGGCAGAAATTGGGCTGCAAGCCCAGGAATGCTGGTAGCCACTGAAGCTGGAAGAGGTAAGGAGCAGGTTCTCCCTTGTAGCCTCAGAGGGAACACAGCCCTGCTGATGCCTTGATCCCAGTTCAGTCATACTGACTTAGGATTTCTGGCCACCAGAGCTGTGATACAGTAAATTTAGGTTGTTTTTAAGCCATCAAGTTTTTAGCAGTTTGTTACAATGGCCACAAGAACTGAATACAGCAGTCAAGTAGATGTGAATGCGTTATTCGGAAAAGTTTAAGATGCACTGGCCTATGATGTTACCCAGCCTGAGGGAAATAGTTGTAAATTTTACTATAGTTTTATATTTACAAAGACCTTTTGGAACCTCAATACCTTAACTCACATGTGTAACCCTAGTGGGAGGATGACAGGACCACACTGGGTGAGGGGAAAGACATTTTAAATTAGGAGCAGGAGGCTAATGCGGTGCCATTACAGTCATAACCTTGAGAACACTGTTTTCAATGAGAGAACATGCTGTCTTGTGAGTGCCTCTTCCACCAGGGAGTTTTGATGGGTTTGAGGCCTGGGTTAATCATGTGACCTTGAACAAGTCGTTGCAGGGCTCTCGATCCCAAATATTTATCTCTGAAATGGAGAAATGAATTCATACTTCAATGTAGGATTTGAATATTAAGGAGGATAATACATGCAAATGCACTATGTACATTGTAACATGTTATGAATTCAGTAGCATTGTTATTATTTTCTGTGCATGAGACCTGAAGGTTCTAAGTTGAAGAGACAAATGACATCCTAGATTGGATGCCTGTTACTGCACCAGTTTTTGGTGAAGATTAAACAAGGGCAAAGCTATTTACGAGGGCAAACCAGGTGCCAAATATTGTGTGAAATAAGTCACTTCATCCTTACAGCAACCCTTAGGGGACAGGCATTATAACCTCCATTTTACAGAGGAATTGTTATAATTGGAGAGTCTACCACCATCCTAGCACATAGTAGGTGCTCAATAAATGATACCTGATACTAAACTGGGTCCCCATTGGGCCCTAAAATTTCTGCTTCAATTCTACATTAGGCCTATTCCATTACTTAAAACAAATTTTAAAAGGGCCATGATTTGAATCAAATGATTCTCCTCCATTGCTTTCTGTGGAGCTAATTTAAAACAATAAGTACCTGCTTTGACTACAGCTCATAACCAGGCACAAGCCTCTGCTGCTGGCTGCCCCGTCCATGAAGTGGGTAGATAAACAGAACCAGGTATCTCTGTATCATGGTAGCTTGATCGTCCATGAAGGCTCTAAGGAAGGAGAATGATGCCTGTACCAGCCTACAGAAGCATTCCTCAAGCTTCCCTTTCTGTAAGCACAGGAGAGGAAGGGCCGCAGGGAGGTCCTTCCAACGCCTGTGCTTTGTAAGCTAATTATCATCTTAGGTGGCTGGCAGTCCTCAGGCTTTCCTTCCGGGCCTCTCTAGACAGTGCCATGAAGTGGTCTTGGTGATCTCAGTAATCCCTTTTATTATTCATCTTCAAAATGTCTACTTAGTGGAAGTTAAACTCCAACCTCACGTCATGTCAAATGCCCTGTATACAGGACAGGAGGTTGGATTTCCTGGTTGGAGAGTAAGAATGGCTTGTATTTGGGTGCTCAGTGATTCAGAAGAGGTTATTTGGCAGAATGAGAATCTTTTTATGCAGGCAGAGCACTAAAGGGGCCTTTAGTAAAATGCACTATCAATTTATAAGAAAAAATACGGCCGGGCGCGGTGGCTCAAGCCTGTAATCCCAGCACTTTGGGAGGCCGAGACGGGTGGATCACGAGGTCAGGAGATCAAGACCATCCTGGCTAACACGGTGAAACCCCGTCTCTACTAAAAAATACAAAAATCTAGCTGGGCGAGGTGGCGGACGCCTGTAGTCCCAGCTACTCGGGAGGCTGAGGCAGGAGAATGGTGTGAACCCGGGAGGCAGAGCTTGCAGTGAGCTGAGATCCGGCCACTGAACTCCAGCCTGGGCGACAGAGCGAGACTCCGCCTCAAAAAAAAAAAAAAAAGAAAAAAAGAAAAAAAAAAAGAAAAAATACACCACCCTGAGGCATTTCAAGAATAACACATTTACTGTGTCCCTAACAATGATCGTAAGAAGAAGTTCAGATTCTAAGACTAGATGGGTGTTAGATGCCTGTTTACATGGAAGAAGTAGGAGGAGTTAAAAGAGAAAGGAAGGGCATTAATAAGAGCAAGGGTGCTTAAATGCCAATAAGCAAAGGCATGTGATAGTAGAGGAGAAGCAGCAATGTCCAAGAATAATGATACCCCAAGGGATAAGGGGATGAGCAACCTACAAGAGGTCCAATGCATAGCAGGACGTTGGGTCTGATCAGGTAAATGCAGGAAGGTTTTGTGGAGATGATGGCAGTTAAGTGTTGCCCTTGAAAGTTGGGAGGGTGTTTACAGCCAAAGCTACAGACAGCACAGACTAAATAATGGGAATCTTATATGTGAAAGCAAGAACACACGTAGGAAAATACAAAACCTCTCAAGGAGTTTTTTAATCTCATGATTCAGGGATTAATATACAGATCATTATGTACGGCAAATTATTCATTTAATTCAGGGCTAGGCAGGCAGACCAGAACTTGCCCATGGGAAAGGCTTTAAAAATTCTTATTCAGAGATATATGTGCATCAGGGATTCATTGAACAAAAAGGAAATTGTTTATGAGATTAAACCCAAATTTAAAGGTGGAGCCACCTGGCACAAACCCCACATGGGCATATACAAAGTGAGTTATAACTCGGGTACCAACCCTATACACAGACTTCTCCAACATACAGCAACACTGTAGTAATAAAAGCACAGACCTAAGTGTTGCAGAGGAGTTCTAGATGACATTGTCTAGCCCCTATGCTTCAAAGAGAGATCTGAGATTCCTGCTATGGGGCGTGAAGTCCAGAAAGTGACTTGTCCAAGCACATATTGTTTGCAAGTGGCAGAGGTGGAGTTATAACATGAGTTCTTAGCTTTAGGCAGAAGTCCAACTTTCCACTTCAGCAGTCACCTCCTCCTGCCTGTACTAAGCAAGGATTTGAGCTCAGCCCCCTATATCTGAGAAGAGATGACCCTGGAAGAGAAGTATGCTAACCTGGCCCAATTCACCAATAGATGGGTGCCCCAGAAGCATCTGCAAGTGAGATCTTGACACTCTCTCAAAAAATTCCCTCCCCCGGGAGCAAGATGGTCAAATAGGAACAGCTCCAGTCTCCAACTCCCAGCGCGAGCGACACAGAAGACCGGTGATTTCTGCATTTTCAACTGAGGTACTGGGTTAATCTCACTAGGGAGTGCTGGACAATCGGTGCTGGTCAGCTGCTGCAGCCCGACCAGCTAAAGCTGAAGCAGGGCAAGGCATTGCCTCACCTGGGAAACGCAAGGGGAAAGGGAATCCCTTTTCCTAGCCAGGGGAACTGAGACACACAACACCTGGAAAATCGGGTAACTCCCACCCCAATACTGCGCTTTAAGCAAACAGGCACACCAGGAGATTATATCCCACACCTGGCCGGGAGGGTCCCACGCCCATGGAGCCTCCCTCATTGCTAGCACAGCAGTTTGCGATCTCGCGGCAAGGCAGCAGCGAGGCTGGGGGAGGGGCGCCCACCATTGCTGAGGCTTAAGTAGGTAAACAAAGCCTCTGGGAAGCTCGACTGGGTGGAGCTCACAGCAGCTCAAGGAGTCCTGCCTGTCTCTGTAGACTCCACCTCTGGGGACAGGGCACAGTAAACAAAAGCAGCAGAAACCTCTGCAGACGCAAACGACTCTGTCTGACAGCTTTGAAGAGAGCAGTGGATCTCCCAACACAGAGGTTGAGATCTGAGAAGGGACAGACTGCCTGTTCAAGTGGGTCCCTGACCCCTGAGTAGCCTAACTGGGAGACATCCCCCACTAGGGGCAGACCGACACCCCACACCTCACAGGGTGGAGTACACCCCTGAGAGGAAGCTTCCAAAGCAAGAATCAGACAGGTACACTCGCGGTTCAGCAATATTCTATCTTCTGCAGCCTCTGCTGCTGACACCCAGGCAAACAAGGTCTGGAGTGGACCTCAAGCAATCTCCAACAGACCTACAGCTGAGGGTCCTGACTGTTAGAAGGAAAATTATCAAACAGGAAGGACACCTACACCAAAACCCCATCAGTACGTCACCATCATCATCAAAGTCCAGAGGCAGATAAAACCACAAAGATGGGGAAAAAGCAGGGCAGAAAAGCTGGAAATTCAAAAAATAAGAGCGCATCTCCCCCAGCGAAGGAGTGCAGCTCATCGCCAGCAACGGATCAAAGCTTGACGGAGAATGACTTTGACGAGATGAGAGAAGAAGGCTTCAGTCCATCAAACTTCTCAGAGCTAAAGGAGGAATTACGTACCCAGCGCAAAGAAACTAAAAATCTTGAAAAAAAAGTGGAAGAATTGATGGCTAGAGTAATTAATGCAGAGAAGGTCATAAACGAAATGAAAGAGACGAAAACCATGACACGAGAAATACGTGACAAATGCACAAGCTTCAGTAACCGACTCGATCAACTGGAAGAAAGAGTATCAGCGATTGAGGATCAAATGAACGAAATGAAGCGAGAAGAGAAACCAAAAGAAAAAAGAAGAAAAAGAAATGAACAAAGCCTGCAAGAAGTATGGGATTATGTAAAAAGACCAAATCTACGTCTGATTGGGGTGCCTGAAAATGACGGGGAAAATGGAACCAAGTTGGAAAACACTCTTCAGGATATCATCCAGGAGAACTTCCCCAACCTAGTAGGGCAGGCCAACATTCAAATCCAGGAAATACAGAGAATGCCACAAAGATACTCCTCGAGAAGAGCAACTCCAAGACACATAATTGCCAGATTCACCAAAGTTGAAATGAAGGAAAAAATCTTAAGGGCAGCCAGAGAGAAAGGTCTGGTTACCCACAAAGGGAAGCCCATCAGACTAACAGCAGATCTCTCGGCAGAAACTCTACAAGCCAGAAGAGAGTGGGGGCCAATATTCAACATTCTTAAAGAAAAGAATTTTAAACCCAGAATTTTATATCCAGCCAAACTAAGTTTCATAAGTGAAGGAGAAATAAAATCCTTTACAGATAAGCAAATGCTTAGAGATTTTGTGGGATTTTGTCACCACTAGGCCTGCCTTACAAGAGACCCTGAAGGAAGCACTAAACATGGAAAGGAACAACTGGTACCAGCCATTGCAAAAACATGCCAAAATGTAAAGACCATTTAGGCTAGAAAGAAACTGCATCAACTAACGAGCAAAATAACCAGTTAATATCATAATGGCAGGATCAGGTTCACACATAACAATCTTAACCTTAAATGTAAATGGACTAAATGCTCCAATTAAAAGACACAGACTGGCAAACTGGATAAAGAGTCAAGACCCATCAGTCTGCTGTATTCAGGAGACCCATCTCACACGCAGAGACATACATAGGCTCAAAATAAAGGGATGGAGGAAGATTTACCAAGCAAATGGAGAACAAAAAAAAGCAGGGGTTGCAATACTAGTCTCTGATAAAACAGACTTTAAACCATCAAAGATCAAAAGAGACAAAGAAGGCCATTACATAATGGTAAAAGGATCAATTCAACAGGAAGAGCTAACTATCCTAAATATATATGCACCCAATACAGGAGCACCCAGATTCATAAAGCAAGTCCTTAGAGACTTACAAAGAGACTTAGACTCCCATACAATAATCATGGGAGACTTCAACACTCCACTGTCAACATTAGACAGATCAACGAGACAGAAAGTTAACAAGGATATCCAGGAATTGAACTCATCTCTGCAGCAAGCAGACCTAATAGACATCTATAGAACTCTCCACCCCAAATCAACAGAATATACATTCTTCTCAGCACCACATCGCACTTATTCCAAAATTGACCACATAATTGGAAGTAAAGCACTCCTCAGTAAATGTACAAGAACAGAAATTATAACAAACTGTCTCTCAGACCACAGTGCAATCAAACTAGAACTCAGGACGAAGAAACTCAATCAAAACCGCTCAACTACATGGAAACTGAACAACCTGCTCCTGAATGACTACTGGGTACATAACGAAATGAAGGCAGAAATAAAGATGTTCTTTGAAACCAATGAGAACAAAGATACAACATACCAGAATCACTGGGACACATTTAAAGCAGTGTGCAGAGGGAAATTTATAGCACTAAATGCCCACAAGAGAAAGCAGGAAAGATCTAAAATTGACACTCTAACATCGCAATTAAAGGAACTAGAGAAGCAAGAATAAACCCATTCAAAAGCTAGCAGAAGGCAAGAAATAACTAAGATCAGAGCAGAACTGAAGGAGATAGAGACACAAAAAATCCTCCAAAAAATCAATGAATCCAGGAGTTGGTTTTTTGAAAAGATCAACAAAATTGATAGACTGATAGCAAGACTAATAAAGAAGAAAAGAAAGAAGAATCAAATAGACACAATAAAAAATGATAAAGGGGATATCACCACCGACCCCACAGAAATACAAACTACCATCAGAGAATACTATAAACACCTCTACGCAAATAAACTAGAAAATCTAGAAGAAATGGATAATTTCCTGGACACTTACACTCTTTCAAGACTAAACCAGGAAGAAGTTGAATCCCTGAATAGACCAATAGCAGGCTCTGAAATTGAGGCAATAATTAATAGCCTACCAATGAAAAAAAGTCCAGGACCAGATGGATTCACAGCTGAATTCTACCAGAGGTACAAGGAGGAGCTGGTACCATTCCTTCTGAGACTATTCCAATCAATAGAAAAAGAGGGAATCCTCCCTAACTCATTTTATGAGGCCAACATCATCCTGATACCAAAACCTGACAGAGACACAACAAAAAAAGAGAATTTTAGACCAATATCCCTGATGAACATCGATGCAAAAATCCTCAATAAAATACTGGCAAATCGGATTCAGCAACACATCAAAAAGCTTATCCACCATGATCAAGTGGGCTTCATCCCTGGGATGCAAGGCTGGTTCAACATTCGCAAATCAATAAACATAATCCAGCATATAAACAGAACCAAAGACAAGAACCACATGATTATCTCAGTAGATGCAGAAAAGGCTTTTGACAAAATTCAACAGCCCTTCATGCTAAAAACGCTCAATAAATTCGGTACTGATGGAACGTACCTCAAAATAATAAGAGCTATTTATGACAAACCCACAGCCAATATCATACTGAATGGGCAAAAACTGGAAAAATTCCCTTTGAAAACTGGCACAAGACAGGGATGCCCTCTCTCACCACTCCTATTCAACATAGTGTTGGAAGTTCTGGCTAGGGCAATCAGGCAAGAGAAAGAAATCAAGGGGATTCAGTTAGGAAAAGAAGAAGTCAAATTGTCCCTCTTTGCAGATGACATGATTGTATATTTAGAAAACCCCATTGTCTCAGCCCAAAATCTCCTTAAGCTGATAAGCAACTTCAGCAAAGTCTCAGGATACAAAATTAATGTGCAAAAATCACAAGCATTCGTATACACCAGTAACAGACAAACAGAGAGCCAAATCATGAATGAACTTCCATTCACAATTGCTTCAAAGAGAATAAAATACCTAGGAATCCAACTTACAAGGGATGTAAAGGACCTCTTCAAGGAGAACTACAAACCACTGCTCAGTGAAATCAAAGAGGACACAAACAAATGGAAGAACCTACCATGCTCATGGATAGGAAGAATCAATATCGTGAAAATGAACATACTGCCCAAGGTTATTTATAGATTCAATGCCATCCCCATCAAGCTACCAACGAGTTTCTTCACAGAATTGGAAAAAACTGCTTTAAAGTTCATATGGAACCAAAAAAGAGCCCGCATTAACAAGACAATCCTAAGTCAAAACAACAAAGCTGGAGGCATCACGCTACCTGACTTCAAACTATACTACAAGGCTACAGTAACCAAAACAGCATGGTACTGGTACCAAAACAGAGATATAGACCAATGGAACAGAATAGAGTCCTCAGAAATAATACCACACATCTACAGCCATCTGATCTTTGACAAACCTGAGAGAAACAAGAAATGGGGAAAGGATTCCCTATTTAATAAATGGTGCTGGGAAAATTGGCTAGCCATAAGTAGAAAGCTGAAACTGGATCCTTTCCTTACTCCTTATATGAAAATTAATTCAAGATGGATTAGAGACTTAAATGTTAGACCTAATACCATAAACACCCTAGAGGAAAACCTAGGTAGTACCATTCAGGACATAGGCATGGGCAAAGACTTCATGTCTAAAACACCAAAAGCAACGGCAGCAAAAGCCAAAATTGACAAATGGGATCTCATTAAACTAAAGAGCTTCTGCACAGCAAAAGAAACTACCATCAGAGTGAACAGGCAACCTACAGAATGGGAGAAAATTTTTGCATTCTACTCATCTGACAAAGGGCTAATATCCAGAACCTACAAAGAACTCAAACAAATTTACAAGAAAAAAACAAACAACCCCATCAAAAAGTGGGCAAAGGATATGAACAGACATTTCTCAAAAGAAGACATTCATACAGCCAACACACACATGAAAAAATGCTCATCATCACTGGCCATCAGAGAAATGCAAATCAAAACCACAATGAGATACCATCTCACACCAGTTAGAATGGCAATCATTAAAAAGTCAGGAAACAACAGGTGCTGGAGAGGATATGGAGAAATAGGAACACTTCTACACTGTTGGTGGGATTGTAAACTAGTTCAACCATTATGGAAAACAGTATGGCGATTCCTCAAGGATCTAGAACTAGATGTACCATATGACCCAGCCATCCCATTACTGGGTATATACCCAAAGGATTATAAATCATGCTGCTATAAAGACACATGCACACGTATGTTTATTGTGGCACTATTCACAATAACAAAGACTTGGAATCAACCCAAATGTCCATGAGTGTCAGACTGGATTAAGAAAATGTGGCACATATACACCATGGAATACTATGCAGCCATAAAAAAGGATGAGTTTGTGTCCTTTGTAGGGACATGGATGCAGCTGGAAACCATCATTCTCAGCAAACTATCACAAGAACAGAAAACCAAACACCACATGTTCTCACTCATAGGTGGGAACTGAACAATGAGATCACTTGGACTCGGGAAGGGGAACATCACACACTGGGGCCTATCATGGGGAGCGGGGAGCGGGGAGGGATTGCATTGGGAGTTATACCTGATGTAAATGACGAGTTGATGGGTGCTGACGAGTTGATGGGTGCAGCACAGCAATATGGCACAAGTATACATATGTAACAAACCTGCACGTTATGCGTATGTACCCTAGAACTTAAAGTATAATAATAAAAAAAAAACTTGTAAAAAAAAAATTCTCTCCCCCATACTCTTAATTGATCCCACCATTCTAGTGATTCCTATAATTATTCCTGAAAATCTTCAAAAAATGTTGACTAAAATTCATATACCTTTGGAGGGATACTACATAAGTAATTATTGGCTATTAGCTCCTTAGAATGGCTGAGCCCATCAGATATTTCTCTATGGTAGCTAGTGAGTATAATATAATAGAGAAATACATTTGAAACATTTTTAATAGCAGAGCCTATTTTCAAAAATATATTGTGAAACCCCAATCTAGTAACATTCATTTATTATAAAGTTTATCAATTAGATGAATAAGGTTGCTTCAAAGAATTTTTAATTGAGGGTAGGGAAGGACAGTTGCAGCCTCAAGAAGGCATAATATTTAATATGTGTCTGTACAATCCCTGGATTGTTACTGTATACCCAGTACTAGAAAACACAGATCAAAAAACAGTGGTTAGCATGGTCTTCTAACTGGTTGCATACACCAAAGAATGTCCATGTGATTGTCCATTTGGGATGGAGAAGACAGTACTAAAACTTCTATTAATTTCACAATATGTAGAAGTTTTAAAATCTTTTAAAACTTTATCTCATCTTTTAAATTTTAATTTTTGCACACTTTCATATGTAGCTTATGTATATAACTTATAAATAAATATGCAGGTATTGAAGGATTGTTCAAAAGTTTCTATTGAGAGAATACATGTAGCATGGATAGAGATAATTTGAGGCCCTGTTCAGGACAGGGAGAGAGACCTGGGTGGAACCACTAAGGGCCAAATCCAAATCTATAAGCAGATCTGGGCTTGTTGGACCTGAAGCTTAGCCAACTTTGGGGTGCTTCTTTAAGAAAAGGCATGTGAAACTGCGAGTATAAATGCAGGTATGGAATAGAATATATAGTTAGCGCTACAAAAGAGGAATCACAGCACGTTACTGGAGGTTTATGGATTGGGGTTCCTTTCTTCTGAGATTTCCTAAGCAATTTACCAGAAATATAACACAGAAATGATTCCTACTGGCAGCTTGGCTTCTCTTCTTCACCCTAGAACTCTTTTTTTTTTTTTTTTTTTTTTTTTTTTTTTGAGATGGAGTGTTGCTCTGTCACCAGGCAGGAGTGCAACTGAGCAATTTTGGCTCACTGCAACCTCCACCTCCCGGTTTCAAGCAATTCCCTTGCCTCAGCCTCCCAAGCAGCTGGGACTACAGGTGCACGCCACCATGCCCAGCTAATTTTTTGTATTTTAGTAGAGACGGGGTTTCACCATGTTGACCAGGATGGTCTCAATCTCCTGACGTCATGATCTGCCCGCCTTGGCCTCCCAAAATGTTGGGATTACCGGCGTGAGCCACCACATCCCACTGAGAACTCTTAATAAATTTCAACACTCCCAGGAGCTCCAATGAATAAGATGCTTAAGGCACCTATGGCTACCAGCTACTTGGGGAGAAGTGATGGGCACAGAAGGAAGGAAAAGGATTTGTGGAAGGGTAGAAGAAAGAGTTACAAACCCATCGCCTTAGAACCTTTCTAGAACTGGCAGGTGCTTGTCCTTATTTTGCATAAATTGAATGTTATCAACGACTTTGAGTTAAAGTAGAAATTTTATGGGATGGTGCCATAAAGATGTTAAGCATAAGAGCTGGAGTTAGGCACCACCAGTTTCCATACTAGGATGATCAGTGGTCCTAGAGTACTGGTACTGTCAGAGGCTTAGCACTGCAAATCCCACACCCCAGTACACTCAGGTCTCACAGCTGGTCCCCCATTCCCAACCAGCTCTACTACTTAGTAACTGCAAAAACCATGGACAAATTAGCTATCTGGCTAAACCCAATTTTCCTCGTTTATGAGATGAGGATAACAGGACTATTTCACTTAGCGTTCTTTTGAAAATAGAATGAGATAATCATCACTGAAAGATCCAGAAGGCTGGGGAGAGGACAGGCAGGGTGCTGGTGGAAAGAGGGGCTGCTGTGGGGTCTGGTGCTGTGGGAACCTTTGCCAGTTTCTGTCCAACCCTTCCCCCAGTGTTGTGCCCCTGAATTTTCATGGCACCTTTTATTTATGGTCAGGGAACAATTCTCCAGAGAGTTTCTTGCTTTCAGGAAGGCCTGGGCACTGCATCATCCTACCAGGTCCTTGACTAAAAACACAGAGGAGACCTCGTGAACACCTCTGACCTTTCCAACATCCCATATTCCCCCATCTCCTCAGTTAAGTGCTTTTCATGCTTGTAGAAGGCCAAGAAAGTAGAGGTGCTTTTTTTTTTCTTTTCATTTCTTCTTTTCTTTAGAAAGAAAAAGGAGAAAGCATCCAGTCCAGAGATTAAGACATTTAAAACACAGGAGTAAAAAAGGAAATTATGCATTAGGGAGGCTGCCATAGTACAAAAGAAAGGGAATGACTTTCTCTTTTATTTACTCATTTGTGTATCAGAGCTGCAGGATTGAGATTCTGCTCCTCCGAATATGAACTGTGTGACCTTGAACAACTCACTTAAACTTTCTTGGGTTTTTGTTTCCTCTTTCATAATGTGAAAAAAAAAGAATACGATACCCATAAAGTTATTGGAGGGGGTTAAATAAATGAAATAATATAAATAAAGCACTTAGCCCAGGGCCTGCCATTTTTCTTTTTATAAAAGTAAAATACAAATACAGACAATTTTTACACCTTCTTGATAGAGCCCTCAGTCATAACAACAGGATCCAAACTTGTCTCTTTTCATGTAAGCAAACTTATAATAAAGCATATAGAACACTTTTCAAAATATGTGTTTAAAATTGAACTGAAGAGGAAAAAGCCTCATGTCCTTCTTTTTTTTTTTTTTTTTTTTTTTTTTTTTTTTGTTTCTTTTTAGATAGATTCTCTTTTACCGAGGCTGGAATGCAGTGACATGATCATAGCTCACTGCAGCCTCAAACTCTTGGGCTCAGGAAATCCTCAGCCACCCAAGTAATTAGGACTACAGGTGTGCACTTCTCTCTATGCCCAGCTAACTTTTATTTTATGGTTTTTTTAGAGACAGAATCTCACTGTTACCCAGGCTGCTCAAGTACATTGAACTTCATTGATAAAAGGGATTTCTGAAAAGAAGACTGTGTAGACTATGGCTTGGAAACAGCCAGAATTATCCTCAAAGGGCATGTGTCCTGGGGCTCTTGGAGGCGGAGACAGGAGATGAGGTCTCATGCACTGGAGCAAAGAACCCTCTCAAAACTCCCTCTGTGTGTACTGTCTGCAAAAGCGCCGTGCAAAATGACATGGGAATAAGAGGTAGAGAGTTATAAGTGTGATGATCTCATGTTTGGAGAACCATCTGTGGATCTCAAGCCACCCTTATCAGCACTTTAAAATCTGGGTTTAAAACATGTGGGACCAGCCGGGCGCGGTGGCTCACGCCTGTAATCCCAGCACTTTGGGAGGCCGAGGCGGGTGGATCACGAGGTCAGGAGATCGAGGCCATCCTGGCTAACACGGTGAAACCCCATCTCTACTAAAAGTACAAGATATAAGCCAAGCAAGGTGACGGGCGCCTGTAGTCCCAGCTACTTGGGAGGCTGAGGCAGGAGAATGGGGTGAACCCGGGAGGCGGAGCTTGCAGTGTGAGCCGAGATCGTGCCACTGCACTCCAGCCTGGGAGACAGCGAGACTCCATCTCAAAAAAAAATAATGTGGGACCACTAGGTTAAGGAGAAACACTGCTAGGAGAGGTTTTGCAGGTTGTTACTGAATGCTTTCTCACTTTCCCTGTGCCAATTTGGAAACCAGCGAACACTGCAATATGCATGCTAACCTGGAGGCTATAAAATGCATCCTCCCAAAGATTGGCAGAAGATGTAAAAACATTGGAAATAGGACTCAGTGAAACTTTAGGAGTTTATAGTCATGTTGGCTGCATCCAAATGCAGCTTAGGCATTTAGGTGCCTAAATATTTCATGGAAGACAGTAGAGGTCAAACACTCCTTCTTTAAGTCCAAGTAATATGTGGACTTACAATTTCCATGGATTCAGATGGAATCAGGAGGAAAGAAAATATTAGGTGGCCACCTTAGGAAGGTGAAAATTGCCTCATGCAAGAGTTTCTACAGGTAGAGAACAAGTTACAACCTTCCCTTTCAACTGCTATACACCAAAAGGCTAAAAATTGACCCCCAAAATGGAAAAATAAATAGGTTTCAGCTCACTTCCTCTCTTTTCTCAGGTGGAGTATACAGTAAGTTGAGATATGGATGACTGGATAAAACAATGGGATGAAAAGAGGTGAGAGGAAGGGAGGAGGAAGAGAGGGGAGAGAGAAGAAAAACTAGCAAGAAAAGTGGAATGAAAAGAATATGGCTGTCAGGTTTATGGTTTGAGATTTTCAAGTCTACAAATGAGCCACTGTTTTCAGCTTCCATTGGCATCCAAAGGAAACATGTAAACAATCTTAATTCTGAAATAACTATTGCACAGCGAGCAAGTGTCAAATACTATAGATTCAGGTAGATGTAAGATGCTGACCTGGGTGGCAAATACCAGCAAAACCTGGGCATGTTGAATCTGTCTACTATTTGCCATATGTGTAGCCCTTATGACTTTCCTTCGAGTGTTGCCCATGCAACCATAGATGCCTTGCTCCCTTATGCATGGGGCAAGGATGAGAAACTTCCAATTAATTTTAACAGTGAAATAACTGAAGCCCTTTGATTAACTAATGCTCTACATTGGTTGATGTGCATCAGCTACTTTTGAACATACCATGTCCCAACAATCTGGCTCAGTTCAGATATTAACAGTAAAATAAAATATACCTTTACCTAAAGTAAACAGCATCATGGGGATAAATGAAGAGTAAAACAAGATGAGAATTTGGTTAATTGTATTTATGAGTCTCATGCACAAAGGATACTCTACTTGGGAGCCTTTCAGCTCTGCCAGAACTTTAATAATGGCTCTTCCATAGAATAATTTATGATCAGAGTTCTTGCTTTAACTGATTCCTCCTTAATGCTCAGTTGCAATAGAAAATAAAAATAACAATAAAGTCAATAATATCCTATGTGCTTTCCTCTTGAGATTTTTATTTAAGTCCCCGAATAAATTTTCATGTCACAAAAGCATTCAGATATTTTTCCATCTCTGCCAACAGATTGCACTAGACAATATACCCCAGCACTATTTAAAGATCAACCACATAAAATAAATAAAAATGCACTTGGTATAAACAGTGACAAAAAGTATAAACATTCAAATGTTCCATTTGCCTTGTGGAGAAATATTTGAAATAGGAGCCAACATTCAATTTTGGGGGTAAAAATTTTTAAACATTCTGTTATTATTGACCAAGGCAATCTTGAAATACTTTAGCAATAGAAAATACCATGGATATTGGATAAAATGCTAACTCCTTAGGCTGACATGAAAAGTGAACACTATCTACCTTACCTCATGCCTCTGTCACAAACAGTCATACAACACCTTCATGTCATCTGCTCCAGCCAGTCTAGTTTAGGTATTATTCCCATTGCCCCTGCCTATCTGGACACTCTTGCTCTGCTCATTTGCTGGGGTTCATCTCCATGTAATAGGTTCTTCTGTTTCCTTCTCTGCCTTCAAAAGCCAGCTCCTCCAGAGCCACTGCCAATTTCACATCCATCAACTTTCCTGAATAACATAAAGTTAGCTCTCCTTCCTTCCAAACTAGTATATTTCTTGTCAGTATAATTCATTTGGAAAAAGAAAAAAGAATAAAACCTTTACTTTCTTGCCCTATCTCTCTAAACAGTGTTCTAAGGATAGTTATGTCTTGTTTCACCAATCCTGCTTTAAGTGTTTCAGGGATAGGATTCATGTCCCTCACTGAATTTGGTGTCTTCACAAAGCAACAGTGCAAGTTGAAGAGATGTTCATGTAAGATCTGGATAATATTTGTCTTGGACTTACCCTCTAGCCATATCAAGAAATACTCATAAATGTCAATCCATAAGACCATAATTCACCAAGACAAAGAACATGATTGATTAGATAGAAATTATGAAGAAATAGACCTTGAAACTCTCCTTCTAGTAAGCAAGGAGATACAGGCTTTTATTATTTTGTAACAGTTTTTCTTTAGTTCAATAAAATCTTCCTGGGAGGACATAAAATCCATTGTCCTTTCTAAACCCACAGCTTATTATAAGCCACCTATTAGAACGATACAGATAAGTTGGGTGTCTCATATCACACTAAGCATTTTAAACTAAAGATGTTGACACTACTAGTTTGCATTTGTAAAAGCAGAACAATAATAGTAACAGGAATTTTGCTGTTGACATTTCTTTAAAGGATCCAAGACTTACTCATCATTTGCAACTCTAATACAGATTACTTTTTTTGACTAGAGTCTTTGTTTGTTTTCTAAGTTTGTAGGTTTGCTTCAGTAGACTGACAAAACAGGAGATTTAAAAATAAACCAAATATGGACTGAATAGTAAGAGGCTTTCTGAACATATCCAGGTAAAAGCCTTATGTGTCTCATCAGTCACCCCCTTCTCCAAAGGCAGCATCCCTGTCCATTGCTCTGACTCCATGGATCTACCTTAGTTTCTGTACTCTGTGATGGCACTTGATGCTCATCACTTTTCAGGTTGGGAGATGTGGCCTTGGCCACAAAGATCTCAATATTTTATCAGGTCTTCGTTCTGCACCTGTTTCAGCTTTTCTTAATGCTGCAGTTTACCAGGCTGTTTCATACATCATTAAATGGCAACTATCATGCTTGTGCCCCCTTTCTGATCGACTACAATGTTAAAATCACATTGGACACCACATATGCTTTTCCTAACTTGAGCAACATTGTAGTCATGAACATTAAATAGTATTTCCAAATTAAGCCACCAACGGAGCTCTTATTACTACTGAAGCAAGTACATGCCCTTGGTCTTTCACAGAGGTACAATATTAATGCCAGGTAATGAATTTGCCAACCAACCCAAATTTGGGGGTCTCTCTTTCTCCTAGTGTGGTCAGAGTCTAAACTGTAAGAACTTCACAAAAGGCCAATATTAAAGTGACAGCACTGTAAACCATGGATCTAGAACAATTTCAATTAATATTTATTGAGAATACCAACTAGGAGAGAAATGGGAAGTAGCAAGTACACAGATCTTGCCTTCAAGGAATTTGAAAGCAACATAGGGGAAAATAAAAATGTATGGGAAAACATTATAACAGCGCCATCTTTTGACAGATGCTTGTAGCTGTGTTCTGGAAACCCCTCCAGTTCCTACCTCTATCTTAGCACTTATCTACTATGTTGAAATCATCTGAGAACATAGCTGCCAGTGGACAGGGGTTGTTTCATTCATCTTTGAATCCATCATGCTTGGTACGGTATCTAAAACACTTTAGTAACTGAAAATATATGTTGAACTAACCCAATCATGGTGGTAGGTGAGATCAAAGAGGGGAGAGGTTGGGGAGTCTGATGTGGAAAGATGATAAAGATACCACCCAGGAAACCTTGCTAAACACAAAGAAATGGATATTTTCTTTTCTGTTTCTCATCTATAAAACACATCATCTAACCTGAAGGCAGAGGATGCATTTTAAGAAGACAAGCATTCTCATCTAGGCAACTATAATGCTGGAGGATGAAGAGAACCAGCTGCAAAATTACGCACTTTGCATCCTGGTTTTCCCTTTGAAATGGTACCCTTGTAAACCTGAACTCGCTGCTCACAAAAGCATTTCACTACTTTTGCATAAGACATTACCCTCCTCTCCCTCCACCCCGCACCACCCTCCCTAGGCTTCTGGAAATGTGGAGTCAGTATCTGCAGACACATACGAAATGGCAACTCAAGGATTTATCTTGCTCTTGTATGAGAAAACACAGCTTTGCCAGAATTATTTATATAGGTGAGGTTGTGGTCTGAAATATCCAGATAATAACTTCAAAAGTCTGTGTTTATCACTACGTGTATTGATTGGGCTGGCATGAAGAAGACTGAAGATGGAAACTTTAGAAACCTTGGAAGATTTCAAGTCATCTGGGGAAAGGGAGATTTTCTCCCCCGGCCTCCACCCCGCAAAAACAAACCATGAGTCTAGAAAATAAGTTGTGAGCTGCCCCAGCAGCATGAATTTTGTGCCTGAAGTAGACATTGCCAATAATTTCCTGGAAACGCTCCTTAAAAAGCACTTTGCAAAAGCTGTGGGTCTACAGGTGGGTAAAATTTCTCTGAAGTGTCAGGTTTTATTTTCTTGTGAATTTTGCATTTTACACTACATTATATCCATGTGCATTTCAATATAAGTCCTTTCCCTACCTCCTCTGGTTTTTGATCACACAGTGATATCCTATTGTTGGCCCACTTTGAGCAACAGGACTCCAAAATATAAATTCCGAGATCAGAAATTTCTCTTTTCCCAAAGTGTTAGGTTGCTGAAGACCTATGGCTTCTTTCCTGAGGTTGTATCACCTATAGCCATGCCCAACAAACGTGGACATTTATAAATGTCACATTTCTGCTTCTCAATTAAATGGCTGTCGCTTAATCATGAATATGGCCAATATGTATTGAGCATTTGCTATATGCAAGGTACTAAGCTAGGCCTCTGTAGGTGAAGGAATAAATCAGAGTGTGGGAAACAGACAGTGATGGCTCATCTTTCTCACCCAAGCTCAGAGAGCTTGGGACAGAGAATACTCTGAATTAAAGCATGAATGTGCCACCCAACCCCCTCAGCAGGAGACCTTTGAAGCCACTCAGCCTTGGAGGTGGAACCTACTCACTTCCACTCCCAGGTGCACTCAGAAAGATGTAAAAATACAGACCTAATTTTCTGAGAATGGGGCAGAACTCATAGTTTTTTGTTTGTTTGTTTTATGTAACACCTTCATTTAAGCACAATCCTATTAATTTTCCCAGGTGGTTAATTTTTTTATCTCCTGGTTGATGGTGGCATATTTTCTTTCCTGACACTTCTGGGAATATCTGAAACACAATCCTCCTACCACAGATTTATAATAGGAAGTTTGATTAACAGAAAAACAGCAAGTGTAGCCAGCAGAGTTCCAGGAAGGACAGGGGAAGAAATGCTATCTGTCCTTTTCACTGTTGCTACCCCAGTGCCTTTTGTGGCTCCATAAATATTTATCTATAGTAAATAATCAATTCCAGGAAAGTGTTGGCCTATCTCAGTCTGTAAAATTATTTACTTAACTCCTGTATTTGAAAAGCCTGGGAGTGTGCTGCCTCGTGTTTTCATTCATGCTGCAGTTTCCTTTCAGTAAGAAATCTACTAAAGGTGGCCTCTCAAGTCCTTACATCATGGGCAATCCAACGGTCACCAGCAGGCACCTGGGTGCTTGCACCTTTTGTGGGCACTATGGGACATCCTGTAATCATGGAGGTGGGGATCATTTTCATCCAGATAGTCCAGATGATGAGTCTTCTACAGAAAACAATTTTCAAGCCCATTAGAAAGAAAAAACACACTTGATTTTTTCAAAAGCTCATCATTTTCTCCTTTCTATTTTTCTCTTAGTAGAGGTACTTGGCACATCCCTTGAGTCTTCCAAGAATCTCACTGTGTTTAGGCTTCACCTTATCCTTTTAGCATATTTCTGTATTATGTTGTTCTTATACACTTACATGATCATTAACAGTGTTATCACATGCCAGTGAATTTAATAAACATACATGGAGCTTGTGCAGCAAGACGGCCCTGTGCTAGGAAGACTGGAAGACACAATGATGAGTAAGGCTACTATGGAAGCTGCTCTCAGGAAACCACCTGTGGAGGCAGTCATGCACATTCCCAGCCTTGGCCTAACAAACCAAGAGAGCAACGTTCATGGGAGGCTTGGGGTCACCAATGAGCAAGGGGTATGTCCATCTGGAAGGGTTGCAGACTGCTTCACAAGTTGAAGATAACATTTCCATTGAACAGTGGATCCGAATTTGACCAGAAAAGGAGGATGGTGAGAAATAGCATTCCCAGTGGTGGGCAAAGACACTAAGGCAAGAGAACACAGAATATCTTTTGGAAATGACAAGTTATTCTTTGTAAAACGGGAAATATCTGGAATCTTTCATCACAGATAAGTCTGGGAGGGTAAGTTAGGGTTGATGGAGCTCCTGTGAGGCCAAACAAGGGAAGAATCAGAGCTCTAGAAGAGTCCTGAGCAGGACCTCTGGGGTGTTGGGAAAATTCCTTCCCCATATGCAGCATGGCATGCATTCTGGAAGAAAACTTCGCCTGAGTTGTCTTCTACCATATATCCAACTGACTCAGGAGGCTAAAGATTTCTCTTCTCCTTTTAATCATTTAGCTATCAATGGCTACCAATTTATGAAAAGATTCTTTAAAACATGAAGAGCTCGATGTAGTAGTAAGATTGGCCAGGGAACCGTACAGGATTGCCACATTCCTATGAATTCATTCTGCTTCCCATATGCACAGAGCTGAAAAATAAAAATGAGACTCTACTGTCTGTCTAAGAGGGGTGTGCTATGAGTAGGCTTTGTGTCCCCACCCAAACCTCAACTTGAATTGTAATCCCCAGGTGTTGAGGGAGAGACCTAGTTGGAGGTAATTGGACCATGGGGGAGGTTTCCCCATGCTGTTCTCATGATACTGAGGGAGTTCTCATGAGATCTGATGGTTTTATAAATGGCAGTTTCCCCTGGGCTTTACACGCTCTCTCTCTCACCTGCCAGCATGTAAGATGTGCCTGCGCCCCCTTCTGCCATGATTCTAAGTTCCTCGAGGCCTCCCCAGCCATGTGGAACTGTGAATCAATTAAACCTCTTTTCTTTATAAATTACCCAGTCTCCGGCAGTTCTTTATAGCAGTGCAAGAACAAACTAATACAGGTTGGCTTCAAAACACATTTTTAGAATTATATTCTTCCTTCATGTCATAGAATATTAAGGATTATTTTTGAAAACTCATTTATCTGTCCAGATTTTAATCTCTGTCTTCTTCTTGTCTTTTCCCATTTTCCACCACCAAAAATAATCATCTAGTACACGTAGCACAACGTGGACCATCTAGAACCTGCAGAGAATAGTGAAGAAAAGAAGCAGAACCTGAAGACAGAAGAAGAAAATGGAATAGATGCTGAAAGCTACAAGGAAATGTCAATATTTGGTGGATGGCAGAAAGTGTCCCCTGTAACTAGATGTAGATTTTACTTCAAAAGAATCCTGCTGAAGCAACCCTCTGGGGTTAGAAACCATGGTGATGCTTTTGAGCCTCTAAACCTTCAAATTTAACTTGGTCTTGACAATCATAAGGTCTGAGCTGCTGCACATGGTATGATTTTATTCCCCTGGTTGTCCTAGAAGTGGAAAAAGAATCACTTTCAAATGAGAATTTTTATTGTTTTAATCACAGGAGCTTCAGTTGGGCTATTAAAAAAAGGCTTTCTTTTATGAAATTTCTCTTAGAAAACAATGGATTATAAGATAAGAGGAAATGACCTCGGGCAAGTGAAAAAGTACTGGTAAAGTTGCGAGAAAACTTTCTCCAGAAATTTCTCTGGATTTGTGTGTTCTGTCAAACTGCAGCCACATCCAGCCTTCCCTTTCTCCACCCCTAGGCAGTAAAACAGTGAGAGGGCTAATTTCTAGTCTGTTCCCCCTCCACTTAGGTAACTGCACAGCAGGCATGATCTGACCCAGTCTTCTGTAAACCACTCCCTAACCCTAGCCAAGGAGGAAACAGATATGTTGTTTTCTGGTATTTGAAGAACATAAAGCAGTATACCTGCCCCAACTGCTATCCAAACCATGGGTGACTTTGCAGTGCTCTTCGGGAGTAAACCGGAGAGTTTGGCAGAAGAAAGCAAAGAGATAGAGGGAGAGAACTTGAAGCATTTTCTGAGCTTTGTCTTCATTTGGCAAACAAATCCTTAACTTTGGAATCTGTCCTGGGCCAGCTTGGTTGTGTGGGATAGAGAGAAGAACCTATTGTTGCACTGGGGAGGCAGAATATGTCCACAGATGCTAGTAACCCAAATCACTCTGCATAGAAACGTAAATACAAAGTCAGCTCCAGTACCCCTCTTAGTGACCTTCCACCCACCATTCCAGGGCCTGCTGGAGGAAAAGGGCTCCAAAAGAGAAGATTCCTTTCTCATGAAAAAAGGGAAGTGAGTAATACCTGATGTTTCCCATGCTCATTGCCTCTTTTACAAAGAATTGGAATTCCTCTGGCATTAGATGTAATCTGTAGGCATTGCATCTCACCTTCAGGGGAATTTCTAGTTCTCTAGAGCTCACTTTCCCAGCCCAGCTCTTAGGAGACCCATTCTATGGAAGGCTTCTAACTTACATGTCAGGGACTGCAGGGCAATCTCGAATCCTGGGCAGCCCTGAACTGGACATCCAGTGTATTGGTGCTTCCATCACTCTATCAATACAACCGTTTGAGCTGCCTCACCCCATTGGGATTTCTGGGGGTAAGATGATCTGATGCTAGATATAAAAGTGATTTGAAATAAAAGTCCACTTGCTTTTTACCTGAAAGGGCTCATATCTGAGATCTGCTGAGAAAGGTCTAACAGCAGTAACAGCAGTGCAAGGAACTTCGGCTTTATTCCAGAGCAGGCTAACTAGAGGTGGGAAATTCCACATACCTAAGATCCAAACAACTAGAAAGCACAAATAATTGGTTGGCATGGGGCAAGGGGAGGAACTTCTTTCCTCCATGTCTACTATGAGAAACATAAATATAGTCATCCATCACTATGCAGGATAGGTTCCAGGATCCCCTTGCAGAGACCAAAATCTGCGAATACTCAAGTCCCTTATATAAAATGTGTAGTAATTGCATACACACATACCTCCCATGTCTTTTAAATCATTTCTAGATTACTTACGATGTCTAATACTATGTAAATGCTATTAATACGTAAAAATTTGTTATACTGTATTGCTAGGGATTAGTGAGCAAAAAATGTCTGCACATATTCAATGCAGACACTTTTATTTCCCCCAAGTATTTTCTAGCCACAGCTGGTGGAGTCCATGGATGCAAAACCCATGGATGTGAAGGACAGATTGCAAGTAAGACATGATAAGGGACCACAAAAGAGAGTGATACAGTTTTGCTGCATCCCCACCCAAATCACAACTTGAATTGTATCTCCCAGAATTCCCACATGTTGTGGGAGGGACCCAGGGAGAGGTAACTGAATCACGGAGTCCAGTCTTTCCTGCGCTATTCTTATGATGATGAATAAGACTTACGAGATCTGATGGGTGGTTTATCAGGGATTTCCACTTTTGCTTCTTCCTCATTTTCTCTTGCCACTGCCATGTAAGAACTGCCTTTCACCCCCTGCCATGATTCTGAGGCCTCCCCAGCCACATGGAACTGTAAGTCCAATTAAACCTCTTTTTCTTCCTAGTCTTAGGTATGTCTTTATCAGCAGCATGAAAACAGACTAATACAGAAGGCAACTTCCTATATCATGTGGTAGGGGAGAAGAGGGAAGGAACTGTTTCAAAATTAGTCTAATATTCTTTCCCTTTTACATTTATTTTACAATTTGATGATTAAGGGCTTTAATGAGGATAAAATTACTATATAAATCTTCAGTCAGTTTTGTGCCATCAAACAATACATTACTTTCCAGAGAGTTTCATCACCTAGTATAATACCAAACCTCAAGTGGCAAGTATTCGCCACTCTTAGAAGTGACCAACATTTCTAAACTAACCCATACACTCCTCAATTATTTCCAAGACATGGAAATTGATGTTTTCACACATCTGTAGGAAAGTATAGCAAATAGTCTTTTGGGGATATTTCTAGATTTTACTACACATTTGGAAGAAATTTGAAAAAACTAGTCCAATAACCAGTTATAGTTAGTATTCAAGATATTTGGTGATGAAAGTTAGGATTTGTTTAGATGTCTAAATGTGCATGATACAGTTTGGTTCCATGTCCTCACCCAAACCTTACCTTGAATGCTAATTCCCATCTGTCAAGGGCAGGACCAAGTGGAGGTAATTGTATCATGGGGGGCGGTTTTCCCATGCTTTTCTCATGATAGTGAGTCTCACGAGATCTGCTGGTTTTATAAGCATTTGGCATTTCCCCTGCTTGCACTCACTCCATCCCGCCACCCTATGAAGAAGGCACCTGCTTCTTCTTTGCCATCCACCATGATTGTAAGTTTCCTGAGGCCTCCCCAACAATGTGGAACTGTGAATCAATCAAACCTCTTTCCTTCATAAATTATGCGATTTCAGGTATTTCTTCATAGCAGTGTGAAAATGGACTAATACAGTACACAGGTTTTTTTTTTTTTATTTTATATCCCAATACGCACCTCAATTGATTGGTCTGTGAATTTCTACTGGTCTTACTGCCATCCTTTAGAATCATTATTTTAGCAATCTATCCTCTCCTTGCCATTCCAATTTTCTTGGCATATTGACCACAGTAAGAGAATAATCTAATCCTCCCTATTCAATTGCTGGTTTTGTAGAAGGAACAAATGATATAATCAGAGCAATGAGTACAGATGAGAAACAGCAGTGAATGGTACAGTCCCAGCTTCGTGGTAGATGTTTCATGAAATATCATATCTGGGAATGAATTCCTTAGGGCCTCTATTAGCTATAGCTTTTTGCATCCAAAGGGAGTATAGCATAGTCAGGCAGTGGTGAGCATGCATTTCAAATTTTTGGTCACCAAATTGCAGTGAGGAGTCGGCATGCTGGTGAAGTGTGCTTTGACTCCTGTGTCTCCACGTGTGTTTTGTGGGCCTGTGTGGAGGTTAACTGCTCAATTTAACAACATGTTTAGCTAGATGAATACAAGAGGGAAAAAGTGTCTTCTTTCTTTGAAATTCTTACTTCCCTGGTGAACCTTCATGATTACCCCATCTCATCTCAGTAAGCCAGCACCCCATTCTCTGCCAATCAGAGTCACACACTACCTGAAGCCACTTTATTCATTGCTTGCTTGGTGCCTGCTTCCTACCATGGAAATGGAAGCTTCTTGGCTGGACTTGGTTTTGCTTACCATTGTATCCCTATTACCTGAACTAGGTCCTCAAATACAGAATTTTAGTAGAGAATGCTGCCTTTCATGCAAGTAAGAGAAAAACAAATGAAGGCTTACAAGTATTTGCCTGAATGTACATAAAACATCTCTGAGAGCATGATGCACACTTGATAATATTGATTGCTTTGAGTGCCAGGAAAGAGGGAGATTTTTCACTGTTTACCCTTTTGAACCTCTTGAGTTTTTACTATACAAGTCAGTCATATGCTGTATAGGAATGTTCTGGTCAATAATGGACATCATATATGGTGGTGGTCCCATAAGATTATAATGGAGTTGAAAAATTCTCATCACCTAGGTACATCTTGATGATTCTGGCTCTGTGTAGGTCTAGGCTAATGTGTGTGTTTCTGTCTGCTTTTTAACAGAAAAGTTTAAAAAGTAAAAAAATAAATTTTTTTAAATAGGAAAAAGTTTATAGAATAAGGATAGAAAAGTATTGTAGTACAGCTGTACAATGTGTTTGTGTTTTAAGCTCAGTGTTGTCACAAAGCTTTTTTTTAATTTTAAAGTTTATAAAGTAAAAAAGGTGGTACAGTAAGCTAAGACTGATTAGTGAAGAAATAAATTTTCTAAAATAAATTTAGTGTTGCCTAAGTATAGTGTTTATAAACTCTATAGTACTATACAGTCATGCTCTAGGCCTTCACATTCATGCACCTGTTACCTACTGACTCGCCCAACTTCCAGTCCTGCAAATTCCATTTACTGTAAGTGCCTCACACAGGTGTACCATTTGAAAAAATCTTTCATACCTTATTTGTACTGTACCTTTTCTTTTAGATATGTCTAGATATAAAAATACTTACCATTGCATTACAATTGCCTAAAATATTCTGTCCAGTAACATGCTGTACAAATTTGCAGTCTAGAGCAATAGGTTTTACCATATAGCCTAGGCATGTAGTAAGCTAGAACATCTGGGTTCGTGTCAGTGCATGCTATGATGTTCACACAATGACAAAATTGCCTAACGATGCATTTCTCAGAAGGTATCCTCACTGTCAAGTGACATATGACTGTATTTTGAATATGTGATTGTATTAATGATTCAAAACCAGACGATTAAAGTTTTAAAAAATGGAGTGCTCTATTCTTGAGAGCAGAGCTTAGATGCCTCTGAAGAGAATAATTATTTTTCCATTATTATCAGTCCTATGAGCCTTCATGCTCTTTGGTTGTCTAGAGGAGTCCAAATCATCCTACACTTTTACATATTTCGCCTCATCATCTTCAAATATTAATCAAATATAACAGTATTAAAAGACTCTTGCCCCTAATTCAGATTATTCTATGGCATGAAGAAAAAAATTGAATGGACCAATTACACAGGAAGGATGGAATCGCATAATTAAGAACATTCATGATGGTTTTACTGAACAGCATTAAAACAGCCCATTTTCCAATCATTCATTGCTTTTATTGGACACCATCCTGACTTAATAGAATGGTTCTTCTTAACGCTGTTAATTTCTGGAAGAGCTGCAAGGCAAATGAAATCTCGATACTCATGTTCTGGGAACACAAGTTGTGAAACAGTAGAGGTAGGGGGTGTAGGGGAGGTCTCGTTGAAGATCAGTTTCACTCTGCAATCTGACAGGGCTTTTCGTTCCTCATCATAACCTCCACACTTTATCTCCATGCTTTCCCTAGCCTCTAGAATGATCAGTCCCACTAAACAAGATTCAGGCAGTCACTCTGAGAGGACAAGAAGAGAAGCTCAAACCGTACTGTAGACAAACTATTTCATGCTTTTCGCTGTCTGCTTGCCCCACACAAGGGAGTTGTACATGAGTGATTTTAGCTCATGTAATTATCTCAAATAATTATAATAACATTAAGGAGAAGAATATTAATAACAATACCATTGCTCTTATGGATCAATCCAATATCTTACCTCAAAAGAGGCCCAGACTTTTTCGTGGATATGATTAGGGTTACCCTTGCTGTAGACTAGCATAGGAGGCTGAGATAAAAGCTCTTGATGACGCTGCTTCTTAAATGCCTAAAGATCCAAATGACCCCAAATCCTCCATCTCCTGCCCACCATCCAATGTTCTGCTCTCTAATGCACCTTGGGGCAGTTAGGTATGCTCCTGGCTAAAGGAAGATACAGCAAAACAGTCAACAAGTTTACGAAAAATTCATTGCTGAACGGTGAATTAGGAAACTTCAGAACTAAAGGAATCACATTTTTATCACAAGACAATCAATTTAACCACAATATATCTCTGGGATTATAACTCTAAAGTACTCCAAACATTTCTTGATATGTACAAAATTTTGATGCAGACTTTGCTAATTAAACAATGTGTATTCTTTTAGGTAAGGTAGAAGTTTCCTTTATATTCCCTATGGGGGGAAGAAAAGGTTGCCTCCCTAATTAGAAGAGTAAAAATAACTCCAAAAGTAACATGTACCATAAGTAAATAAACTTCTTTCAAACATTTTCGAAGTATTTATTTACTTATAAGCAACAAGTAAGCTTGCTTAGAAGATATTCATAAACCAGAAAATATCTCCCTCTATGCACTTGAAAAAGGCATTAATCTTTAAGGATCTTTTAATTAAAACTTTCCTAAATTCTTACAAATCAACGAAGTTTTTACCAAGTCTAACATACCTACTACAGACAATATGTGTACACATCTGAATAGTTTTTAGTTGAGTACATTTTCTAACTTCATTTCAAAATTTTGTTCTTAGGCTGACCACATTTGTATTTGAAATACAAATAATGTATTTCAAATACAAATAATTAAAACACAGCATTTCATGGTTTCTCTGGATATGGATCAAAAGATTACACTAAAATAAAAAGTAAATTACACTTATTAGATGTTTGGCTTACTTAACCTAAGCATATGGTGTGCAAACATTGTTGAGGAGTATCATTCAAGATATTTAGCAACCAACAAAACTGACATAACAAACAATGAGAACAGATGCCTGCCGGCTTATAGCTAGTACTGTTGTATTGGTGCCTGCTTGTGAAATATCAGTTCTGATTGTCTGAAAGCAGGCCCCTGCAAAGACAGCCTAGTTTCTGTCCTTGGCAGGGGCCCTCTGCAGTGGTAGAGCTCCCTGGGACTCCCTAGACGGCAATACAATCACTGCTTCTCTTGATGTACCAAAGGTTAACAAATCACAGACAGGAAAATTGACAAGACTGATGGGCGTATAAATATTTGTTTATTAAAATGTGCACTGTAGCCATCCCATTTAAGTATACAGGTTAATTAAATCATAGATGCATGTTCTAAGAATGTGATTGATTTTCAAAGTGCACTGTGTCTGTGTCCACAGACCCAAGTCAGTTAAAAAAAAACCATCAGTTTGATTGTTATAAAGCAATCAATTAACAAGTTATTTTCATATTTCTTTGAATTAATCTCCTAACTCTGGCTGTAATTTTGAAGCATTTGGAATATATATTTTTTAAAAAACTAGCTTGGCTGGGCATAGCAGCTCACACCTGTAATTCCAATACTTTGGAAAGCCAAAGCAGGAGGATCACTTGAGGCCAAGAGTTCAAGACCAGCCTGGGCAACATAGTGAGACCCTATCTTTACAAAAAATAAAATAAAATATAAAAAATTAGTGGTGTGCACCTGTAGTCCCAGCTACTGAGAGGCTGAGGTGGGATAATCACTTCAGTGCAGTCAGCCAAGATCATGCCACTACCCTCCAGCCTAGGCAACAGAGCCAGATCCTGTCTCTAAAAAACGAAAGGCAAAACAAAAACAAAAATACCCACCTCCCAGTACTACGAAAATCATTTTAATAATTGGTTAAATTCAAACAATTTATAACAGGATCCCAGATTATTAAACCCAACCTCCCATTCTTTTCAGCAATCCCCTCTCCCCGATTTTTGAGTAAATCTGTTTGATAACATCTAGCTGTGAGGAGTTTACCATCCGTCATGACTACCTTTCTGATTAACAGTTTTTTTTTTTACTCATTCTAGATGTATGTCACTTTTAACTTGGGAGCTTTGTTTGTTGGTTGGGTGTGTTGTTACATTTTGCTCATGTTGTTTGTAGCTTGTAAATGGACTCCCACAGGTGGGAAACTGCAGTAAGTAATGAAGACAGTACACACTCTGTACTGCATCTGCAGATTCAACCAACCACTGAAAGAAAATGTAGTTAGGCCTACAATGACTGCATCTGTACTGAACATGTACAGACTTTTCGTTCTTGTCATTATTCTCTAAACAACACAGTATAACTACTATTTATATAGCATTTAAATTGCATTAGCTATTATACCTAATCTAGAGATGATTTAAAGTGTACAGGATCGTGTGCATGGCTTATATGCAAATACTACACCATTTCATATAAGGGATTTGAGCAACCATGGATTTTGGTATCTGTTAGGGGTCCCAAGGAATTGAGGGAGACAGTACTTCCAGTACTCCCACTGGAAGGAATAAGAATAAAAGTTTCTCCAGAATACACTCTTCCACGTTCTTGGAAGTCTGAAGTATGTGGCAAAGTAATGACAATGAAGAGAAGAAGGTCAAAAATTCAACAAATGAGTTATCAATCGGTATTTATTAAACAACTATAAATATTCTCAAGATATATTAGCTATTCAGGAGAAAACTACTTGGCCTTTAGCATTAGTGATGGGCCTAGAATGGTTAGATGGAATTATTTGGGTACCTGGGGCTCTGAACCGTGTCTTCAAATATCGCTAAGGTTTGGAGAGGTGTCAAGAGAGGAAAACAATTCTACTGTGGACTCAAAGGTGTAAGAAAATTGAAAATAGAACCTACGGAAGACAGAAAGGAGACCAACTCACCCAGAATGGAGTATGGGCTGAAGAGTGGAGGGATGAGTGGTACTGCCCAGGATTATCAAAAGCTTTGGGTAGGCCAGGCATGGGGCCTCTCATGCCTGTAATCCCAGCACTTTGGGAGGCCGAGGTGGGCAAATCACCTGAGGTCGGGGATTCAAGACCAGCCTGACCAACATGGAGAAACCCCGTCTCTACTAAAATTACAAAATTAGCTGAGTAATCCCAGCTACTCAGGAGGCTGAGGCAGGAGAATCGCTTGAACCCAAGAGGCGGAGGTTGTGGTGAGCTGAGATCGCATCACTACACTCCAGCCTGGACAACAAGAGCCAAACTTCGTCCAAAAAAAGAAAAACAAAACTCTGGGTATAGAGCTAGCCTAGGCCATTGAGTCTGCCAGGAAATAGAGGGAAAACTTGAGCCCTTTGTGAATAAGCATGCTGACATCATTTGTTTTAGAGATGGGCTCAATAAAGTAAGACATTACTCACCCTTCTTGGTAAACACACAAAATTAAATACAGACCAAAATTGTCTTTCCATGCCCATTCTATTCCTTAAAAAGTCAAAAAGGATGATGCTAAAAGTGGTCATGGCCAAATAATGCAAGGACTCTGGAGATTTATCCCAATCAGATCAGCCTTTCTCTCAAAGGTACAAAGCAGACCTATTATACATATGTTTGTGTCCCCAAAGTAACATTTTTCAAGTGGCATTTCTAGTTTCAATTTCAATTTCATTGTAAAAATAGAGTGTAGTTAAAGGGTTCACAGAATACAAATATCCAACTGTGAAAAAGTACATTAATTGAAACACTGAAAAACCTGGTGATTCACTTACTAGTTTTTGGCCATGTAACACGATTTATACATTAATCTGACAGCATGAACTAACATTTCAGGCCTTTTTACTATTGCATTAAGTTTCCAGCCAGGTTCTGATTAGTCAAGATAATCCACTTTTAGTGAGTAACCTAACCTGTTTCGAATCTGTACATGCAGATGTGTTACCTGTGTTTTATAGTAATGGGACCGTTTCAACAGAAGAATGGAATGCCCAAGACACATTTATCAGATATGACAATTCTTCTATTGTTGTCACTCTTTGTCAAATGCCACAACCCACGGGCATTTAGCAAACCATAAAGATTTATCATCCGATTCCCTTATTCACAGTCACTTGGATATTTTTATTTTCAGTTTGATGCCAAGACCTCTTCGTTCATTACGTACCATGGATGAAGCATTCAAGCTATGCCTCCTACATATGAGTTTTTTGAGTTTTAGGCCTTCTCTCCACCATAAAATGTGAACTGTCATGGACAGTGTTCAGTCTATTTATCTCTGAATTACTGCCCCTCACATTAGAGTTTCCATCAGTTGAGTAGAGGGGGAGAGATGGCTGCTTGTTTACCCTCAGGAAACAAATATCTGAAGCTGAAAGGCTCTCAACAGTAAGAGCTGAAGCCGAGCGAGAAAATGGTGCAGTGATGGTAACTAAGTGAACTAAAGTGCAGAGCCATGGAGCAGGTGACGTGCTTAGGCACTGTTTTTGCTGCTCAGCTCACCCATGGCCCTCTGCTGTGGACTCATGTCTCCAAATAAACACAGGGTCAGGAGAAGATGAGAATGAGATCTGTCCAAGACCCATTTAGACAAAAATTGCCCTGTTATAGCTTCACAATCTAAGAAGACATTTTTACGTGCAAAAGTGTTGGGTGAAATATAATCAAGGATGCACGGAGGGACTCTGAACATATTCTGCCCCCGCTGGGAGTTTTAATCTACATGTCTTCCCCGTCATTGCTTAAGCCAGATTTTCAACCATTCAACTAACTCATCCAGTACTGTTAATGTACTGGCTAGGAGAATATTTTGTCTATGGTGTTAATACCTCACCCTAAATTGAAGTAAACCTGGCTATAGAGAGGGTGCAATTTATGTTGCCTGCCACATTCCCTGGTTGGGTAAGATTTTCAGTTAAAGTCATCCTCCCTCACTTCCGTTTTGCCCCAGGGAAGGGAGATACATTCGCATTCAGCCCTGACAGGTAAGTGCTTGCCACTTATAAAATCCAATAAATAAATTCTAAATAAATATATCTGCAAATCGAAACCATTTTGAGCTACTTAACTGAGTGCAAATCTAGTCCTTTGTACACATATTTGTACAAAGTGTTGCCTGTAATTTTAAAGATGCTTGCCTCCGGGAGGTTTCGTTTTTCCATTGAAGTCCCCTTGATTTACTGTACGCAATATGTTACAGCTTCCTTATTTGCTCCTTTGGGACAGTTACTGACAGTAAATCTCTATTAAAATATTCTTCCATATGGTTGCATGAAAATTTTATTGCAGTGAGCCTGGGGCTGAAGGTCACAGCTGAGTAGCTGCAGTTAAGTATTGCAGTCTATGGACTCGGAGGTACATCTGTTCTGGGAGCTGGAGTAAAATTAGAATTTTACTGTCAATAGCATTTCTCCAAAACTAGTTAACATTTGTTTACTGTAGCTGGCTGGGCCTTTTCTTCCACACTACCTAAAATGTATGTCACCAGGCCCCGCACCCATCTCTTCCAGGGTGGAAGTTTTAATACAGAATCTGCTGAACCTGAAGGTCACCTGAGAAGTCCCTAATGGATATTTCATTTATGATACATGAAAATTTAATTTTATCTCTTCTAATTTGAATCTATTGCTCACTCACATTGGTTTTAGCTATAAGTCATTGTTTGTTCTAAAAGCTTCTTGGATAGCAGATCATACAAACTTAATAAATGCTACCAAAGTATGACTTTTACATCTGCATTTCTGGGGCTTATAAGAGAGTACCCAGGCAATGAGTTTTCATTTACTTTATATGTTTGGTTGGAGAGGGTGAGATAGATTGGACACCATTTAGCTGGGATTATGATGTCATTACTTCAAGTGTTTGTAGATAATACTCATCCCTAAAAAGATTGGGAAAACCAAGGGACTTTTGAAAACATAATTCCACTGAATAGATGTGGCTACATAAGCATGCTTTATGGCTATGCACACCACATTTAGCCACTGGGAGCTGGGGTCAGCCAAGTGCCAATTGTTTAATGTCAACATTAAAAAAAAGGAAACATTCAACTATGTTTTTAAGCCTATCTTTCTCAGCAGTGCGACATCCAGCCTAGACTCCAAATCCACCCCAACACCTCTCATGTCAAAGCACTGTGAGTAAGTTACAAGGAAAAACCAGCCGAAGCAGTTCCCAGGGCCTTGGCTGTGTCTCCACAAAGTATGATGCTCAGCAGCATTCCATCCCAGCCTTCATCCAAAGAGTAATCTGATCCATAGATTTGTAACCCAGGGTCCCCAGGTTTTTGGGTATCACTGTGAAAAAGTACCGATTTGTAACTGTTGCATCTTGAGCTCTTATTTCAAAAAGTTCCAGGAAGAAGCTCAGTCCCAGAAAAACAAAAACTGGTTGGATCCAGAGATGCCAGAATTGGAGATGAACTTTGGGGACCTCTCCTCATTACCACCCTAAAAGCCTCACCCAGGGAGGAACTTATTTGCCATTTTGTACATATGTGACACGTGTGGAAGCATGATCAGTGACTGCACCTGTGCTGCCTTTACTTCACCTCTACATATAGTAACTCAGCTAAATAGCTGAATAACAGCTCTGTGTTCACCTTTGGTCAAGAAGGTAGTGCTGTGGGAGCTATCCCTGGTGCCCTCTTTGTTGCAAGTAATAAAATCATCTTGTTAAATCCTCCTTGGTTGTGGTCATTGGACTGTCACTCACCAAGAGATAAAACCCACCTGTTGTATGAGTAACAGATCCAGAAATTTGAGTGACTCTGTAGCAGGTTTTTTCTTTTGATACTGATTAATTCCCAAGCTTATTTCTGAGACTCCATTGATTATCTCGTATTAGTTCTGTTACCAAAACACCAGGATTTGGTCTAGATCCTGATGCTCACCACACAGAAAGCCAATCACGGAGACACTGAGTATTGGCAAGGAAGAAGGTTTTAATTGGGTGCTACAGCCGAGGAGATGGGAGCCCAGCCTCACACCCATCTTCCTGACTGACTAAAACTAGGGGTTTTTATAGCAGGGAATAAATGTAACAATGTGTAAGAAGATAAGAACTAGGGAGGGACAAGGAAGCAATACTGATGAATGAGGGGTACATGTGGTGATCTGGTGAGTGTCAGTTCTTTGATACTTTTTTTGAGAGGCCTGAAGGTCCTTTCCTGAAGAAGGAACTCAGATTAAATAAATACAAGTTTCAAGCTTTAAGACCAGAAGGATCAATTTATATTAAACAAAAAGAACTATCTATGAGAGTATTGGGTTGGTTTCATTTCCAGAAGTTTAGGGAAATTTTCAAAGCAAATTAAAAAAAACAAAAAACAAAAAACAAAAACAAAAACATTTTTGAGATAGGGTGTCACTCTGTTGCCCAGGCTAGAGTGCAGTGGTGTGATCATAGCTCACTGCAATTTCAAACTCCTGGGCTCAAGCCATCCTCCTACCTCAGTCTTCCGAGTAGCTGGGACTACAGGTGCACATCACCATGACCAGCCAATGTTTTATTTTTTGTAGTGATGAGGTCTCCCTATATTGCCCAGGCTGATCTCAAACTCCTGGGCTCAAGTGATCCTCCCACTATGGCTTCTCCAAAGTGCTGAGATTACAGGCATGAGCCACCACACCTGGTCTAATTTGTGTATTTTTAAGCGTACGTCACCATAGTAATGTTTAGGAGGTAGTAGAGGGGGATCCAGAGAAAAGTGAAAAAAAAAAAAAAAAAGGCAGAAAAAGCATTAGATGGAGCATAGAAGTTACATTCACTGAGTGCTAACCAGGGCCAAGCCCTGGTGCTTTGTAAAGTACTAGCTCTCATAATTCTCACACAATCTCTATGAGTTAGACACAATTATTATTCCCATTTTACAGATGACAAAACTAAAGGGCAGTGAGATGAAGTAACATGTTCAGTCATACTGCTGGGAAGCAGAGCTGGATTCAGAACAAGATAGCCCCAGTGCCTGTGTCATTAACCACTGCACCCCACTGCCTCTTGGATGAGGAGGGTGGTGGGGAAGACATTGAGGGTCTACAACGATTCCAGATTAGGTTTCAGATAAATCCCCAGATTGTGCTATTTGGCCCCAGGATGAAGTCTGAATATGTCCACTGTCTCTGATACTGATGTTGACAAGGATCATGTCCTTTACACTCAGTGGTGAGAACAGATGTGGAACAAGGTAAACATTGATGACTCTAACAGCACCTTCAGGAAATATATAGTGAGGTGAAAGAGTTCAGTTTGATGGATCTGTGAACTAGGCACAATCTCTTCCCTGCAAAAAATTGCTCCTTTCAAAAAGAAACACATTTCAGAGATGCAGGTTACCATGGATTAAATCTCAGCCTCACCCCCATTACTTTCACTCTGCACACACCCTCAGCAACACACACACACACACACACACACACACAAAATGTTTGGGCAAAAGAGAAACTAAATGCTGAGAAGGCCAATGAGAAGGCTGTACTAGAAAGAGGTAAACATGGGAGGGAAGTCTGAGCCAAAATTCCTCATGAAGAGCTAAGGACTGAACTTTGAGGAAGATCCAATATAAGGGCACATCCAGAGCACCTGTGGCAGAACCAGAACCTGGGCTTAGTACCAGGGGCTCTAAGTGGAAAAGAGGTGCAATAAAAACAAGAGAAAAGGGTGTATGAGATTGCCCAAAACAGCCTTGACGCATCAGTGCCTCAAGTGTGAACCACATTCAGCAGGCTCAAAGGATCAGAGATTTATTTGCTTTTTAACAGATATTGTTTTAAACTGTATTTTGGCATAACTTTAGACTGACCTGGAAGTTGCATAAAGAGAATGGAGAGTTCCCATATATCCTTTCCCACCTTCTCCTGATGATAAGTACTAAGATCAAAACTGGGAAAGTGACATTGATACAATACTTTTAATTAACCTACAGACCTTATTTGCATTTCATCAGAACAGGTATTTTTGTAGCACTCTTCTTGTGCCTGACATACCCTGTGCTAGGGGTTGGGGCACAGTTCTTGGCCTTACAGTGTTTGTAGTTTATTGACAAAAGTTTGCAGGTCAACGACATACTGCTGGAAATTGGAAATTGTAGTTGGCGTTGGAAATTTTATCATCTCATTGAGTTGCCGTGGCACGGGAAAAGCACTAATCACATATCTCTGAGCACACCTTCATTTTACTTAAGCACACAGCCTCTGAACCTCTGTTCTTTGTGTCTTCAAATTACAGATCATGTACAACAGTGAAGGATTCCCAAGGATGTTTTCAGTGGAGGAGAGGTGGGGAAAGCCATGGGGACCTGGGGAGTTTTCCATCTTGGCCTTAGAGAACACAATAGGAATCTTTGAACATTGTGTGTTTTGGAAATACTGCTTAGAGATCACCAGGATTTTGACAACTTAAATGGAATCCCTCAAAAACTTTGAGGTTTTAGCTATTCTTTTGTTGGTAATTAAACTTTTTGTTTTTGATAGTAAGTAGCAATCAACTATAAGAAACAGCACCACTTTCTGTATTGTTAGGTTTTATGCTAACATGAGAAAGCTAGAATCTTTATTGCTGTGTATATAAGGTCAGGAATTTGACAATAATGTAACTGGATTCATGGTATGGGAAGTAATTTACTTTTTTTGTTTGTTTTTAGAATTGGTTTTACTGTGTCATTATATAATACTCTTGAATTTAGCGGTTTGTTTTTGTTTTTCTTTTGCATATTAGATTTCATATTTTTTTATATATAACATAAGTGCTCTAAAAGAAATGTGTAAAATGATTACAGCTATGTCCTGGGGAGTGCAAGTTAGTCTCTCTGTGTGTGTCCACTTTAAGTCCTATTATTTAGAAGCAGATGCAGTAATGCTAAGTAAATACATATTTAGTAACCCTACATGCCCCTCTCCACACAAGGGCACCTATTATGGAGATACAAAAGGAACAATAGGCAAAGTCCCTTTCACTCAACTTATGCTGCAAAGCTCCTTGTATTTGCTTATTTGAAAAGGGGGAAAAGATCATTTTAAAGTTAAATTGCCTAGTGAACCCATCTATCATTTGCAAAAAGGTAATGAGCTGGAGCCAGAAGCCTAAGTCTCTGCTTTCTTACCCTTTCTCATGGCCAAGATGTAAGACATAAAAAGCAATTTTTCTTGATATGTGATCAAACGATGGATTAAGACTTGCAAGGAGCCGGTGATCAATTGTCTGATAATATGTGACAGATCTTGTCAGATTGACGAAAATGTACCCCAACCCAAAGGGAGAGAAGCCTCTGAGCTGTGAAGGTGCTTTCTTAAGCAATTGCCTGAGATGCAGAGGCCCTGTGATATCAATTATCTTCTGTATCAACACCAAACCGGATTTTTTTTTTCTGCCGAAGCTGCCATCATGGTTTGACATGTGTAAGTTAATTCTAATTAGATGCATTTCAGTAATCACTTAACTTTAATTGGTTTTGTATCTTATTTTTCAAAGGAAGAAGGCATAGACTTGTCCTAATGCTTTACCAAAATAATGTTCCACAAGACATGAAATGAATTCCCCTCCACTCTCCCCCACATTTCTGACAACATGCCAATAAAAATAGTATTAGGTGATTAAAGAATTTTTGTTTAAGGCAGACATAATGATAAACGGTAATAAAGTCCAACAGCCAGCGGGCTCCTTGGTGGATCAGCCACCTGATGGCCTGCCTCAAGATCCAGACTTGGCTTAGTTGGCAGGATCCACACTTAACATTAGAGCCTCTTTGGGGGAGAGGGAAGAGAGGGAAAGTGAACGACGCCGAGACATCCATATTGTTTCCACCTTTCTCAGCAGTTTCAAGCTGCCAAATGAACATCCACTCATCTCGGACTGATTCCAACTTAAGAAAAGAAAGGGGAAGAATACATTTCAAAATCACGTGGACTTATTTTGGGAGCTCAGAGAAACTGTAAGCCAGGTTTAGATTTATTTATTTTTATTTTTTTTTACTTAGCTCCAAGGTTGGGGAGAAAAGCCTTATTTTTACATAAGGCCAAAGAAACAACTGAAACAGGTTTTAAATTTCTTCCTGATGCAAAGGAGGAGGAATCTGCCTACTCAGCATTTTCTTCCAGTTTTCCTGTAAAGGAGGACACTGTGCTGAAGCAATTATTTCTGTATAAACAAGCTGTCTGCCCATTTGGGAGACATTTACATTTGGTGTTTGAGATGCAATCCCAGAGAAGATAAGGCTGAGTTTTTATATGTGTACAGAGAAAAGTTGGGGGAAGGGAAGGTATACAGTAGATGGTCAGATGCAGGGGGGTGGTTATAGCTTAAAACCCAACTCTATTGGTCAATGGAGTTATAATCTTAAATAGATAAACCCATCTCATGGTATCTGAAAAATCTTTTATTCATCCATTCATCAAATGCCTGTAGACATATATTATCATATGGGTTTCTGGGTTTTGGTTTTTAGTGCTTACTGTGTGCCAGAACCATGGCTGTGGGGATTCAGGGATGACGAAGGCAGAGTCCTTGATCTACTTCACGGAGCTTGAAATGAAGGTCCCCTGGCAATGATCTAGCCTAAGTTTCTTGTGTTTGTCAAACTGAACTCAAGGAAGCTAACTGGGGGGTCTTTAAATGGCTGGGATAGTAGAAGAAAGCTAAGCAGACATGCTCTAGCCCATCTCTCGCACCCATCCTCGGCTTTAACCCAGGGCTTACACTTTGGTTATTTTACATATTAGGATTCCCTATGAGATTTGTTTAGGGGGAAAAAAAGGTGATTTATGCAGCATTCAGTCCTTTTATTTTAAGTAAGGAAAATTAGATTCTTGAGCCTCAGAAGCACTCGTGACATCTTTGGTGACAGTTTGGAGCATCCAGCCGGTCTGCTGTCAGGTCGCCATGACAGGTTGGTTACCCAGAAGGTCAGCGGCTGCCTCCCCTCTACCATGTGCTGCCCAGGACAGCAGGAGCTTTTCCATCTGTGGAGAAACAAAGGCTTGTGGGTAGGTGCTGCTTAGCACAAGATTTCTCTAGACAGAATGAGAAGCCGCATGCTTGCTGTGTTTGCTGGTTGGAGCTTCAGGGATGGCTTGCCAGTTTACTTCTGTTTCTCACCTGAGGTTTTTGGTATATAAGACGGTATCTTGTCTTTGATCATCAGAAATGTTTGGGAGGTCTTGTGTGGACTCTGATAGCATTTGTTGGCATTATGAAGGGAATAGACTCTTATTACCATGAAAGGCTGTTAGTTTTCCTCAGTTTATCCAAATGTTTCTTGGAGCAGAATTTGAAACTTATGGGATTCCAATAATGATCAGGGCCAATGTGAAAGTCACCAAAATTACAGCAAAAGCTGATTCAGTAGACTGAGGAAGAGAAACCAAGGTCTAAGAACAGGAGATAAGGGGAAAAAAAAAATCAGAGTATTGTTTGATGATATGCTGACATCCTGGGTCACAGAGCACAGAAGAGTTTTGAGACACAAGCAAGGCAAAATCCCTTCAGGGATGCTAAGGGCAGTTTCCTTTCCCTTTGTGGTGGAGAGTAGGCATGAAGTTGTTGATGATTGGGAACTTTAGAGTTAGATAGTGGGAAGTCTTAATTTATCTGCTCTGAGAACAGAAATCACCATGAGCCTTGGGCAGTCTCTATAGCCAGGTGTGAGTCTCTACATCAGCCAGGGCAGCTGGGCCCTTCCATCGCCTCCCCGCAACCACTGACCCCACACTACTCCCCACTTCCCTGCTCCCTTGGACCCTTGCAGGAAGTTCTAGCCCCCTCATGCGTGTATCACATCCGGGGTACTAGAACCTGGGGGAAAGAGACATGTATGTGAACAACTTTTTAAGCAGAAAATAATGGCAAAGGACGAGCACCTGAGAAGCTGATCAGATGGAGAGAAATAAGCATTTGCCAGCATTTTAATACAGATGGCCACGGAAAAGATAGGGAACTTGGTATTGAGCGTTTACCATCTTCCTGAGAGAGGTTAAATGGACTTGATTTACACTTCTCAGACAGCCTAATTGCAACTTTGCAGTAGGCAAGATCAAGTAAAATTCTGAGTTTAACAGAAAAGAGGATCTGATTTGCAATTCATTCACTCTCTGGTGAGCTAATATGGGAAAATCACACAAGGTCAGAGGTGAGCTCCTTCCCTGGCCTCAGGGAGAATATAACTGAAGTGGAAAGAGAGGGAATAGGTCAGGAAGAAGAGGCATGTTTCAGTGTTTATAAACAAGGATGAAGAACTGCCCCATCCAGACACCGATATGCCCTGCAAGGAGTGAAGAGCTGGAAGGTTCACAGACGTATCTCCTTTGAAACAAAGCTCTCTCCACTTCTGCAACAGGAAGTGGCCTAGTTGGAGATTTCCAGAGAAAGCTCATCAGGTACCCAGTAATTTCAGTGGAAGACACATACTTAGTGATCCTAGCCAGTTGATCCAATGTCATTTCACAAACAAACATATACAGACCTTGAGTGATAAGTTAACACATTCAAAATGGGTGGCAGAACAATGACAGGAACCCCTGCCTCATGGTGGTCCCTCTTGTGGTCCCTTTTTCTTCATGGAATTGCCTCAGTTGAACTCAGGAAGTATTTTACTGACTCTCTTACATATGCTAACTCTGATTTGGGCAGATATAATATCTGCTCCTGGGAAACTGTATACCTCACTGGGGAGAAAAAACACACACGGCTATTAGAACTAGATTGCCTTGCACAGTGATTCATGAACCAAGATTAGTGTCAGCAATTCATTCCATAATAGTACAGTCACTAATCTTTGATCTTCACAATAGCTACGTAAGTCAGTGAGCCCGACTTGATAAAAACTAAAGCCTAGGTTAAATGGCTTGCTTATGATCCAATAGTTAGTACGGTACAGAAATGGAATTTAAAGTTGGGACTTCTGATTTAAAACTGGAGTCTTTTCCCACTATGTATTTTGCTACCTTTCAAAGTTGTAGAATTCCTTTTTTTTTTTTTTTAATAAGAGGCATAATAAGAAGCACAAAACATAATAATCTCTGACTTTAGCTATTGCCATAAAATTAATAATGTGAAATAATTATTTTTATGCATTTGAATTCAACAAAACCACCATATGAAGAATGAAATATCTGAAAAAAAATGCTGGTTTCACTGACTTGTGCATTCTTTGATAAGTGTCAAAATATCACAGAGATGGAGTCATGATTTTGCTGAATTCCTCTGGAATCAGAATAATCTGAGAGCTGTTTGGAAACCAGTATTAAACCACAACATCATTGCAGAATTCATGGAAAACAAGTCACACATAGTAAATGTTCAATAACAGCAATTTCTTTTCTTTTCTTTCTTTTTTTTTTTTTTTTTTTTTTTTGGTTTCTAGATATGTTTTGTAAAACGGCAAGGGATCACTGTATAAAAGAAAGAAAGGTGCTACAAAAATGCTCACCATTTACAAAAACAATAATGAAGGAAATAAACATATTAAACCACAGCTTTGCATCTTCAAAACTGTAATATTAAAAGCCGTGCACAATTATCTACAACACAAACCTTGGGCAGAAATCTAACCCCACATGCTTAAAAACACAGGGATGATTAGAAATATATTCTTATTACAAACAATACCATGAGATTTTGGATTTTAAAAATTAGGACCAAATGTCTAAATATGCTGTACATATCATAATAAAAAGAATAGTTGCATATACAAATACAAACCTTAATCATTTAAAAATTTGTTACTTTTTAATTTGTTTTCTAAAATTACCCAAGAGATTTTCTCAGTGAGAACAAAACATATAGTTGAATCATAGCATCTAACCACTAATTTATTATTGTTTTTAGTTGTGGGTTGTTGGATTATGTTTTGGCCTCCTGAAAAGCCAAAATCAGTTGAAAGGCACTGCAAAAATACTACACTGGGGCCTGAAACCAAGCATGAAAAATGTTGGCTCGTAGAATGTGATTATGAATCACTAAAAATGATATTGAAAATCCACATGAAATATTCACTCTAGAAACAAATGAGAGATATGAAATGCATGAGCTGGAAGAGCATAAATAGTGCCACAATTATTTGAGCAGAGAGAAAGAGCAAGAGTAGAAAATAACTACAGCTTCTGGCTCATGGTACAGAATGAAATGAAGTCCTCATAGTTAGAGAGCCCAAGAATCATATTTATGTGCTCTGGGGTTTACCGACTGGAACACTTGAGCTACACTGGATTTTCCCTCAGACTAGATTCCAGCTTCCAACTTGCATTTTCATAGAAATAATTACCCAAACAGGATATATTATGCAATTCTTTTGACATGGGCCATATTGTTGCCAACATTTTAAAGTGGTTCAGTTAAAATAGTTACGTCCTCAATAGACATCTCTGATTATCATGTCATTCTTCAGCCCATCTCTAGGATGGTTCTCCAGAATTTATTTGACATCTCCTTGGTAAACATGTTGTGAAACAGTCTGCTAAAAACTTTATTTAATAGTCTAAAACTCTGAAGTTTAATGACTTGGTTTTTAAGCATTGTCAAAATGAACCCAAGCCCAAATGGTGGCATCAAATGTGTAGGTCAAAAGGTTTTTTAGGAGTATAAATGCTACATGCTACCTAACAAAATATGTAAAAGATCTGTAAGAGGAAAACTACAGAAGTCTGATGGAAGACATCAAAGAAGAACCAAATAAATAGAAAGATATGCCACATTCCTGAATTGTCAAGATGTCAGTTCTTCCCAACTTGATCTGTAGATCCAATGCATTTGTAATAAAAATTTCAGCAAGTAATTATTATTGATTCTAAAGTTTATAGGGAAAGGCAAATGACCCAGACACAAAACACTGAAGAAAAGGAACAAAGTTCGACTGACACTATTAGCTATAGTAGTTCAGACAGTGTGGTTTTGATGAAAGAACAGACAAAGAGGTCAATGGAACCGATTAATAACCCAGAAATATACATACATAAGTAGATTCAACTGATCTCTGATAAAGGAGCAAAGGCAACACCATGGAGCAAAAATTGTCTTTTCAACAAATGATGTTGGAAGGACTGGACATCCACATGCCAAAAAAAAAAAAAAAAAAAAAAAGAACCTAGAAACATATTTTATACCATTCACAAAAATTAACTCAAAATGTATCACAGACCTAAATGTAAAATTCAAAACTATAAAACTCCTAGAAGATAACATAGGAGAAAACCTGATTGACTTTGGGTATGGCAGTGACTTTTTAGCTACAACAACAAAAGTACTAAATCCTTGAAAGAAATTATTGATAAGTTGGATTTAATTAAAATTTAAAACATTTGCTCATCAAATGACAATATAAAGAGGATGAGAAGATAAGCCACAGATTGGGAGAAACTATTTGCAAAAGATACAGTTCATAAATGACTGTTATCCAAAATTACAAAGAACTCTTAAAACTCAGCAATAACAACCTGATTAGCAAATGGGCCAAGTACCTTAACAGACACCTCACCAAAGAAGATATACAAATGTCAAATAAGCATATGAAAAGATTCTCCCTACGATATATCACCAGGCAATTGTAATTTCAAAGTGAAAGTAAAATACCACTAGACACCTATTAGAATGGCCAAAATCCAGAACACTGACAACACCAAATGCTGGCAAGGATGTGGAGCAACAGAAAACGCAACATGGTCCAGTCACTGTGGAAGACAGTGTGGTAATTTCTTTCAAAACTAAACACATTCTTACCATACAACCCAGCAAGTATACTCCTTGGTATTTACCCAATGGAATTGAAAACTTATATTTACATAAAAACCTGCAAACAGATGCTTATAGCAGGTTTTTAAATAATTGTCAAAACATGGAAGCAACCAAAAGGTCTTTCAGTAAGTGAATGCATGAAAAAACTGCATTATATTCAGACAATAGAATATTTATTATTATTATTCACTACTAGAATAAAAATAAGCTATCAAGCCATGAAGACACGGAAGGAACTTGAACGCATATTACTAAGTGAAAGAAGCCAAGGAAAAGGTTACATATTATATGATTCAAACTATCTGACATTCTGAAAAAGGCAAAACTTGGAGACAGTAAAAGGGTCAATGATTGCCAGAGATTAAGGAGGAAGGGATGAATAGGTAGAGCATAGAAGATTTTTAGGGCAGTGAAACAGGTATAAGACTGGCAGGACTTGTTTTCTGTCACTACCCTGCTAACAAAAACAGGATCTGGTCCAGACAGGATAAAGTAAAGAAACTGAAGGAAATGAGCAGATGGTAACAAAAGTGATCCCTAGCTACCTCATTGCTCATTAGCATAAGACATCCCCACCAGTGTCATGGCAATGAGCTGAAAGTTACTGTTCATTTTCGTGGCAACAACCTAGACGTTACCACCCCTTTCCTAGACATTTCTAAATAACCTTTGCCCTCAATTTGCATTAACCTGCACCTTAATTTGCATATAATTGGAAGTGAGTTTAAGTGAGTATGAATACAATTGCCAAGAGCCCATACATTGCTGACTCTGGGCACACTAAGAGTTAGCTCAGCTCCTCAAGGAACAGTACTGTTTAATAAAAGATTGCTGTCTAACACCACTGGTTCACCCTTGAATTCTTTCCTAGGCAAAGTCAAAAACCCTTGCAGGCTAAGCCCCAATTTAGTGGCCCACTTGTCCTGCATCAAAACTATTCTGTACAGACTAGGTGTGGTGGCTCACGCCTATAATCCCTCATTTTAGGAGGCCAAGATGGGTTGATCACTTGAGCTTAGGAGTTCGAGACTAGCTTGGGCAACATGGCAAAACTACATCTCTACAAACGCTACAAAAATTAGCCAGATGTGATGGCTCATAGCCTGTAGCCCTAGCTATCCAGGAGGCTGAGGTGGGAAGATCACCTGAGCCCAGGGAAGACAAGGTTGCTGTGAGCCATGATCATGCCATTGTACTCCAGCCTGAGTGGCAGAGAGAGACCTGTCTCAAATCCAAACAAGCAACCAAAAAACCACTCTCTATGGTACTGCAATGATGGATACATGCCATTATACATTTATCCAAACCAGTAGAATGTACAACACCACAAGTAAAATCTATCATAAACTATGGACTTTGGGTGATAATGATGTGTCAATGTAGGTTTATTGATTGTAACATGTACCACTGTGGTGCAGGATGTCTATAATGGGGGAGGTTGTGTATGTATGGGAACAAGGGAGTATTAGTCTGTTCTCACACTGCTAATAAAGACATACCCAAGAGTGGATAACATGGTGAAACCCCATCTCTACTAAAAATACAAAAAAATTAGCCAGGTGTAGCTGTGGATGCCTGTAATCCCAGCTACCCAGGAGGCTGAGGCAGGAGAACTTCTTGAACCCGGGAGACAGAAGTTGCAGTGAGCCGAGATCATGCCATTGCACTCCAGCCTGGGCAACAGAGCAAGACTCTGTCTCAAAAAAAAAAGAAAAGAAATAGAGGTTTAATGGACTGACAGTTCCACATGGCTGGGGAAGTCATAATTATGGCGGAAGGCAAAGGAGGAGCAAAGTCACGTCTTACATGCTGACAGGCAAGAGGGTATGTCTAGGAGAACTCCCCTTTATAAAACCATCAGATCTCATGAGACTTATTCACTATCACAAGAACAGCACAGGAAAGACCAGCCCTCAAGTTTCAATTACCGTCTACTGGGTCCCTCCCACAATGCGTGGGGATTATTACAATTCAAGGTGAGATCTGGGTGGGAACACAGAGCCAACTATATCAGAGGGTATGTGGAGACTGTCTTTACTTCCTGCTCAATGTTGCTGTGAACCTAAAACTGCTTTAAAAAATAAAGTGTATCAATTTTTTTAAAAAGCCAAGTGCTTGCATTGTTGGGAGATGGGAAGTGGGGAGTGGTATGGCAAAAAGAAAATAGAAGAAAACCCCATCCAACATGTTTTTTATACAATTAGCAAAGGTCACAAAAAAACTGTAAAATATTTACTTGGCAGCGCAAGAATTTTGTCTTTTTGATTATAGGGAAACATAAACTTTTAAAATGTATATAATGTAAATACAACTTAAAGTTTTCAAAGTATGGTTTATAATTCCCTGAAACACTTTCAGGGGTCCCATGAGGTCAAACTATTTTCATAATGATACTAAGACATTTGCAGTTTTTACTGTGTTGACGTTTGCACTGATGCAAAAACAACGGTGAGTAAAAACATTGAAGCCTGAACCAAGGCAATAGCACCAAACTCTACTGTAGTCACTGTATTCCTCCTCACTGTGCACTCACAGATAAAAGAATGCCAGCTTCACTTTACAAATGCTTTAAAGAGTCTGTAAATATTACTGATTTTATTAAATCTTGACTCAAGTACATGCAACAAAATGACATGTATGCACAAAGAACTTCTGTTGCACAAAGAAGTATGATGGTTGCCTTGAGGTGAAACACTTGTATGTTTTGTGTTGTGAGCTGAACTAGATGCTTTGTTCATGAACCATTATTTGTACTTGGAAGAATGACTGACAGACAAACCAAGATTATTCAACCTTGGGCATCTGGCAGCTATTTTCTCAAAAATGAATAAAGAGAGCCTGACACTGCAAGGAAAACAATTGATAGCATTTGTTGCCCATTGTAAAATTTGTGCTTTCAAGCAAATAATTAGAATTTTGGAAAATATATATTCACCATTATGTGCTTGACAGTTCCCAATACTTAAAGAGTTTTTTTCCGATTATCTCAGTGGTGATTTTGTCACATGTGATTTTTTGATATTCTAGAATGAAATGTGTCAACATTGAAAGATTTGCATAATTCAGAGAATCACTATTTTCCAATGTAACATCATGTGTGAGTAAAAGATCCATTCAAAGTTCAAGAAGACCAATGGATTTTAATGTAACAGGGTATTAAAAATCCATTTATATAGTTTTTGATGCCACATTGCAACTAGCCTTTAAGAAACTAGCACTTGTCAAATTTGGGTATAGGATCAAAGAACATACACAATGAGTTTGTTTTAACTATTGAACTATTTCTCCATTTTCCAATTGCATAGGATTTGAAGCTAGATTTTCTTCATTATTCTTCAACCACATGGCATAATTCTATAGGTTGAATAGAAGGATAGAGCAGATATAAGAACCTAGCTGTTTTCTATTAACCTAGACATTAAAGACATTTGAAAAAATGCAAACAATGTCACTCTTACTGAATTTCTTCTTTGTTTTGTTTTTGCTTTTCAAAATATTTATTTTCATAAATATAAGTTATTTATGTTATCAGGTAGTGGTTTATTATTGTAATTTTCAAATAATTAAACATCAATATTTAAAAGATTACTCAGTTTTAATTTTGAATATAGTAATTATCATTTGATGTAACTCCTGTAAACAAATGTCTTTTGGAGTCTGAAATAATTTTTAAGAGTGTAAAGGGTTCCTGAGACTAAAAAGTCAAGAACTGATCATTTTAAGATGTAATAAGACAGATGTCATGTAAGTAACACAACTTAAGGAATAAAATAAGACTAGTATCTTGGAAGACATTGAGTGTCTTTCCCAGAGAATAGCTTCTTCCCTTCTCCCAGGAATGAGCATAGTACATTAATCTTATATTAACCATTATCTTGCTTTCTTTTGTAGTTTTATCTCACATGCATATCTATCTATACAATGTTTAATTTGCCTGTTTTTGAATTGCATGCAAGTAGGACCATACTATATGTCACAGTTCGAGTTTCCCTGAAAATAGTGCCTGAGAAAAGGACTTGGGTTCAGTTAGTGTATTTTGGAGGTGATCCCAGGAAGAAGAAGTGTAGGGATAGGGTAGAGACTAGAGAAGGAAGAATATAAAATAAAAATACATTAAGCTCGTTGCCAATGTAGGCAACTGAGACACAGTCCTATTGGGTACTCTCTACACAACTGTATAAAATGCATTTCAGAATTGGCCCTCTAGACCAAAGGAAAGGAGACTAGGCATTTATTCACTGACTTTATCTCCATTTGGCAGAGAGTGGCTCTTAGGGGCTTAACTCCCCTGTACGCTCAAGCTGAGTGGCTTCTCATGGCTCCAAGAAAGGCCTGGGCAGAAAAGCAGAGGCCCCTCGTTGTGACCTTGAGGTGGGACACTGCATGGAACTGTCCACCTGAACTCAGGTGAACTAAAGGGGTGGAGTAAGGGGCACCACAAGAGTCAACTATATTATGTATTTTCTTTTATGACTTCCTTCTGTCCCACCAGAAGTTTTTTTTGAGCTATTTCTGGTTGATATGAATAGTTTTAGCTAATTTATTTCTGCTGATGCATAGTATTTCATTGCCTGACTGTTCCACAACTTAATTTCCATTTTATTGTTGATGGACATTTGGTTTATTTCTAGACATGGGGACTTTCATTAATGCTTCCAAAGGAAAACAAAACGCTAAATATTTCCGTGTCCTTATATTCCATCTAAAAATGCATAATCAGCAGAAACAGTGTTTCCACTTCACTTCTGCATTTCAAAGTTTGCATAAATGTGACTGGCCAAACTAAGTCACATTCTGACTGCAATAGATTCTGGAAAATGTAAGCTTTAGCTTTTTAGCCTCTGCAACATAAGGAAGCACTCTAAAAAAGCAACATACGCAACACACCAGGCAACTAGGCAACAGCTATGAAAATTAAAAATACACGTACTCTTAGATCCTGCAATTTTACTCTGGTAGTCTATTTCGTAGAAATAAAGGTACTAATATAAAAGAGCATGTGTACAATGGTATTTATCACAAACCTGTTTGCAGTGGATTGAAAGTAAACATTCTATAATAAAAAAATGTCTAAATATATTGATATATAGCCACATATCAGAATATTGTATAGCAAAAGAATGAGCTACAGCAATACGAAATGACTTGGAGTGATTCCACAATGCATTATTGAGTGAGAAAAACAAGACCGTGTGTTACATAATTTTATTTTAAAAAAATAGAACAGTGACCAACAAAAGGTATATAGGTATAAAATATATAATATATAAATTTATATAAATATAGAATCTATATGATTATATAAATATATAATTATATATGAGATTATATACATTATACATATGAGATTATATAAATATAGGAGCTGTATGTAAGGCCAGAAGGGCACCCACTAGGCTGTTAGCAGGGCTTATAGTTAATAAGACAGAATGGTGGTATTAAACTTACATGGGCTAGAGAAGGGTAGGGAAAAGAAATAGACAGGAAGATGGATGGATGGATGGAAGGATGGGTGGATGGATGGATGGATGGATGGATGGATGGATGGATGGGTGGGTGGGTGGGTGGATGGATAGATGGATAGATGGATAGATGGATGGATGGATGGATGGATAGATAGATACAGAGATAGATAGATTATAGATAGATACATAGATACATAGATAGATGCAAGAATGGTCCCTGCCATGTGATTATTTTAGAAGGCTAGAATTTTAAGCAACATTTACTTTCTTTATATTTGTATGGGTACAATTAAATTGTTTATATTGCACGTATATTGTTTATTAATCAATACAAAACCATAAATCCATTTTTAGTGTGAAAAAATTCCTTCTTTCTAATGGAACTGAGGAAAGGAGAGTGGTAAAGATGATTATTATTTTATATCACCTACTTCTGTACTATTAGATTTGATATCATGTATTTACACCATGTATTTACATATATGACTTTGATAAATTATTAAAGAAATTTTAAAAACTTTATACACAGCAAACAAAGAAGTATCCTTATTCGGACTAAGGCTGATTTTGCATCTGAGTTCCGGAGCACACCCAATTCTACCTCCTTACTCCATTTATTATGCCGTCTTTACCACAGTATCAATCTTTCTTTACTGCTGGCTCCTCTGAAGGTTAAAAAAAACATGCTCACCTATCTTCCACCTTAGAAAACCTTCCCTTAATGTTATTGACTCTTCTAGCTACCGTATCACCTCACAGCTCCACTTTGTAGCTATACTTGAAATAGTTGCTTACATTCACGGCCTCGTATCTCATATACCCTTCAACTCACTGCATTATAGCTTTTGCCCCAACACATGTTTCCATGAAACTCCTCTCACCAGGATCTATGGCTATCTAATTGCCAATTCCTGTCATTCTGATGTCTCAGAAACACTTGATCCTCTGAACAACCAACTCCTTAAAGCCTTCCATCTGCTGGCTTAAGCAACATTCTTCTGTCCCCAGTCTCTTGCTGACTTCTCTGTGTGAATTTTCTCTGGGCCCCCTGTTAGCACTTCATTTGCCTTTTTCCAGAATGATGGTGTCTCTCAGGGTCCCACTTCCATTTCTTCACATTCCATTCACTTTCCCTGGAGATGACATTCATGTTCATGGCTCTGGCAGGGAGGAGCCAAATCTATATTTATGTCATGAATATCTTTCTAAAGTTCCTCATCTTTATTTCAAACAGCCTCCTAGAAATCTCCTAGATGTCTCACTTGTTCACCAAACTATACATATAGAGAACAGAATGCATTGCCTTCCCCTCAAAATTTGCCCATACTGATCATCAGTCTTTGTCTCCATCTTGTCAAATGTTGTCACCATCCACCACCTTGCAAGAGACAACTTGAACAATACAGTCTGTACATAACATTGATTCTTACTATATCTAATAACAATGTTCTTTTGATTCTACCTCCTAAATATCTCTCAAAACCCTTCCATTATCTCCTTCGCCTCTACGCTTGCCTTTGTTCAGCCTATCATTACTTATTTGAACTCTTGCAATCTCTTATCTCTAACTGTGCCACCTTCAAACCATCTTTCAGGTTACTAGCAATGGGAACTTGCTAAAATGCACACTGGAATAGATCGCCCCTATGATTAAAATTCTTGAGTAACTTTGCATGGCCCCCATGACGTAGTGTAAACTACTTAGAATGACATGCAGGACTTGCCCCACCTTCCTCTCCAAAAAAAATCTCTTAGCATTTATCCACCTGTGAGCAACCTGCTCTTCCACACACTCAACTATATCAATTTCTCAAGTCCAGCTACAAAAACCATACTATTTTGGAGGGAAGGCATCTTTTACCTTGCACTTACTTCTCTGATACAATGTAGCATATGCATAATTCCATGTTTCCATCTGCTTCTCCACTAGATTGTGAGTGCCTCAAGGGGAGTTGTATTCTATTCCCACACATAGCAGTGCTGGGTATGTGCTACATATTGGTAGCTACATATTGAATGGTATTGCTACATATTGAATGATCTCAAATTTGTATGTACAGACACTGAGTATCAATAGGAGGAAGTTACATCTATAGAAGAATGTGATTTTTTTGGTTTCGAAACAAGAAATGAAACCATGGGAATTAAAATCTTACTCTTGTCTAAAATCCATGTTTGGTGCTCTTCTCACTATACTCCATGTCCTTCCATGTTAGTTATATAAACTTAAGCAAGGTACTCCCATCTTGGACCTCAATTTTTCTCATCAATGGGACAAGTTATTTCTAATAAATAATTTAGCTCTGATATTTGGATTAGCAGAGTGGTGAGTTCAAATCTTCAACCTATCAATGGGGCAAGTTTTAAAAATTCTCTTAGTTTCCTTATCTGTAAAATGGGGATAACAATAGTAGCTTAATTCATAGGGTCCATATGAAGATTAAATGAGAAATAATATGAAGGGCCCAGAAGAGTTCCTGGTTAAGATAAGCATTTAGTTATAGTTAGCCACTATTATATTCTCTATAAGTATGAAGCCAACACACTTGACCCCTTCTATAACAGAAGTGGATGGCCAAAGTTCAGCTAACTGGCTTTTTCAAAACAGTAACTTAGGAAATGATTTTTAGATGGCCAATAAAGATTATTCTTCTTAGCTTGTGATTAGTTTTCTGAATGACCCATATGTCAGTACAAGAAGGATCTCCACATCCAAAAATTATGTATTAATGACAATTGTCACAAATGACAAATACCTATCATACTTTGGTAGGCTTTTTCCTACTTTGAACAATTTTAAGCTGATTTTTATCTCATCGTAAGCCAGTTTTGAAAGCTAAGGAGATGCATAATATTTTTTATATTACTTTGTTGAAGATGTCTACCAACTTTATTTACTTTTTATTTCAATAGCTTTAGGAGTACACGTGGTTTTTGGTTACACAGATGAATTGTATAGTGGTGAAGTCTGGACATTTGGTATAGTCAACACCCAAACAGTGTATGATATACCCCAATAGATAATTTTTTAGCCCTCATCCCCTACCACTCTCTCCCTTTCTGTGTCTTCAGTGTCCACTATACCACTACATATGCCTTTGTGTACCCATAGTTTAGCTCCCACTTATAAGTGAGAACATGAGGTATTTGGTTTTCTATTCCTGAGTTACTTCGCATAGAAGAACAGCCTCCAATTCCATCCAAGTTGCTGCAAAAGACATTCTTTTCTATGACTGAGTAGTATTTCAGTAGTATTTCATACACACACACACACACACACACACCCCACCATGGAATCCTATCTATCTATTATCTATCTATCTATCTATCTATCTATCTATCTATCTATCTATCTATACCACATTCTCTTTATCCACTGTTTGGTTGATGGGTTCTTAGGTTGATTCCTAATTATATGGTTTGGTTCTGTGTCCCCATCAAATCTCATGTCAAATAGTAATTCTCAGTATGGGAGGTAGGGCCTGGTAGGAGGTGTTGAAGGTGGGGCCTGGAAGGAGGTGATGGTCCTCCTACCATGGGGGTGGTCCTTCATGAATGGTTTAGCACTATCTCCTGTTCTGTTCTCGTGATAGTGAGTGAGTGAATTATCATGAGATCCAGTTGTTTGAAAGTGTATAACACCTCTGCACTCTCTCTCTTCCTCCTCCTCTGGCTGTGTGAGGTGCTCATTCTCCCTTTCCCTTCTGCCATGATTGTAAGTTTCCTAAGGCCTCCCCAGAAGCTGAGCAGATGCTGCCATGCTTCTTGTACAGCCTGCAGAACTGTAAGCCAATCTTTCCTTTATAAATTATCCAGTCTCAGGTGTATAGCAATGCAAGACCTGATTAATACACCATATCTCTGCAATTGTGAATTGTGCTACAATAAACACACGAGTGCAGATGTCTTTTTGATATAATGGCTTATTTTCCTTTGGGTAGATACCTAGCAGTGGGATTGCTGAATCAAATGGTAGGTCTATTTTTAGTTCTTTGAGAAATCTCCATACTGTTTTCCACAGAGATTTTATTAATTTATATTTTCATCAATAGTTTATAAGTGTTCCCTTTTCACTACACCTATGCCAACATCTGTTGTTTTTCAACCTTTTTTTTTTTTTTTTTTTGAGACGGAGTCTCGCTCTGTCGCCCAGGCTGGAGTGCAGTGGCCAGATCTCAGCTCACTGCAAGCTCCGCCTCCCAGGTTTATGCCATTCTCCTGCCTCAGCCTCCTGAGTAGCTGGGACCACAGACGCCCGCCACCTCGCCTGGCTAGTTTTTTGTATTTTTTAGTAGAGACAGGGTTTCACCATGTTAGCCAGGATGGTCTCGATCTCCTGTCCTCGTGATCCGCCCGTCTCGGCCTCCCAAAGTGCTGGGATTACAGGCTTGAGCCACCGCGCCCGGCCTCAACTTTTTAATAATGGCCTTTCTGACTGAGGTAAGTTGGTATCTCATTGTGGTTTTAATTTATATTTCCCTGATGATTAGGGAGGTTGAACTTTTAAAAATACGTTTGTTGGCCATTTGTATATCTTCTTTCAAAAAATATTTGTTCATGTCATTTTCCTACTTTAATAGGATTTATTATTATTATTATTATTTGCTGATTTGAGTTCCTTATAGATTCTGGATATTAGTCCTTTTTCAAATATATAGTTTGTAAATACTTTCTCCCATACTGTAGGCTATTTGCTCTGTTGATTATTTTTTTCATTGTGAAGTAGCTTTTTGGTTTAATTAAGTCCTGTTTATTTCTTTTTGTTGCATTTGATTTTGGAGTTTTGGTCATAAATTCACTGCCTAAACCAATGTTCAGAAGAGTTTTTCCCAGGCTTTCTTCCAGAATTTTTATAGTTTTAGGTCTTACATTTAAGTCTTTAATCCATTTTGAGTTTATTTTTGTATATGGTGAAAGATAAAGATTCCATTTCATTCTTCTGCATGGGGCCACACAATTTTCCCAGCATCATTTATCGAATAGAATTTCCTTTCCCAGGTGTATGTGTTTGTCTGTTTTGTCAAAGATCAGTTGGTTGTAGGTATTTGGCTTTATTTCTGGGGTCTCTATTCTGTTCTATTCTGTTCCATTGGTCTATGTATCTACTTTTATACCAGTGCCATGCTGTTTTGGTTACTGTAGTCTTGCAATATAATTTGAAGTCAGGTAATGTGATGCCTTCAGATGTATTCTTTTTGCTTAGGATTGTTTTGGCTGTTTAGGCTCTTCTTTGGTTCCATATGAACTTTAGGGAGTCTCTTAAAGGCAGCAGATGTTTGGATTGTGGATTTTGGTTTTTTTTTGGTTTGGAGATAAGGTCTCACTTTGTTGTTCAAACTGGAGTGCAGTAGCACAATCATAGCTCGTGAAGAACAGACCTTATATCCATGGACTTCTGCTGACAGAAAGCTGCCACAGCCAGCTGGGCCTTTGGCTGTCTGTGCTCAGAATGCAAAACTACCCCAGACTTCAAGACTCCTGCTGGAGACAGAAACCAGGCCACATCCTTCTGGGTTCAGCCTAAGAAGCAGGGGCACCCAGCTCTCAGCCAGGGCAAGAGCATGCTTCCTGCTCACCTCTTGGTTCTGGCCTTGGGAGCTCATCCCCGCTCCTGATTAGATCACAAATATCACTTTGGAGCTTCTCCCAATCTGTGACCAGCATCTGAGTTAGCTGGGAGATTTCCATAGTGTCTTCTATGAGTTAGGATCAAGAATATCTTCCTTCTGTCCCCATTGGGTCTGGGAGTGTATGCAAAGCACAACCTAATGCTACTTCTTCTTATATACTCCCCACCACTCACCAAATCAGCTCCAGCTCTGGGCAGGCTAAGGCACTCTCCCATGGCCTGGACTGTCCAGGTCCCCAGTGGGAATGTGTACCACAGAGACAGCCCCTCCATCTTCCACCCTCTGGAGACTCAGAGTTTTCTACCTGACTCGTGGTGCAAGTTCCTATCTGCTGCTTTTTTCAAAGTACCTAACCTTTCACTTTTTCTGTTGAGTTGCCATGTTCCTTCTTGGATAAAAGTCCACACCATGAGTCTCTACATACTATTTTCCTCTTTCTGAGCAAATAAGGCATGCTAACAAAGTACACCATCTTGGAAAAATATCTGACATCTTGGAAAAAAAAAATCTACTAACTTTAACATGAACTTTCCTCCCAAGTCCACAATGTACTTGTATTGGTTTGTTTTTATGCTGCTAATAAAGACATACCCAAGACTGGGTAATTTATAAAGGAAAGAGGTTTAGTGGACTCACAGTTCCACATAGCTTGGGAGGTCTCACAATCATGGCAGAGGTAAAAGAGAAGCAAAGTCACGTCTTATCTGGTGGTTGGCAAGAGAGCAGGTGCATGGGGGCTCCACTTTATAAAACCATCATATCTCATGAGACTTATTGACTATCATGAGAACAACATGGGAAAGACGCACCCCCATGATTCAGTGACCTCCCCCTAGGTTGCTCCCATGACATGCGGGAATTACAGGAGCTATAATTCAAGATGAGATTTGGGTGGAGAAACAGCCAAACCATATCATTCCACCTTTACCCCTCCGAAATCTCATGTCGTCACATTTCAAAATCAATCATGTCTTCCCAGTAGTCCCCTAAAGTGTTAAGTCATTTCAGCATTAACTCAAAAGTCCACAGTCCAAAGTCTCATCTGAGACAAGGCAAGTCCCTTCAGCCTATGATCCCGTAAAATCAAAAGCAAGTTAGTCACTTCCCAGATACAATGAGGATACAGGTACTGGGTAAATATACCCATTCCAAATGGGAGAAATTGGCCAAAACAAAGGGGCTACAGGCCCCATGCAAGTCTGAAATCCAATAGGGCAGTCATTAAACCTTAAAGTTCCAAAATGATCTGCTTTGACTCCATGTTTCACATCCAGGCAATGCTGATACATGAGCTGGGTTCCCACAGCCTTGGACAGCTCCCTTCCCCGTGGCTTTGCAGGGTACATCTCCCCTTTTGCCTACTTTCACAGGCTGGCATTTAGTGTCTGTGGTACATAGTGCCAGCTGTCAGTGGATCTACCATTCTGGGGTCTGAGGATGGTAGCTCTCTTCTCACAGCTCCACTAGGCAGTGTTCGAGTGTGGACTCTGTGTGGGAGCTCTGACCCCACATTTCCTTCCACACTGCCCTAGCAGAGGTTCTCCATGAGGGCCCCACCTCTGTAGCAAACTTGTGCTTAGACATCTAGGCATTTCCATGCATCTTCTGAAAACCAGGTGGAGGTTCCCAAACATCAATTCTTGACTTCTGTGTACCCACAGGCCCAACACCATGTGGAAGCTGCCAAGGCGTGGGACTTGCACCTTTTAAAACAATGGCCTGAAATGTACATTGGCCCCATTTAGCCACAGCTGGAGCTGAAACAGCTGGAATGCAAGGCACCATGTTTGGAGGCTGCATAGGGCAGATGGGCCCTGGACCCAGCCCACAAAACAATTTTTCTCTCCTAGGCACCCAGACCTGTGATGGAATGGGTTGTCATGAAGGTCTCTGACATGCCCTGGAGACATGTTTCTCAATGTCTTGGTGATTAGCATTTGGCTCCTCGTTACTTATGCAAATTTCTTCAGCCAGCTTTAATTTCTCCCCAGAAAATGGGTTTTTCTTTCCTACTGCATCATCAGGTTGCAAATTTTCCAAACTTGTATGCTCGGTGACATCTTTGCCACTTAGAAATTTCTTCTACCAGATACCCCAAATCATCTCTCTCAAGTTCAAAGTTCCACAGATCTCTAGGGCAGGGACAAAATGCTGCCAGTCTCTTTGCTAAAGCACAACAAGAGTCACCTTTGCTCCAGTTCCCAACAAGTTCCTAATTTCCATCTGAGACCAGCTTAGCCTGGACTTTATTGTCTATATCACTATTACCATTTTGGTCAAAGCCATTCAACAAATCTCTAGGAAGTCCCAAACTTTCCTGCGTCTTCCTGTCTTCTGTGCCCTCCAAATTTTTCCAACCGCTGCCTGTTACCTAGTTCCAAAGTCATTTCCACATTTTTTGATATCTTTAGAGCAGCACCCCACTCCCAGTACCAATTTACTGTATTAGTTTGTTTTCACACTGCTAATAAAGACACACCCAATACTGGGTAATTTATAAGGGAAAGTGGTTTAAGGGACTCAGTTCCACACGGCTGGGGAGGCTTCACAATGATGGTGGAAGGTAAAGGAGAAGCAAAGTCACATCTTACATTTCAGCTGGCAAGAGAGCATGTGCAGGGGCTCTCCCCTTTGTAAAACCATTAGATCTTGGGAAACTTATTCACTACCATGAGAACAGCATGGGAAAAACCCACCCCCATGATTCAATTACCTCCCACCAGGTCCCTTCCATGACACCTGGGAATTTTGGGAGCTACAATTCAAGATGAGATTTGGGTGGGGTTATAGCCAAACCATATTAGTATGTTTTCATACAAAATTTAAAAAAAAAATTCTAAAGTATACAGATGCTGAATTTTACAACTTCTAAACTCTTGTTCTTACTTTTTTCCTTCTTCTTCTCTCTGGTTACTATAAAAGAAGATGGTCAAATGCTCGTCTTTGGAAACATGATGAAAATACATAGAAACTAGTATCATTCTCACATTCCATCAAAAGAACAAGAGGAAATAATGGCATTTAACACCATTGTGCCAGTTATATGGCAGTGCATCTAGAAATGTCCCATCTTTAGATATGATAATCTGTGTTTCAAGTGCCCTTAACAACACTAAATCAAGATTATTTTTGTCAGTGTTGTACCTCCAGTGTGTTTTCAGAAGAACAGCTAATCTGTATAGAAAATCTTCATTAGAAAATGAAGCTTTTTGGTTGGTAGGTGAGGTGGCTGGTTAAAGGAATCATACAACAATTTAGATGTCTGCCATCAACAGAACATTAAATTTTGAATCAGAGTTAGAAAATTCCAGATTGGTGTGGCTCAAAGTGGTATTCAGTTTTGAGGTTTGAGGTTTTCCTTGCTCCTGCTGACAAAGAAGAGAAAATCAGAAAAAATAAACACAAAAGAGCATCAACAGCGTCTACTTTCTCTACTTGGGAAAGTGGACATGGCTTGTCTTAGGAGTCAGAAGGGAAGTCCGTTTCATTTTCCCCGGATGTTGGATTATACTGGGCAGGAAGGGAGTAGCAGGAGCTACAGGAAGGTAGAGGGAGATCTGGTGAACAGCTGCCTAGTTAGGATGTTGCTTTTTGGACCCCCAGTGGGTACTTTGGGCTTAGATAAGCAGAAGAGGTGTCAGGTAGCAACCAAGTCAGTGTGTGCCTCCTGCATTGTCTAAGTGCCTGAGGCGGCTCAGGAAGCTAAGAGGTGCTGCCAGAAATGGTACCTTTTTCCTTGTCAACACAATAACAAACATGAATGCAGCTGAGTAACTGGTTGCAAACGGGAGATCCTGCTCTGCTGGAATCTGAGATGGGGCACGAAACAACCCCCTACTCTGCCTTTTCCTCACCACAGGAGGGCCATAACTATCTGTGTGTTGAATGCCAGCACACTAGCACCTCTCAGGTAGAGCAAACTACAGTTACCTGTGCTTTTAAACACCAAAAAAAAAAAAAAAAAAAAAAAAAAACCACTAAAGACGCCAGCAAGCACAAAGCAAAAGAGCCCCTGAATGCCCCTAGGCTGCCTGTGATTGTCATTTTGAAGGATTGTTATTACTATGTTTTGACGCCAGTGGACATATTGAACTTCTTTCCTTAGTGCCATTGATGTCAGCAGGATCAAAGGTGTGCGTGCGTGTCTGTGTGCCTGCACAGTCATCACAAGAGGTGAGACAGATGAAACAGGAAGAGGGGAGAAAAAAATGGGCAACTGAAGAAGGAATGAAAGATGAGGGTGGATGGGAGCCCTGATTGGAGGTTATGTGGCTCATGGAAGATGAATCATTCTATAATATAGTTCAAAGAGGGCAACAGCACACGTATCTCCTTCAAAGGCATTCTGCCCCACTGAGCCACATTCTCTGAGCTTATTGAAGTGACTACGAATCCCATTTATTGTGGGCAAGACTGATCCCAGGTATGGAAAATGTAGGCATTGGGTGCAAGTGAGGCTGTGCCTTCAAGCTAGTTTTGAGAGTAGTAACTACAGCAGATGAATCTTTACTCACTATGGTACAGATTTGTCCCTGCATATTGAGTTAAACTTGGCAGGAGTGAAGTAGAAGGAGATTTGGTATTTCTTTGTTATCTATTTTGTGCCATGTACGGTGATAAGTTCTGAGGATATAAAGATAAGTAAGAGATTATAGTCCAGTCCTAAGGAAATGTAGCGCTATCCCCTTCAGAATACAATAGAATGTGCTTTATTTTATTTGTATTTATTTATTTATTTATTTTTGAGACGGAGTCTTGTTCTGTTGCCAAGGTTGGAGTGCAGTGGTGTGATCTCGGCTCACTGCAACCTCTGCCTCCTGGGTTCAAGAGATTCTCCTGCCTTAGCCCCCTGAGTAGCTGGGATTACAGGCACCTGCTACCACTCCTGGCTAGTTTCTTTGTATTTTTAATAGAGATGGGATTTTGCCATTTTGGCCAGGCTGGTCTCCAACTCCTGACCTCAGGTGATCCACCTGCCTTGGCCTCCCAAAGTGCTGGGATTAGAGGTGTGAGCCACTCTGGCCGGCCAGATGTGTTTTATAAAAGGTAGGAGAACACACAGCTAAGAGAAGGAACATAAATGAACAATACTCAACCTGAGGAAACGGACACTTTCTGGGGGAGAGAGCATAAAAATCTTTCCAAAGGAGACTTGAAGAAGATAGGAAAGCAGACTTAACCAGGTTGACAAAGACAGGGGAGTTTTAAGAAGCAGGAATATGCTTTTTCTTACAGCTAACACTTACATACAGTCTGTACCAAAGCTGGCCTAAGCATTTTACAAGTATTAACCTATTTAACTTTACAATAACAATATTACAGAAGAAATAACATCCATGTTCTTGTTTTGTACATAAGGAAAGTTGGGCAGGAAGAGAGTAAGTAATTTCGTCAAGGTCAAACTGCTAATAACGGAGATAACCAGAATTTTAACCCACGTAGACTGCAGTTAGGTAGGGTCCATGCTCTTAACTAAGACCATATACTGCCTTTTTTTTTCCCCTAGAAAAAAGGGTATAAAGTTGCAGAGTTTTCGAGTATCTTTCATTCAGTCCAACCAGTGCATTTATGGTGAATAATAATTGTACCAACTACGAACGTTACAAAGATGAACAGGCATAGCTCCTGCTACCAAAGTGCTTAAATGTAATAGAAAGAGACTCTTAAACAGCTAATTTCAATATAATGTGGGATAATGTTTAGATATAATAGCTGATTTTCTCTTCATTCTCTGTCATTTCCTTTTTACTTCATGGCCCCCTTCCTCCCTAAATTAGATATTAGGATTGTTAAAGCAGAAAAGCAGAAGAGACGCTTTTTGAAGACCAAATCTGGAGTCAGCAGGACCTAGCACCCAGAAGGTATGGCATAAACAATAGGTTTGGAATAATTCAGGATGATGCCAAGTCCAGCTCAGTCCTCCTCCTCCTGCCCCCACAACCACTCCTCTCAATGATATGCGAGGAGAAGAAGGAGATTAAGAGAAAAAGGAAAAGAATTCGAGGCTGGTGTAAGTTCCTGTGAGAGACACTTTGGAAAGATCTAAGGGCAAAGGAACTGCACCTTATTTCCTGGACAATTGGCATTTAGGAGAGAATTCTGAGCAGGAGAAATTAATTTGGCATCATCATCATGTAGCTGGTATTTTAAAGCATGAGGTTGAATGAGATCACCAAAGAAAAGCCCGGGGAGGTGGTAGACCTCTCGTAAACTTTGCACCCAGGTTAGGGTGGATTCAGTAGAGAAGGATGTGAAGGTATCTATGCAGAATGGCTGCAATGTTCTTGCAGATTTTCTCTGCATCCACTGTGTTGCAATGAGAAGCCAAATGCTTCCCATATTCCCCATTACAAGCTACCTGAGGGTAGGGATACTAACTGTTTCCTTCATTATTCTATTCTCAGAGCCTAGAGCCAAAAATATAGTAGGTGCCCATAATTGGTTAGGGCGAGCAAACAAATATGCTTCTCAAGGAAGACGCAACAAGGAGAAGGTTGCAGTTTATTAATTCACTTAATAAAGATAATAGTTAGTGATTACTGTTAGTAGGCACTGTTGTAATTGCTTAGATTATATACGTGAGCAAGTAGAAAAAGATTCCTGCCCTCTTGGGGCTTATGAAGAGGGAGACAGACAATAAAAACTAAACCAGAATTGAGTTTACTGTATGTTTCCCCGCAGGATCAGGCTGAAATCAGAAGGACTTTGCCTAAAACTGTACCCTTGCCTGATGTCTTCTCCTTACACTCCTGCTCCTCAATGCCCTCAGTTTCTCCTGGAGTGCTTCCTTAATAAATTGTTTGCACACAAATCCTCATCTCAGTGTGTTTGTGGGGAACCTCACCTAAGACAAGAGTTATGCTAGATAAGCTTAGTTGTAGAAAAAAATTAAAATACATACTTCTTGCATCCTGAGTTTGTAGCTTGAGACTAGTACCTGCTGTGAGTATAATGCAGTATATGCTGCAATCAAAATTTGTACAAAGAAATGGCACATGGTATTGTGGGGGAATCAGAAAGAGCTTCCTGGAGGATGACTTAGCTGGGTGAAGAGTGGTGAAAAGTCATGCCAAGAAGAAGGGATAGTAAGGGCCAAAGTGCAGAAACAAGAAGGTGTCATGTGTGGGACCTGCGTCTGGCTCAGTAGGTCGCTGCAGAGAAAGCAGCACATGGCAGCAGAAAAGCATGCTTCCCTTAAGGTGAATATGGGGAAGGGGTTTGCAGGAGAGTGAGCAGCAGAAAATTATGTCAAGTGGGCAAAGGATCCTATTGTGAGAGTCTTCCAGGTTAGGAATTTGCATTTCTCCTAAAGGTATTCAGGGCCATAGAAGAGTTTTGTTTTGTTTTGTTTTTAATTCAGCTGTGTAGTCACATGGCACAAAATTTGAAAGCACTAAAGGTTTACAGTTTAAAAGAGAGTCTTCCTCTGTTCTTTCCCTTAGCCATGGGAACCACTAATACAAACTTCTTGAGTCTCCTTTGGAAAATATGTTTTATATATATAAACAATATGTCTATATAACTCTGCTTTGTTCACTTGACACTCTAGTATGATGATCTTTGCATATCATTGTAGAGTTTTAAGTAGGGGAGTGATATGGTCAGTTGAGCACCGCATAAACACTATTACAGCTGCAGCATGCAGAACAGATGGAGAGGGGAACAAGGCAAGATATGACCAGTGTTTGACATAACATAGGAGCAATATAACTGAGAGAAAATGAAGATTTTAAAATTATCCATTTTAATCAAATAACCATCCACTATTGATTTAGTAAATCTCTTCTAAATAACTCAGAGCATCTTCATCCACAATCCCTCTAGTCTCAAACTACATTGTGACCACCTGAGAAAAGACACTTGAGCTTACAGTTCGCAGATGGAAGAAACAAGGTACATAAAGAGGTAACTTTAGGCTACTTTGATTCTGGTTATAATATTCTCTCCCCTGATTATCTTAACTCTACACTTTTGATGGTCCAAATCATCAGCACAATAAACAAGCAAGCGTCATGGTGAACTAGGAGAACCAGTTACTGTACCAGTAAAATAATGATCTAAGAACTCCCAGAAAGTGGAGAATAATTTTTTTGTTCTGATGCTTATAAAGCCTTTAGAGACCCTTAGGTAACACAAAGTATTATTAAGTTAGAAACATTTCAAATAAGTATTTTCTGAAGCAAAAGAGAAACTAGACACAGGGCAGACTCTCCTGCTGAAGGTTTTCTGAACAATTACCTTCATTCCGCTTAATGTCACCCAAACCCAGTGCTCGGGGCACATGCCATAATCATGATAGATTTCCTTGTTTGGAGGTAGACATGGAAAGCCTCAGTAGGCAGACTTCTCAGGTGGTCTCCACTGATACCCATATCCTGTATTTGTGCCCTGGTGGAATTTCTTCCCCCTGAGGGTAGGCTGGACCTAGTGACTTGCTTCTAATAAACACAATAAGGCAAAAGTGATAGGCTGTCACTTCTGTGACTAGGTTACAAAAGATTGTGACTTCCATCTTGCTAACAAATTCTCCTTATTGTCTTTATATTAGTCTGTTCAGGATATACCAGACTATATCCTGTTATATAACAGAATACCACATATATATATTCACACATGCTATAACAGAATACCACAGACTGGGTGGTTTACAAACCACAGAAATTTAGCTCTCACAACTCCGGAGGCTACAAATCCAAGATCAAGGTTCTGGCAGATTCAGTGTCCGGTGAGGGCTAGACACACTCAGGTTCATAGACAGCCATCTTCTTGCTGTGTCCTAACACAGCAGAAGAAAGAAACAGCTCACTGGGGTCCCTTTTATAAGGGCATTAATTCCATTCATGAGGGCTCCTCCCTCATAACCTAATTATCTGCCAAAGGCCTTACCTCCTAATACTATCACATTGGGGATTGGGTTTCACCACATGCATTTGGGGAAAACATAAACATTCATTCTATAGCAGTCTTCAGAGTTTGCCTATTTGGATGAAGGAAGCTGCCATGTTGGAGAGGTCCACACAGCAAATAATGGAGGGTGGCCTGCAGTCAACAGCTGGCAAGGAACTGAAGCCTTCAGTACAATGCCCGTATAGAAACTGAGTCCTACCATCAACCATGAGAGTGGCTTTGGATGCACATCCTTTCTCAATCCTGGCTTCAGATGAGAATGCAACCCCTAGACTAAAACCTTGATTGCAAACTTGTGAAAAACTATGATGCCAAAGACCCAGCTAAGCTGTGCCTGGATTCCTGAACTACAGAAACTGTGAGATCGTAAATGTGTATCATTTTAAGCTGCTAAATTTTGGCATAATTTGTTTCACCGTAATAGCTAATTAATACAAAAGTGTGAACACAAAAATTAAATCATTATGACTTACATACTTAGAACCTTGTTATGCTGTTACACATAGCATGCACCCTTCTCATGAACTCGACAGTATAACTTAACTAGAGTGCATACTTGACTGATACTTAGATATAAGTCACTCTGCAATTCACAGTCCTCTCTTTACCCCTACAGCTTCTTGTGATGATCCCTTGCATGTTTTTCAGGTCTTACCTCTTGATTCAAGATCTTTTCAGGAGAACACTGGGGAAGCTGGTAGCACCCCGGTGGCATGAATAGGAAAGAAAAGATGCTAGACTGAATGCTTAAAGCATGCGACAGAGAGGCAGAGCTGTCAGCAACTCCAACATCACAGGATTTAACATTAGGGCTTATAAGAACCTTAAGCAGCCCTACAAAAGCCCTAAATAGCAGCAGAAATATTGAAGTTGGGGAATATATGTAGTTAATCGTGACAGATAATGTCTTAAAGGGATCCTAATTTACTTGGGAGATGAGATGAGAGACTATTAGGCTCAGAAATTTTCTCTTTATTTTATTCCAGATGTTTTCAACCTGTCTTCACTTGAAGTTGATAAGTCTATTTCTAATGAGCATTGACCTCTGGAATTTGAGAAGATGACCGAGAATTAAAAATCAAAGCTTCTGCTCTTTCTGATGCTCTATCGGTGAAGACAGGGTGCATATGAAAAGGATCTACAAATACTGTTCTAATTTCACGAAGGTGGTAAACATATAGTGTTCACTACTTATATACAACCAGTTAGACTCTCTGTTCATAAACAATTGTAAAAGAAATCTTCATTTAAAACTTTTTTTTCATAAAAGTAATTGCATCTGTGGCCTCTTTTCTGCCTGGCTATTGGAAAATTTAGTAACAGCCATTATTGGAGCCTTCTTTTTCAAGGATTGCTGCAGAATTTCACCCAAAAGATGAGCAAAAGGCCTCTTACCCTGAGCACAGCATAGCTGTTGCTGATTCCTCACTGCTCAGGCCTGCGGTGGCCCTTTGAGTATGGGGTGTGGGTTTAAGGTAGATGTAGAAATTTCAGGGAACCTCAACTAGTAAGCAGAAGACAGAAGTCCAGACCTTCTTTGTCCATCACTTACAGTGTTCCTCACCCTTTTGAAGGCCCTGTTTCTCTTTCCGTAAAATTGAGGGCAAATACATTTGTATTCCAACTGCCTCAAGAATAGTCAAATAGGTGGTTTTCTCTCACTTCCATACTTAGCAAATCAAAAAAGTATGAAAAGTATACTTTTCAAAACAAGTTCTCATGTCTTCCTCCTGGGAGGGAGGCTGGTCAGGAATTTCTGTGCAACTAGGCCACGGCCGCAGGAGATTCATCCAAGTTCACACCCAGGAGGTCACCAGCCAAGCTAGGGTTAACGTCATGATAATCCAGTGTTCTTTCTACTGCACTGTGCTGCCAGAACAGTAGTCACCAATTGCGACACTCCCAAATCAATGTTAAACTGTGCATAAAGCAACAGCACTGATTATGGGCTATGCTGTTATTTCAGGGGTACCATATCTAGCTGGAAAAGGGCTATATATGTCTGGGTAAGGAATTGAGACTAACAAGACAGCAGAAAGCAGAGGTAGGCTTTTGTGTTTGGTTGATAACAATGGATTCTACTGTACCTTTGTTTTTAATATTGGATCTTTCCCTGCAAATGCATGGATACAGCACAGAAACATCTATTACCTGTTTCTGAAACATCATCAAAAGCCCCATGGGCAGCAGAGTATAATGCAATGTGCCAACATGACAAGTGTGAAGTGTGTCAAGTCAGGGAACACCATAAATCCTCTATTCAATTCTCAAATAATGTGATACACAAATGTCCATTCATCTTGCTCTCTTACACTTCCACCATTTTCCAAGGAGGCATCTGATAGGCTTGTGAGGATCCCCTCTGTGCTGAGCTCCTGAGGGCAAGACTCATTAGCCATTTGGCTGTCTCTAAAATTATTACATCCAAGCACTCAGGGAAAATAGGAACCTAAGGTAGCATACCACACCTTGCTACTATCATTTGTCAAAAACTGGCACCAGGTAGAAATGACACAGGATAACAAGTCCAGAAGCATCTAGAACAAACAAGAAGGATTCATCATTGAAGACAGGCAGAAAACACTACCTCCCCCCCACCATCCATCCTTATATCAATTATGCTAGTACAGACTCATATTCCCAAGGACTAAACAAGTACGGGTTCATATTCCCAAGGCCAAAAAAAAAAAAAAAAAAAAAAAAAAAAAAAAATCAGTTAGACTTTAAAAATTAGATTAAATTTTAAATAGAAACCAGACATAAGAAAAAAATTAAGTGCATTGTATTCTGCCTCTTTCTTTGTTCCTCATTAAGTATAGGTTTTCAAGAAAAAAAGTAAGTTAATGAGGGGAAAGCTCAGTATTTGACTACAGAAAAATATATGTACCCTTCTCCCTGCTTTGACAACATCAGAAGAGGTGAAGAGAGGTGTCAGCAATGTTCAAGAGACGGGAAGGGGTCAGCCCAGCAAGAACTGGAAAGATGATCAAGAGCAAGAAGTGCTCTAAGCCTGGAGAATGGGAAAAATTTGAAAACAACAGCTAAAATTTATGAAGTGCTCCCCAGGTGCCAGGACTTACTACATTTTTAAAATGTATTATCTCAATCTAATCTCACCAAAACTCTACATGGATAGTACTATTATTATTCCATTCATAGGTGAAGGAAACTGAGGCACAGGAAAGTTAAGTGACTTGTAGGTTAAACATCTGAATTCAAGCAGCCTGCCCTACAGGCCACAGTGTGAACAATAAAGCCAGTGGTTCTCAGTCTTATTCTTCCATCAGAAACTCTGGAGGGCTTGTTAAAATCCAGCCCTAGAGTTTTAAATTCAATAAATAAGACCTGGGAGTTTGTCTTTCTAACAAGTCCTCATATGACGCCAATGCTGCTGGTCCAGGGGCCACACTTTAAGAAACATTGCATTTAGCTATATTGTCCTTTTAACAGGGAAGCAGTCTAGTCGAAGGGAACAACATTAGCAAATGAATAGATTAAAAACAAAACAAGTCAGGTAATAATAAAGAAGTGTGTCTAACTATAGCAATCATGTTGGTGACGCCAGTTTAAAAAAATAAAATAAAACAATGTCATAGCCAAGACTTGGAAATCCTGACATGAATATTGCAGTATATAGACAGCCATCCCATCCTTTTTATACATAAAGGATGTATAAAACTTTGGGGACCTACAAAGGAGGTAAGAACAAGCAGACTTTTACGGGTAAGGCAAGGCAGATGGCTGCATCTTTAAAATCTATTGGCATACATTAACCATGAGTATGCTTAAGTCAAAAGGAAAGATGAAAAGAACACTTTGATGCCCATGTGGCATAAAATCACACATTATATCTATATCCCAGACAGCTTTCTAAAGAAAAACAAACAACAAAAAGCACCCTCCCAAAACACTAAGCAATATGGATCACTTTCTCCAACTCCATGTCAAAATTTGATCATTTTGTTTCAGTTTAGGAGTCTAGTGGAATCCATTGTCTTTGGAATCAAGTTACAAGAGTCAACTGAGACGTTCAGAAAAAAACTTTCACTTTTGGATTACAAAGAGACACATTTAAACAGAGATGTTTCTCTCAAAAATAAAAAAAAAAAAATGAATGCTAGTAAAATATTTTTTTAAATGCAAAGTGCTTTCTGTAGTAACTGAAAGTCCCCCAATCCTGGGTACTATTTTTATTTCACTGATAATTTTGACATAGAAAGTCATGTGCAAAATAAAATCATTCACCTAAGCCTTCTTTGGACACCTTCTACATCAAAGCCAAGAGGACACAAGGTGTCTTGGGTATTGTGACTGTCATGATGAGGCTTAGAGCCTATTGAAAGACTTTACATTTTAATTTATGTGTGTGAATACATCGCTATGATTCTCTCCCAAAATGTCTTAGTTTTAGCCAATCATGAAGGTGCACGAAACCCAGAAGATGGTATAAAACATTTCTTTCCCTTTCCCATTGAACCCCGTATTAGCTCATGTAAAGCCTACTCAGTGTGGTGGACTCTTTTCTCTTAGTTGAGAAGGGATGAAAGATGTAAATGAAGGGAGAAGAAAAATTTTATACAAAGTCAAATACAGTAAGTACTATGCACACCGCTCAGACAATCATAAGTACATAGGAACTCAGAAGACAGAGATATCACTGGAAATCTCATTAAGCTTTTTTGAGATGCTCTGGATTTCAGATTTGAAAGAAGAATGAGAGATAACAATAGGGAGGGAACGTTCCAGGAAGAGGGTGTTTCTGAACAAATGCTGAGCAACAAGACTTTCAATCTAGGATACGCCATTATGAAGAAGGTAGTAAGTGCATTAATGTGATGGAGACAGCAGAGATCCAAGTAGGGAAAACACCTGGGACAAGGATAGAAAAGTATTCTTAGGCTTATCAGGGAGGGGTGGGGGTGTCACACCCATTAGAGGCAATGGGAAGCCATTGAAGAAATTGAAAGGAGTGACATGAAAAAAGCAGTGGTTTAAACAGACAAAATGGCAGCATTTCATAGCATATGTCCAAGGAAACCACTGCAACAGTCCAGATATGAAGCAACAAAGATTCAAACTAAAGTCAGGCCACTGGTAATATAAAGGAAGGGATGACTGTAGGTTCAGAAATAAGGAGAAATCCTTGTCCTGGCTATGACTGTGGTTGAGGAAGGAATAGCCAAGTAATGATGTCAAGCTTCTCAGTCTTGGTGTCTGGCCAGAAACAGTAATTGAGGCCTACATGGGTTAAAGAACTTGACCAGGTTCATGTTTCATCGATGGTGAGGTTGCATTTAGATATATGGGATCTCAGTTTAGTCTTCCTTCCAGTACATCATGCCACCTCATGCATATTCATACAAAGCTTTTGAGTCTTGACATTTCATCACACCATGATAACTCTAAAATCATGCAGCACATGTAGCAAATAACTCTAAAATCATGTGGCACAACAACAACAAAAAAGCAGTATTTTTCTATCTCCCAAGTTTTCATTGAAATGAGGACATTTTAATTAATTAATTAATTTTTTTTTTTTTTTTTTTTTTTTTTTTTTTTTTTTTTTTGAGATGCAGTCTCACTCTTTCCCCCAGGCTGGAGTGCAGTGGCACCGTCTCAGCTCACTGGAAGCTCTGCCTCCCAGGTTCACACCTTTCTCCTGCCTCAGCCTCCCGGGTAGCTGAGACTACAGGCACCCGACACCACACCTGGCTAATTTTTTTGTATTTTTAGTAGAGACGGGGTTTCACCATGTTAGCCAGGATGGTTTTGATCTCCTGACCTCATGATCTGCCCACCTTGGCCTCCCAAAGTGCTGGGATTACAGGCGTGAGCCACCACACCTGGCTGAGCACATTTTACAAGAAATTTTTCCAAATTCTAGTATGATTATTTATAACGTCATAATTACAGATTTTTTTTCTAAGTAGAAATTCTGTATGGTAACCCATTCCCTAGAGAGAATAACCTCTCCCAACTCTTCATTCTTCATCAATACAAAGATTCTTGAGAGCAGGGTTCCTCAACCTTCACACTATTGACATTTTGGCCTGGATGACTCTTTGTTCTATGTGTGGGGCAGGCATTGCAGAACATTTAGCAGCATCCCTGGCTCTACCCACTAGATGCCAGTAGCAACCATCCACCCCTAGTTGTTACAACCCCAGATGTCTCCAGACATTGTCAAATGTCCTTTGGGGAACAAAATCACTTCCATTTGAGAATCTCTGCCTTAGAGGTATTTTATAAAACTTACATCAATGAAACTATCATTTCCATTCAACAACTCTCCTATAATATGTGCATTTTTCCGCGCATACATTATAGTTTAATAAAAAGTTGAACAAAGTCTTTGGATGGTGGTTCTCTTGTATGTGTGGGTGGGGGTGTTGGAGGAGGGCTGGAAAGATAAGACTCAATCACTAGTTGCCAAGTTTCACTTTAAACTTCCCCTTTATGGGGTATCACTGCATCTGGAGCCAAATGGAAGGGGACTTGCTTAAATGGAGCCCAAAAGTCTTCTGTGGTCTTTAAGAAACACGTGGCAACAAAGTGCTTTCCATGAACCCACTTTTCACTTAGAGTCAACTAAATTCTTTTTTAGCTATTTAGAAGATATCTGGTATCTCAAAACAAATAAAATTGCAACCGTCTTCAGCATATGTTAATATCTGAGTTATAAGCCCTCTAGAGGAGGGGACAAAGCTGGGTTCCCTCTCCAGAATGACCCTGGACTGTAAGCCAAGACCAAGGCTATGGTCCTTTAATCTGAGAAGGACATGCCTCTTACCATACTCTGATCATCTGTCTCATATAGGCAGGCCTGTGAGGGAACAAAGTAACTGACGAGACATAATGTGCCATCAACGATACATTCTACAGCTTTATCTTTCAGATTCATCAGGAATTGAGTAAGAAAAAGGGACCTGTTATGTTTAATCATAAACTGACAAGACATTTGTATTTATGTGGCAAGAAGTTACATCTGCCAACCAGGCTCCTGTCTTCCTTAAGTAAAAGCTTCATGTCAGCTCTTCTGTTTACTCAATCGTCGGCTGCTTTCTGGTCTCACTTGCTTTACTATATATTTATATTGAAAGAATACATTCTCAGCAGCTTTTAGGCTCTTAAATGCATTTCAAGAGAAGACCAAGTCCAATCACTGTTACTTAATTAACACAATTGTGAAGACTTCAATCTAGCCACACAATAGCTTTCCTGACCTTGCAGAAGGAGGCAGGACTTCATTATTGAGTATATTGTTTCCTATAAACATATAAAACCCCTACAATAACAATCCCATCAGCCGAAATGAAGTTATCTGAGAACAGAATTAAACTCTAAATGACCTTTTGCTCTACTCCGTAGCCCCCTATTAATAATTTCTAATCTAATCAGTGTGGATAAATGCACTAAGGCTGGTCATGCCAGGCACTGGGCCAGCCCGGCCAATTGTCGTCCATCTGATTCATTCCAGTCCAGAGCTTGTCTGGAAAAGACGCATCCCTCGCTGAGAGGCCACTGCCTGATTTCCTCTTTTGTTATCTTTTAGCAGCAAAGTCATGTCCTTGTAACTGATAGACACGTTTCTTTGTAAATAACCCTGGAGTGACTGATAGAGCTTTTGCCAGACAAAGGCAGCAAATAGCAAGGCATTACTCATGCCAAGCCAGAGAACACTGTGTCACGGCTGACAAATTTATGGGAGATATGAGCTCACCTCTTGCACAAATATATACTTTCCTGGCAAATTCATCACATGCTTTAATGGCCCCATACTGCATTTGTCAGCTGTCTGTCCCTGTGCCTTGTTGCCTTTGGTTTCCTGTCAAGGATTGTTTGTTGAAATCATCTTACAGCCCCATTCTTCAGCAGTGAGACCCAAGAAAGATCAATGATGACACCTGTATTGATAATATTTTACATTCAACTATTTGGCTGATAAATCATTTTAACAATGCTGATATGTTTATTGAGTGTCTGCCGGCATCACAATTATATGGAAAGCGATGCCAACTTAAATCTTTGCTTTGTTGGTCTGGTTTTTATTTCTTTCTTTTCATTTTCCCATAATTAAGTGTGCCATAGTACAGGTTTTACTTCCCCATGTCAATCGAGATCAAGTGAAAACAGGCGAAGGGGTGACCTTGCGTCTCCACTCATTGGTTTGTTTTTTAAAAAGGAAAGAATGCCAGCCTGGTGGTTATTGCTGGTTAAAAAGGTAGTTATTAGAAGGGAGAACCAGGGTGTTTAGGGTTCTGGTAATGTTCTGTTTTGTGACCTGGGTACTGAGTTCAAAGATATGGTCATTTGTGAACATTCTTTCAACTCTATGTTATAATATGTGCATTTTTCCGCGCATACATTATAGTTTAATAAAAAGTTGAACAAAGATCAGCAAACGGATTACATATACACATGCACACACACATTATGAATACACAGGCTCAGAGTCAGTGTTTTCTACCTTGAGGCTTTATATTACCTACAATCCCTTAGGCTTCTTCCTGGAAATCTCACCCATCTAACATGAAAATTACATCCAATAAGCATTTTATAATTGATCCTCTTAGCATCATCTCCACAGAATTTCAAAGAAAATCTTAGGGTTCTCAAATTTCTTAGCCTTTACCTCCTCTTTAGGATACTTTTGACATGGACTCCTGGGTCTCTATGAAAAAATGGAAAGAGACCAAGGCATCAATAAAAAGAGATAAAATTCTCCCTTGGTTTCTTACTCAAATTAACTTTGCCTCAAGTCACATGCTCGGTCTATGTCTATGGAGACATTCAGATACAGGTAAACATTCAGACGAAAAGTGAAAAATCCAACCACCTGAATTGACTTACCTGTTGTTGGTGACACCTGTATGTATTGGCTTTTTGGAAGCCCTCAACAGACATTTACTTTCTTGTCTTTGGGCAGAACTGTATCATATGGCACCTCCAGTTGCAAGGACATATGGAAGACAGAATATTTAGCTTTTTCAGCCTCTGTATTAGAGACTGGTAATGAGATCCCCTTTGGGAATGAGCAATGAATTGGCCAAATCATAGTTCTAACTAGATAAGTGAAAGCCACAGCAGTCCAGGTGAAATGGAGATACAGGAAAGTCCAGGGCAGAGTTGTTTAAATCAGTGTTTTCAACCTTGGATGCTCATTGTAATCACCTGGGTATCACCCTCAGCAATTCTAATTTAATTGGCCTTGGGTGTGGTCCAGCATCAGGATCTTTAAAAGCTACTGTAAGTGATTCTAATGCACAGCCAAGGTTGAGAGCTACTGGCTTAAACAAATAAATATCAAGACTTATATCCTCAAAGAAAAAATAGCAAAGGTATTAGATATCTCACCAGCTATTATATCAAAGATTAAACAAAGGCTTTTAAGAGCTTATATCTGGAAAAGGAGTGAGAGTCTAGAAAAAAATTATCCCCTGATTTTGCAAATACTTGAGTGACAAACGGGCATTAGAACATGAACAAGTTGATTTTTAAAGTAATACGTTGATTAATTAACACTCACTCAATCTAATAGTTGGAAATATTCATAGAAAAAGCAGGCAGTCTCATCTGTGTAATTAACTGGAAATACATCTCAGCTGCACCCCTTCCCAGTGGGGGTATAGTGTAAATATTGACCTCTCGTAAAGTCTCAGTTTTCCCACTTATAAAATGGGGGAAATGATTGAACTTACCTCAAAAGCCTTTTTGTGAGGAATGACTGAGATAATCTGGATGAAAGGGTTAAATGTCTGGCACGTAGTAACAGCTCAATATCATCATTGTTCTTGGTCTCCCATTCAGCAAGCTCATTTACAAGCATTCATGTCACCTACAAAGAATTAGCAAGAATTGGGTCTGAAAAACACCAAGGTGACAATTTAATTACTGTTATATGAGACTTGATCAACTACTATTCAACTGTCCAGGGGTGAAGTATTGTAAAAGAGATATAAATGCTGCTTGAGAGACTTACGTTAGATATGATTAAAAAAAAAAAAATAGTTAACTATGAAGGCAATAAAACATGGTAAAACGTTAGTTGAAAAAGCAATGGTTTCTCCTCAGAAAGTCTGCTTTAATAGGAGATATTTTCATATTTCTAGAATAGTCTAAGCCATAGTGTGGTAAATAAATTAGCTTTCAACATCCATTTTGGTCTTTATGACTCAATCATTACGACTCAAAGATATAAACTTTGGAAGATGAAATTCAGATTTCTGTTGAGAAGCAATGCTGTTTCACTTCCCTGAGAGAATTGTCTGGCTTGTGAAATACTACAGAAAAAGCTGTATTTTCTCCAGAAAATGAAAGGTAAATCATTTTGGCCTGAGTAAATCAAGGCAGAAAACTCACCCCCATGAAAGCTGCAGCTCTGAGAGTGTGGGCAGGGTGAGTGTCACAGGTTTAGGATGCTTGGCCTGCCCTTGGGACCCCAGCTCCTCCTTTCCAGCATGTTGCGGTCCAGAGGTCAGTTCATACCATCCCAGATGATTTGGGGGTTTGCTTCCTTACTTCAGGCACTCTTTAAATAAGAGGGCTTGTCAGTGGCTCTTCCATCTGGCAGAGAGTGGGTACTCAATAAATATTTGTTGAATGAGCCTGATCATTCTGATGAAAAGAGACCCCTTTGTTCTTTTGGGCCATTGGGTTTACCATTTACTAAACGGCCTGTGGCTTCCTGGTCTGACAAATTTATAGCACCTGTTTATGTCTTTCTCACCCACAGGCTTCAACAGAATACCTGTGGCTGCACTTACAAAAGGCAGCCAGAAGGACCCGTCCATTCTGGAAAGTACCTTTGGTCTGAAAGGTACAAATCAGAACTTTCACCACATTCCATCTGGCACTCACTGGTGGCGCCAACACCTCGAAAACCCTGCCGGGGCCATTTGTCACCATGTGGACATAGACAGACCACCAGTGAAAGTGGAATTTTTGAATGAGCTTGAATGACCTGCCTATATGTGTAGACAGCCATGGTCACTTTTTCTCCGTAGGATTAGATGTGCTGATTCTAATGTGGTTCACATTATGCTATTTTCTTTTAAAAGTGAAATTTCTTTTGGAAACCTGGACATTTCTAAGATGACTTCACATCCATTCACTCCTCTTGCCTTCCAAAACAGCTGCTCACAATCTGAATATTAGATAACACATAGCAAAAACAAACCTCTGTTATTATTATTATTATTACTATATTATTAGGTTTCTGTAGAATCCCAAGGAATTCTGTAGATAATGTAGAGTAAGCTATTAGAAGGAAACCATTATTTTCAATGTGGTTCATCCCATGGAGTATGGATTGAGAATCCCAGCTCTGTCTTTCCTGGAAATGGATGCTAGTTCTTCAGAACAGTGAGTCTTCTTCAAACAGCACAAAATAATCATTATGACGTAATCAGCAGTAGGAATAAATGTGTTACACTCTTGTCATTTTTCCCTAGTGCATTTCCAGGTCTCTATCAGCAGAATTGGAATTACTTCATCATTTTCAGCATTTCTTTTTCCTTTCCAGCATTTACTGCAGAAAAAATATGGGGCTTGCTGGTAGTATTCCCAGGTGACAAATGTGCACCCAACACCCTACAGAAAAGAAGAACCATAAAATAATGAATTATTCTATTGTAACTCCTGCCTGGAAAACAGCTGGTATTTAACATCACATTATGCTTCATGTGGAGTGTTGTGAGTCATCTTCCTTATGCACAGATCTTGTCTCCTCATTTAGATAACAAGCTCCCTGAGGGAGGGGAGACCACCATTTATTGCGAGCAAACCTTAGCCCATTACATATTTTACTCTCTGTATTACCAACACCCCACTGAGGTCTTTACAGATGAGGGAAGTGTGGGAGGTTTGAGTCATTCTTCCACATGCACACAGCAACTGGGTAACATTTGGCCCCATCCTCAGCTTGGGCTTGTCAGTGGAAGTTTGCTCAGCAACAGAGACCAGCATCAATAATCGTGCTCAAGAGATTAGTATTATGAGCCTGGTATTACCAGAATGTTTGTTACATGAGTACTCCTGAGACTTCTGGAGTCAACTGTAAGAATAGCCTCGGAGCTTGCAGTGAGCCAAGATCGAGATCATGCTACAGCACTCCAGCTTGGGCGACAGAGCGAGACTCCGTCTCAAAACAACAACCACCAAAAACAAACAGAAAAAGACTAGCCTCAACTTTAAATATCAATGTTGTCTCAAGCCCCAATTCAACATATTTTGAAAAACCCAGTGTTCTCCCCTCCTATCCCAGTATTAATTGACTAATTTAAACTAAAAATATATTGGGTGCCTTTTGTGTGCCAGGCATTATGCTATTTGTTTAGGAGAGAGGGCGAAACAAGACAGAGGAAGTCTCTACTCACATTGAGCTTTCATTCCAGCGAAGCAGTATGTTATCTATTATGGCATAACAAAGCACCCCCAAACTTAGTGACTTAAAATGAGAAACATTTACTGCTCTACAGTTTCTGTGGGTCAGGAATCCGGGTGTGGCTCAGCTGGGGGCCTCTGACTCAGGGTCATAACGTTACAAGGTATGAGCTGGAGCTATGGTCATCTCTAAGCCAGCTGGGAGGGGACCTTTTTCCAAAGTCACTCACACAGCCTCAGGTGTTTACAGGCCTCAGGTCCTTGCTGGCTGTTGGCCAGAGGCCTCAGTTCCTTGCCACAAGAGCCTCCCCATAGGTTACTCACAACATAACAGTTTGCAGCCCCCAGAGCAAGGACCCCAGAGACAGAGTGAGAGAGGGCAAGAGAAGGCAAGATGCAAGTCACACTCTTTTTGTAACCTATCCCATCACTTTTCCTGAATTCTACTCATTAGAAAGAAGTCACTAGATTCAGCCCACATTCAAGATGAGAAATACCAGAAGACAGAGAACATTGAGGCTGTTTTAGAGGCTATCAACCCCAGGGAGACAGACAGCAAATAAATAAGCAAATAAATAAAAATGGAAGATGATAATAAGCGCAATGAAAAGCAATGAAGCATAGTAAAGAATCAAAAGTAGCGGTTGAGGGTCGAGTATGTTAAGTAGGATGGTCAAGGGAGGTCTTGTTGCAAAGGTGACATGTAAGTTAGGGTCTGAATGATGTCTGGGAGCCAGCTATGCCAGCATCTGGGCAAAGAGCTTATCAGGCAGAGGAGACACAAAGTGTAGAAACCTGAGATGGGGAGGAGTTTAGTGTGTAGGAGAAACAGTAAGGAGGCCAGTGTGGGCAGATCAGTGGGAGGGAAGGAGAAGGGTGGAAGAGAGGAGGTCAGAGGGGCAACCATGAGCCAGGCTGCACAGGGCTTGCTCGACCATGGCAGAGAATTCAGAATTTATTCTGAAAGGAATGAGAAGCCATCATGATCAGATTTACATTTTTAAAGCTCACCTCAGTTGCTGTTGTAGAGAAAGGATGGTAGCAGGGCAGCAGAGGGAAGAGCAAGACCAGCTGAGAGATGACCACAGAGGCCCTTATGAGATGGGAGCTGACTCACACAAGAGTAGAGGAGTCTCAGGGGCTCATTTGTCTCTAATGCTCTTCTACTCTAATAGTCTGCCCTCTACCCAGTGTCTCGTCTCCTGTAACCATCTCACCACATAGGTTAACCCCAGTGTGGGCTGCCACCTCATCTCCTTTTAATTGCTCTGCCAAATGATCGCCAACACAAGGAAGTATACATAGTGAACTCTACTCAAGTTCATGGTACCCCAAGGGGTCCTGTTCTCAGAGCAGTGCAGCAAACAATTTAAAATGTAGTATCAAACATTGCCATTATAAAACAGCTTGGCCCATGCCCCCACTATCCCTGATGCCCACCATGTTGCTAAGCCAACCTCTCTCCTTTGATCTTGTAGCACCAGGCTTCCAATTTTTCTGAGTCCCTCATCCCCTCTTGCTCTCAGGGATTTATTTTGCCTTTATTTTGCCTCCTGCCTCTAGATCTTGACTTGACGTTTCACTTTTCACAACCAAAATACCCTATCAAGGTGTTTTGCCAAACAATATCAATAGCAAATACATTTTCCTAAGCAGGACGCTTGGATGTTTTCACACCACTCTGACACATGGATGGAAGGTTAGAAGACAACAAAGGGATGGGCTGGGAAGGACTCCAAAAGCGAAATGAGAGATTATATCATTCCTTGGAAAAGGAGAAAAGGATCAAAAGAGCTGAATAAAAGGTAGTCCCAGCAACAACGTCTCCTTGTGAACAGACTTTTGAGTATTTGGCTTTGTTATCCCCCAGAGAATACAAATGCCCCTATGGACACCAAGGTCATAATAATTCCACTTCTCCCATCCCCCTCACACCCTTTGGCAGCCTCATATATTCTCATTACAGTAAACTCAATTCTCCAGAAAATTTCAAGAAAACTAAGTTGCTTCCCTCTTTAACTGTTTACGTTCATTTTGACTTACTATATGACGAGTCTAGGTACCCATAGTGTTCAGATTCTGCCAATGATGTCATACTTCAGAAGTATGGAAATGACTGAGGAAGAATTAATTTCTGATTCATGTAGCAATAAATTGAGGCTTATTGACTTGAACATTACTTTTGCCAAGAAATTTTTGCTGCCAGAGTTTATTTACAGAATGTCATCATTTTTCCAAAACGTTATTGCTTCCTTTTTCAGACCATGTCTTCTGACTAGAGCAGGTAATTTGGGGAGGATTTACACATAATTATAGCCTGAATCCCTTAATTTATAAAATTGCATAGTACTTGGCTCATTAATGGCTGTTGAAAATGCTAGTCTAGTAAAATCTTAAGGAGAGCTTTTACCTGGTGAATTTAGTTGTTGAAACCAAGTTGGACCCATTCCCAAACGTAATCTGGAAACAAACGGTCAGTCTATTGGGAAGGCACTGCCCTGAATGGATGGGCAATCTGGTGTTATGGACTGACCATTGTCACCCACTGGACTTGGCATCATCACCAACCTCTTTACTCCTTTCGAACAATTAAGAATTCCATTGAGGATATTGACAAGATTCCAAAAAGCAATAAAATTACATAATGTAGTCCTGGTATAGACAGAGGATTCCTGGTAATGACGCTGGGGCTTTTTTCATAAGCACATAATAAAGTTGTGAGCTGGACATAAAATACTCAAGACACAGGGAAGCGCTCCCCCATAGTCGCAGGTGTCCGCAGCTACCTATCTACTTTGTCTTGTTCTCCCACCCACCTCAGGCCCTGACTTGAGACCTGGTGAAAGAGGTAGTCTGAATTGTATGGAAGAATGCAGAAGTAAAACTGCTAACTTAGCTGATTTCTATTCCTAAAGTTTGAGGGAAGGCAGAGTCAGATTTCAGGGGATAAAAGAGACTGTTGTGGCCCAGACTGGACTTTAGTTCCCTCTGTGATAATTGTGCTTTCTTGTTTGTGTGTGTGTGTTTGTGTGTTGGGGGATGGGGGGTATATGTATGCTTATATGCATGAAAAGTTTACAAATGTTTCCCCAATGACAATATGGTCCCCAAACTAGGCTGATCATCAGAATCACTTGAGGAGCTTTTAGAAAATACAGGTGCCTGAACCAGCCCATCCTGAGGCACAGGAATCTGTGCTTGTGAAACAAGTGCACATTTAGGTGACTCTGATTGTTAGCTAGGCTTAGAACCACCATTCTAAGACCCATTCCTCACTTCACCCTCACCATTTCTGTGCCAGCTCTCTTCCAGCGATTTAGTTTCTCAATATCTTCATTCTCTTGTTTCCTTTATGTTTTAAACTGCATTTGGTCAAGGCAAATGTTTCTTTCTTTGGTTTACAAAGGTGTTCATCTTGCCATGTGGAGATACTATTCTTCCAGTTCCAAAACATTTGCAATAATGGGGGATTCAATTCTATATTGTATCTCCAAATCTCTTAATGTCCTAAAATGGCCTCACCAGAGAATAGACTCATCAATCTATGCATAACCAGATATATGGATTTTTTTAGGTCCTGGGGAAACCTCAACTGCAGACTGGTCAAGTGCGGCCCAATGATCTAATGACATGTTCACAAATTCGTATCCATACCAATTCTAGGTAAACATGGAGGAACAGAGTTTCCTGCAATACCTGGACTTACATTCAGTACTGTCAATGGCTCCAGCATCTTGAAACAAACCAATTTTGGATTCTCAGGTAAAGTCTGGCAAATAATTTTTCCTTACTTAAAGAAGAGAAAGGGCTTAAAATGGATTACATACAGCTTTAAAGTACATGTTCTTACAAAACAATAGCTTCTTGAGCTAATTCTAAATAAGTTAGTTACAAATGAATCAGAAACACATGGTTGCAACTTTCCTCTAAATAAAAGGAGACTAAAAATTCAGGAAAGGAGCTAGAGACAAACACGAAGTAGATTTTCCAAAGGTTTAGACAATTGTTTAAAACACTTTCCAACAACTCAAAGTTGTCAGGTTTAATCAACTCTTTTTTTCTTTAGTTTAGTTATCTGAATCTAAAGATATCTAAAAAAGAATCAGTGTTAAATGAAAGATTTTAACAGCTTCCAAACGGAATTAGTTTTCAAACTACAATGTAATTATGGAAAACTCACTAAGGATAGGAGGTAAAGTAGATGGGAACACACTCAAAAGACCAGAGCTGGGCATCCACAACTTCTAAGTAATTCTTAATAAAAGGAGAGAGAAAATACTTGAAATTGAATGACAGTTGAACAAATCAATTGTTGCTAACAGATTTTTCCTTTATTAAGTCCTGATGGTTTTGCACTGCAGAAAAGAATGTATTGGGCTTTTGACAACTTCCTCTATTCCCAGAGAAAAAGAAAGCCAACCCAGAAAATCACTTAGGAAGATCCAGACAACAGATGGTACACCAAGAGTGAACAATAATCTCAGTAACTGAGACCTCAGAGACAAGATGATCCATTCCACAGCTGGATATTGTAAAACTTGGGTACAAGTGGTGCGCTGATCTGACCATTAAAACTACGTACTTCTTGAGTCACAGACCAGTGTGTGTGACTGGTTAAAACCCAGTCACAACCTGGAAAAAGTTATGGAAAGCACTTGGGGACTGAGAAGAAGCAAACTTCCTTAGGTTTATACAGTATGGCTGGCACCTTAAGCAAAGTTAAAATCTGTCTCAATCCCCGCAGAATAGGGGCAACACCAATTATGCTACCTAACTCATGCAAGAACCTAAAATGAAAAATAGAATTGCTTTTAAAATCTGCTGCAGCCAAATAAGCTGGTATTTCATGAAAACGAATGATTGCATTTTTGACCTTGTATGTTAGCCCACTGTGCCAGATCAACAATGGCTACAAATTCTTTGATCTTCTTTCCATTGAAAATAGGTGTTTATGGCCTCTCCTCTTCAAAGTGGCCGGACTCTGTGACTGCTTGACTCACAGAATATGGTGGAAGTGATGCTGATAATTTCTAGGGTCAGGACTTTAAGGACAGCTTTCACTTTCTGTCACTTGGAAAACTCTTGGATCTTAACCTCCATGTAGTCAGGAAGCTCAAGCAGCCCCATTTTAAGTCCTATTTTGGTAGAAACTGAGGCCTCCAGCCAATAGCCTTGATTGAGCTCTCATGTAGTAACTAGCACTCACTTACTAAGCATGTAAGTGGACCATCTTGGAAGGAATTCTCCAGCCTCCAGTTGAGATGTCTCAGCTGATGCCAGTGAGCCTTGCCCAAATTACAGATTTATGAGCAAAATAAATCGTTGTTGTTATTTTAAGACATTAAATTTTCATGTGATTGGTTATGAAAAGGTAGATAACCAGAACACCCACTATCTTATATAATAACAATATATTATGTAATAATATTGTATATATAACAACTTTATGTAATTATTATAATAATTAATAATTATTATTAACAGGAATAATAATTTGCAGTTATTTAACATTAGGTTCCAGGCACTACGTTATGGGCTTCACTTGTATACTTCCACTACTTTCATATTATATGTTTGTTTATCTACTCACTGTGGTCTTACTCAGTTGACTGTTAGCACCACGAGGGAAAGGACTGTGTTTTATTCACCACAGTACACTAAGTGCCAAGCACAATAAGTAGCATATAAATAGACATTCTGATAAATTATTCTATCAGATAATTTTTTCTATACTAAAATTTTATCAGATTGCTTTTTCATAACAAAGGAATCAATACAAACCTTGAAAAGTTCAGGACAAAAAAAGAAGCTAAAGATTGAGAGAAAGAGTAAGAGCTCAACAACTCAGCTGAATACAGTGGCATTTATAAGAAGTCTCTGGAAAGTAGTTATTCAGGCTATGCCTAAACTATGCAGTTGAATCATTTGGTTCATCATTAATCATTTGCTACTATTGCTTAGTGACTAACCAAAATGGTCTAACCTCTTATGCACATGGACATAATGAAAAAGAGAAGGAAACATTAGGGAAAGTTGGATGACTTTCACTTAACGAGGAAAATAAAAACAAAAACAAAGGCTCTGTGGCAGTGTTGCCAGGGGCTTATTCCTCTGGGCACCAAATCCTGCTGCACTTGCAATAGCTCATACCAGTCAAGTGATACTGTTTGGCCTTCACCCTCATCCAAGTGCTGAAGTGACAGCCTAGAGAAGGATATGATTTGTACTAGACATAAGGGTGAGATGGAATTTGTCAGATGGGAGCCTGGCATTTATTACCACAATTAAATAGTCAATCAATTATCAATTGTTAATACTGAAATCATCAATTTCAGATAATTGAAGAACAACTAGAGGAAGCAGAGTCCTCTCAAAGGTATGGCCAACAACTATAGTGATTTAAATATCCTGGAAGGGATCTCAGCTTCATATTTGTGATACTGAGCAGAACACAGACAAACTGTCAGGCAGTTGGGTGGGGTGGAAAAGAAGGAACGACAGCCAACACTATGAAAAGGACCTGAGGTCATGAATATCTGGGCTAGATCAGTGAAGCTAAGGAGGAAGTGGATATGAAAATCAATATTTTAAACCATGCAAGATGAATGATAAACTGGGGATAAACAATAGAGCAAACAGAACTGAACCTTCAAATGGCAAACTTTCAGGCTGTCCTGGGAGTGGTCACATTACACAGAACTTCATGTGCTTTTAGGCTTTGGGAAGTCGGTGGCCTAGGATGACAAAGGAAGAGAAACACAAAGGCCATTTGCAGAGGAAAGTGTATTACATCCCGAAGCTGCCATGCTCAGCTCAATTCACTGACTGACCCGGTCAAAGATCTCCTGGCTGCCAGTCCATCTGGCAGATGTAATAGTGGGCAGGGCCAGTGACATGCAGACACCCCACTCAATCCACACCCTTCCAAACGACTCTACAGGGTCAACACTCAGAGCCCTGCTGCTCTGAATGTTTTGCCAAAAGAAACATTCAGATGCCAACATTGATGGTGAACATGAGTGAGCAAAGCAAAACATGCAAGGGCAGCCTGTAGCAAGACTAAAGAAAAACCACCATTCTGTCCACCAGGCAGGTCAAGGCCACAAACACTCCACTGGGGACTGGGTTATACCAGAAAGAATACAGAAACTAGTTAAGGTTGGGGGTGTATTTTCCTAGATGACCTCCAGATAAAGGTTAAGGAGGAAGCTAATGAGAGGAGGCTGTATGTAAAATGTATGTCAATTTCCATTGTTTTGAATAAACCCACATTATGCAGCTGGTAGATGATAAATCTCTGGTTTACATTGGTCTATTATTTAAATAGGCCAACCCTTCATGACTGATGGTATTTTCTCATTTTAATGATCTTTATTTTTCTCACATCTAATTGGGAAATCACTGCTTATCATGGTTGTGGTTTCTTCATTGTACCATCTTCTAGCTGCTGTCCAAGACGACATGAACTCCAGGCTATTGACTTTCCTCTGCCTTCAATGGAAATTGTCATGAAGAATTAAGTTTTTGACAAATCTACAGCCTATGTGCAGGGCTTCTTCCTGGGTGTAACAATAAGGAATTTGGAAACTGTCTCTAGTTTTGGCCTGGAGTCACACTGCAGCTTGAGACCTTGTCATTTCCATCAAGCTTGAAAATATACATCTTAATAAACTGCAATACTTCTTAAACTTTGATGGTATCTGTGAGCATGATGAAAAGGGTTTTCACCATCAGATTTGAAACGTGTGTCTTTTTTGTTTTTAAATCATAGACTTCTGTTGTCTAAAACAAGTTCAGGCAGTAGGAAGGAACGAAGAGAGTTCAGATTTATTCACATGGCATTTTCTCAGAAGAGCCTCTTTTTTAAGAAGCAATTTTTAGGCCATTTACATTAGGCCCATGCAAATGAAAAGATCAGAGTTAATTAATCTTGTCCTGAGTAAGAGAAGTGACGAATAGCAATTAAGTGTTTTGTGTTCCTCAAGGAATTTTCCTGCTTACTTACTCTTTATTCCTCAAGGGAGGGAGTTACTCTTCCTTTTGGAAAATGCTCAGTGGAGAGGGCTAAAGCTCATATCCTGATTATCTTTCTTGAGCATGGCATGGGAGAAATAATGGAAATTTCTGGAGCCACACAGACCTAGGTTCCATCATTTGTCAGCTATGAGATGTTGGCTAATTTATATAAATTCCTTCTCTATAAAACAGAGCTAAGAAGGCCAAACTCTCTCACAATGAAGGCAAGGCAGCCACTTTCTTCTCCATGGGTTAGAGCTGGTGTGAAAAGAAGACTCCCAGCAGAATGCAACTGGAACCTAAAGAGCTTTATTCAAGAACAATTGAAACTGGAAATTATGTTTCTAACATCACACTGCCTTGTACTTCATAGCACTTTATTCTATAGAGTACTTTAAGGCTACACCTACACCTCAGAATGTTTGAATTTATTCAGAGAAACAAAACTAAGTTAAATAATAATACAAAAATTATGATGATGGTAATAATAATAATAATTGATGTTATCTCTATGGAGCTGAGTGGAAAGAAAGTACTTTTTTTGGTTAAAAGACCTCAAATTGACCAGGCACGGTGGCTTATGCCTGTAATTCCAGCACTTTGGGAGGCCAAGGTGGGTGGAACACGAGGTCAGGAGATCGAGACCATCCTGGCTAACATGGTGAAACCCCATCTCTACTAAAAATACAAAAAGTTAGCCAGGCATGGTGGCATGTGCCTGTAATCCCAGCTACTCAGGAGGCCGAGGCAGGAGAATGGCTTGAACCTGGGAGGCAGGGGTTGCAATGGGCTAAGATTGCCCAACTGCACTCTAGCCTGGGTGACAAAGCGAGACTCCATCCCCCCCCCAAAAAAAAAACTCAAGTCACTGACTGGTTGCCTTTTTCACCGCTCAGTTGATCTTTGAGGCACCATTAGACTTAACAGTCAATGTCTTTATCAAGGAAAACAATCAGCAAGTATATTAATTAGGGCATTGCTTACACTTTTACTGCAAGTCTAATGATTTATTGATTTTAAATTGGATGCCTGTCTTCATTAAAGTCATTAATACTCTAAGTGAATTTGTGCCTGAAATTTCATACGTATTTAGGAATTACACATATTTTGCTTTTTACCATGGGACCTTTAGGCTATGAGCAATCTCCCTGTTGCAGATATCTAAATTTACAAACAGAGCTCTTCAGGTATATTAACAAGTGCCTCACCTTCACAGTTGAAAATGGAAATTAAACAGAAGTGTATGGGACAGGATTGTTGACAAAACCCTATGAGTATTAGCTTCTCCTTATTGGTACATGTAATTGTCTTCTGCAGCTGGCCACTAATGAGCACAGCTGGCAGCTAAGGCATGATTGGCTTTGGCATTCACTCTTCATTCTTCCCCAAAATAACAGAATTCATAGAACCCATCCCTCCCAGGTGTCACTGTAGAGTGAGTACCACCATATCATCTTTATAAAACTGTGTGTGTCTTGAGTCTAATATCTCCTGCAGGGTCTCCTTCAAAACAATTGATCTTAAGAGTCTTGGATGTGGTGTGGTGGTGATGACCACAGTTCTGTTCTGATGTCCACTGCTCTATGATCTTTGGCTTTGTGGACCACTGATAGACCCAGGTTACTGTTTATGAAGCTGCTGACCCTCCCTTGGATCTCTGACCTCTAGGAAGCAGAAAGCTCCTTGTGATTAGCTATTTTTGCAGGAGTTCCTCACAGTAGAATTGTCTAGATGTTTTAGGAAGGGGAGAGGGACAGGGGATGTGATGAGGTTGGTGAGGTGCAGCTTCACCCTATGCTAGGATCATGCTCCCTCTTCCAGAGTTTATACTAGTCTCTTTGGTTCTTTCAGCACCTAGCCTTTCCTCTGGCAGACCAAGTGCTCCATTGTTTTATCTGCTAGCCCCATAGACCCCCTCAGCAGCCGCCGGAGCATTGAACACATCTGTGACCCAATTCAAATTCTTTCTAAAAGGTATAACTGACCCTACACAAGTCAAGGGACACAAATCTCAGTGCTCCATCACATTTCCTAAAAGCTCAGGAACTCCCAAAACATCTAGAGGCCAGCAGGGCCGCATTCCAGCAGAATTAGAGTTCAGTCTAGCACTGTCACATTGATCCACTTCAATATCTCAAGTCTCAGTTAGCTTTTGTTAGCAATATTATATGCCAGAAAGTGAAATCAGCCCAAATACCTAATAGGTACCCCTTGAGGTCTGCATCTCAGTCAGCTTGGGCCACTGTAACAAAGTACTATAGGCTGGGTGGCTTATAAATGAGAGAAATTTCTTTCTGACAGTGCTAGAAGCTAGAAGTCCAAGATCAGGGTTCCAGGATGGTCCGAGTCTCATGAAGGCCCTCTTCTGGGTTGCAGAGTGCCAGCTTTTCATTATATCTTCACATGGTGGAGAGAGTGTGAAAGAGCTCTCTGGGGACCCTTTTCTAAGAGTACTGATCCCATTTACAAGGACTCCACTCTCATAACCTAATTACCTCCCAAGGCCCAGCCTTCTAATACCACCACACTGAGGATTAGGATTTTGACATACAAATCCTAGTGCAGGACACAAGCATTTGGTCCGTAAGAGTTGGTCATAGTCTGGTCACACCTCACCTACCTGTCGTGATTACCAACTCTTTCCTTCAGCAGCTCACTAACTGTTCTTCCTTTCTCTAGCCCACACTGACCTCTCAGTTCTCTGTCCACATAAGCTGACAGCAAAATCACAGCAGCTTATTGTTTTCCAACCTCACATCCTTTCTTGTTGGCTTGAGTTTCTCAGCTAAATTGTGAATACACTAAGGGGAGGTTCTATGTTCATTATGCATTATTATATTCACACGGTAACATGATATACTCTGTCACAGAGGCACAATAAATCAAATTAAATTTAAAAATATTGCGTGGTTAGTTCATTTGTGGTTATGTCTAAAGCTGTAGTAAGCTCCACAGGATACAAAAAAGTGGAATATGGGGCTGGGCGTGGTGGCTCACGCCTGTAATCCCAGCACTTTGGGAGGCCCAGACGGGTGGATCACAAGGTCAGGAGTTTGAGATCAGCCTGGCCAAGATGGTGAAACCCTGCCTCTACTAAAAATGCAAAAATTAGCTGGGTGTGGTGGCAGGCGCCTGTAATTCCAGCTACTCAGGAGGCTGAGGCAGAGAATTGCTTGAACCTGGGAGGCAGAGGTTACAGTGAGCCAAGATCATGCCACTGCACTCCAGCCTGGGCGACAGAATGAGACTCCATCTCAATAAATAAATAAATAAATAAATAAATAAATAAATAAATAAAGTGGAATATGATATGGTCCCTGTCCTCAAACATCTCCCAATCTCATTGAGAAGGCAAAAAATACAACAAAAATAATACAACTATAAGCAAATGCTAAGCTTGTGCACAAAGATGTTTCTTTGGCATCCAGGAAGGGGATAGCATAAGGTTAACTGAAGTTAAATAGAAAGATTTCATGGCTATGATAAAATGACTGATTGGCCTCAAACAATTACACAAGTTGAGGAGACTGTTAAAAAATGTGGGGTATTTGTATTTTGTATAAACCTATATATTAATCGTTAGAGAAGATTTATTCACCCTAACCAAAAACAGGAAATAGCTCAGAAGTTCTTTCCTGAGTGAATGGTTAAACAAACTGTGTTTACATTCACATCATGGAATACTATGCAGGAATAAAAAGCAATGAACTATTGATGTGTGTAGCAACCTGATGATTCTGCAGGGAATTATACTGAGTGAAGAAAAACCAATCTGAAAAGGTTACATAATGCATGATTCTATTTATAACACATTTTAAAAATTTAGAAATAAAGACTAGATTAGTGGTTGCCACAAATTTGGAGAAGGGGCAGGAGAGAGATGGAGATGGTTATCAAAGGGCAACCCAAGGTTCCTTGTGGTGATGGAACTGTTCAGTCTCTTGATCATGATGATAGATACTCAAATCCACACATGATTAAGTTATATAGAACTAAACACACACACATGACAAGTGAAAATAGGGAAATCTAGCTAAAGCCTATGGATTATATCAATCCTGGTTGTGATACTGTACTATGGTTTTACAAAATGTTCCATTAGGGGAAACTGGGTAAAGGGTACAAAGCATCTCTCTGGATTATTTCTTACAACTGCATGTGAATCTACAATTATCTAAATAAAAAAATTTCAACTACAAAAAGCTGCAGAATGTCATTTCAGATGATAAGGTATAGCATAAGTCAGGCAGTGAAACTTCGATCACATCCAAGATCAAGTTTCAGAAGACTTCTGAATTACATGAAAATTTCTTAACCTGCTAAGCTGCTTTGCCTCAATTTACAAGTCAAAAATTTATAAATAGAAGGTATCATAAAGTGGTGAGGAAAAATTAAGCATGGCATTGAAACATTCAAAAAACATAATTTCATGTCATCCAGTTACATTGTTTCCAACTTGGGAAGGCCACCCCTGTTTCATTGAAAGAGTCAGAGGATGAGAAATAAGATGATGTTTTGCAACAAAGTATTTAAAATTAAAATATTCCTCCCCATTACCCCAAAAGCCTAGGGGTTCTTAAACAATGACATGCATAAGATCCATTTCAATGTGTGAAAATACAGCTTCCTGGGCCCACACCCAGAGATCGACATTCATTGGAGTTGCATAGGATTCTGGAGTTTCTACATCTAATAAGCAACCCAGTGATTCTAATCTACCTGGAATAAGAAATCAGATTCAATGAGCATACTTATTAAAAATGCAAAATTTTTTGAGACCCACTACTTTTGTCACACAATAGTTTAACTTTATTCTGATTCAGTGGAATTTATAGAAAGATGTTTGGGTACTTAAAGGTCTGGGTCATGTTCTTGTGTGGTTGGGGGTGGAGAGAGAAGAGGAAGCTGTCAAAGCATAAAACCTTCCCAGCCCTCCCCTTCTAATCACAACTCATCAGAGAGCATTTTGCACAGGGAGATCAAAGTCCCTTGCCGAAGAGAGGTTGAAAGACTTTGCTGTTGTAATTCTGGGGCAGAGGTGCTTGGATATAAATGAGCCCTAACTGTGGGTTTGGGGGACCCTGCAATGTAGAAATGTAAACACAGATGTCAGGCCTTTCATCCCCATTATATAAACATACCAGCTGCCAGGGGAAGAAGGAGAAACCCTTCAGAATTAGCTGCATTTTTTTGCCATCTAGAGTATAAAAATTGGCTTCACACTTGAATTTCCACCAGCAACTCGAAGCATTGTTGACCAGAGTAGGGCTAACAATGGAACATCATCCACAGTCTGAGTGGCTCTTCTCTCTAGGAGACGTTCAGTTATTACCATTCTCTGACATATGGGTGACTGTTCCAGAAAAAGAGAATGAGAAGAGGTCGTGGCACCCTTTCACAAAATCCCTAGACTCATGGAGAGGGGCTCTTAAAAAATGGGTGGCCATTTTGTTTCCAGGGTTCTATAAACCAAGAGTCTGACTAAGATTTATAATCCTTATTGACCCAGATTTAGGGAAAATGGAAGAAGCAAACTCTTAAGAGTTTTTGTGAGAAAAACTGAATTGCTTCCAGGAAAAGAGGATATGATTATTCCAAAGCATGAATATTTGAAGGGCCACAGCTGGTTTAGCCACAACAAAACCACAACAGACCTCCTCTCACACTATTAAATATTTTTTTTTTTAAAAAAAAGGAAATGATGGAAAGAACCATTTCTGAAAAAAATTAAATGTGCAAAAAAGTATAATGGGAAATGCATTTTACAATAAAACACTTCAATCCATGGAGAAATGTGTCTTCAATTACATCTCAAGCTAGCATGCCAGCTTGCATATGCATGTAAGTCTCGTGTTTTCCACAGAGCCTCAGTTCTGAAAGACCCGAAGTGTTGTAGCAAAAGCATATGAAGAGTGTCTTTTCACTGGAACAGAGATGGCCTTTTTTTCTGAAAACACGACAGTCAAATACCTTCTGGCAATGGATATGCTCCTTGTTACATTATTAGCAATACTCATCAACCCAAGATGATAAAAATGAATCTGAAATTACCAAGCAACCCATACATGTGAACCTATTGGACAGAGGCCATTGTGGTTTAGGACACATTCGTTCAAATAAAATGTATTCCTTTAAAAATGATTCATCAGAGTATTGTAAAAGGATTATCACAGTGGGCTTTTAAAATAACTTTTTTAAAGAATGGATCGGCTAAGCCAGCTGTATGTAATAGAAGGTCCAATCAATTCAGTATAAATGCATCATAGCTATTAACTAGAAATGTTTTGCTACTGATATTTAGCTTATAAGATACTATTTTCTACAGTCAGTTATGGACTACAATTAAACTCAAATCTATGTAGACAGTATCTTCTACTCACAAGTAGATTCATTCAAGAAGGCTGTTCTTAAATCCATTTGCTTCTAAGTTCAAAAGATCACAGACAATGCATTTGTACATCCTTTTGCTTTTACAAGAGCATTCTAGATGTTGATTGCACTGCTTCTCTCCCCTTCTTGTTTCAAAATCTCAAGTATGTATGTGTGTGTGTGTGATATGTATTGATATGTATGTGTTTATGTATTCAAAATAGTACCTCAAACAGTACACACACCAGAACATCTCAATATTTCAGACTTCAAATGGCTATGAGTGACAGCCAGTGCCACCTGTGCACGCAGGCAGAGTTGACTTTCCTTTATTAGGAATCTGAAAGTTTCTTAGGTTGAGTAAGTAATGTAGCTTATGTAATTCTTAATTTATACATTAACATGGCAAAGATATGCATAATAATTTGGTTCCAGTGTAACTCTGCAGGCTGGTCTCTCATCCATTCTATGCTGCATTCAAACTGTTCTGTTTGTTTTATTTTTTTAGTTCCTCTAGAGTACCGCTTTTTTCTCTTCAATTAATGATTTTTTTTTTTTAATTGATGACCTATTATGTGCTAGGCATGGTTCTAAGTTCAGAGGACACGGTAATGAATCAAACAGACAAAATTCCCTGCCTTCTTAGAGCTTATGTTCTAGTTGGGAGAAAGACAAAATAAATAAATATGTAAAATATATATTATGTCAAATAGTCGTAAATACTATGCAACACATGCATGGAAGATGGAGGATTTGGAAGGGAGGAATTGACACTTAAAACGTGATGGACAGGTATTCAGAGAGCCTGCTTGCCTGGTTCAGCAGCCTGAGCCACTACACCCTTCCTATGCAGAGATCTTGGTGCAGGGGGTGCGCTCTGCTCCCCAATCTAAGAGTTTTCCAAGCATCTGGAGCACCCACTCTCCTGCATTAGGAGTTTAGGTCACCTGCATTCCTGCACAGAGAACTTAGTGCAAAGGAGGTTTTCCAGCTCCACACCTAGGCACACTTCTTGGGCACTTGGTGGCTGCCCATTAGATTCTCCCTCAGTGCTGGTGCCTGTGCCTGCCGTTGGAGGACTTGTAGGCAGACCTGCCCAGTCTGACTTTTCCCTTTGTGACTCTTGTAGGCCCCCAGGGCTGAGTAGGGAGCTCAGACCACTTTCATTCCAATCAGCTCATTGCCTGAGGCAATAGAGAACTTCAGCCATTAAACAAAGATCAAATATATACCTAATTGAGCTGCCCCCAGCCGGTTCTTACCTATAAGCACCGTCTACTGGCTTGTAGGTCAAACTGCACAGCCCTATATAAAATCAAAGCCAAAAGACCCTACATCTCTACTAAAAATACAAAAATCAGCCAGGCATGGTGGCACGTGCCTGTAATCCCAGCTACTTGGGAGGCTGAGGCAGGAGAATCACTTGAACCAGAAGGAGGAGGTTGTAGTGAGCCAAGATAATGCCACTGCACTCCAGCCTGGGTGACAGAGGGAAACTCCATCTAAAAAAAAAATTCAAGACAAGGTTGAAAATCAACACAAAGAAACTTCTAAAGCCATCCAAGAAATGAAGGAAAATATAAACATCTTAAAAAGAAATCAGCCAGAAGTTCTGGAATTTAAAAACTCACTTAAGGAATTTCAAAATAGAATTAAAAATTTTGTCAATAGACTGGACCAAGGAGCACAAAGAATTATGGATCTTGAAGACAAGTCTAGTCTTCCTAGTCAGATAAAAATAAAGAATAAATAATTTTTTAAAATGAACAAATTCTTCAAGAAATAGGAGATTATGTAAAATGACCAAACTTATGAATTACTGGCATTACTGAGAGAGAAAGAGAAAAAGTAAACAACCTGGAAAACATATTTGAGGGAATAACTCAAGAAAAATTCCCTAAAATTGTCTGATGGGTGGACATCCAGATACAAGAAATCCAGAGAATGTATGTGAGATACTATAGAAAATAAACATCACCAAGGCATATAGTCACCACACTATATGCATTGTCCAAGGTCAATGCTAAAGAAAATATTTTAAAGGCAGCTAGAGAAAAAAAGTCAGATCACATACAAAGGGTATCCCATCAGGCTAATAGTGAATTTCCCTGCAGAAACCTTATAAGCCAGGAGAGATTGGGGGCCTATTTCAGCATTCTTAAAGAAAAGAAATTTTAATGAAGAATTTCACATGCCACCAAACTAAGTAAGCTTCATAAGCAAAGAAGAAACAAAATCTCTTCCAGATAAGCAAGCACTAAGAAATTTGTTACAACTAGACCAGCCTTACAAGAGATTCTTAAGTGAGTTCTAAATATGGAAACAAAAGAATAATACCTGCTACCACAAAAATACACTTAAGTCCATAGCCCACAGACCCTATAAAGCAACCACACGATAGAAACTAGAAAGCAACCAGCTGACAACTTCCCAGTGGGATCAAAATCTCACATAACAAATTAACCTTGCATGTAAATGGTCTAAATATCCCACCTAAAAGTTAAAGAGTAATAAGCTGGATTAAAAAATAAGACCCAGTTAGATACAGTGGCTCATGCTTATAATTCCAACACTTTGTAATTCTGAGGTGGGTGGATCACTTCAGCTCAGGAGTTTGAGACCAGCCTGGGCACCATGGAAAAACTCTATGAAAAATCCAAAAAATTAGCCAGGCATGGTGGTGCACACCTAGCTACTTGGGAGCTGTGGTGGGAGGATCACTTGAGCCTGGAAGGTCAGGGTTGCAGTGAGCCAAGACTGCACTCTAGCCTGGCTGACAAAGTGAGATTTTCTCCAAAAAAAAAAAAAAAAAAAAGAAAAAAGAAAAAAGAAAAAAAGTTAAAAAAAAAAAAAAAAGAACAAGACCAGTCTGTCTGCTATCTTCAAAAGACTCATCTCACACATTATGATGCCCATAGGCTCAAAATAAAGGGTTGGAGAAAGATCTACCATGCAAACAGAAAACAAAAACAAGTAGGAGCTACTATTCTTATACCAGATAAAACAGACTTTAAACCAACACTAGTGAAAAGAGGACAACAAAGGAAATTACATAATAATGAAGAGTTCAATTCAACAAGATGGCTTAACTATCCTAAATATATATGCACCCAACATTGGAGCACCCCGAACCATAAAACAAATACTCCTAAATCTACTAAAAGACTTAGGCAGCCACACCATAATAGCAGTGGGGACTTTAATACCCCACTGACAACATTTGACAGATCATCAAGGCAGAAAACTAACAAAGAAATTCTGGACTGGACCAATTGGATCTAATACACAACTACATAATACTCCACATATCAACCACAGAATATACATTCTTCTCATCTGCACATGGAACATGCTCCAAGATTGACCACATGTTTGGCCATAAAGCAGGTCTCAATAAATTTTTTAAAATATCAAAATTATACTAACCATACTCTCACACTACAGTGGAATAAAAATATAAATCAGTGCCAAGAAGTTCTCTTAAAGCCACACAGTTAAATGAAAATTTAAAAATTTGTTCCTGAATGACTTTTGTGTTAAACAATGAAATTAAGGCAAAAATCAAAACAATCTTTGAAATAAATGAAAACAGAGGCAAAACATACCAAAATCTCTGGGTGCAGCAAAAGCAATGTTAAGAGGAAACTTTACAGCATTAAATGCCTTTAAAAAGCTAAAAAGATCTGAAATTAACAATGTAACAACATACCTAGAGGAAGTACAAAGACACACACACAAAAAAGCTAGCAGAATAAAAGAAATAACTAAAATCTGAGTAGTACTGAATAAAATTGAGACCCAAAAATTCATGCAAAAAATCAACAAAACGAAAAGCTTGGTCTTTGAAAGGATAAACCAGATGGATTGAGTGCTAGCTAGATTCACAAAGAAAACAATAGAAGATTTTTTAAAAACACACAATCAGAAATAAAAAGGGTGACATTACAATGACCCCACAGAAATAAAAAAGATCTTCAGAGACTATTATGAACACCTGTATGCACACAAACTAGAAAATGTAGAGAAAATTGATAAATTCCTATAAATACACAAACTCCCAAGAGTGAATCAGGAAGAAATTGAAACACTGCACAGATCAGTGTTAAGTTCTGAAATTGAATCAGTAATAATACTTTTTAAAAACCTGTCAACCAAAAAAAGCCCAAAACCAGATGCATTCACAGCCAAATTCTGTAAGATGCACAAAGAGGAGCTAGTACCAGTTACACTAAAACTATTGCAAAAAATTGAGGGACTCATCCCTAACTCATTCTACAAAACCTAGCATCACTCTGATACCAAAACCTAGCAAAGACACAAGAAGAAAACTAGAAACCAATACCCCTGATGAACATAAATGCAAAAATCCTCAACAAAAAACTAGAAAAGCAAATATAAGAGTACACAAAAATTTAATTTACCATGATCAAGTAGGCTTTATTCCTGGAATGCAAGATTGGCTCAACTTATGCAAATCATTAAATATGGTTCACCACATACACAGAATTGAAAACAAAGACCATATGATCCCCTCAATTGATGCAGAAAAAGCTATTGATAAAATACAACATCACTTCATGATAAAAACTCTCAAGAAACTAGGCATCAAAGTAACGTATCACAGAATAATAAAAGCCATCTATGACAAACCCACAGCCAACACCATACAGAACAGGCCAATGCTGGAAGCATTCCACTTGAGAACTAGAACAAAACAAGGATACCCACTCTCACCACTCCCATTCAACATAGTACTGGAAGTGCTAGCCAGAGAAATCAGGCAAGAAAGAAATAAAAGGCATCCAAATAGAAGAAGAAGGAGTCATACTATCTCTTCACTGACAATATGATTCTATACCTAGAAAACCCTAAAGACTCCCCTAAAAGGCTCTTGGATATCTGTGGAAAAACATATTGTAGGCACAGAGAACAGCCAGTACAAAAACCCTGCAAAATAGTGTGCTTGACCTGCTTAACATGGAGGCCAAGATGACTGGAGAGCAGTAATGAAGGGAGAAGGTAATGGGAGATGTGGTCAGGAGGCAGTGGGTTGTGCAGATCATGTGAGGCTCTATTGAAAAATCTAGCTTTAACTTAGAGTATCTGGAAAGCCACATAAGTGGGAGGGTAAGAAAAGGCAGGGAGTTGGAAAATTGGCAGTGATAAGGGCCAAGATGATCTTGAGAGTAACGGTAGACATCAGAGGTGGTCAGACGCTGCACATATTTTGAGAATACAGCCAAAAGGTATATTGATAGATTGAGTGTGGGGAGTGATAAAAGGAAGTCAGAGGTAAATATAACAAGTTTTTTTTTTCTTTTGCCTGAGCAATTGGAAAGATAAAATCGTTTTGATAAGAGGCAAGCTGTAGAAGCAGCAGACTTTGGTAAGAGGAAGGTACAGATATCAGAAGTTTGGATTTGAACAGGATAAGACTGAAATATTTATTAGACATCCAAATGGAGATGGAAAAAAGGCAGTTGGACATATGCATTTGTCATTCTGGGGAGAAGTATAAATTGGAGACATAAAACTTGGAAGTCATCCGCATATAGAGGAGATTTAAAGATATGAAACTGAAACACCAAGGAGAGAGTATTGATAAAAAAGAGAAGAGGATAGAAGAGTGAGCCTTGGCTCATTGTACTGATGACCCTGAACATTAGAACATCCTTTATCAAATGTGTCTTTCGCAAACATTTCCTCACAAGCTGTGGCTTAGTTTTTCATTCTGACAGTGTTTATCATAGAGCACAAGTTTTTAATTTTAATAAAGCCAGACTTATCAGTTCTTTCTTTCATGGGTTATGTCTTTAGTGTTGCATCTAAAATGCCAAGCTCAAGTTTATCTACATTTTCTCCTATGTTATCTTCTGAAATTTTTATAGTTTTGTACTTTATATTTAGGATTGTGATCCATTTTGAGTTAATTTTTGTGAAGGGTGTAGGGTCTACGCCTAGATTCATTTTTTTTTTTTTTTTTGCTTGTGGACATCCAGTTGTTCTAGCACCATTGTTGAAAAGACCCTTTGCTCCATTGCATTGCCTCTGCTTCTTTGTTCAAGTCAGTTGACTATATTTGTATGGGTCTATTTCTGGTCTATTATGTTTCATTGATCCATTTGTCTATTCTTTTGCCAATTCCACACTATCTTAGTTGTGGCTTTGTAGGATTTCTTAGTCAGATTGCACCAGTCCTACTTTGTTTTCCTCTTTCAATATTGTATTGGCTATTTTGGGTCTTTTGCCTGTCCATATCAACCCCAGAATCAGTTGGTTAATATCCACAAAATAGCTTTAAGATTGCACTGAATCTCTAAATCAAATTAGGAAGAACTGACATTTTGACAATATTGTCTTCGTATTCATGAACATGGAATATTTCTCTATATATTCCTTTGATTACTTTCATTTGAGTTTTGTCATTTTCCTCATCTTGTACATGTTTTGCTAGATTTATATCTAGGCATTTTATTTTTAGGGGTGCTAATGCAAATGACATTGAAATTTTAATTTAAAATTCTGCCTGTTCACTGCTGTTTCCTGAACCTTGCTATAATTATTGGTTGCAGAAATTTTTGGTTGATTCTTTAAGATTTTCTGCATACATGGTCATGTGACTGGTGAACAAAGATATTTCTTTTTTGTGTTTTTCAATCTCTATACCTTTTGTTTCCTTTTCTTGCCTTATTACATTAGCTGGGATTTCCAATATGATGCTGAAAAGGAGTGGTGAGAGGATATTCTTGCCTTGTACCTGATCTCTCAGGCTGTGGGAAAACTTCAAGTATCTTACCATTAAGTATGATGTTCGCTGTAGGATTTTTGTAAATATTTCGTGTCAAGTTAAGGAAGATTTCTTCTATTCCTAGTCTACCTAGAGGTTTTATCATGAATGGGTGTGAGATATTATCCGCATCTATTGATATGAACACGTTATTTTTCTTCTTTAGTATGTTGATGTGATATATTACAGTAATTAATTTTCATTGTTGAACCAGCATTGAGGACTTGGGATGAATCCTACTTGGTTGTGGTGTATAATTATTTTTACACCTTGTTGAATTTGAATTGCTATTATTTTGTTGAGGAGTTTTGCATCTTATTTCAGTGAAAGATACTAGTCTTAAATGGTTGGTAGAATTCACCAGAGAACATATCTGGGCGTGGTGATTTCTGTTAATGAACTTAATTATTAACTCAATTTCTCTAATAGACATAGGCTTTTCAAATTGTCTGTTTCTCCCTGTGAGAGTTTTGACAGTTTCTTGTTTCTTTCAAGAAATCGGTCCATTTAATTCAGGTTATCAAATTTGTGGGCATAGAGTTTTCATAATATTTATTATTCTTTTAATGTCTTTGGGATCTGTGGTAATAGTCCTTTCATTTTTAATATTAGCAATTTCTGTTTTCCATATTTTCTTAGATAACTTTGTAGAGACTTACTGATTTTATTAATTTTGTCAAAGAACCAGCTTTTAGTTTTATTATCTCTTTTATCTGTTTTCAATTTCACTGATTTCTGCTCCAATTTTTATTATTTCTTTTCTTCTGCTTACTTTGGATTTACTTTGCTTTTTTTTCTTAGTTGCCTAAGATGGAAGCTTAAGTGATTAATTTTAGAGTTTCCTTCTTTTCTAATATATGCATTTAATACTATAAATTTCCCCTCTAAGCACTGATTTCAGAACATTCCACAAATTTTGATACTTTGTCTTTATCTTCATTTAGTTCAGAGTATTTTCAAATTTCTCTTGAGATTTCTTCTTTGACTCACATATTTTTTAGACATGTATTGCTCAGGAATTTCGTTCCAAGATGGCTGAATAGAAACAGCTCCAGTCAGCAGCTCCCAGTGTGATTGACGCAGAAGATGGGTGATTTCTGCATTTCCAACTGAGGTATCTAGTTCACCTCAGTGGGACTGGTTGGACAGTGGGTGCAGCCCTCAGAGGGCAAGCCAAAACAGGGCTTGCCCTCCTCACCCAGAAAGCACAAGGGGTCAGGGGATTTCCCTTTCCTAGCCAAGAGAAGCCATGACAGGCCGTACCTGGAAAATCGGGACATTCCTGTCCAAATACTGTGCTTTTCCAATGGTCTTAGCAAATGGCACACCAGGAGATTACATCCTGCACCTGGATTAGCAGGTTCCACACCCATGGAGCCTTGCTCACTGTTAGCACAGCAGTCTAAGATCAACCTGCCAGGCAGTAGCCTGGCAGGGGAAGGGGCGTCTGCCATTGCTGAGGCTTGAGTAGGTAAACAAAGCAGCTGGGAAGCTCAAACTGAGCAGAGCCCACCATAGCTCAGCAAGGCCTATTGCCTCTGTAGATTCCACCTCTGGGGGCAGGGCATAGCTGGACAACAGGCAGCAGAAACTTCTGCAGACTTACAGGTCCCTGTCTGACAGCTCTGAAGAGAGCAGTGGTTCCCCCAGCATGGTGTTTGAGCTCTGAGAATGGACAGACTGCCTCCTCAAGTGGGTCCCTGATCCCTGTGTAGCCTAATTGGGAGACACCTCCCAGTAGGGGCCGGCTGACACCTCATACAGGCCACTGCTCCTCTGTGACAAAGCTTCCAGAGGAAGGATCAGGCAGCAATATTTGCTGTTCTGTACCCTCTGCTGGTGATACCTAGGCAAACAGCGTCTGGAGTGGACCTCCAAAAAACTCAAACCGACCTGCAGCTGAGGGACCTGACTGTTAGAAGGAAACCTAACAAAGAGAAAGGAACAGCATCAACATCAATAAAAAGAACATCAACAAAAAGGACATCTACACCAAAACCCCATTTTTAGGTCACCAAAATCAAAGACCAAAGGTAGATAAAACCACAAAGATGGGGAGAAACTAGAGCAGAAAAGCTGAAAATTATAAAAACCAGAGCACCTCTTCTCTTTCAAAGGATCGCAGGTCCTTGCCAGCAATGGAACAAAGCTGGATGGAGAATGCCTTTGACCAGTTGACAGAAGTAAGCTTCATAAGGTCAGTAATAATAAACTTCTCCAAGCTAAAGGAGGATGTTTGAACCCATCTCAAGGAAGCTAAAAACCTTGAAAAAAATTAGACGAATGGTTAACCAGAATAAACAGTGTAGAGAAGACCTTAAATGACCTGATGGAGCTGAAAACCATGGCATGAGAACTACGTGACACGTGCACAAGCTTCAATAGCTGATTCGATCAAGTGGAAGAAAAGGTATCAGTGATTGAAGATCAAATGAATGAAATAAAGCGAGAAGAGAAGTTTAGAGTAAAAAGAAATAAACAAAACCTCCAGGATATATGGGACTATGTGAAAAAACCAAATCCATGTTTGATTAGTGTACCTCAAAGTGACAGGGAGAATGGAACCAAGTTGGAAAACACTCTTCAGAATATTATCCAGGAGAACTTCCCCAACATATCAAGGCAAGCCAACATTCAAATTCAGGAAATACAGAGAACACCACAAAGATACTCCCTGAGAAGAGCAACCCCAAGATACATAATTGTCAGATTCACCAAAATTGAAATGAAGGAAAAAATGTTAAGGGCAGCCAGAGAGAAAGGGCGGGTTGCCCATAAAGGGAAGCCCATCAGACTAATAGCAGATCTCTTGGCAGAAACTCTACAAGCCAGAAGAGAGTGGGGGCCAATATTCAACATTCTTAAAGTAAAGAATTTTCAACCCAGAATTTCATATCCAGCCAAATTAAGCTTCCTAAGTGAAGGAGAAATAAAATCCCTTACAGACAAGCAAATGCTGAGAGATTTTGTCACCACCAGGCCAGCCTTACAAGAGCTCCTGAAGGAAGCACTAAACATGGAAAGGAACAACCACTACCAGCCACTGCAAAAACATGCCAAATTGTAAAGACCATCGATGCTAGGAAGAAACTGCATCAACTAATGGGCAAAATAACCAGCTAACATCATAATGACAGGAACAAATTCACACATAACAATATTAACCCTAAATGTAAATGGGTTAAATGCCCCAATTAAAAGACACAGACTAGCAAATTGGATAGAGTCAAGACCAATCAGTGTGCTGTATTCAGGAGACCCATCTCACATGCAGAGAAAAGCATAGGCTCAAAATAAAGAGATGGAGGAAGATCTATCAAGAAAATGGAAAGAAAAAAAAAAGCAGGGGTTGCGATCCTAGTATCTGATAAAACAGACTTTAAACCAACAAAGATCAAAAGAGACAAAGAAGGCCATTACATGATGGTAAACGGATCAATTCAACAAGAAGGGCTAACTATCCTAAATATATATATGCCCAATACAGGAGCACCCAGATTCATAAACCAAGTCCTTAGAGACCTACAAAGAGACTTAGACTGCCACACAATAATAATGGGAGACGTTAACACCCCACTGTCAATATCAGACAGATCAATGAGATAGAAGGTTAACAAGGATATCTAGGACTTGAACTCAGCTCTGGCAGTTCGTATTTCTGTGGGATCGGTGGTGATATCACATTCATCATTTTCTATTGTGTCTATTTGATTCTTCTCTCTTTTCTTCTTTATTAGTTTTGTTAGTGGTCTATCAATTTCGTTGATCTTTTTAAAAAACCAGCTCCTGGATTCATTGGTTTTTTGAAGGGATTTTTATGTCTCTGTCTCCTTCAGTTCTGCTCTGATCTTAGTTCAAGCAGACCTAACAGACATCTACAGAATTCTCCACCCCAAATCAACAGAATATACATTCTTCTCAGCACCACATCACACTTATTCCAAAATTAACTACATAAGTGGAAGTAAAGCACTCCTCAGTAAATGTAAAGGAACAGAAATCACAACAAACTGTCTCTCAGACCACAGTGCAATCAAATTAGAAAGCAGGATTAAGAAGCTCACTCAAAACCGCACAACTACATGGAAACTGAACAACCTGCTCTTGAATGATTACTGGGTAAATAATGAAAAGAAGGAAGAAATAAAGATGTTCTTTGAAACCAATAAGAACAAAGAAACAACGTACCAGAATCTCTGGGACACATTTAAAGCAGTGTGTAGAGGGAAATTTATAGCAATGAACGCCCACAAGAGAAAGCAGGAAAGATCTAAAATTGACATCCTAACGTCACAATTAAAAGAACTAGAGAAGCAAGAGCAAACAAATTCAAAACCTAGCAGAAGGCAAGAAACAACTAAGATCAGAGCAGAACTGAAGGAGATAGAAACAAAAAAAAACCCTTCAAAAAACCAATGAATCCAGGAGTTGGTTTTTTAAAAAGATCAACAAAATTGATAGACCACTAGCAAGACTAATAAACAAGAAAAGAGAGAAGAATCAAATAGACACGATAAAAAATGACAAATGGGATATCACCACTGATCCCACAGAAATACAAACTACCATCAGAGAATACTATAAACACTTCTATGCAAATAAACTAGAAAATCTAGAAGAAATGGATAAATTCCTGGGTACATACACCCTCCCGAGACTAAACCAGGAAGAAGTTGAATCTCTGAGTAGACCAATAACAGGCTCTGAAATTGAGGCAATAATTAATAGCCTACAAACCAAAAAAGTCCAGGACCAGATGGATTCACAGCCGAATTCTACCAGGGGTACAAAGAGGAGCTGGTACCATTCCTTCTGAAACTATTCCAACCAATAGAAAAAGAGGGAATCCTCCCTAACTCATTTTATGAGGCCAGCATCATCCTGATACCAAAGCCTGGCAGAGACACAGAGAAAAGGAGAATTTCAGGTCAATATCCCTGATGAACATCGATGTGAAAATCCTCAATAAAACACCAGCAAACTGAACCCAGCAGAACATCAAAAAGTTTATCCACCACGATCAAGTCAGCTTCATCTCTGGCATGCAAGGCTGGTTCAGCATACACAGATCAATAAACATAATTCATCACATAAACAGAACCATCAACATAAACCACATGATTATCTCAATAGATGCAGAAAAGGCCTTTGACAAAATTCAGCAGCGCTTCATGTTAAAAACTCTCAATAAACTAGATGTTAATGGAACATGTTTCAAAATAATAAGAGCTATTTATGACAAACCCACAGCCAATATCGTACTGAATGGGCAAAAACTGGAAGCATTCCCTTTGAAAACCGGCACAGGACAATGATGCCCTCTCTTACCACTCCTATTCAACAAAGTGTTGGAAGTTCTGGCCAAGGCAATCAGGCAAGAGAAAGAAAGAAAGGTTATTCAATTAGGAAAAGAGGAAGTCAAATTGTCCATTTGCAGATGACATGATTGTATATTTAGAAAACCCCATTGTCTCAGCCCAAAATCTCCTTAAGCTGATAAGCAACTTCAGCAAAGTCTCAGGATACAAAATCGAAGTGCAAAAATCACAGCCATTCCTATACACCAATAACAGACAAACAGAGAGCCAAATCATGAGTGAATTCCCATTCACAATTGCTTCAAAGAGAATAAAATACTTAGGAATCCAACTTACAAGGGATGCGAAGGACCTCTTCAAGGAGAACTACAAACCACTGCTCAATGAAATAAAAGAGGACACAAACAAATGGAAGAACATTCCATGCTCATGGATAGGAAGAATCAATATCGTGAAAATGGCCATACTGCCCAAGGTAATTTATAGATTCAATGCCATCCCCACCAAGCTACCAATGAGTTTCTTCACAGAATTGGAAAAAACTACTTTAAGGTTCATATGGAATGAAAAGAGAGCCCACATTGCCAAGTCAATCCTAAGCAAAAAGAACAAAGCTGGAGGCATCACACTACCTGACTTCAAACTATACTACAAGGCTACAGTAACCAAAACAGCATGGTACTGGTATCAAAACAGAGATATAGACCAATGGAATAGAATAGAAGCCTCAGAAATAACACCACACATCTACAAACATCTGATCTTTAACAAACTTGACAAAAACAAGAAATGGGGAAAGGATTCCCTATTTAATAAATGGTGCTTGGAAAACTAGCTAGTCACATGTAGAAAGCTGAAACTGGATCCCTTCCTTACACATTATACAAAAATTAATTCAAGGTGGATTAAAGACTTAAATATTAGACCTGAAACCACAAAAACCCTAGAAGAAAACCTAGGCAATACCATTCAGGGCATAGGCATGGGCAAGGACTTCATGACTAAAACACCAAAAGCAAAGGCAACAAAAGCCAAAATAGACAAACAGGATATAATTAAACTAAAGAGCTTCTACACAACAAAAGAAACTACCATCAGAGTGAACAGGCAACCTACAGAATGGGAGAAAATTTTTGCAATCTACCTATCTGACAAAGGGCTAATATCCAGACATCTACAAAGAACTTAAATAAATTTACAACAACAACAACAAAAAAACCATCAAAAAGTGGGCAAAGGATATGAACAGACACTTCTCAAAAGAAGTCATTTATGCAGCTAACATTCACATGAAAAAATGCCCACCATCACTGGTCTCCAGAGAAATGAAAATCAAAACTATAATGAGATACCATCCCATACCAGTTAGAATGACTATCATTTAAAAAGTCAGGAAACAACAGATGCTGGAGAGGATGTGGAGAAATAGGAACACTTTTACACTGTTGGTGGGAGTGTAAACTAGTTCAACCATTATGGAAGACAGTGTGGTGATTCCTCAAGGATCTAGAGCTAGAAATACCATTTGACCCAGCTGTCCCATTACTGGGTATATACCCAAAGGATTATAAATCATGCTACTATAAAGACACATGCACACCCATGTTTATTGCAGCACTATTCACAATAGCAAAGACTTGGAACCAACCCAAATGTCCATCAATGATAGACTGGATTAAGAAAATGTGGCACATATACACCATGGAATACTATGCAGTCATAAAAAGGATGAGTTCATGTCCTTTTCAGGGACATGGATGCAGCTGGAAACCATCATTCTGAGCAAACCATCACAAGGACAGAAAACCAAACACCACATGTTCTCACTCATAGAATTAAACAATGAGAACACTTGGACACTGGGTGGAGAATATCACACACTGGGGCCTGTTGTGGGGTGGGGAGCATGGGGAGGGATAGCATTAGGAGAAATACCTAATGTAAATGATGAGGTAATGGGTGCAGCAAAACAACATGTCACATGTATACCTATGTAACAAACTTGCGGGTTGTGTACATGTACCCTAGAACTTAAAGTATAATAAAAAATAAAAAATACTTTAAAAATGAAATGTATTGCTCAGTCTCTAGTATTTGGAAACTTTTCAGTTATCTTTCTGTTATCAATTTCTAGTTTAATTTCATTTTGGTCTGAGATCGGGCATTGCATAATTTTTATTTTTAAAAAATTATTAAGGAATGTTTTATGGCCCAGAACGTAGTCTATCTTGGTGAATGTTCCATGTGAGCTTGAGAAGAATATGTATTCTGCTGTTGTTAGATGACATAGTCTATAGATAGATATTCATTAGATCCTGTTGTTTAATGGTGCTGTTGAGTTCAACTATGTCCTTACTGATATTCTGCCTGCTGGATTTGTCCATTTATGATAGAGAGGTGTTGAAGTCTCTAACTCTAATACTGGAATTATGTATTTCTTCTTCCTGTTACATCAGTTTTTGCTTCACATATTGTGATGCTTTGTTCTTGGGCACATACACTCTAAGGATTGTTATGTCTTCTCAAAAAATTGACCACTTTATCATTATGTAATGAGCCCCTTTATCCCTGATAAGTTTTCTGGTCTAAAGTCTATTCTGTATGGAATTAATATAGCTACTCTCACTTTCTTTTGATTGGGGTTAACATGGTATATCTTTCTCTATCCATTTACTTCTAATCTAAATATGTTTTATATTTAAAGTGAATTTCTCGTAAGTACCATGTAATTGGGTCTGGTTTCTTGATGCACTCTGACAATCTCTGTCTTATAACTGGTGTATTTTAGACCATTGACATCAAAGTGATCATTGATGTAATTGAATTAATATCTGTTTTCTATTGCCTTTGTTCTTGTTCCCAATTTTGTCTTTTACTTTTTTTCTGCCTTTTGTCGTTTTAATTATTTTATATGATTAAATTCCCTCTCCTTTATTCCCATATCAGTTCTACTTCTTTTCTTACATTTTCTAGTAAGTGTTCTGAATTTCTATATTTTTAACTCCTTTTTCTTGTTTCTTTACTAGAGCTTTACATACAATGTGGAATGAAAACAGATCTAGACATCCTTGATTTCTTTCCAGTTATAAGGAAAATACTTCCTTTTAGTATTTCCCACATTGATTATAACATTTGCTTTAGGTTTTCTGTAGATACTGTTTATCTGGTGGTTAAAGTTTCCTTCTATTCTTAGGTTGATGAGACTTTATTTTTTTAATCATAAAAGGACATGAAATTTTATTAAATGCTTTTTCTGCATCTATTGACTTATCCATATAATTTCTCATTTAATTTATTAATTTAGCAAGTTACATTAATTGATATTATAGGGTTAAACCACTTTATAGTCTTGAAATAAGTTTATTTGTGATAATTTTAATTCTCATATATTGCTGGATTTGGTTTACTATTATTTTGTTTAGATTGCTGCATCTATAATTATAGATGATTTCTTTTTTTTTTTTGACTTATCACCATCAGTATTGGTGTCAAAATTATGCTAGCTTTATCTGTATTTTGCAATAGATAATGAAAATTACAATTAATGTTTTTCTGAATATTTGATAGAGCTCACTTGTTAAAAACTATCTGAACCCTTGGTTTTTATGTGCATAGATCTTTTACATTCCAAAGTTTTAAATTATACTATCTAATTTTTTAATAATTATTTGAAATGTTATGTTCTTTTTATTGCTAATGTTTATTTTTTCCCTTTATTTTTTCCAGTTTTGTCAAATAAATTAATCCTTCACAAAATAAATGTTTGTTGCTCATTTTTATTGCCTGTTTATACTTCATTAATTAATGCTCTTATATTTATTACTTTCTTGCTTTTCTTTTCTTTGGGTTTTCTCTTAAGTTAAATAATTTACATAGTTTCAGACCTTCTTTTAAACTATAAATATTAATGGCTATAAATTTTCCTACAGTACTGCTTTAGCCATATCCCCACAAGTCTTGATGATGTAGAAATCTAGTTATAGTTTATTTCTGAGTATTAGGTTAAACCTTATGAAATTGTCATTTTTGTAGGTTAAAAACTGTTGAATGTTAGCAATTCTGTAGTTAAATTTAGTATAGTCTAATTTTCACTATTATGTCTTTATCCACAATTAATATAGAAGCATGTTTGCTAATTTCCAAGTATATGTGTTTTTCTCCAGTCAGCTTTCTGTTATGGATCTTTAAGAATTTTAATGTGGTCAATAGGACAATTCATTTGAAGCCTTTATTAATTAGCTTATGACCCATTATATGTGTTCCATTTTAATAAATATTTTGCTTGTTTAAAAGGAAATTTTATTCTGCATTTGTTGATTGCATTGTTCTACAGAAGTCCAGCTGATAAAGCTGCTATATTGTTCAAATTTTCTGTATCAATAGTGATTATTGTCTGCTTGCTCTATCAATTTCTTTCCTTTTTTTTTTTTTTTTTTTTTTGCACAATCATGGCTCACTACAACTACAACCTTACAACCTCTGCCTCCTGGGCTCAAGTGATTCTCCCACCTCAGCCTCCCAGGTAGCTAGAACTACAGGTGCACACCAACATACCCAGCTAATTTTTGTATTTTTAGTAGAGTCAGGATTTCACCTTGTTGCCCCAGCCAGTCTTGAACTCCTGCACTCAAGTGATCCACCCACCTCAGACTCCCATAGTGCTAGGATTACAAGTGTGAGCCACCACGCCTGGCCAATTTCTAAAAGATATATATTAATATATCCCACTATGTTGGTGCAGTTTTAAATTTCTCCTCATAATATTGTTAGCTATTTTTACTTTATAGATTCTGATGTTGTCATAAAGGTGGAGTTGTTATATATTCTTAGTTAACTGAATCATTTATTATTATATAATAGTCCTCTTAATCCCTACTAACATCTGTTGCTTCCAATTCTGTTTTTAAATATATAACATTTTCTTATACATAAATATATATTTTATTACTATATGTTAATATACATAATCTTTTACATAGAATTTGCCTTGACATAGCTTTTTCCATTTGATTTCAACCATTCTATGACCTTATAGGTTTGCCATATCTCTTGTAAATTGTACATATTAGTAGCTATACTTTAGATATTTATCTAGACTAACAATCTTTTTTTAAATGGGACTTCAGTTTATTTACATTTATTGTAGCTACTGATATATTTAAATTCATTTTTAACATTTAATTATGAGTTGTTTGTTCTACATTTTTAAAAGTATCTTTTTCTCTCTTCTCTCACCTTCACTTGCCTATTTTTTCCTCCTTACTTACCCCCTTCCTAATTTAGAGTAATTCACTTTATTTTGGTTCTAGAAATTTCAGAATGCTTGCTTATCTCATCAAAGTTTAAGTATATTAAATTTCTTTACTCTCCTTCTTCCAAAATACAAGAGACGAAACCATTCAACACCAATTCCCAGAACTTTACTTAATTCTATTGTTTAAATGTATTGTGGTTTTATTATTTTTAACCATTTAAGACATTATTATTGTCATTTTATACAGTCAATACTTTCTAAGTTTGTCCACTTAGAAATGATTTTTGTTCTTATCATTTCTTTTCAGACCTTCCATCTGAGATCACTTTCCCTTTGCTTGAAGTATATCCTTAATGAGGTTCCTTTGGTGATAAATGTTTAGCATTTGTTTGTCTAAATATGTTTTGTAGACATGCACATATAAGATGATATTGTCTCTCTGAATGTCTCTTCAAGATATTAATTTACTGTCTTGCAGTTTAATTGTTATTCTTGAGAAGTCGGTTCTCAGCTGGAATATCATTCCTTTGAAGGTATGTTTTTCTTTAATTGCTTTTGAGGTCTTCTTATTTGTTTTAGTGATCTTCAGTTTCTCTATGATGCTTCTTCGTGTGAATGTTTTTTCCTCCTTGCCATTTGTTTGAATTTCTGAATAATGAATGGATCTCTCATTCACTCTAGAAACTTATCTGCCATTATCTTTAAAATATTGCCTCTAATACACGTCTAGTAACTTGGTAATAAATGGATCTAAACATGCAATGACTCAACACAATAGAACTTTATTATTTCCTCTTCTGTCATGAGTAGGTGCATAACTAGGCAGGGCTATCTCCTCCATCTGGTCATTCAGGGAACCAACTGATGGATGCTCTGCCTTTTTAACACATGACTTTTCAAAGTCATCTCCATCCAAGCCAATCATGAGGAAAAAATAACATGAAGGAACACATATAAGAAGTATTTTATAAACTGGGCTTACAAAAGGAACACATAATATTTTGTATCAATTGGCTATAATCCAGTCATATGGCCACCCTAATATCAAGTGAAGCCAGAAAATACAATCTATGAGTTCAGGAAATAAAGAATTTGCATTTGGTTGCATAGCTAGCAGTATCTGATGTACCATTCTCTTTTTCCTCTCTTTCTAGATCTATGCTGTACCACTTCACTCTATCTTCTGCTTTTCTTAATCTTTCATATTTTCCATGTGCTATATTTTTTGTTCTGCATTTTGGTGTTTTTTTTTGTTTTTTTTTTTTTTTTTAGAGATATTCTTTATTTCATTAATCCTATCTTCAGCTGAGTCTACTCTGCTGCTAAACCCATCCATTTATATTTTAATTTCAATTGTCCTATTTTTATTTTTTATTTTTTTTTTTTTTTAATTATTATACTTTAAGTTCTAGGGTACATGTGGATAATGTGCAGGTTTGTTACATATGTATACCTGTGCCTTGTTGGTGTGCTGCACCCATCAACTCGTCAGCACCCATCAACTCGTCATTTACATCAGGTATAACTCCCAGTGCAATCCCTCCCCCCTCCCCTCTCCCTGTGATAGGCCCCAGTGTGTGATGTTCCCCTTCCTGAGTCCAAGTGATCTCATTGTTCAGTTCCCACCTATGAGTGAGAACATGCGGTGTTTGGTTTTCTGTCCTTGTGATAGTTTGCTGAGAATGATGGTTTCCAGCTGCATCCATGTCCCTACAAAGGACACAAACTCATCCTTTTTTATGGCTGCATAGTATTCCATGGTGTATATGTGCCACATTTTCTTAATCCAGTCTGTCACTCATGGACATTTGGGTTGATTCCAAGTCTTTGCTATTGTGAATAGTGCCACAATGAACATACGTGTGCATGTGTCTTTATAGCAGCATGATTTATAATCCTTTGGGTATATACCCAGTAATGGGATGGCTGGGTCATATGGTACTTCTAGTTCTAGATCCTTGAGGAATCGCAATACTGTTTTCCATAGTGGTTGAACTAGTTTACAATCCTACCAACAGTGTAAAAGTGTTCCTATTTCTCCACAACCTCTCCAGCACCTGTTGTTTCCTGACTTTTTAATGATTGCCATTCTAACTGGTGTGAGATGGCATCTCATTGTGGTTTTGATTTGCATTTCTCTGATGGCCAGTGATGATGAGCATTTTTTCATGTGTGTGTTGGCTGTATGAATGTCTTCTTTTGAGAAATGTCTGTTCATATCCTTTGCCCACTTTTCGATGGTGTTGTTTGTTTTTTTCTTGTAAATTTGTTTGAATTCTTTGTAGGTTCTGGATATTAGCCCTTTGTCAGATGAGTAGATTGCAAAAATTTTCTCCCATTCTGTAGGTTGCCTGTTCACTCTGATGGTAGTTTCTTTTGCTGTGCAGAAGCTCTTTAGTTTAATGAGATCCCATTTGTCAATTTTGGCTTTTGTTGCCGTTGCTTTTGGTGTTTTAGACATGAAGTCCTTGCCCATGCCTATGTCCTGAATGGTATTACCTAGGTTTTCTTCTAGGGTTTTTATGGTATTAGGTCTAACATTTAAGTCTCTAATCCATCTTGAATTAATTTTCGTATAAGGAGTAAGGAAAGGATCCAGTTTCAGCTTTCTACTTATGGCTAGCCAATTTTCCCAGCACCATTTATTAAATAGGGAATCCTTTCCCCATTTCTTGTTTCTCTCAGGTTTGTCAAAGATCAGATGGCTGTAGATGTGTGGTATTATTTCTGAAGACTCTGTTCTGTTCCATTGGTCTATATCTCTGTTTTGGTACCAGTACCATGCTGTTTTGGTTACTGTAGCCTTGTAGTATAGTTTGAAGTCAGGTAGCGTGATGCCTCCAGCTTTGTTCTTTTAACTTAGGATTGTCTTGGCAATGCAGGCTCTTTTTTGGTTCCATATGAACTTTAAAGCAGTTTTTTCCAATTCTGTGAAGAAACTCATTGGTAGATTGATGGGGATGGCATTGAATCTATAAATAACCTTGGGCAGTATGGCCATTTTCACGATATTGATTCTTCCTATCCATGAGCATGGTATGTTCTTCCATTTGTTTGTGTCCTCTTTTATTTTACTGAGCAGTGGTTTGTAGTTCTCCTTGAAGAGGTCCTTTACATACCAGTAAGTTGGATTCCTAGGTATTTCATTCTCTTTGAAGCAATTGTGAATGGAAGTTCATTCATGATTTGGCTCTATGTTTGTCTGTTACTGGTGTATAAGAATGCTTGTGATTTTTGCACATTAATTTTGTATCCTGAGACTTTGCTGAAGTTTCTTATCAGCTTAAGGAGATTTTGGGCTGAGACAATGGGGTTTTCTAAATATACAATCATGTCATCTGCAAACAGGGACAATTTGACTTCTTCTTTTCCTATCAATTGTCCTATTTTTAATTCCTAGAAATTTTGTCTGGTACTGTTTCAAATCTGTAAGTTTGCTTTTTATAGTTCCTGCATTCCAAACATATTTTCAGTCTTGTAGTATTTATTTTAACTTGGTAATCATAGTTGTTTAAAATAATTCCAACATATGAACATTTCTGGGGATTTGATTATGCTCTTGTATTTCTGATGGCTTTCACTCATGGTGCCTTGTTGCTTTGCGTATTGTATATTGCTAGTTACAGATTAATTTCCACAGAGATTATCTGTGATTGCTGCTGCTAGAATTCTGAGAGCACTACTAATCTGTAGCCACTTTAAAGTAACATCTCATCTTTGTTTTTGTTTCTGTTTTGGTTTTTTGGCTTTTTTGGATCGCCTATATTGTGGGCATCCCGAATTCTAAGGCTTTTGGGGCTGGCTGGGGATTATTATTTCTCAAAGGAGCCTTTTTCCTCTTCTACTTAGAACTAAAATTCAAAACAACACCTTATGTGCAGTATCCTCTAGGGTAGAGACAAGGAGTGAGGTATGCTTATTTTTAGTTCACCTTTACACTTTAGGTATAGGCCTCTGGTATCCCAGCTTAATCCTTGTGGTTGACATATTTGACTCTCCAAGTTGCAAAAATCGACCGTGGGATGTCTTCTATTCCCTGTACACTGTTGATACAGGACAGAGGAGCCCTAAAATATGGGGTTGGCCCAGGAAAAAGTTTAAGGGTGAGCTGGTGGTGCTGTACAGCAACTTTTATTGAAGCAGTTGTGTACAGTAGCAGTAGAGGTACTGCTCCTTGTGAAGCAGGGCAACCCCTTAGGCAGTGTGCCCAGAGTAGCAGCTACTAGTAGTAGTCATATTTATACCCACTTACAATTACATACAAATTAAGGGGCAGATTATGTAGAAATTTCTAGGAAAAGGGTGGTAACTTCTGGGTCTTTAGGTTGTTGCCATGGAAAGGGGTGGTAACATCAGAGTGTTGCCATGGCAATAATAAACTGACAGGTCACACTGGTGGGCGTGTCTTATAGGTGGTAGCTTCTATCCTGGACCTGTTTTAGCTAGTCCTCAATTAGGTTCAGTGTTAAAGCCCTGCCTCTGGAGTCCAGTCCCGCCTCCTACCTCCCTGCAAAATGAAAGCTCAGGCTCACCCTATTTGCCAAACAAGATTGAGACAAAAGTTTGCTTCAGTGCCGCTTATATCTGAGTTCCTGTTTCCACCAAATTTGGGGGCTTAACTTCTTGTCTGCTCACTGACATGTGTAAAAAATCCAGAATTAAAAAAAAAAATTCATCCAACATTTTTAGTTTTTCAATTAGTGGGTCACTCGGATATTTATCCACCATTCTACTGGAAAAGGTGGTTACTGAGTCCTGGTTCTGTAGTTTCAGTTTATATGTAATTTCCTCTCAAAAGCTTCCCTGACCTTCCTTTCCAAGGTGCTCCCATAGCCTTCACCACAAACCCTTACCTTAGTATTTACCACATGGCATTGTAATTTCTAGTTTGTCCGTATTCCTGGGACACTGGAAACATTGAGAAAGCATGAGTCATGACTGTCTTGTTATTCATTATATTTCCAAGGATAATTAAAGTGGTTTCTGATACTTAGGAAGCATTGACTAAATATTTGTTGAATTAATAAATGCATTTATGAATTAGCTTCTTTCTTCCACCTGCCTTATCTTCGAGAGGTTCCTGGGCATTTTCTGGAATTTTCTTTTAATATTGTCAGTTTTACAACAGCCTGGCCTTTAGGTAACATGGTGGCATAACAGGAAATACAATTTACTTGATAAATATTAAGTAAATGAATACATGCTTAATATGTACTTTTGAAATTAACAGCTTGCCCTGTGTAATATAATTATTGGTTAAACAATTTTCAGATGGTCTTTGAAATATTTTATGAATATTGAAACAATTGGTTAACTAACACTTAAATGATGTGGTCAAATACTCTAGAGGAGTGTAAAGAAAATTAAGAAGTATCTTACTTGCCCTAAATCTCAATTTTTATTGTGCCTTGGAGACTTCAAAAACCATGTTTTTAAGCTGGGGTGGTAGATGTCCTTCCCCATGGCTAACAACCTATTCAGAAACATATCATCATCATCTTACCTGCTACTGATAGGCTTGTCATTGTCTATCTGTTTTATGACTTGTTGCTGTCCCCCTTCCTTGTTAGCCCTTCAGCTTCTATTCTGGCCCTCTGAGTACAAGAGGTTGTGAGGAAAGTTCCACCAAGCCATATTATTCATCCTCTGGTGAATGCTGTTTTTTCAGAGGATTAAAGACCAGAATGTCCTGATTAAACACTTAATTAGACATAATAAAAAATATTGCCAGTTTTAAATAATTGATTCCCTCATTAGTTTAATATGCTAATGACAGAGCCCTGAGAAAAGGAAATGGAACAAAATTTACCCTCTGAGAAAATGGGTTGAAAGTAGATTTTTACACTGAGATATTTCAGAGTAAATTACCAGTTCCCAATAGATAGGAGTTATCTAACTAGTATTTCATTCACTGCTTGGACCTCTAATGGCTAAACTTTTTGCAAATGAGGGCACTTGGGTTTGGCCTTTTTGGTTATTTGCTGTTAGAAACTGCTGTAGACTATGAGATACAATGGAAAGAGCCCCCTGCACTGACAGCCAGGTGATCTGTGTGCAAATCACAGCTATCACTTCCCTATTGTGACTTGGTAAGCCCCCTTAATCTCTTTGAGTCTTCACATGTCTTTCTGTTAAGATTAAGTCTGCAACTGTTTGTGTCCTAGACAAATTTTTATCTTCAATAACATAATTCTGCTTACTGAGAACTAGGCACTCAGTATATGTTTACTGAATTAATGAAACAAAAGAGTTGGATTAGGTAGTAATTCAAGTAACCTTCAATTCCAAAACTACATGATTTCCTCTGACATTCATCTTGCCATTTTTGTCCCAAAAATTGTTCTCGGCAAAATGACTCTTGAGTCCTGTGCACCAGTGATTGATAGGTGGGTGGATGGATGGATGGATGGATGGATGGATGGAGAGATAGATAGATAGAAATATAAAATTCTGATTCAGCACCAGATGTGGTCTATACATGTACGAAATAACTTCTTAATTGTATCCATCATCTGGAATATTATATAAGAAAATTTAGCAGTACTCACTTAAATCATAGTTTTATTCTTTGCCATTATCCAACATGAGAGATGTAAGAAAATAAAGAACAACAAGATGGTAAGGAGAGAGGATTGTGTAGGTATCCATGTATTGACATGGTTCCTGAAATATTGTTATATAAATAAAGCAGGTTACAGAAAATATAATATAATCCCATTTTTGTAAGAAATAGAAATAATTATAATCCTACATGCCTGATCTATGCGCCTGGTGGGTAGAGTATAAGTTTGTGTGATCTTAGAAAAAAGGCATAATTGACTACTTGAATTGTTAACATCTGTTTCCAGGGGTGCAATGGTGGGTAAGTGTTTGAGTGGAGAGAGTGGGAAGGAAGTTTGGAGGGAAGGAGATTGTTGGCTTCTTCTTTGTCCACTTATGTGTTGTTTGGCTTGTTTTAAAATATAATTTGCATCAAATTACCTTTTTAAACCAAAATGTGTGTAACACATGGTTGATACCCAAATGTAACTTGTTATGCCAGCCTTCCAAATATTTGAAAATTCAGGCAAAGTCTTTAAAGCAGCCTTCAATGTCTTCCATATTCTGAGCACTCATTAGCTCTGCGTCCTCATCTCCTTTGACTCTCTCCCTTGTTTGCACTTTTCCAACCACCTGGTCCTCCCTGACATTGTTTAAACATACAAAGCTTGCTCCCACTATGGACCCTTTGCACTGGCTGTTTCCTCCCCCTGGCACATTCTTCCTCCATATATACACGTGGCTCTTTCCTTCATGTCTTTCAGGTTTCTGTTCAAATATCACCTTCTGGACCACTACATATTATCTCGCTCCTCCTTGGCACTCTTTAGCCTGTTTCACTATATTTTTTCCATAACACTAATTACTATCTGATAAACTATATATTTATTTGTCTATTTGCTTACTCTATGATCTACTTATACTGCAAAGTTTCCCAGTACCTAGAATGGTGGTGCCTGACATACAGATGACACACAATTGACATACTTAACAAATACAAAGGCAAATAAGGCAAATAAGGCGAATGCAGCTCATCCTGTGTAGCAGTCTAGTGCCATTTGAGGTGTATATGCTGACCTATGTGGTTGACTTAAGTTTTTTCAAGGAGGGAATAGAAACACATAGTGCTAAACCCATATTTCCTTCTGCTCCTACCTCTCAAGCTTTAGTGACATCATGCTCCCAATATCTGGTAACATCATGCAGGTTACTCTGCAGATCTGAAATATCACTTTTACTCTTTTACTTGTACTATTCAGAATTTTCTGGATCCACCAGACAGATTCAGACTCAGCAAAATCATGTCTTTAGGTCTTGTCTAATCACTGAACGTGTATATTTATTTGACATTTCCAACTAAATCATCTCAATATTGTCTTAACACATCTGATCTGAGGTGTAGACCATTCAAAAGGCAAAGTGAGCAGTCTATTCTCACTCCTGGATTCTTCATTAAACTATTATATTCCCAGCATTTCTGTGTCAAAAGGTAAGAATGCGTCATTTGGCTTAAACAATACAGAGATTTATTGATTCTCAGAACTGAACGGTCTCAAGGAAAGGCAGCTTCCTGGTTCACTGATCCAGCATCTCAGTCATATCTTCAGAGACCCAATTTCTTTTTATCTTTCTGCTCAGCAGTCCTCAATATGAGCTCCATCCTAACATCTGCTCTCCTTGTGGTAGTAGGATAAAAGTCTGACATAGTCAGGGATGCAAGCATCTTTGTTCAGTAGGATACATTCCTTTTGCCCCAGTACTAAAATAGCACTGAGATATACACTTATCAGACTGGCATGGGGCGTATGTCCTCTCCAGAAACAATGGCCATAACTGGTGGAATGTGCTGATCAGGTAGGTTAAGCCAATCTGGGCCCACCCCTAGAGCTGGAAGTGGGATGAGGTTACTCTAATGTCTATTGGTAGAATAGAGGAGGAGAGAAGAGAATTCACCAACGAAAGTCAGAATACTCTGAGAACAACAAATGCCCACTACAGGTACCATGACAGAGAAGGATGTGAGTGCTGAAGAGGACTACCCGCTTTCCATGGGCTGCAGAAAGTGAAGGGGAGAGAAGCCATTGCAATAAATGTTTGTATTTCTAATGTCCTAAATCTCTCTCTAAAGCATATTTGTTGCTTGAAAAACACATGGAATCTAGAAGAATTAAGTCTAACTGCTGTGACTTGTTAGTGCATAGCGGTCTCTTTCAGCCAATAATTTGTCTCTACAAAAAGGCCAAAAAGACTGCCCAAGAGAAATAGCAATGCCAGAAAAATTAAGGTTCTCTTCTCCTCCTGATCCTAGTTTGGAAACTGAAGGGAAAAATCCATTAACACAATAAAAGTTATACTTCCTTTTGTTAGCAATTCTTCTCCCACTTTAGCATTAGTAACACCTTCTACTTAAGGCCAACAATATCTATATCCCATTCTTTTGGGGACACTCTACCCTGTCACTTGAGGAAGTGCTAACAAATTTCCAAGAATCAAAGAAAATACTCCATGCAAATTGATGGCATTTTAAAAAGCTTTTTCTTATTGTGAAATTTTAAGCAAAGAATAATACAATGAACAGTCACATATCCATCATCCTGCCTCAACTGTAACCATATCATGGCTAATTCCAGTTCCAGCCACTTCCTCCTACTATATTATTTTGAAGCAAATTATTTTGGAAATTCCAGTTCCAGCCCATTTCCTCCTCTTATATGTATCTCATATATCTCAAAAAGGTAATGAATCTTAAAAACATTATCACAGCTTAAAAGTTGACAATATTTCATAAGCAATTATCAACTACCTAATCAGTACTCACATTCAATTGTCTCATAAACGTCATAATTTAAACATTTGTTTCTTTGAATTAGGATGCAAACGGCATCCATATAATCAATTCATTCAATTCATTCATAAGCATTTGAAGTCTCTTTTAGCCTATGAATTTCATCTCATCTCTCTTTTTTCTTTCTTATAATATTTTTATTGAAGTAGCCAGGTAATATACCCAGTAGATTTTTCCACAGTCTGTATGCTGCTGATTGTATCTCCGTAGAATAGTTTAACACTTTCTTCTCTTCTTTCTTGTAAATTGATAGCTGGATCTAGAAGCTTCATCAGATTTAGATGTGGATGTTATTTGAATCATCAGTCAAGGAAGCGTATTCACATATCTTCCCACATCATAGATACATATATTTCAAAGTGTCTGGGAAATTCCAACCTGCAGAGAGGTTCCATTTCATTTATACAAATAAATAATCTAAACAAAGTGAGTTCACATGGCAGGGCGTTATTTTGAAATTCACATAAGCTAACATTTCCAAGTTGAAGAAAATGAAATGCACAAGTGTAGCTCTACAAGCACAGACACTGTGCTCTCATTTGTAAGAATGCAGATAGGTTCCTGGATACTTCCTTGATCAACATTCTTCATCCCACACTGTTGAAAATCCCACATGAACAGAGCAGGCTAAAAATGTGACTCTACTTTCAAGGTCTCTGTTTTCTTCATTCCCTATCTTCTAGGACACTCATTTTCTCATACTTGTCATACCTAACATAGCTCCCCTGCAGCAAACTCAACTACAAACAATCTTGGAAGACACATCCCTTGAACAAAATTTGATGTAAATCAATATATATCACACAATGAAGGTATTGGAAAAGATGGCCCCTCATTATAGGAGCTCTGTGCTGCTATCTGGGCTGAATCCCAAGAAATTATACCAGCACCATGCTGTCAAATCTTAAGCAACGGTGTGCCAAAATCCAGAATAGAGCACAGACTATGAAAGTTTGCTTAGATATCATTTGATCTGTTCATTTTGTTTTTCAAAAGCCCAGAGAAGTTCGTAGCTTGCAATTAATACATGGCCAAATGTAAAACTCAGTTTCCTGATTTCAATCAGTGTCTTTCTATACCATCTCTCTACTAAAAGGTTAACAATATCTCAACTCACCAACCACAAATCTATATGACCTTAAGCCTTCCCATAATCATCCATGAGCTGGACCCTAAGGAGATATCTCTTTGGAATCGGGCAAAGAACAATCTTCCACACTCCTATTCTCATTATTAACTGGGACTACTGCGCACTCTTCCTCTCCGGAAGGGGGAAAGGCCATCTTTCTCTTCCACTGAGGCTCCGGTAGAAGTGACAATGTCATCCTCTCACTCTTGCCTCTTACACAGTTTGCAGGTCAAACTCCATAAGTTTGTTCCCTCTGTACCATTGTTCATTTCCCTACTTTTGTGCTCAAAGCCCTGCTCAGATCTAGATTATTCTATTCATGAGTTCTCCTTGCTCACTTCTTATTGCCACTAAAGCAATCCTTTACACGTACTTGTATGAAGGGCATACTTCAGTTTTCATAATCTTCTAAGGACAACTACCATCTGTGTAGTCCAACTGCAAACTCTTGACCCTGCTTTTCAATGCTGTTCATTAGTTCAGTCTCCCATGCTAATCTCATTCTCTGTGCTACTGGTTTAACCTTTTGATTATATTTTTACTTCCTTCTCATAGCATTTTTCTCCAGCCCTCTTAAAAGACTTTTCTGAACCTACATATCACATGCAGAGAATATTTTACAAATTAGACCAAGTCTTCTTTTTTCTGAGAAATATTCTCCACTTAAAATGCAAATTCCGACTTTCTTGATTGACCCAACCCCCCAGCCCCAGCCAGGCACTCATGAAAGACTCTGTGATAAGTGCATATGGTATGGTCTCCACATACAAGCTTACCTGGATAAATTAACTCCTCCTATAGAAACATTTTCACTGTGAAAAAAATTATTCAACTTTCTGTAAATTACAATCTATTGATTAATATTTGTTGAATATTTATTAAATACTAATACTACACGTAAGGCACTACTCTAAATAATATGGTATTAATACCACTGTACAAAATACAGTCTTTGCCTTGAAGACCATTATATTCTAGTTGAAAAAACAAAATATGCACATTTGTAAAGATGGCTAAAAGCCAAAAAAAAGATAATTGCAAATGAAAAATTACTAATAGCCAGACAGTGACTACTACGGGAAATTCAGAAGAAGGCAGATCATGGATGGAGGAAGAGAATTTAGTCCTTGGGACTTGGAGTTCCAGGTAAAATTTTTAAGAAATAGAGAGGGGATCAGAATTAGCTAGGATATGAACATAGAATACAAGTTATTAGCAGATATGAACCACTTTTCATCTTTACTGTGTGTCAGTCCATTTGGGCTGCTGTTATGAAAAACCTTAAACTGGGAAGCACAGAAACAACAGAAATTTATTTTTCACATTCTGGAGGCTGGAAACTCTAAGTTCAAGGCATCGGCAGATTCCGTGTCCTGTGAAGTCCCACTTTCTGGTTCATAGATAGTGCCTTCATGCTGTTTTCTCACATGGCCAACAAAGAGAACAAGCTCTCTGGAATCTCTCTTATAAGGACACTAGTCCCTATTCATGAGGGCTCTACTCTCATGACCTAATCACCTCCCAAAGCCCCACCTCCTATTACCATCACCTTGAGGGTTAGGATTTCAACGTATAAATTATAGGGGAAAATAAACATTTACTTCACTGCAGTAGGCTTTTACACAGAACCACAACTGCTGACTCTAAATATGGTAAAAATGATGTTAACGACAGTTCTAATGATGGTGGTATGAGGAAGGTGGGGATATTGTTGGTGCTGACTAATGACATCCGTCGACAAAAAAAATACTTTATAAAAGAAGCCTTTTTTTTTTTTTTTTTAAACCAGCCTGGCCTTGATTTCTATCCATTACTGTCAAACATTATGTATCATCTCAATACTAGTTTTGATAGCAATGCTGTGGTTGACTATATTTTTCTTGCTTTATATCAATGGCTTAATGAATTCATTTTTTCAGTGTAATAGCAGCAAAGCTTGTAGACTGATGTTAATTGGATCTGGCTAGAGTCTTGTCAATGTATTTTGTTGTTGAAGGCTAATCCATGCAGCTCAGAGGCAAAGTACAAATAATTGATTGCTTTCTTTGGAGTTTGCTTTCTATTAGTTGCTAGTCCTCAAGTTTCACTCCCATAAGCTTGGCTTTCAGACTGATGACAACAAAAGTCTAACCTTACTGAAAAAGCAGGGTGCGTATATATAACCAATATTAACATTATGTTGAGAATGTATTTATACATCTAAACTCACAGGACGCGCGCGCGCGCACACACACACACACACACACACACCACTTACTTTATGTGAAAGACCCTGCCATTTTATTCTCAAGCTCAGGAAAATTGAAGACACAAAAGCAAGCATGTTCTCAGTTCCACTCAGTAGAGGTTTGAGCTAAAACAACGCCTGGAAAGCAAATGCAGTGACCTTTAAAAGAATCGAGAAGAAGCTATTTCCAGCACATTACTAAATGCTATATTTTAAAGGTTCTAACCTTATTTGCTACAAGTGTATAATATCAGGAAACCCTTGTGAGGGAAGGGTCTGCATTCATCACATGGCACAAGTCACTTACAGAAGAGATGGGGAAAGTTATTACTTTCTAACTTGCAGACACCAAAGTTCAACCCAGCTCCTTTTGTGGTTTGCTGCATTAAATAAGGTTCAGGGATCATTTGAAGAACTACAGGCTTCTTGACCTAACAAAAATATAAAGTTTTCTGCAAATAACAACAACTATATCATCATGCAGAGCCATTTATAACACTAACACAAACACATACTACACCTTTTCCAGCTCTTATCAGCTGGCAAAACTGATCCCTGGTGTGTCTGTGATGTTAACTTTATTTATTCTTCCAGGTGATTAATAGTAGCAATTGATCTATAAGACCCAGCATCATATAATGAATGGGTAGGAGGAAGAAAACTACTGATTGAAAAAAGAATCCTAAAATACAGTGTTTGAAGCTGAAGTTAGACTCCACTATGAAGATCTGGAGGGCTATTAGCAAAAAAAAAAAAAAAAAAGGAATTATAATACTGATTATTTTAACATTTACTAAAGCCCATAGATAGATAGATACATAGATAGATAGATTAAATCAACATATCTTGATAACACTTATTGCTTTCCATTTGTCTATTGCTTCGCAAACATTGACATTTGGCTACACGTCTGTATTCTCAACCACATTATATTTTATAGATTGAAAGTAAAGATTTCTAGTAGGTCAGCTTCAGTGAATCCTTTTCCCACTGCAATTGCATAATCCACATCTATAATGAAATGAGTTGCCAATTAACTCATGGATATAGGATTTATAAATCATTTAAGCAAACAAAACATCGTGTGGATGCTTATGTGGTCACCCTTTTGCCATACAGCTCACCTTTATGCCAAGTGGTGTGGTCAAAACATTTGTAAACAACTCTAGTTATCTAAGAATTTACTGGCTTTTGTGATGGTCTATTTTTCTTTCTTTTTGATGGTGGACTGGAGAATCCCCTGCAACCTACTTAGCCTAAAATTGTTTGTTGTTACTTCTTGGTTTTCCATACTTAGAGTTAAAAGACTGAGGCCACAAGCAGAAAACAACTAGGTAAGGTCTATGACGACATCATGGGTTTTCAGGATAGGAAGAGTTATCTTAATCCGGACTCTATCCTGGTGAGAAAAAAAAAAAAAATGTGTGAGGGTTTTGAAATCTCTTATAAATCAAAACCCTAGCTAAAAGAAACTTATAAGTGCATTGAACGATAATCAAAGTCAGACAAAGAAAAGAAACCAAATAGTTAAATGTGGCATGAAAACTCAGAGATGAGTTGTGTCTCACAAATAAGGACAGGAAAAGCTGAGAAACTCATAAGATGTTAAATCAAGAAGTCATTAAACCTAAAGATCTTATCAAGAGTTCTCTTGTGACTTGGGCCATCACAGCTCCAAAATGTCCTTGACTGACTTACAGGAAAACTAAGGTCTGTCTGACTTTTAATAGTACTATAAGCATTCCAAAGTGAAACAAAATACACATTGTATTTTGTTAAGATTCTCTAAAGTGAAACAAAATGCACATTGATTTTCAGTATGGAGATAATGGTATTACTGTAAGTCAAAAAGTATTTCCCCAAGACAATTCGTGTAGCCTGAGATATAATAAAAACAAATTTAGGGAGGCTTAAGCCCGTGAAGTCTCTCACACTGGCCCATCCTAAATTATTTTGGGTTGCTCAGTCTGGGTACTATTTATGCTTTGTTCCGCTGTCATCTCTAGAGGAAGCTCCATACATAAGATGGTTTTATTTAATCCCAACTCAATAAAGATAATCAAAAATGTCGATATTAAGGAAGACACAAGATATGTGTTGGACTTCCCCTCATATTCTCCTTTGGCAAAATAGGTCACTGGGTTTACCAAGGGAGACAAGAATGTGGTGTTTTCAGTTGAACTTTGGGTTCCTAAAACTTCAGTGGAAGGATATGTTCATTTATCAATCTATAAACATGCTGAATATGAGCATGCAGGGATACCCAATGAATACATCATTTCTAGGTTTCAGATGGATCTCATGCCTCCATTCCCATCATCTCTCTGCTCTAGTGTCCTCTATAAGAATAATGGCTTTTACTGAGTGCTTCTAGCATGTCAGGTACTATTCTTAATACTTGGTATAAAAATACTCATTTGATCTTCCAAGTAATCCTTGGCCTTAGGGCTATTACTGTTCCCATTCCACCGGTAAGAAAACTAAGGTAGAGAGAGACTGAAGGACTTTCCAAGGTCACATAGCCAGGAAGTCATGAGAGCTGGGACTTGAACGCAGTTATTGATTCCAGGATATTGACTACCTCACAGAGTTTTTAAGGATTCCTGACACATAGTACCAAATAAATATTTGCTATTATTTATAATTATTAATTAATTATTATTATTATACTACTATTACAGGTTGAGTATCTTAATCCAAAAATGTGAAACCTGAAATGCTCCAATTTCTGAAACTTTTTGAGCATTCATATGAAACTCAAAGGAAATGCTCATTGGAGCATTTCAGATTTTGGATTTTTCAGATTAGAGATGCTGAACCGGTAAGTATATATCATGAAAATATTCCAATATCTAAAAATATCCAAAATTTGAAATACTTCTGGTCCCAAGCATTTTGGATAAGCAATACTCAATCTGTATTATCCTACTTTTTATCCACTAGGTTTTTACATACTATCTTAAAAATTCTGACATATATTCATCATAGTCTTTTCTTGGCCTGTCTTTCCAAAATACTTCAGAATTTGACGTGATGCAAATGTACAGTATTTAGTCTAGTTGACAAGTAACCAGCCATAACGGTTAATTTCATACATCAACTTATGTGGGCCACAGTGCCCAGATATTTGGTCAAACAGAGATACTCTGGATATCTCTGTGAGGGTGTTTTTCTGATGAAATTAACATTTAAACCAGTGGACTTTCAGTAAAGCAGATTGCCACTCACAGATAATGTGAGTGACCCTCCTCCAATCAGTTGAAGACCTGAATAGAACAAAGACTGACCTCCCTTGAGAAAGAAGGAATTCTGCCAGAAGTTGGCCTTTGGACCTGAACCGCAACATCAGTTCCTCTCTGGATTCGCACACTGCCAGCCCACCCTGCAGATTGTGGACTCACTAGCTTCACATGATTACATGAGACCAATCTTTACATCTCTCTATATATTTATATATGTCCTATTGGTTCTGTTTCTCTGCAGAACCTTGACCAACACACTCATGAACTGGAATGTCGAATACTGGCCTGGTTCACAGGCAATTTCACCAGCCTACACCAATTTCATCATTCCTCTCCATTCCTCTTGGCACTATGAGAGTTACATAATCCCCCAATTTTTCACAAAGACGCAACCCTCTGATGTTTCACTGGTTTGCCCTTATGCCTTTATAAGGATTCAGTCTGCCTGCAAAGAAGACCTTCAGGCCACACTACAAACACAGAAACATCAGCAATGTGACCAGATTGCTCAAGGATACAGCTTGTTCAGGACTGTTCTGATTCTCCTGAGAACACGCCCACCCAGCAGGTGAAGGGGGCAGTTCAGCCAGATCTGCCCTCCCCACAACTGACTGCAGCCCTTCCCGCCGCTAAAAACCAAGATGTGATGGATTAAATATCATGCCAGAGATTTTATGCCTAATTATTTAAATTCCCTGAGGCTAATCTTCAAGAAAACAGTAGAAAATAACATCAAGAGCTTGCAAAAGATAACTCTGACACCATCAAAAGCACGTGTAGCATTTCACCCCGTTCGGCTTGTTAATCCCCCAGTGAGGACTTTTTCGTATATTAAAGACTTCTTATAGGATGGAATAATGTGCTATGTTATTAACAGCTGGTGTGTGGTTTAATATAGTCACAGGTGAGTTGATTTCCCCCCTTCCACTTTCTCACTACTGTCACTTTAAAACAAAAACCAAACAAAACAAAACAAACAAAAACTACACCCTCCAGAAGGGACAAGATATAAAACCAATATGTTTGCCTTTCAATTAAAGGCCTCAGGCTCTCAGCTTGAGTGCAACACTCCAACATCAATGAGAAGATTTTCCTAAGAACTGTGAAGTGTGAGACTGCGGTTGAGAGGCTCACATGACTGAGTGAGTGTTTCTCACAAGAAGCCTGTTAATGAGCTTTAATATCTCTGACAGCTCAGATGGCTCTGGGCTGAAGCTTGGTCTACACATTGTCACCTTGGGCATGTCTTTTTCCTGAAATCTTAATCCACCAAGACATAGTTGAAGTTTAACAATCAAAATGTTCACATGGATTCAAATGTTCCTTTTTTGTTTTTTTTTTTTTAAGTCCTGGTTGATAGAACTATGAAAATGGTACCACAGATACAGTCCAAACTTTTCTTTTGAATTTCCTCTTGGGAAAATAAAGAGATAAGTAACTCACTTTCAGGAAAAAGAAAATGTTTCTGTTTATTAAAATGCATTTGTAAGGCTGCACATTTACTGAGTGTGATGAACAGATGGGGGGGTTTTGAGTGAGGAACACAAATGAGTTCTATAATAAAAATATTATAGTCTTCGATATGATTTAATCTGACTATATCACTCAGTGTTACATATTGCATAAAATTGAGAATTTTGAGCATTTATAGAGGTGCTGCTGAAATCTAAGCTATCGTTTGGCAATCTCAAATTTTCCATACAAATTTCTTTTACCCAAGACCTCAAATTATTCTGTTGACTGACTCATGATATTAAGACAGAATAATACTGACCTTCATCCTCAGAAGGAAAATGAAGCCAAGTAGCTATGAAAAAAAAAAAAAAGATTCCTGGCATGGTATATGCCCAGGTATAAGTTCTACCTACATTGTGCCCTCTCCCATGACACACACAAAGGTATTGTTGAGAAAATTAATTGGCCACTCAACTAGTTGTTTGCATCATGTAATTCAAATTAATTGTTTCTGTCAAGCCAACTCATTGTTTCTGATCTGTTTATGCATCTCCAGAATAATGTAAGCTCCAGGAGGGGATCCATAGTTTCTGGGCTAGTTCCTGGATCATGGTCCTCAGTAAATATTTACTGACTAAATGCCCATTTATTGAAATAAAAAAAAACAAAAACAAATAAGAACTACACCTAAATCACAGAGCGGCTATACGTGGTGTCATATTGTAACCAATAAAATGATCTGAGAATCATCCATTGTCACAGTTCCCAGTTCTGATGATCTACATTGTATTGGTTGATTTATCAGAGCCAAAGTTATACTGTGCACACACAACCCCAAGGGTACCATTCTTATAGATGATGATGACTAAGGGAACTATGGCCCTTAGTCTGGAACTAGGCAGTGTGGCAACCCCAGTTGGTTTCACTGGTAATCGTCAACAACCCTGAGGAATGATGTATGACCATTCTTACTTCTAAGCTAAAGAGAATCAAGACAGGTTGTTCTCTGAGTGTGCCTGGAGAATTTTACATGCCATCTAATTAACTTATTGAAGGTGCCTTGTGATATTACAAGTCTGAGGATCTCTGTTACAAGTTTCTCTCAGATGGCGATAAAAGTCCTGCACAGGCTTCCTCACTGAGGAACTGTGAATCTCTGGCCTCTATTTGCTTATCTGTGAGTCCAGAAGGGCTAAACCCAGAGACCGCTATGGGCCTCTTGCAGTTCTGACGTTGTATAAATCTGTAATAGAAAGAATCCTCAGAACTCAGACACATGTTATGGTTATCACCCTTAGCATCAAAGGCTCAACACATATAGTGAATGAAATCTTTGTATCTTTTATTCAACTTTTTTTTTTTTTGAGACGGAGTCTCCCTCTGTCTCCCAGGTTGGAGTACAATAGTGTGATCTTGGCTCACTACAACCTCCACCTCTCAGGTTCAAGCCATTCTCCTGCCTCAGCCTCCCTAGTAGCTGGGATTACAGGTTCCTGCCACCATGCCCAGGTAATTTTTGTATTTTTAGTAGAGATGGGGTTTCAACATGTTGACCAGGCTGGTCTCAAACTCCTGACCTCATGATCCACCCACTTCAGCCTCCCAAAGTGCTGGGATTACAGGTACTTTGAGGCCTGGCCTCAACAAATATTTAGAGAATATCTATTATACTGGGGAAGATAGTCACTGGGTAAAGGATATATCTAATCATCCCATCATCAATAATTGACAACTATTACTTCACAGAAGTGTCAGCATACATCAAGTACTTACTTTGCACCAGTCACTTTTCAAAGATTTTATATATTTTACTAATCCTCTCAAATAACCCAGTAAGGTAGGTACAGATAAGGAAACTGAGGCACAGTGCGGGTACACCTACCACCAGTAAGTAGAGGAGCTAGGATTCAAATATAGACAGTATGACTCCAAAGTCATTCCTCTTAACCACTATACTATAACAAAGAATTAAGAAGAAATTACAAAAGATAACAAAGAGTGTGGAGTTACTCATAGTCTTTATTTCCTACATGGAGTTAACTTGTGAAGTCAAGTAATTATCCACATGATCTAAAACAGGTTTGGTGGCAGGAATAAGGTTAAAAACAACAACAATGACAAAAACCCAAGCCTCCATCTTTTTATATATTAATTTGTGCTAATAGGATTATGTTGAATTAAAAAGAACAGATTGAGGAATTGAACCTTGGGCCAGTGTGAGGTGCCTCTGATGTGGGGTCACTCCGAATAACCCAGATGAAGGCCCAAGTCCCACTTCCACGTGTTGAGTGGGAGAAGACCACTGATGTTCTAATGCTCTCAGGCCCTTTCTTCTTCACTCCAACAGTATTGACTTTGTGCACTACAGAGACCAGCACTAGAGGCATGCCGCAGCATGCAGTTACCACGTCGACCTGCAGAGCCACATCCAGCTGGGAACTCAAAAATAATTACGTGTGAATCCTGGCTCTCCTGGAAGAGTAGTTTTGCCAAGTTCCTCAGTCTCACTAACTTCAGGTTTCTTATCAAAGTAATGGGGAGAAAAATACCACCTACCTAATAGGATTATTATGATAGAATGTAAATGACATGATACACTAAAAGACAACACGAAGCCTTGGCACATAGTAAACACTCAAAAAACTGTTTTCTGTTAGTCTTATATAATGCCACTCCATACTAGTCAACAGTATTTTCCAATTAGGCTGTACACCAGAAAGCAGGGTTTCTGAGACTTACTTTTCTGTATTTACCTTTGTGCTTAGTATGTATGAGGCTCAGTAAAGACATATTGACAGATTGATTGGCAAGTGGGGCAACAGCTGAGAGCTAAGTTCTCTATCTATAAAGTCCCAAAACAAAAACAAAAACAAAAGACAGCAAATGAGTGAATTACCATTTGGTCTTTTGATCATTCTATTGCTATCCACATGATCAGATTTCTTCTCTTTTATAAATCACAGAATAACTTCAGGAAGCCTCAGACATCCTCATATAAGGTTAAATATTTAAAACAGAGCTGTGTGGGAGTGTTGAAAATATCCAGACAAACATATGCTGGGAACCTTTTATAAAGCCCCACCACAGTACAGTGAGCCCAGGATGGCTGGAGCAGTCTCCAGCTGTGTACTCAGGGCACACACACACCCATTTGTCAGGGGATGTCCATCTTGAGCACAGCTCACAATCCTCTTCTCAAGAATGAGGTCACCACAGAGCCCACATGGGCAGACAGGCTGCAGAATAAGATATATCTGGGTACAGATGTGGGAGGAATTCGGACTAACAACCATAATGGAAACAGGAAATGAATTAGGTCAGCCCAACAGCACAGTTGTTGAAAAAGCAAAACTTAGCCATGTAATATAATTTTCAGGTTTCATAATGTTCATCACCTATCAGCCAACTATACCAATGGGTCGGACTGTCACTATGAAAAAAAAAAAAAAAATCTTTCAAAGGCGTCCAGCAGACCCCTTTCCTACCACAGATAGTCTCCTTAAGTTTCTTCCTGTGCTCTGAATAAATATATCACTAGATCTAAAGGGTCTTCTCATTCAAATTCTTCAACTGCAAAATCTTACTTTTTTCTCTACTGTTTAATGCCATTATAATGAACTTCGCAAGGCCTTTGAAGGCTAGACAGCCCTCACTAATGTATAAAACAAGAGAGAAAAAACATGGATTCCTTGGTAATAAAAGAGCAAGCCTCTTCCCTTATGGTACAAACATACATGTATGTTCATAGTATGCACACATTCACAAGCTCACACATATACATGCCTGAGCACAAACACACACTTATTGTTTCTACCCTTTAAATGTGAAGTTATTTGGGGAAAATTGTTGCTGAGTCTCTGGGTTAGGAGAGCAGCAAATCACTAATCTTTAAGATGGTTAGCTCATGCTTGCTGCTGTGATGTTATTGACCTCACCCTCTAAGAGTACATCCAAGGCTGTCTGCTGACTTGAAAACTTTGTTTGAACACTCTGCCACACTACCTTTAACTTAACATAGACCTTGATGTCTTTTTGGCTGCTGATAAAAGTCATGCACAGTTGAGACATGCAATCTGATGAAATTACCAGCACTTAGCTCTGCTAAATTCTTAAAAACTGTGTATAACATTATACTCTTCCTAAAAAGTCATTCCTTTACTCTTTAACATATGCTACCATGTTTAAAACTTGAGAAACATCCTACACAAAACTCTTCTTAATTCTGCGCTCTCTGTGGTCATTCCATTTTCTGAAAACTTTAAATTCTATGTACCATATCACCTAGTAGCAAAACATCTTACACTCTTCTCTCATTGTTTCACATATATTAGACTTGTTTTCCCAAGTGAAGTGGGCTCACAAAGAGTTGAAACTTAGGGAAAATGCTTAGGAGGAAAGCAATTTTTTCTTAATTTGTTATTTTAAAACAAGAGTGGGACGGAAGACAAAGCCTACTGAGTTGATTAACTGTTAATTTTTAGAATTAAGTAGAATGTCCCAGATTACACCTTATCTTCCAAACAGAAAGATATTCATTCTGGAAAGGAGAGTATGAACAAGATTATGTAGGAGAAGGTATAGCCTAATTTGAGAAAGGGAAATATAAATCTAGGAAGCCAGGAAGAATGAATTTGATCCTGTAGCTCAGAAGAAATTATGCACTCAAGATAAAATTGCCAAACTCTTTAGAAAACCACAATGCTTAGAGGAGATCTTAGCAACAAGAGGACTACACAGTTTATCTGGCTACAAACTCAATACCATCCATTATTTAATAATTCATTCATTAACAAATATGTGTTGGGAGCTTACTAGTATCTGGAAGTACCTACTACATATCTGGAATTGTTTTAGGCATCTCTGTGCAGAAAACAAGACAGATAAAATTCTTACTCTGATGGAGCTGATATTCTAGAGGTAGAGACAGAAATTAAACAAATGAACAAATAAACATATAGTGCAGCTAGTGATAACTTCCAGGAAGAAAAATAAAGCAGAGTGAGGAAAGAATGTGACTATGGAAAGATGAGGGGATTGTGTTTTAGATAGAATCATCAAAGATGGACTTTTTAAGGAGGTGATATTTGAGCATAAATGAATTGAGTGAATAGCCAAGCAAGCAAGGACAGAGAGAACATTCCTGGCATAGGAGACAGTAGGTACAAGAGCCTCAAGTAAGGGAGAAGGTTAATGTGTTCAAGAAACAGAAGGAAAGATGATGGCTATATTAATTGGCTTCACTTGAGTCATATTTTTACTATCTATAAATATCCCATACATTGTGTTGTATACCATAGATATATAAAATAATTTATTTTTTAAAAAAAGACCCAGTGACATGGGAGATGTAGAAAGGGGCCAGATCATGGAGGGGTTTGTGGGCCACAGTACAGAAGCCTGGATTTTGTCAGGGTGTGTATTGGAGGATCCTAAAAATTTTGAGTAAGGAAGTGTCACAATCTGATTTGCAATTTAAGAAAATTGCTCTGTCTTCTGTTGGAAAATATACTAAATAAGACTCCAGAGAGGAAATTCTGTGACAAGTGAACAAGCAATTCCATCTGCCCAGGAGAGAGATGACAGTGACTTGGACTGGGGTGATAGTTGTGGAGGTGGTGATACCATTGAAAGAAGAGTAGATGCGACATGACAATGGATTGCTTAATGAGAAGGAGTCAAGGATGATATCCAATGTCAGCCAAAGCAACTGGATGAATCATGGGGCCATTTACTAAGGTGGAAAAGATCAGTGGAGGAGCAAAATTGAGAGCAGGGTAGAGAATCAAAAGTTTCACGGGAATTGAGTCTATTAACTATGTAGTGCAATTGCTTAAAAAGCTAATAAGATCATTAACTATATTGATAGAAGTTTAATAATCCAGATCAACAAAAACACAATACATCCTCTCTCCTGTGCACTATTTGTACCACATTCTAACCCCTCTGTTCAGTATTACACCCTACATTTTAAGAAGGATATTGACAAAGAGAACAGTATTCAGAGGATAGAGTTTAGGAAGGAGAAGGAGCTCACATTACATGAAAAATGCTTGAAGAAATTGAGGACCAGAAAAAAGAAGAGATGCTGCTGAGAAAGATGGGTGCATCATATGGTAGTTGTCTTCAAACATTTAAAGAAATGTAACATATCCTCTGTGACTCCAAAAGGAACTTGGTAGAGACAGGTAAAAGATAGGAGGCTGACTTCAGAAAGAAGGAATTTCTATTAATTAGAAAGCTGTCCCAAAGAGACTGGCCAAGCACTCTTTAGAGGTGTGCATCAAATAACACATTGGATGGGATGATATCCAAGTCCCATCCATCATGGGGTTTCGATAACTCTGGATGCTAACTCTTTCTAGGTAGAAAACATTTTGATAATTTTTTTAAGTCTCCAAAAGGGTAGATAGTTGAGGATCAAAATATACTTAGCAATTCAATCCTTTTTTACTAGGCATTCAGACCTAGCTAATAGAAACTTTTAAATAGCTGTCAGGTTTTTTTTTTTTAAAAAAAAAAAAATTATTTTGTATTTTGTGTAGGGGTGGGGATGAGGAATCTGTTCTCTGCAACAAAAGCCTAGATCAACTCTATCAACCATTAATAATAGACAAAGGATCATGTTAACCAAGGATAACATAGAACTGTAAGAAGTCACTTGGTGAATCTCTTCTGATCCTAAAGAGGACTGGATGGAGGAACTACCTGGTGGAGTGAGAAGAGAACAGACATTCATCTTCTTGCCAGCAACCTTGTCAGTGACCTTGAACAACTGCATTTTAAATGACTGTTTTAAGAATAAAATGAGATAGTCCAGGTAAAGCACCTAGCAGAGTGCCTAGACCTTGATAAAATGGTGGCTATTATTTTATTGCTATAATTATTCACAAATGTTAAATCATTTCTGTATATTGAGCTGTCTGATCTTTGGTTAAAGAATCTCCAGGAAGATGGTGTAGGGCCTTTCCAGGGTCTTCCTTTCATAATGTTTAGAGCATGGTTCTGAGGCTCCCTGATGTGTCATCTATAAAATGAGAGGGTAGGATGACCTTTAGGTTCTTCCAGCTCTTATAGCCAATGTTACTATGAGATTTACCACCACAGAGAATATTTTTTAAAATGTGCTAAAGCTCTAAAATAGAAATTAATAAGAAATTTTAGTAAAAGTGGTTGACTATGAGATGACCATGTGGAAATCAATGACTTTTCTTTATACTAGTTAGAAAATATCATGAAAAAATACGACATTTATAAAAGCTAAATCTATAAAATACTTCAAAGTAATCTTAGCAGGATATGCAAGAGACCTATAGAAAGAAAACTTCAAATCATTCCTGAAAAATATAAACTAATTATTGGATAATTGGAGACATTATGTTCTCAGATGGCAAAACTAAATGTAATCATATTAATTACTGACAAATTGACTTGTTTATTTAAAGTATATTTAATAAAATTTCCAATAGCATTTTTTCTGTCTGTTGGCATGGAAAAAAAAGTTTCAAAATGTTATATGAAAGAGTACATATGGAAGAATAGTTAAATACATTTCTAAAGAAAATAGAAGTGAGAAAGATTGGAACAATACCATAAGCTTTATATTTCACTATATGCACAAACTAAGTTCTTAATGTACTTAAGAGCTAAATGTAAAGTCTAAGCCTTAAAAACTAGGAAAAAACGTGGGGAAAGCAGGGGAAGGAGGAAGAGGAGAATGACCATTTGTCATCTTTCTAGTGAAGGAAATACTTACAAAAAGAAAGAAAGTGAAAAAACCCACGAGAATATTGATTATTTAAGCACATAAAAATTTATATTACTTGTCAATTTAAAATAATATAAACTAAATTAAAACGCATATAAAATAGAATAATATTTTCAAGAGTATGACAGAGGTTTAGTATTCAACATACTAAAAAATCACATAAAGCTTGTCTTAGTCCAGGTGTCTAAGAAGCAAACAATAAGAATTAAAAGTGGAAGAATTTTATTAGGCATATTAGGGCTCCCATAACAAAATACCACAAGCTAGATGACTTAAACAACAGAAATGTATTGTCTCACAGATGTGGAGGCTAGCAGTTGGACATCAAGGTGTTAGCCAGGTTGGTGCCTTCTGGGGGCCATGAGGGTGAATCTGTTCCATGCTTTCTCTCTGGCTTCTGGTGGTAATTCATTGGCTTGTATACGGTGTTATTCCTGTGTCTTAACTTTGTCTTTTCTTTGTAAGCATCTGTCTCTTCACCTGGCGTTCTTGACTGTATATGCGGACATCTATCACCCTTGGATTAAGGGACCATCCAACTCCAGTATGACCTCATTTCAACTAATTGCATCTGCAACAACCTGATTTTCAAGTAAGGATACATTCTGAGGTACTGAGGTAGGATTTCAATATATGAATTTTGAGGGGACATAATTCAACTCATAACCTTAGGGGAAATGCCCACATAAAAGGAAGTAAGAAGGAAGACAAGCAGACTATGAGAGCCATTGGAGATGGCGGTAGAGGGTGCAGACTGTCTTTAGTCTAAAGAGGTGTCGGAAAGTCAGAGAGAAATCCTTGAGACAAAGTCAGTTGACAAAAGTGTTCCGTCTCCTAATAATGGGTCTGCTTTAGTATCCACACTACACTCAGCCCTTGGTGAGGGGCAGTGCATCGGTGGCATGGCTTGGGCATAAATAGGGCAGTGGATTTCACAGTGCTGCAGTTGGAGCCCTCAGTCAATGCCATTTCTGTAGTCAACAGTCTAGAAGCTGTTTTCTCTTGGCTGACACAATACCATAAAAGATAAATGGATAGAGAGTGATTTACAATAAAGGAAATATTGAAAGTTCAGCTTTACAAAAGTGTAATTGCAAATGCACAATCATAAAAGTGCAGTATAAGACAACATGATTTTTTGGTTTACAAAATTATCAAAGTAAGAATTCCTTAAAATGGAGATATTCAATGCTGAGGATGATGAAATCAACAAGCTGTTATTAATGCAAATTAGTACAACCATTCTGGAATGCAATGTGGCAAAAATATGTCTTATAAAATAACTGTATGCTTTGACCTAGTAATGGGTTATTTAGTAATATATCCTAGGAAATAGTCATAAATGCATACAAAGGCATATACAAAAAAATAATCACTACAGTATTTATAGTCATAAAAATAGATGTAACCAAAAAGAACAGTTTAATCACAAGGTAATATAAAGGAAATATTAATTCATTTACTTAACAGGATAAGATAAAGCTATCAAAAATCATACTTTAGAAGAGATTATAATGTTACATGAAAACATAAAATAAATTAATAAAGATCATTATTTTATTGTTTTTTCTTTATTTCTTCTTAAGAAAATGGGATACATGTGCAGAATGTACAGGTTTGTTACATAGGTATACGTGTGCCATGGTGGTTTGCTGCACCTATTGACCTGTTCTCTAAGTTCCCTCCCCTCAACCCTCACCCCCAACAGGCCCTGGTATGTGTTGTTTCCCTCTCTGAGTCTGTGTGTTCTCAATATTCAGCTCCCACTTATGAGTGAGAACATGTGGCGTTTGGTTTTCTGTTCCTGTATTAGTTTGCTGAGGATGATGGCTTCCAGCTTCATCCATGTCCCTGCAGAGGATATGGTCTCATTCCTTTTCATGGCTACATAGTATTCCATGGTATATGTGTATCACATTTTCTTTATCCAGTCTATCATTGATGGGCATATGGGTTGGTTCCATGTCTTTGCTATTGTAAATGGTGCGCAACAAACATACGTGTGCTTGCGTCTTTAGTGTAGAATGATTTATTTTCCTTTGGTTATATACCCAGTAATGGGATTGCTGGGTCAAATGGTATTTCAAGTTATAAATACTTGAGGAATTGCCATACTGTCTTCCACAATGGTTGAACTAATTTACATTCCCACCAACAGTGTAAAAATGCTCCTCTTTCTCCACAGCCTTGCCAGCATCTACTGTTTCCTGACTTTTTAATAATCACCATTCTGACTGGCATGAGATGGTATCTCATTGTGGTTTTGATTTGCATTTCTCTGATGATCAGTGATGTTGAGCCTTTTTCATATGTTGGCCATGTAAATGTCTTCTTTTGAGAAGTGTCTGTTCATATCCTTTGCTGGCTTTTTGATAGGGTTGTTTTTTTCTTGTAAATATATTTAAGCTCCTTGTAAATTTTGGATATTAGACCTTTGTCAGATGGGTAGATTGCAAAAAATTTCTCCCATTCTGTAGGTTGCCTGTTCATGCTGATGGTACTTTCTTTTGCTGTGCAGAAGCTCTTTAATTAGATCCCATTTGTCAATTTTGGCTTTTGTTGCAGTTGCTTTTGGTGTTTTTGTCATGAAATCTTTGCTCATGCTTATGTCCTGACAGGTATTGCCTATGTTTTCTTCTAGGGTTTTTATGGTTTGGGGTTTTACATTTAAGTCTTTAATCCATCTTGAATTAATTTTTGTATAAAGTGTAAGGAAGGGATCCAGTTTCAGTTTTCTGCGTATGGCTAGCCAGTTTTCCCAGTAAAATTTACTGAATAGGAGATCCTTTCCCCATTGCTTGCTGTTGTCAGATTTGTCAAAGATCAGATGGTTGTAGATGTGTGGTGTTATTTCTGAGGTCTCTGTTCTGCTTCATTGGTCTTTATGTCTGTTTTGGTACCAGTACCATGCTGTTTTGGTTACTGCAGCCTTGTAGTATAGTTTGAAGTCAGGTAGTGTGATGCCTCCAGCTTTGTTCTTTTTGCTTAGGATTGTCTTGGCTATATGGGGTCTTCTTTGATTCCACGTGAAATTTAAGATTTTTTTTCTAATTCTGTGAAGAATGTCCATGGTAATTTGATGGGAATAGCATGAAATCTATAAATTACTTTGGGCAGTATGGCCATTTTCCTAATATCGATTCTTCCTATCCACGAGGATGGAATGTTGTTCCATTTGCTTGTATCCTCTCCTATTTCCTTGAGCAGTGGTTTGTAGTTCTCCTTGAAGAGGTCCTTCACATCCCTTGTTAGCTGTATTCCTAGGTATTTTATTCTCTTTGTAGCAATTGTGAATGGGAGTTCATTCATGATTTGACTCTCTGCTTTCCTATTGTTGGTGTGAAGGAATGTTTGTGATTTTTGCACACTGATTTTGTATCCTGAGACTTTGCTGAAGTTTCTTATCAGTTTAGAGTTTTGAGGCTGAGATGATGGAGTTTTCTAAAAACAAAATCATGTCATCTGCAAACAGAGACAATTTGACTGCCTCTCTTCTATTTGAATACACTTTCTTTCTCTTGCCTCATTGCTCTGGCCAGAACTTCCAATAGTATGTTGAAATAGCCTCATTTCTCTTTCAGAGTAAACTCACAACAACAAAGCCATACCCACCATGGAGAAATAGCATGTCTGCTTGGCTTAGTGTCCTTCCCTTCTAGTGCTCAGTTAGCCATTGCTACAGTTTGAATAACCCAACTTGTCAGAGTCCGCAGTTCAAAGAAGATGCTGTAGTTTGCAATTAGGCAAATGGACAGTGAAACTCTGTTTTTTCCTTCCTTTCTCCAAACCAAAAAGATCATTAAAAACAGATGCAAGATCTTTCTTGCAAAATGTCTAGTCTAATTTTCAGCACAAATTGTTCAGAGGACTTTTCATGTATCTGACATGGAAGAACTTAATTTATATTCAATTTTGGAGAAGAGAGAATAGAAAGAGAAGGGAAATTTTACCATCCCATGAACAATAGCTTGTGAATAAGCTTTAAGGCTCTTTTACTGTTATGAGGGCTTGCCTCTGAAATTCCACTTTCAAATGCCTCCCAACTATATTACTCATACAATTTCTGACCACATCCCTCCAACTCATTCCAGTTTGTCAATACGTCTCCATTTTTAAGTACTCCCCTATCCCTGGAGTGTCATTTCATTGTTTCTTGGACTTGAAAATAGTACCTTAGTTTGTCCCATCAACCTTTTCCCAGGGAGGCAGTCGGCACATTTTAGCAGACTTTACAGTATTAAAGGAAAAGAAAAGAAAAAAAAAAAAAAAGCCCTTCCTGATGTCTGTTCTGAATTTGTTTGTATTCTATTCTGTGTATATCCCTCCTTTGTTCTGTCCTCTGCCTCAGACAGAAAGCAATCATCCTGCCTGAAATGTATCTATAGCCAAGGCTCCATGTAAATTACAGAGAGAGATGACAAATTTCATGGCCTGGTTATGGTAAAAATGGCAAATTTCACAGTTTGTCATGGATTAATAGAAAGGGAAAACAAACACAAATGAAGTCATCCCAGTTGTTAGAAATAATTCCAGAGTGACTATTTGATGAATTTAAACAATGGGATGGAATGCAGGCCATTCAACACTCAACCCATGACTTTAAATTTAATAAAGGTCCTTGTAGTTTTATTATACTCAAACATCCTCGAGATGAAGGTTGAATCCAAACACACTTTGCACTTCAGCCTGAGCCCATAAGGAGCAAGCCCCAAATTCCAAAAACCTAAGTTTCCCCTCCTCACAGAAAATAATAAAGCATCCATGAAATGTTTTCATGATGAACCACGGAGTGCAGATTTTTAGGGTCATTTGTGACATCATGATAGATGAGGAGATTTATCTACATGTTTGGAAATGTTACACAGCTCAGTCAAACCACCTGGAAAATATCTTTAAGAGATTAAGGAACTGAACTCATCTTCATAGTTCATCCTCTTTAGTCCTAGTTTCAACTTTATTCCCTCTCTTTGCTCATTCTCAGTTACTACTGCAACCTTGTGAAAAATGTCTTGACCAGGGCTTCATTCACCACGGGATTCTGAGTAAGGTCTCCTGAAAGAATTGGGTAATCCATCACCATCTCTTTAAACTTCGATTCTGTAGCCAGTGCTTTAGGTCTGGCATTCCTGCGGCTTTGGTAACTGTCCCCACATTGTCTAAAATCCTTCAAAAGAATCTTTCATTGTTGCAGGGCCTGAGCAGTGTTTTTGCACTGTACTTCATTTCTGCATCTATATTTTGCTTATCATCCATGTATTCCTTGAGTCTTTCTATAGCATTCATGTCTGAATGAAACAAATTCTGAAATTATGGCAAAATTACATATAGCCAGATGATTCATTGGAACTGGTACTTTCAGATTGCCTCATATTTGTCAATCTAATCAAGTTGAACATAACAATTCAGCCTGAATAATTCTTTTAATCACTTTAGATTCTTCTACATAAATGAAGACCCCTAACACAAATGTAGATGTGAGAATAAATGTAGGTAAATAGAGGTGGGAAGATAAAATAAATGGTGGCATGGATGCCTTCAAGCACTAAAGATTTAGGAACTGTCTAAAACTCTGGGGTGAAATAAGCCCAAGGCATTCTGAGGGGTAGACTGTGCCATTCTAATTCCCTAACAAGGCATAGTTCACTTTTCATCTTTGCATCTTAATAGACTACTATATTAGAAGCAATCACCATTTGGTTTATTGTCAGCTTAAAAGTCATGACTAATGTATCTGGAAATTGAAAATAAGTGGCAAAATGTTGTCTAATAATGCTGACTCTTTTTTTTAGTCTAGTGGGAGATTTTCCAGTATGTGGAAAGGCAGACAGCAAATTGACAATTGCTTCACCTTCAGTCCCTTCAGTGCTTACATAACTGTCTGCCCCACACTCTCACCTTGTTTCTATGTCACCTTGTAATGTCCCTGTGTGCATGTCTTACTTACACAAGTAGGCTGAAAGTTCCTTTAGGCTGAAAGAGGGGTCTTCCTTCTCTTTTAACCCATCCTGGAAACACCGAGAACAATTCAGGGCCGTAAGTTCTAGTTGGCTTGAGAGACACTCCTAAAGCCCACATCAAGGCCATCAGCTGCACAGCTTGCTAATTTAACTGTAGTCATTTGCAACAGGTCTTCCTAAATCATTGCTAAGGACTCAAGTCTCCAGAGCTCCATGGAACATCCCCAATTAATATTCCCAGCACTGCCATAGAAAACAGTTTCATATGCAAATATAGCCGCTCAGCTTTCTGATCATAGAAGCTTTGCATTAAGGAAAGGCTGCTGGAACATCTGGTGTCCCATCAAGTTTCCAATATCACTGTCAGTAAACAGTGAGCTCAACTTAGAGTGCAAGGATAAAGGCCCTAGGCTCTGGCTGGGCCCCCGTTCCATATTGCTGATGGAATCTGAAGAGTGTAGACATTTGCTCTAAGTCTGTGACAAACTATATAAATTCTGGCAGATAAGGCAGAACTTAAATCTGAACCTGTTTTAAGGCCACAGAGCTTTGTAAGGTTAGTGGCACTTGGAAAACGATGCAGCATAGATTCTAATTCCTTACACCATCTTCCATTGTCTCCTCATTATTTTTCCCAAAACATTGTCTTAATTCTCATTCCTTGAAAAGAAGACTGCAATTTTCTTCCCAGGAGAGGGATCAAAGAAGTGGGAGTATCATGGAGCCAGTTTAGAGGAAGAACTATTTTTCCACAAATCAGAGGCTGAGAAAAACTAAGAGTTGAATAAAAAGCGAAAAACTAAAGAACACAAAGCATTCCCTGAAGCAGTGGCTAAAACCAAGTAAACCAGAGCAGGAAAGGAAAATAGAGGTCCAGAATCAGAAGCTGAAACCCTGATGCATCAAAAGCAACAGATCTAAAACCAATGGGCTATGATCTAAACAATGGCCACTTCCATTTGCTTGCTCTCATATACCAGATTAAAACAGATACTTAAAGTCATATACTATAAAGAACAAAGAAAAAAATGTGCATTGCCTCCTCTTTTTGATTCTTTCATCTCATAGAAAAAATGACAGTGGCTCTTAAACTTACCCAGTGGAAAAATGAGACCCAATTTGTGTATTCTTAAAGTGCGAGGCTGGCTTCCCTGACCTCTCTTCTTGACCCTGTGCAGTACACTGAATTTAGGAACTGGCTCTGGGTCTTTTTTCACCTACAACAATGGGACTCTCATTTTGGGTTTCATGGCTGCATGAGAGGCAGGGCTTGATCATATTAGGCTGGGTACAGGTAGAAGTTGTAAAGATGTGGTTGATACCCTCAAATAGAGGCTATTAAAACAATAGGGAAAATAGCCAGGGGAAATAGCCAGAGGTCTCTTACAGTTTCCTCCTTCTCTGCCTGATACCTATCAGATGCATCTCATTTCACATTGCTCTTCAGCTAGTGGACCTTCCTAATGGACCTAAAACATCTTCAAGTATTCTGCTGTCAGAGCCATGGTAGCAATCAGAGCACGGGTTAGTGGTTAGCAACCTAAGCTCTGAGGTTAAATTAAGTCTACCAATGCAGACCTGGGTTGCCACTTACTAGCTATGGAGCTGTGACCAAACTACTTAATCGCTTTAAGGCTCAGATTTTCAATTTGGTAAATGGGTATTGTTAAAGATGTATTAGCCAGGAAACAAAGGCTGGCTGCAATGATGATGATGATAATGATGATGATGATACCTCAGGTTCCTAATCCAACCACTGTTCATTTCTAACTGGTGTAGTTCAGCTGGCTCTGCTCCAGGGAACTCAGAGATTCAGGCTGTAACTTGTAAACAGTTCTGATTTGCAGCCCTCTGTTGAATCCTCTGCATCTGCCCAGGAAAAGAGAAAGGTAAGAGAGCAGAGAATCTTGTAGGAGATTTTAGAGCCCAGGAATCTGTTTATACTCACTGACCAGATCCTGTCCCATGGCTCCACTGTGGTTCGATGGGGCTAGGAAATGTGCCCAGGAAGAGGAGGGGAAGCCCAGAGATTGTTGAGCACCAAAATGATTGGCCCTAGTCACTGTGAAGGAATTTCATCTGTTCTAGCCATTGCCTAGGGTTTGTGGAACTGGGTGTGGAGGGTCTTGAACACTCAAAACCAGGATGTGAGCCAATGGACCAAGGGCCATAGTGGAGTTTAGTAGGAAACTTCTTTGTAGATGGAGAACCGACAAGAAATTAATAAAGCAATTTTAGTGGGCATGCTCACCATCATCCTCTGCTTCCCTGGAAAACTTGAGTGCAGGAAACCCTCCTCAGTCCAATCCTAACTAATATGATGTGAAGCCCTGGATGTTTTTGTAAAGCCACTTTTTTAAATGCTGTAGAGATTACTATGAGTTGGGATAGTAAGGGCCAGATGCAGTGGCTCACACCTGTAATCCCAGCACTTTGCAAGACCAAGGTAGGTGGAGCACTTGAGGTCAGGAGTTCTACACCAGCCTGGGCAATATAGTGAACCCCCCCCCACCCCCACCATCTCTTTAAAAAGGGATATTTAATTATCCAGGCATGGTGGCATGCACCTGTCATCCTAGCTACTTGGGGGGCTGAGGTGGGAGAACAGCTTGAACCCAGGAGTTCAAGCTATAATCACACCGATGCACTCCAGCCTGAGCAACAATGAGACCTTGTCTTAACAAAAAAAAAAGAAAAAAAGCTAGGATAGTAAGGCAAGACTTCAAAGCAAGTAAAGACTTTGATCTAAATTTTCAAGTAGGCAAAGAACTAGACAACTGATACAGTTTAAGAAGTTCATATGCTGTTACCTATATTTGCCCCATAGTTACTGAGGAAGACAATAGAAGTTAAAGAGGGGGTATCAATAAAATTTTTGGTCTAAGGATGAAGATAATATTGATGAAAACAGAAAAGATTACCTTCTATGTAAAACAATTTAATTATTTGAGAGGAAAATAATTTTGTTTCAAATGATAGCACTTTCAGCTGTGGATTCTGAACTTTACTGTACAGATTTCATGTTTGCAGGTAAAGGAAGAGTTGGCATGTGGAAAGCTGCCTAAGAGCATCCCTCATCTGCTTACAGAACTGTCTAGGGGTCTCATGATATAGGTGCCTTCTTTTTTTAACTGAACAAAGAAAAGGGGAAGAAAGTAAATAGTGTGAGAAGGACTAAATCTAGGGGAAAATAAATACTCAGAAAGTAATCAGTAGTTCTTCTATAATTTCTTCTTGGGTACAAGAAAAAGTCAAGGGCTTTACCACCAAGTTTAGACAAAATCTGGTAGTTTGAGAACTTTTGACACCAAAGCATCAGTGTTCTATTCCCTAAGGATACTACCTGTATCTTATTAAAAGGAAATGGAATAGAATTAGTTTATGCACCTACGAATCTTCATCATTCAAGTGACTGTTTCTCAATTATTGAAGGTTCTATAGATAAATGAAAATGTACCTCTCATAAGTAGTATCTCATAACAGAAGAAATATGGCAGGAGCTGATATGTACATATTACCTACTTGTTATACTTATTATGTTTTACTTCAATTAACTTTTCCTTTATGTTAAAACATGATTATGTAATGGAATTTAATTAACTTTTATAGGTCAATTACAACAAATAATGTATCATCTTTTTAATGCATTTCTGAGCACAAAAGCATTTACCTTTCCTTGTGATATAAGTTAACCAAAACAAAAACAACTTATATTCTCCAAAACCATTTCTACCTTCTGAAAATTCTAGTTCTTGTAATGTTTCTCCCTATGCTGGCTAATCTTTTGTTTTTCAGCCCCACAGCCTGACCTTCTCTATTCTGCTCTTTATTGCTGGGGTTGGAAGCCTGCAGACTGCATTTCCCAGGGCCCCTTGCCAGCTAGGTTCTCGTTATTTTCTACCAATTGGAGAAACTATTGGAAGACTTTTGTTCCTTTTTTTTTTTTTTTTTTTTTTTAACAGAACGAAAGACAGAAGCATTGTTTTGTTTTGTTTTCTTTGCTTCTGATTTCCACAGCACCGTGGTTGCTAAGAGTTTCTGGTGGCAGCAGGGGAGCTTCAGTCTCTAGAGTCCCAGAATGGGCAGGCTTTCACGCATAGCTCTGGTTATAGCTGAGGCAGCACCTTGTTGGCAGTTTTAGCAGCAGGAGATTTGGGCTCCTGGGCTCCAGTCCAAGGACACCAGAAGCTTCCTTTTTTCCCTATTAATTCAAGTTCAAAACTTTGAGGTTATTTATGAGCATTCTCCCTCTGTTACAGCTTGTCAATGATCTTTTTCTTCCTATTATGTCTTATACACATATTTTCTTTCTTTTCCATTCTAAGTTACCCTGCCTTGATCATTCCCCAATAGTTCATGGGCCTTCATAATATGTTCCCAGACACTGAAACTTGGGAGAGACCTGGGTTTAAATTTGAGTTCTTCTACTAACTTGCTCTGTGGCTCAAAGCAAGTTATTTAACTTCTTCAAGGCTCAGCATTTTTATCGGTATTAATAGTAAAGGAAAAATGCTAATGGTTATTGAACATCTACAACATGCTTGGGGTTTTGCAAACACTCTCCATGCATTCTTTATTTTAATACTTACAACAATCCCATGAAGTGTGTATTATATTATTCTCATTTTTACAACTGAGAAAACTGAAGTTTAGAAGAGGTAAGTGGTTTGCTTAAGGTCTCTCTGCCAGTAAATGAAGGAGATGCGACTTTAACTCAGGTGTCTCCAACTTCAAATACCATTCTCTTAAGCTTATTTCAGTGAGGATCATAATATAGATAATGTAAGGTTATTGTGATTATTAAATATACAAAGCATTTACCATAGGTTCAACATATAATAAGCATTTAATGAATGGTAGATCTTATATCTGAAAAGTGCTATAATAGTCTTTATGTCTTATATAGTATTACATGTATGCATCAAAGGCCAAACATATTCTCCTTTGGTCATCTTAACTCAAATTATTGTATGTTTTCCCCTACAGAAACATATAAGAGAGTTAGTGGAAAAATAGTATTTGTCTCATAGTCATTCTTGCTGGAACACATAGGTTCTGTAGACAAACTTGCACTAGCATTAAATATACAGTTGTATTTTCTTAGGTGTTAATTTTTTATGCTTAAACATATCCTTTTTTCTTGGTGTAAGCAGTCATAGTGGACAATGAAACTTAGATTTGAATCTTTAATGTGAGCATTTGACATTAACAGGGATAATCAAGACAAGTGGAAATGTCACTGCCACAAAGCAGGTGGTCCAGGGAGAGCAGGGAGCAGCACAACTGAAGAGACAAGGGGAACAATCTTAAAGACAGATTCCACCCAAGCTTAGGGACAGAACACAGCTAATTCCGTGTTTCACAATAGATTCAATATATTTTTTCAGGTAGTTTATCTTTTCTCTTTGCTGCAATGTTGGACTCACTTGTTTTAATATGAATATTTTATACCCAAAGGTCAATTAATAACTAGCAACCCAAATAAAGCTTCTTGGTATCTTCTGTCATCAATTCTTAAAACTTCTGGACTATCACCTCTACTCAAAGGATTCTGTTCATTTTTAAAGCAACTTGCCTCCCATTTCCTGTCATTGGTGGATAATTGGAATTAGCTACTCAGGAGTCATCATGATGTAGTATAAAAAGGAGTGGAGACCAGGAGTCTGATGGTGACGCTGATGCTAAATACCTCTGGGAATTCTCCTGGCCTTTATCTCATTCATCCAGTGAGACCCATACTTTTATCCTGTTCAGAAATTTTATGATTCTAATTAAGAATGATTTCTTCATTCTGATTTATTGCAATGAATTAAAGCATACCCAAAGCCTAAATGTGACTGCATTCCCAAATGCTGCCTCTGGAAACCCTAATCTTAACAATTTTGCAATTGTTGACCAAATACTCTTTGAGCAAATACAATGTAATGTGTCATTGCTTAACATTCTGGAGGACACAGAATGCAGTACCAATCCTCATGGATTTTTTAGTTTAGTTGATGAGGCAAGGCACCGACACCAAAAGAAGATGCTAATATAAGGCAGAATAAGATCTGAATCGATACCAAAAGTGCTAAGCAAATAATATGGTAGAGAACAACTCCTAACAAAGAAAAGAGCATGGAACCATTTACAGGAGAGTTCAAATGCAAACTTAAGCAGAGTAGAGAGTGTGACAGAAGACCAAGCAAATGAGCCAGAAAAGGAGTTTGACCAGATTGTGAAAACACTTGAATGCCTGTATAAGGAAATTTGACTTCATTCACCATGCAATGGGGAACCACTGTTAGGTTTTGAATAAGGATCATTTCTAAAGTATCATAAAGGATTTCAAAGGTGTATTTGTCACAACACAGATGTTTCATACTTCTGAATGAACTGCTCAACTTTCAGAATTTGATCTTTATCTCATTTAAATTGAATGGATTGGACAGGTTCTCATAATCCCCAAAAGCTTTATTTCAAATACACCAGACATTCTTACAGATATTCCTTTAAGTGGCTTTTGCTTCAATTAAGACAATTTCAGCTTAATGTGACTACAGATCAAAATCAGTAGCTAGTGGCAAAGTAAAAGCATCAAAGAATTCCATTCTTTAGAGTTTAACCTTTCTTCTCATTTTTTTAAGCTAGCTATCATTTAATAAGAAACCACTGAGCCATCCCATACCTCTGTACATGTATTGCTTATTCATCTTTGCAGTTTTACAATAAAGCTAAAAATACTTTCTTCATCCCCAAAAGATACTTAATTATATTTTATGGGATGACGATCCCAACCACTTAGGTGGCTGATAGATATTTTCTTGTTTTGTAGTATTGAAAAGAACCAAACAAAAAACTTCTAGCATTTGCCTCCAACAAGGGTTGGAGAGAGAAGAAATCTCTATCTATTAGCATGAAACTTTGCTGTTTTCTCTACTGAATTAACTCCAATCATTTTCAAGAAAGAACATTTCAATACATTTTTCTGACAGGTAGGAAATTAACTACATACCAGAAGCTATTGAATTCAACTTTAACAGTATCAATAAACATTTCTGATTAAATTATGAAATTGATTTTATAATTTTGACCATTATGTTTTTACATCAATATCATCATATGACAGTAAATGTAGTTACTGCTTCCTTATTGATCTCAGACATAGCACTCCAAAGTACTCATTTGACTATATTACAAAATCAAACTTGATTTCCTGTAGTATTGCAGTAACTTCAGGTCATAATCTAGTCTAAAGAATCAAAATAGATGAATTATTCCGTTATTAAAAGATATATTTTTCCTTGGAGGAAAAGGAACACTTTGGTCAAGCCATCCCTAATGGTTGTGTTATAGGATATTTCTCCATGTGGAATTACTCTGTGTGGGTCTCACATAAATATCACATCACCTCCCAGCTTGTGTGTTATCAATCATGTTTCTGGTGAATAATATAAACAGCACTTGAAGAGAAAGAAATGTTTATGCTTCATATATAGGAATTTAACAAAATGCTGTGTTTCCATGACTTTAAAACCTAAGTCTTGGTCTCAGCAGCCCAACTCACAAAAATACTACTAATATATTGAGCCATTGCATTTCCCAGAAGAGCAATGTGTCTTATGTGTCTTTAACTAGATAAATTTTAAAAGCAAACCAAAAGATGAGGCACTGAGTATCTGGTAGAGCTAATACAAAACTGTGAATTCTCATCTTAGAGGTCCAGCATCCCACAGTAGGCCCATATAAAGGCATTTCATGCTTAAAGGCATTTCATGCTTGTCAAAACATTTTCCACAAAAGAATTGAGTTTCAAGTCATACAATGCAGGCACATGAGGAAATCTCCCAAATTGCCTAGTCTACTACCTCATTAGGTAGCTATGAAGACCAAGGCCTAGTGTCATTAAGTGACTCACTGAAGGTGACATTGCTGGTTCATAACAGCACTAGAACTAGACCCCAAGTTTCTTGTCTTGCAGCCCAACTCCATTTTTTCATGTCAGGTATATCCTGATTATAATTTTTGAAATAGCCTATGAAGTAACAGTTAAAACATTAACCCTAAGACAAATTACGTCTACCCCAGAACCAAACATATCAGCCCACACTAGAAAAGCTCTAAGGCTGGGATTTTTCTTTTTTTAAATCAGATCCCTAGCTCCATGGAAATGGAAATGCTGTTTTGGGACTACCGGAAATCAAAAAGAAGTCTTTCACGCATTTCACAAAGGACCAAAGTATTTATTCATGGTGGCTCAAGATACCAAAAAAGACAAATATGCCTTTTCTATGAGAATCTATAAGTTTCTGCCATAGCTCTGAGTCTGCAGGGTCAGATAAGATCCACCCACTCTTTACTTCTCTTCATTCTTGCATTGGCATTTGCTAAATATATCTTCTTGGAAAGGGTTCTGTTATATGGTCAACATTTAAAACCAATGGGAAGAAAAACATCAAATAGTTGACTTCTAACCAATAGGGCTGCAGAATCGTTTAATCATAAGTAACCATAAATTTCATCTCCTCCAGTCTTCCCCAAAGCAGGAATATCCTGGGTACCATCCAAGAAGATGCCCCCAATCTTTCTCAGCTTTGGGGCCAGGTGACCTTCTCTTTTCTAGATAGGTCATTCTGTTTATGAATACTAGTGAACAATCAAAGTTTTTCCTTATACAATGCTAAAACTGATTTACTGTTTGATTCAATGCCTCCAGAAAAAAAAGTTTATCAAAACTGGCACTTTAATAAAAGTGAATATAGCCCTACATATTAGTCTCCTATTGTATTGTAAGAATATCTTCCTGCTTTAGTTTGTGCAAGATAAGCAACTCTGTGAAAGGAAAGATACTTTAGGAAGCTTGGAAGAGACAAAACAACAGGAATCTAATATTTTTTAATTTACGAGAGTGAATATTGGGTTTCTACAGAGCAAGAGACTCTGAAAGGGCATGGTGGTGACAGGGCATAGTAATACCTGTTGCTCCAAGACAATCATAGACACTACTCTCGCTAGGATGATACCTATTTGTTGCTTTACCAAGGACACTTATTGAATGCATAGGTTCTTGAGATAGAAAGGTTAATTCAAGTATGTATTTGTTAGGCCACTTGATACGGTGTCTTATGTGTGTCTAATGTTCTATGAAATCTTCAGTGATAACACAAGCATTACCCTCCTCTGCAAAGTCCACAAGCCCATGGGAGAAACAGCCATGTAGATCCACAAATAAGAATGCAATGAGTAGATACATGCAAAGAGAAGGTTCAGTGATCAAAAGAAGAGAGTCCAGTTGCCAATAAGAGTTTATCCATCTTTGCTTCTCTTGTCTGGATTACTGTGACTGGCCTTCTAACAATGAATTCTATTCCATTCCACTCAAATGTATCTTCCACTTGATTCTTAATGATTGTTCTAAAATCCTATCCTGATTATGCATTCCCTTACCTTCAGTTGAAAGTTCATGCTCCTTGGCATGATATACAAACTCATCGATAAGACAGTTCCTACTCTCCTCTAGCACTTTTCTTTGTACCAGCCCCACTTTACATCTTGTCCTCCAGCCATATTCACCTCCGTGTGGATGCCCAGATACTCAGGGTTTGCTCACCCCTTAGTCTTCATCCACAGGGCATTCTTCACTGAGGATGATAGTCTTGTTTTGTATTCTTCATGGAAAAAAACTAAGTGAAGCTTCAGGTTTCAGCCAAGGTGTTATCTTTTCAGGAAGCCATTCTGACCCTCCTGGCCTGGGTCTGGCATTTCTATTCTGGGTTCAAAAGCACCTGTGCTTACCTTGATAATAGATGGTAAGCTATTGAAATCCTATAGCTACTATGGTCCATACCATTTAGGTGATCAGTTTTGTGACCACCTTATCCAAAAACAAAAAGAAAAACAAGGAGGAAGAGGAGAAGAAGAGGGAGGAGGAGTAGAAGAGGGAGGAAGGAGGGAGGAAGGAAGAGAAGAAAGAAGGAAGGAGAGGAGGGAGAGAATTTGCCTATTTGTGGATTACTACAGAGTAAATAAAATAACATTTAACCTTATAACTTCCATAGATCTCAGCATAGCTTGTGTTGATAATTATTTACCTGATAAGTATTAATACATGAATGAATGAGTGAAAAGCCATCAGTGGCTTTAGTGGCCCCAAGGAGTTTTTACAGTGCCCACAGGTTATATTCTGAGCCCTGCCTGCTCAGATGTCCTTTCGGTAACTTAGTGCTGCAAAAACTGCTGTTTGACTACAGGAGAAGGGCATTCAGCATGGGTTTCTTTGGGTCTAAAATAACTCTGCTGACAGAGGAAAGATTTGGCCTATCAGATATCATGGGTAGCACAACTTACCCTTTGGTTGTTACTATATTAAAGTTGATTCAAGGATAGGAAATGGTGGAGAGATTTTCATGGAGCCAGTTTCTACATTAGGAACATCCACAGGCAAGCTGAAGATGTTTATCCATCCCTTTGTTCAGAAGATAAGTTGCATTTTTATAAAAATAAATGTAGGTATTCTCCCTAGGTCTCAGAACTTGATGAGAAAGCAACAGGCTCTTTATTTTCCTTCCTTCTTGGTTTTAACGTTTGTTGTTTTAATGATTTTAAGTAAACAGCTTATTTAAATTTCACAATAAAGTTTTCTCTAATAGTAAAGCTTCAGCTTTGAGATCCAAATAGCCTGGAGGGTCATAGACCCTTTTCTGTTGTACCTGTGATGCTTCCATAGTGACGGAGAATAAGCAACACAAGTGTGGGGCATTGGAAATTCATTCTGGAAGGTAAGAAAACATCACTTCGCACAGAATTTCCTCAAGTGTACTTACAAGATCTTAAAGGAAAACATTAAGCATTTCCTATTATCACTTAGCTTATACTTGGTTGACACTGTATACATCTATCATAACTCTTGGAATACAAATTAGGACAGAAGTAATCTAAAACAAGATTTGGCACATCTCTGTAAAGAGTCAAGATAGTCAACATTTTAGGCTTTGCAGGCCATACAATCTTTATTGCAACTTCTATACTCAATTCTACCACTGTAGCAGGAAAGCAGTCACAGACAATATGTAGACAAATGAATGTGACTGTGTTTCCATAAAACTTTATTTATACACACAGAAATTTAAATTTCATGTAATTTCCTCATGTTATAAAATATTCTTCTTTTGATTTTTTTTCTTAACCATTGAAAACCATTCTTGGCTGGATTGGGGCTGCGAGCTATAATTTACCCACCCCTTCTCTATAATATACCATATACCTCTGGGCTAAGAGGTAGAAGTCACGCGATGTGCAAGTAAGATAAAGGATAAAGATTGGATTGCTTCTTCCCAGGACTATGGGATACCTATGAGAAAGCTTGCACACTCTCTAGGTAACACTATGCTAATTCCCAGGGAAATGATAAAAATGAATTCAAACTTTTTGCATATCTGTTGTATCTTGCACTTTTCATATATTGCCTCATTTAATCCTCACAGTGACCACGTAAGGGCATTTAAAATTTTCTCCTATTTTACAGAAGTGTAAACCAAGGCCCAGAAAAGTTATGTAACTTGCCTAAGATCACACACCAGCAGGCATAGGATTTTCACTCAGTCTCCCTGACTAGAGAGTCTGTCCCCTTTTCACTCTACTTCCAATAGCACAATGCCCCTGGATCTGCCACTATGTTTGGAATTCATCGTTTATACCAGCAGGTGGATGAATGGTGTGGGAGTTACTGACACTAGCATTCAAAGCTTTCTATGGTATCCCTGATCTGGCTTCAGTCTTGCTGTCTAACTTTCTCTCCCACTATTCTCCTAGGCGAACTCTGAACCCTCAAAACATCCTGCCCCTGTGCTTCTGCCTAGGCCACTTCCTCAGCCTGGCCTCCCAGGCTCAGTTCAAATGTCATCAGTAACATCAGCCTGCCTTGATGTCCCCTCATCCGAAGCTGAAAGTGATCCTGTTACTGAGTGACACCCAAAATACCTTGTACCTCCCTGCTTTCATCAACATTATATTCATTGAAGTTTAGGTCTTATTCACCTATTGTCAGTTCTTTGAGGACAGAAAAAGTACCTCATAAATCTTTGAATCTTTATATATATTGCATAGTTTGAATACTTGATAAATCTGTCAAATGAATTAACAATAGAGTTCTTTATTTCAGGAAAAAATGAAAAAAAAAGCTATCATCCTTAGTAACATAAAAAAAAAATAGAATCTTTAAGATGGACAATGGAAGGATGCTCTCCAACGTGATTAGACCATTCAATTTTGTTTCTCACATCTGAAATTCAACTCTCCTTTGGCCATCTGACTCAACTACATTCATCTAGGAAAAGAGAAGGAGCTTCTCCCTCTTTAACACTCACTCCCAAGCATGGACACCTAAACTTTTAAAAAAAAAAATAAAAATAAAAACTTCTTGTAGCACAGCTCAGATTACACAACAGTTTATTAGAGGCTAGAGGATGACAAGAGGGCTATACACATGAAGAGGGACTAGAAAATGAGGTTGGACAAGGTGTATACACTTTACAGCTCTGCAACTTAGCTCAGCTGCAAGGAGACTGAGGCCATCTTATGTCCTACTCCTCGCAGGGCATGTAGTGCCTTTAGAGTCTCTGAAATGGACACTCAAGAAACATGGCTCCAAAGAGATCATAGCTCACACTTATTCTGCTAAGATGTGCCACCAAGGCATTCAGGTCTTTTGTTAGAGAATCTCTACTTTTATCAGACGAATAAGTTCCAGGATGCCCAACTTCTTTAGGTCATATCTTGGTCCAATGCAAAAAGCTCAAATTTGGAGGGGAAAGAGGAGAAAAACGGAATCTGCTGTCCCAGTTGAAAACAGTTTGAAAGCAGGACCAAGAAGCCAGGGTATAAACCAGGTGACATTTAGATTTCTTTCCAGCTTTGGGTCTCTTCAGACCACACACCATGAGATATAGCAGTGGAAATTAGAACTAAATTTCAATATAAAACTATGGGCAACATTTCAATATGAATTTATTTTCTTTAACAATAAGAAATACACTAAATGGTGTTAAGTGGAAACATTAATAAAATACTTAAACTTTAGTGAGTTACTTAGGAAAGTTGAGAAAGAGAGAGAGAGAGATCAGTTGTGTGACCATGAGCAAGTCTGTTTCTTCTGGGTTTCCTCATCTGTTAAAATAGAAATAAAATTTTTCCCAGGGTTGAGTAAGGATCAAATGAAACAACAGAGGTGAAACAGCTTTGAAAAATAGAATATACCCCTGACAAAAAAAAAAATGTAAGGGATGATTATAAGCTAAATGCATTACAGACCCAGCAGCCTAAGGCAGACTCAACCTCTTGGGCAAACAGCATTCCAACAGGTGTCTTGAGTAAGGGTTGAGGTTGCATTCTGATTAACCCACGTGAAGTTTTTACATCATCTAACGCAATATGATATACCTAAGCAGAGCCCCTTGAAGGCCAAATTGGGTCTCTGGTTTCGTGTTGTTAGGATTGTGTTTTTCATTAATTTCAGTGACATTTTCAATTCCTCATCTAAGGAACGCAGGGGAGGAAGGTCCATAAGGAAGATGGGAACAGAAGAAGGGAGAATTTTGAATACTAAAGCAAAAAGACATTAATTTTTGCAAGGGAGTAGACTACAAAACAAAAACAAACCCGTTAGGTTAGTTAAATAAGCAGGTCATTGAGACTTGCCAAAGCACGTAATGAAATAGATAAGAACAAGTTTTGGGGAGTGGTTTTCTTGTTTGGTTTGTCCCCCAAAGGAAATATCTGGCAGGATTCTCTGCCTTGTAATTAATTTATCCTGTGGTTGATATATTTGCTCGGTTTTATTGTATAAATAAAACAAGGAGCCAAATCTAATTTACATGGCAATATGTCATACAATTCCTATTAGAAGAGATAGGAGTAGTGGAGAAGTATTCTTTGAATACTGTTTTTGTAAGGCCATTAGTACAGATTTTTAAAAAGAGATAGGGAGACTATTTGCAGAGAAAACACTAACCCAAAACCAAAGCAAGAAAAGAGCCCTGGTTTAGACTTGTTTGGTTTGAAAAGTAGCATTTGGTTCAGCATAACTAGCAAGATAACCAGGCAAATGATTCATCGGGCTCGTAACTCAGCAGGTGCATCGCTGTGCATCCCGCCAAAGAACCGTTCATGACTCGTTTCAAGCTGTGACTTTCTCTGTGTGGCAAGAACAAGACAGGAACATCAGGTGCTCCAGTTACCTGCTATGGGTGTGTCTCACCTCATTCTGTTCAATTATACTCAGAAAATATATATCAAACACTCATTCTGTGCTGCTAAGTTTCACTGGTTGCTGGTGGGAATGAAAATAGAGGCAAAACAGGTGGGAATAAAAGAAAAAGAGAAATTATCCCTGCACTCAAGGAATTTAATCTTATTAAGAAAAAATCTGGTTTCCCTCATTGAAAAAAAAGATTTAATTATAAGGCAGTGTACAGTAGTACAAATCCAAAACCAAGGACACGGAATATGGCACTAAAGAGAAAGACAAAACTAAATATACACTCTGAACCAAAATTTGACTTAATAATTATATGTGTGTCTATAAAACACACATATATATTCACAGAATTTAAAAAGTTACATATTCAAATGTTAATACTGGTTATCTCTGGATGTGGGATTACGGATTTTTTTTCTTATTTATGTAATTTTGTATTTCAACTTCTCTGCAATGAATAAAATTCACATTCGAAACCAGGAAAAGAAATTTTAAAATTCCATGTATACATATAGACAGGCGTCAAACACATGTGGCAAAGGTGAATGCCATGGGAGGAATGAGGAAATGTCCTTTAGGATTATGACAGGGAAGGGCAGAGGACCTGGAAGATAAGTGTCCCCTCACAGAAATCCTGGGAGGGGAGACCCTCCACCTGAGAGACCTGTGTGAGAAGGAGTGGACAGTCACCTCTGAAGGCTATAGGTAGGACGAGAGGATGCCATGGAGAATTCTGAATTTAGACAAAAACACCAGGATTGCATAAAGGTGAGTGGCTGGTCAGCCTACCTCAGGAGCACAACTGGGATTGAAATGATTCATGATGCAACAGGAGCAAATGGTATCATTTTAATCAGCCTGTTAGCATCCTGTCTAAGCACCCCTTCCGAGGAAGACCCCATGTCTGCAGGCATGAATCCTGGACCTTCTCTTAGGTGACTTGCAATAAACAGTAGAGAAAGCCGAAAATTAGAATGAGCAGAGTCAGGGTCAAGTTTCTGGCATTTAGACTTTTAAAAGCAGGAGGATCAACAGCTGGAGAGAAGGATTTGATTCTAAAGAAGGTAAATGAGGATGAAGGAGTTAGGAACTACCTAGGCTGGATTTTAGAAAGGGATTTTTGATAGGAAGTTGAGAAAATAAAATGAATTATTTTCTTGAGACACCAGCTGCTATCCCTGTGGAGGTCACTGTGCATAACAGAAATGGGGGAGAAATGTATTTTCTTGTACATTAAGAATGCTCTCCTACTGTGGCATCTTCTAAGACAGGAATAAGCTTTTCCCATAAAGGGCCAGATTGTAAATGTTTTCAGCACACTATACAATGCTTGTCACAACTACTCAACTCTGCCATTGTCACTCAAAAGCAGCCATAGGCTACATAAACAAATGTGGCCATGTTTCAATAAAACCTTATTTAAAAAAAAAAAAAAAAAAAAAAAAAAAACCTTAAAAAGTAATTTGGCCCATGACCCATAGTTTGCCAATCCCTGTTCTATGAGATTAGTAAGATTTAAGCATCTTTCTCTTATTATTCCCTGACAGGATGCTCTTTCTTTGAATCTATACTATGCATAGAGATTGCCATGTGGTATGTTAGCTATATTCAGGTTATAGCAATCAACAGCCAGTTCTTTCACTGACCCCTTCAGAGGGATTGGGAGCTACAGAACAGGACCCTGAGCATCAGAATATCACAAGATTGCTTGTTGGTTTTGTTTGTGATTTCCTATAGTGATCGGAAGGGAAAACTTTACAATGAGAGAAGGCTTGTCTTCAGGGGCAAACAAGAAGAGAGGAGCTGGCACACTGTGGCTCCTCAGTCCAATTTACATGAAAAAGAACCTCAGGGAGTAGAAAAGGTGGTGACAGAGAAAAATGGGAAACTTAAGTGGCCTGAAGAAGAAGGCCTGCAGCAGCCTGGTGTGGCTTAGCATAAAAAGTCCATATGGTTACCTTCAAGAGCATCACTCACTCAGTCAATACCTACAAAGCACCTCCTAAGTGCACGGAACTAAGGTAGGTACTGGAGAACAGGCAACAGGAAATGGATGCTGTCCTTGGGGCGCTAGCGTCTCACAGGCAGCGAGAAGAGACCACCACTGGAGAAGGTAAAAAACCATTGCAGCTGGTGAGGAGTGAGGCTCTATAGAGAAGAAAGTCCACTCAACAGTCAACGTGCTACTCCTAGGTCAGGAAAAACAGATCTAAATTGCCTGGCATTGCCCATTTTTGCATCAACACATATTTCTTGAGCTACTGAACATAAAAGAGAGAGGCAGGAAGGAAAAGCCAGTCTTTGCCCAAGGATAAATTTATAATTTTGGAGCAAGACAGGCCTGATCTCCCAGCTGGCTCACATGAGTTGAGTTTGGATGGGTTGCTCTCAGTCGCTTATTTGCAAGAACTCAGGCATCTATGGTGGCAGATCATAATTTCCTCCCAGACAAAAGTGCCAAACAGCTAAGCAAATGCTTATTGAGCATGCTGCTAAGTATCTAGATATTTAGAAATGTCTAGTTGGCTAGCTGACTTTTTCATTTTTCAGCTTAACATTGGCATTCTTTAGAAACAATCTGAGATCAATTTTTTCCTGCGCAAGTCAAATTATTTTTCAAAGAACTTTCTAAGAAAATGCTGTTCCATATTTCAATGAAGTGTGCTTCTCGTGAACCCTTGAGAGGTAGGCATGGCCCCATCTGTGCCATTTTTTTCCACCCTGGTCTAGCCTGGCGCCAGGCTCATGGAAAGAACTTGGTATTTGCAATGAGTGATTCTGTCAGAGTACACGTGGTATTATTCTTGGTTTGTGTCTACTGTATTAGGATGCTTTCCTAAACAATGTGGCCACGTTTTGTGCTTCCCAAATGTACATTCTGCTGCTGCAGAACATTTCTAAGCCTCGGTCTTGCTGAAGCATTCTAGAACTCTTAAAACTATGGACTGAATCACAGGAGGTTTCTAACATGTATCAACTGAATACTTGTCTCACTTGGATGTTGCAGAGCTCTGTGAGATTGGAGAAGAGCACAACAAAGAATATTTCTGTATTGAACAGCTGAATGCTGGCTGAGGCCCTATTCCTCCCTACACAAGAAAAAAAAGTCCATGCAGGGTTTAGCTGAGCATTATAAAGTTGCCATAACATTTGTATCTTATTGCCTTCTTTTCCTATCTCCAGTCACCACAAACACTTACGGTTATTATGATAACCTTGTATTGCCCTGCTACCTGTATCTTATCAGCAAGGGGATGGTGGCAATTTGTAGAACAGAGAAACTAGGCAGCTGCAATTTCCAGAGGGCCAAGCACTTCAGATATTAAGGTGTTTGGGCTTTAGTTTTGTCCTCCTGAGAGCATTGGCCTTCACATTCTATTTTTCCATTCCTCTGCTCTCTGCTTCCCGGTGCACACAAACCTCTCTGGGAGGAGACGTGACTTCTGGATTATCCAGAGAGTGGATGGTGGATATTAATAGAATTCAAATTTACAACCATTGTGGTACTCTAAGACTCATGGGCTATTGAACAAGAACTATGTTTATGCTCAGACCAAAGCTATTTATTATTCCAGTGCATCTCATGCTCCTGACCAGTACCTCTTTGTGGTTTAAAAAAAAAAAAAAGTGTAAAATTCTATTCTATTTTTATACCTTTTGGGTCCTGAGTGAGTCTTTTCCTTTTTTGTTGGGTGTTGAGATCTGTTCACAGTAAGCCACATTCACTCAGGCATTTCTCCCATCCTCCAGTCTCTTGTCCCTATTTGAAGAGCTCCCCTCATACTTGGTTTAATTACTGCTCTTGATTTCCTTGGCTGCTCCATCAATCCCTTATACTCAACCTACTCATCTCTTGGATGATTTTTATCTTCCTTCTCAGTAATTTGTTGATTAACCTTCTTCATTCCTCCTTAGGAAGGGCTCAGCTTTTTTTCTCTAAAGTTGCTATCTCACTGGTAATGACATAGGAGTTTTTTGGTGCCGCTTTGCCAGCCAGAAATCTCCACAGCCAGCAGTACCCTGCCCAGGCCTCACTCAGCTCTGGGCTCACCAGGGGACTCACTCTTCCCACTCAGCCTGGCAGGCTGCACTCAGCTCATGCTACCACCCCAGATTCTGTGCCCGCTGGGGCTCTGAGCTCAGCCTGCAGCTGGGTTGGGCATGCCGTGACCTGCTTCCACTTTGGGTGCCAGCATCTGGACAAGGGGAACATGGTGGCACCTGAAAACTCAGAGATGCCAGCAACTGCAGAGCCCCAAGGGGTGTTATGGCTGTTCCCAGGGGAGTCCCAAGGTCTGAGCCATCAAAGACTGTTACATCTCTCTCTCCTTCCCACCACCCACAGCACAGCAAACAGCAGGGTGTGTTACAGCTCATTCATGTTACAGCTCATGTTCATTCCCACCGCCCATGTTGCAGCAAATAGGAGGATGTGTTACAGCTCGTTTGTTCCCACCACCCACACAATCCAGTGAACGGGGGCATGTCACAGCTCATTCAGTCCCACTACCCCACTCTAGCCCACAGCTCCTGGGCTGGCCTGGCCCCACCGCAGCTGCTTCCTTGTCACACGGGGCAGCTGCCCTGCGCTGGTGGAGGGTGGGAGAGTTCTTGTCCCACATCCAAGAAAAATGAGGTTACACAGAAACTGGAGAGTTAGCGTGGTGGAGAAGGGTTTTATTGAGCAACAGAACAGCTCTCAACAGGAGAAGGGGCCCAAAGCAGGTAGCCCTCTGTGTGAGAGGGGACCTGAAGGTGGGTAGTACCAATGTGTGGCTGAGTCTGGGGTTTTTATGGGCCCAGAATGGGGAAGTACATGCTGATTGGTCCATGGGTGGGCCTGGAGAAAGCATCATTTGATTGGCTAAAATGCATCGAGGAAATTCTCACTCCAGTTGTGGACTCTGGCAACTCAGCTTTCAGGTTTTAAGCTATCTTTGGCTTGAAAGTCACCAGGAACCCACTCCTGTCTGCCAGGGAATTTGTCTGCCTCCTGCTGCAGTCAGTAAGGTTGTCTCTGTTTCCCTTCAAGACCAGCATTAGCTATCTAGTGACTCTTCTCTGGCCTTCAGATTGAGATCCTAAGGACATTTAGCTTTGTGCTTTGACTTTAATCCTGGGTGTAACATACATGCTGGGATCCATAAGGCAAATTGCTTCTGATTCTACCAGGCTTTTCTCTTTCCCCTCTGGGAAGGCTAAACTAGCATCTCACAGTATATTGCAAGAAGTAAACTCCCCAGTCTGTCTCCACCTTAAGCATCCATTATTATCCTCTATGACATATAATTTTTATTTATATACTTTTTATTTATATAATTATATATATCATATATTTATATAAATATATTATATAATTATATATTATAAATATTAAATATATATTATATACATATTAAATATATTTTATAATATCAATACATAATATAATACAAATATAAATATTTACAAATTTTTATTTATACTATCATTAATTTTTATTTAATCATTAATTTTGATTTAATCCATTTTTCTCACTTCATAGTTGAAGAAACAAAGTCCAGATGGTATAGTGACTTGACCAGGGTCACAACAGCTAAGATTAATTAGTAAGAGAATAGAACTCTCACCTTCCTTCTTGCATGCTCTTCTCATTGTACTGTCACCTCCCTTAGTCTTGCCAGTTTCTCTTCTAATAAATCCTTATATCTGAAATGCTAACATACCAGTTTTACTTTTTATAGGACCTTAACATAAAGCCTCCTAAATTGGTTGATAAAATTATTTGATCCAGTAATTACATAGCAGAATAAACTGACTTCTAGATTCTCTTCCTGAGCTCTTAGCAGTTCTCAGCCGTCTCCTCTGTGACCCGTCCACCTACTCTCTCAGGTAGTACATGATAGCGCTTGCCCAAAAGTATATCCTCAGGAGATGCTTTACTCAAAAAGGGCCCTGTGTCAAACATGTTTGCAAAATGCTCATAGCACATCTGATTCCTGCCTTGGGAATTGATAATGTGTGTCAAAGGCTCTGAGAGTGCTATAATCAGGAAATTTGTATGACTTTATTAAATTTAATATTTATGAAGCTGGTTTTGTTATGGAACTTTTTCCCTAACAATACCTATTTTGCTATGGAACTCTTTCCCTAACCTATTAAAATTTTGCAGAACACATTTGAAGAAAAAGCAGCTCCAAATTCTTTTTCTTTATTTCTGTGTAACTCTCCCATCCTTAGCATATCTACACGGCCCTACAAAAACATTTCCATCCTGTGGCTATCTTTTTAAGTTCCTATCATGGTAAAGTATTAGTAAGGGCTTGCTATGTCTAGGAAAAACACTGAATGTGGATTCTAACATGAGTTGAATCTCAGTTTCTCTGGCTACATGACCCTGAAGAAATAGCTTTACTTTCTGTAAGCATCAATTTATTCACCTATAACTTCAACATCCTAATTCCTGCCCTTCCTATATCCTTTTTGCTGTGAGAATCAGCTGAACTAATAAATGAGAAAGGATATCATTCATTCTAAAAGATGTTATAAATGTTAAAAATTATTATTCTATCATTATTAATGACAATGGCAATGAGGCTAAACCTCCTTTCTTAAGCAACACATTTACATTAGTGTCAAACATTCCCAAAGGAAGTAAAAACTGGTCATATTGGGTTTAATCTGTCAATTGAGCATTGAGAATTACAGCTGATGAATCAAAACAGAAATAAGTCCACTGCAAAAGAAAAGGAGAAGGGAGGTTGTTAACTGGGGTGTTGGGGAGTGGCAGCAGGTAGCTGAGAAGAATCTAAACTCACTCTTTGAGGAAGGAGAGCTCTTGTGGAATTTCAATAAGTGATCTCCTATGACCCAGGGACGGGGTAAATGATGTAGTCAGCAGTTAAGTGCCTGGTGGAGCCATACACAAAACTGCTGATGAAATGGAAGGCTTGGGCGGCAAGCAGCAGAGACCCCTCCCTAGTGACATGAAGCCAGGAGCTCTATGAGAAAAAGCAAGAAACAGTCTTTTGTGAGACACAGCAGAGATCTGTCCCTTTGGCCCCGAAGGAAGATGGCAGATAGGACTGGATGTCAGCAACTGGAGGTCAACAACTTAGAGCAGAGCCAGAAAAATACTAGTTTTTCACCAATGGGTTTATATGAATCTGTCCTACTTGTCTGACAGGCTGGGGGCCAGAAAAAACATCTGTTACACATTTTAATGGGGGCCTTCTGAACACATGACACTGTAACCCAAAGGAGTGATGTAAATGGTGGGGAAATTTAGAGATCACAGCTGGCCAGAGACTAAACGTGACATTGGCCCTTTAAGGCTTTGTCCTTCTGACCATTCCAGGTTCCTAAATCTTCCTGCCAAGTGGACTGGAAGCCAAAATATTTCTCAACTTCGCATTTATTTCAGGGTGTTAATCTCATAGGCAACCAACCCCTATTTAATAAACTCCAACTCTCCATGCCCACTCCTTCAGTATGCTTGTGTGTGCTCTCCTGAAGGCTCAGCACACATGCACCTACTGCTGTCGTTTCCTGCCTGGGGAGGGTGTTGACACAGGAGCGCCAGGGCATCATGCAGCTGTCATCAGCTCGATGCCACAGATGGCACCTCGGTTATGCATCCCCTTCCCAAGGCGCGTGTGAGCCCTCTACCTGGCTCTGGGTCTCGTTTCCAGCCCCAGCGGCCAGCAGGAGAGGCAAGGTAATGGGGCTCTAGATGGGCTCAAGATTCTTTCACTCTGCTACCAAACCTGGAAGGAGTGGGCTTCCCTTGCCTTTTCTTCAGTCCCACTTTTAATCACTAACCACAGAAGGTAATGAGAAAGTGCTTGAATTACAAAGATTCCCATTTATTACTCTGACTGCCCCTCTACAAAGCCTCTCTTTTCCCCTTTGGCAAGAACAGATCACTATTGACACTTTTAGAAGGCCCTGGGCCCCTCTCAATTATTGGCCTAATCTCTGCCTGCTGAATTCTGAAAGCAGAATTCTTTTCTAACTAGATTTTTTAGAAAGTGAAGAGGCTACCCTTGGCTTTATTCATTGGAATGACTTCTCAGGCTAATGTATTCTCCTGTCAGTATATTTCATGGCTTCAGCAACATCTGCAGGATATGGAAAGAACAGAAACAAACCAGATGTTTCAAAAAGGTAGCTCCACTAAGCCTCCTTAACATAATTATTGCAATATCGCATCCGTATTTTATTGTACCTCTTCTATATTTATATGCTGTTAACTTTTCCTGTAGAAATCCGAACCGAGTTCCTTCTAAACAGATTTGCAATCTTTAAAAACAATTTTGACATATATCCTCCATTAAATCCAAATTTTCTTTATCAAATTTTAGAGGGGAAAATAAGATTAAGGAAATGTAGATATTTATCTCAGCCTTCAACATTTACACTCATTTAGTTAATTAGCACTTAATTACACTGTCAAAGGGGGAAATTTTACCACGGACAGACCAATCCCTACCCCTCAGGCCCTCGCTTCTAAGAGAGGCAGACCATTGCTCGGAGCCAGCTCATTCCTCCATGAAACATTTGTAATGATTACTTGACAAGGAGTGCAGATACAAAATTGCGCAACAGAGAGTCATCACTCACCACAGCCCGCTGGAATTCTCATGCTGGAGCAACAGTGCCCCCCAAAGCAAGCGGCCAGAAGCACCCTGCAAGCAAACACTGGGCTGCCCAAACTTCTATTTTCTGCTTTATAAGCTGAGGAGCTATTTTAAGAGCTGCTGGCCAAAAGCAGGCTCTATTACAACCAGACCAGCATTCCAACCAAGCTGGGGAGCCTCGGCTGGAAACAGAATGTTTCCACCTATTTTAACTCAGACACCAGGAATTCTCTAAGGAAGAGATGGGAGGTGGGGAAGGAGAGACATGGTAGAAAATTGGAAAATTTTAGAAGTTTGCCAAACTCAAGAGAACAAAGTATAACTGGATTAATGCATAAATCTTATTAACCAAAATGCAAATGAATAGAGTTCCTCCATCTTTTCACAAATGGCAATATTATTTGGTCTCATAGGTTTCCTGCCAAACAGAAGAACTCATTAAAGCTGTTGGAAAATAATAGTACTCTAATTAGTTTAATTATGATGCGATGAATCAACCCGATTTTTAAAAACAATATGCAATTAGCCTTTTTTAAGTCAAAGACTCTGTTTTCCAAAACAGGAAATGAAGCATAACACTCTTAATTTCATCGTTAGGGCAAAATCCTAGCCACTCTGATGCAGTAGTATAATGAGCATGTAATGAAACTAACAGTCCCCACTTCTTCAGCGACTTTCTTTGTGCATTGACTAGACGGACTTTTGGCTTCAAGAATGGAAACTGCATTAAGCTGGAGGCTGACTCAAATTTTCTCTTTCAAGTTCTAAGTCCTGTTTTCTATTTTCCCTTCTATCCTGGAATAGGGTCACCCTATAAAAGATTAAATATTACATTCTTCAAACACAATGAACTGATGATGTCATATCAGCATGTTTGGGTTTTATACTGCTCTTGGGGGTACTGCAAGGAAAAAAATAATGTGGTGTTGGAAATGGGGAATGCAAGCCAGGTAGCCTGAAATCCAAACTTTTAAAATCAAACCACATAATCAACACCACAATTATCAATACCTGAGGGGCAGGAACGGTAAACAAATAGTATATTTGAAAAAAAAAAAAAAAAACCTCTTTCCTCTGGGAAAAAAAAAATCTACAATGAGACTCCCACCCACTACAATCTTCCCAAAACAGCTCAAATTAAAAGGACTGATAATACCAAGTATTTGTAGGGATGAGAAGACATGAGAATTATCATACATTTTTAGTGGGAGTATAAATTGGTAGAACCACTTTGGAAAACTGCTTCATGGTATCTACTAAATATCTAAATCCTAAGACCTACCAATTTCACTCCTGGCCAACCTAAATGAGTGCACACATCTGTCAGAAAGCATGTACAGGGACGTTCATAGCAGCTTTACTCATAATAGCCTGAAATTGAAAACAACCCAAAAGTCCATCACTAGTAGGATGAATAAACTGTGACATATGTATATGATGGAATACTACATAGCAATACTGCCCACAGAAGAGTACATACTACAACTTTCACTTACATTTTGTTCAAAAATAGGCAAAACTAATCAGTGGTGATAGAAGGCATCATGATAGTAGTGGAGGAATGACTGGGCAGGGCATGAGAGCCTTCTGGGGTGTACTGGGATTGTTATGTATATTAATTTGGGTGGCAGCCACATGGGTACATACATATGTAAAAATTTATGCAACTGGACAGTTAAGATGTATCCCATTTATGTACGGTATACTCCAATTTTACGAAAAACAAACAAAAAGTAAAAGCAAAAGAAAAAGAAAAAGGAATCTCCTGCTACAAACTAGAGTCCTCTGCTTCAAATATGTATCATACAATGTCACTTCCCTGCATGAAGCCCTCCAGGACTTCCCCTTCCTCTGAGAATGATCTGCAAACCCTTTACTTGGCCTGCAAAGTGAAACTCTTCACTTGGCCTGTGTATCCTGGGCCCTGTTTACCTTGGCAAACTCTTTACTCATCACCTGTGTTCCACTTCCTCTTGCTATCTGCCCTCCAGCCACCATGATAGTTTTATCCTCTAATGCATCAGGCTCATTTTGACCTAGGTACTTGCCACTTGCTCTTCACTCTGCATGCACTCCTTTTCTCCAGACCCCCCTATGATCACTCCCAACTCATCACTCAGACCTCAGCTCAAGTGCTATCTTCAGAGAGGCCTCTGCTGCCCACCCTGGCTAAAGTAGCATGCTCATTTCACTACCATCTCTCTCTAGCCTACCACCCCATCTATCCTCTTCAATTTTATACATAGTGCTTCTCACTCTAAGATTATCTAGCGTGTTTACTTGCTGATTTTCTGCATTCTCCTCTAAAATATATGCTCCTTGAGAAAGTGGACAAGGTCTGTCTTGTTCACTACGGTATCTCCAGTCCCTAGGATAGAGCCTGTCATCTGGTAGACACTCAATAAATATTTGCTTAATCATGACTCAATAAATGAATAAATTACCACCCCAAAAGTTAATGGGCATGGGAAAATTCATAAGGAACAGCATGGCACAGTCAAAAGAGCACTGGATTAAGAGTCAGAAGACTGAGATGCTTGGAGTAGATGATCACCTGCTTTAACATTTTTGATATCACCTATCTAAATCTAGTTGGGAGACTGGACACATGGACATGAGGAGATAATGAACAACTGATGCAGCAAAAGGCCAAAGGAGAGACCTCAAAAGATGAAGCCCTATGGTCAGGTTGGCCAGGTCAGGTTACCTTGCAAAGGAGGTGGGGTTTTCACTGGGCCTGGAAGGCTTAGGGGAAGGAATGGGAAGAGATAGAAAGAAGCAGAAGATCATAAATTGTGGACTTGGGTCAGCAAATGTGCAGAGGTGAGAAAACCCCAAGACCTGCTCAAGACCCAGGAGCAGATGCATATCACTCAGAGCAGAGGACTGGTTTAGGAGACTGTCTCACCAGTGTCCAGACAGTGACTGTCCTCATTCTTTGAACACACACAGATCTTAGAAGGGGGCTTAACAATTAGCAGTGAACAAACCTTCTGCCAAAGAGAAGCCTCTTGTATTATACAGTGGATTTCATGTACTGTGACCTCCCTCGAAACTGTGGCCTAAAAGGTAATATAAATCAAAAGTCAGAAATATGCATTATCATCTCTGGCAAGATAGAAATTTATTGAGGTCAAGAGTTCAAGACCAGCCTGGCCAATATGACAAAACTCTGTCTCTACTAAAAATACAGAAAATTAGCTGGGCATGGTGGCGTAACACAGATGTGTGGTGATACATTCCTTTACTCATGTGTCCTAACACTTTTTGTTATATAGAGCTAATGACATTGCTTAGGTTTGAAAGGTAAAATGCTGTCTTGTTACCTCCATCTGCTATCACCAAACCAGTCACAAAGTTAAAAACAAAAAATGCATACAATTAATTTTCAAACTATGAATGTTTTCAAATAAATGATTTATTTTTTTCAGAGTAGGAATCATTTGATTGGATTGAGAATGTTGTCCAGGAACTGTGAAGTGTGTATATATGTGTATATTTGTGTGCACAGCCAGAGCCTGATGAATAGTACACTAGTCCAGTGATTTATAGGTAAGAAAGTATTTAGAACCTAGACAAGCTCAGACTACCAGGAGTGGGTTGCAAGCAGGGATAAAAAGAAAGTTCACTGATGCCAACTGTCCTTCATCTGAACACAGTTTGGAGTTTGATCTGGAAAAAAAAAGGGACTTTATTCTGTTGTTATTTTTTTCAGAAATGATTCATTTCTTCTTACTGCACAGCTGGAAACACATGTAAAGGGGTGAATGTTTCACCGTGGAAGGTTCAGTTGGAAGTAATTTGCTATTGAGCTCATAAATTTGAATTTCAGACCTCCAGTCCTGAGGTTGGGACCTAAGATTGGCAATGTCCTCCTTTCCATTACAGAACCAAACCAGTGGGATTCCAGTGGGTCATTCCCCTGTAGACTCTCTCCCTCAGTCCATAAGACTGGCAAAGTTGAGGTTGCCTTCAGAGGGCCAACCTTATGAGTCACTCAACTGGGTTAACTTTTGGTGCCTTTGGAGTCTGCTACATATTTCAGAAAAGTCTCAATGGTTAGGACTATTGTTGCTTACAGCATCTGTATGTTCTGATGATGCTCAAGAAAGTTCCAGTTCTCACAGATCACACATGACTGCCACGGTCAGAAGAACCCATAGTTAATCTGCTTTTATTGAAAGAAGAAGGTGAAGGAGGAAAAGGAGAGAAGTCAAAGGGTGAGGGGAAGATGAGAGGCACACCTTTCATTTATATGAAGTGGTAGGAAAAGCTGCAAAGAAACAGAATTTTCAAATTCTGTTTTCACCATTTCTCTCAGGCTGTGTCTATATACTTGGCAATAAAATGCTGCTATCTCTAACTTTTACTTAAAATGATTGCTATGGTGCATGTAATGTATGACATCAGTTCTTCAATCTTAATCAATAACTCCAGGATGATGACAAATTGGGCTATTTGAAGGTTGCCATTTAAAGGTTTTGCACTGTCATTCAATCACTCTCTCTGCTCTCTCTGTTCAGCTTCACCTGCAGCTACCTACTCAAACGCAGCTCTGTTCATGGTTTATTCACTAATAAGCTGTCTTGATTTAATTATTCTCTGAAAATGCTATGTGGATCCCCACCTCCAGGTCTTTGTTCACACCACCTACCCTCCACACATGCTCTCTCTCTTTCCTGTCAAAGCACACCCATGTGTCTACAGTCCTTGGCTCATCCTCCTCCTGCTCCTCTGAACTCTTATAATGCTTTCAGTGTCATTGAATTCCCAGTATGTTTCTTTCATTGTCAGGTATTATTGTCCTTGATGGCAAAGACTATGGTTTCATGCTTTTTGATATTCTCATCATCAGTGATATGTGCCATACATAATGGGTGTTCAACCTCTTCACGACAATACTGAATACAAAGAAAATTCTGGACTCAGAGAGAATTGGGTCAAGTCCCATCTCTACTGTTTACTGGATTCCTTCTGTCCCTGGCCCTCACATCCAATGTGTCATGAAGCCCTGTCAGTTTTACTTCCAAAATATATATTCAATCTAATTGCTTCTCTTTTTGCTGCCATTGTGTTTATTCATATCACCAGTATCTTTCACTTCAGCCATCAAGACAGCCTCCTATCTAGCCTTCATGCTTCCACTGTTGCTCCTTCCCCTCCATTCTCCACACTAAACACAATTATCTTTTTGTTAAGGGTAAGCCAGATCATCTTACTTCCATGCTAAAAACTCTTTAATGTTTTCCCACTGTGCTTGGGATGAAACCCAGACCCCTGACCATGGCTTGAAGGCCCTGAATGATCTGACCTCTACCCCTCTCTCCAGCATCATCTCACACCTCTCTGCCCCTCTCTCACTACACTCCAGCCACACTGGCCCTTGGATAGTTCCTGAAAATGGCTGAGTTCTTACCCATCTTCAGGGCCTCTGCCTGGACAGTTATCTCAACCTGAAATCCTCTTTCTTGATTCTCAGCGTAGCAGGCTTCTTCTCATCCCTCAGGTTTCATCTCAAATGTCCCATTGCCCCAGAGAACCTTCTCATCACCCTATCTAACATATTCCTGTCCACCTTGTTTCTCTCTATCACAGCATCCTGTTTACTACTTTTATGGCACAATAGTCCATACCTATCTTGTTTATTTGTTTACTTGTATATCTGCCAGGTCAGTGAAAATGTACAATCCATGAAGGTAGGCATCATATCTGTTGTGTACTGCATTGTCTCTGTAACCACTAGAATAGTGTCTAATGCATATCAGATGCTCAATAAACAGTATTAGCAACTTTTACTAAACAGAACATGTTAATTTATGAACAGAGTCACAAGCATATACTTTCATTTCTCCCCTCTTAGCTTTTGCACTATTGTTTTTGCACATTTTACTATATATAAAGCCCACACTGCCTTGTTATTATTTTTAACAGCCCACTATCTTTTAAAGAGATTTAGCTAATATGAAAAAAAAACCTTACATATTTACCTATGTGGTTACTATTTTCAATTCTCTTCATTGTGTTGCATAGATCCCTATCTGGTATCACACTCTTTCTGCCTGAAGAATAATTTTTAAAGCATTTCTTGTAGTACAGGTCTACTGATAATAAATTATTTCAGTCTTTTTATGTCTAAAAAAAGTATTTTGTTTTCATTTTGAAAGATGTTTACACTGGGTATAGAATCGTAGGTTTTATTACTTTAGAATTTTAAAGATAGTGCTCCACTGTCGTCTTACATTGTTTCTAATAGGTAATCTGCCATCAACCTTAATTTTTGTCTCTCTGTATACAACATATATTTTTTTCTATGGCTGTTTTTAAAATTTTCTCTACCACTGGTTTTGAATAATTTGATTGTGATGTATTTGGCAGTTTCTTTGTGTTTCTTGTGATTGAAGTTCTTAAGATTCTTGGATCCATGGATTTACAGTTTTCATTAAATTTGGAAACTTTTTGGCCATTATTTCTTCAAATATTTTTATATGCCAATATAACTCCCCTTTGAGGACCCCACTAGCATATAGATGAGGCTAATGGAAATTGTTCCATACTTTACTGCTAAATCTCTTCTGATTTTTGAGCCTTTTATCTCTGTGTGTTTTCTTTTGGATAGCTTCTATAGCTGTCTTCAATTCACTAATCTTTACCTCTACAGTGTCTAATATGCTGTTAATCCCATCAAGTGTGCTTTTTATCTCAGACATTGTAGTTCTCACCTTTTAAAGTTTGATTTGGTTTGGTCTTTTTTACATCTAGTTAGTACATGTCTCTACTAACAAACATGCTCAACCTTTTCTCTAGCTTCTTGAACACACAGAATACAGTTACAATAACTGTTTTTAGTGCCCATGTCATCAAATTTTAACATCATTGTTAGTTCTGGGTGGATTCTAATTAATTGTTTTTACCTCATTTAGGTCATATATTCCTGTTTCTTTGCATGCATAGTCATTTTTTATCGGATACCAGGCATTGTGGATTTCACCTTGTTGGGTGCTGGCTATTTTGTAGTCATTCTGGGATGCAGTTAAGCTACTTGGAAAGTTTGATTCATTGCTGGCTTGCTTGTAGGCTTTATTAGTCTTAGATATAGGGCTATTTATTCCCTACTACTGAAGCAAGTCTCTTGAAAAGATTCTATCCAGTGACCAGGAATCATGAAGGTTTTGAGTCTGGCTGATGAGAACAGGCACTATTCCTTGCCTTGTTTGAGTACCAGGCACTATGCCCTCTAATACTTCTAAGTGGTTCTTTCTTCTTCCTGAGAAGTTTTTTTCACATACATGTGCTAATCAATATATAGCCAAATATTCAAACGGACCCTCTGCAGATTTCTAGAATTGTCTCTGTATGTAGCATGTTCCTCCCAGGCACTCTGCCCTATGACTTCTAGCTGCCTTGGGGCCCCTAGATTCTCAGTTCCATCTCCTCCTCCTGTGCCACAGCCTGGAAATTTTCTTAAGGTTGTAAGCTACAGCAATCACAGGGCTCAACTCACTTGAATCTCTCAGGAATCACTGTCTTACAATGTCTAATGCCCAGTGTCTTGAAAGTGGGCTTGCCTCTTTTGTTTTGTTTTTAGATTTTTAATAATTTTGGAGGAAGAGCATGTCTGGTCCATTTTACTCCATTTTGGTTGGAAGTAGAAGTTGCATGATGCATATAAACATTACCTAACCCTCTTGCTCATCAAGCTACTATCTGGGGAACAGTTCTAGTGGATAATAATGTGGTAATAAGAAAGACATTTTTAAAAAGTAAAGAAGGAAGAGTGTACTATGAAGTCCCACACCCTGGTTATGCCAGAGTTGGCTAGCAGAGAAAGGAGAAGGAAATAATCACTACTAATTACTGTGTTATTTGGAGTACATAGAATAGGCCATGCTAAATGAAATTCTTTTCTATTTTGGTAGAGACTAAGGTAGGGTTCAGTAAGGTGAAAACAAAGCCAACACCACTCTTAAGCCTCTTATTAAGTGATGTGACCTGCTCCACAAAGGAGGGTCATCAGCAAGCACAATGGTTTGTGAGCACATCACAAGATGTGCTCATTATACCACAAAGATAGAGTAGGGACCAAGCAATCACAGGGCAACACAGAAAATTGTTTTATAAGCCGATTTTTACAAATTGATTTCAAAACTGGGGAGCAATTACCATTAAGCAAAATAATTTGCTGCCCCAAAGAGGCTAGGGCAAAGCAATAGGTCCAAAGATAACCTAAGCCATCATTAGAGAAATCCAGTTATTTAGTCAATTTTACTTATTTACAGGACTAAAGATTAATGAGTTCAGATACTCACTCAGACAGTAATTAGGTTTCAAAAACATACTATAACACAATCAATCATGGCTCTTGAACATAATGGCATTAGGGCAGAGCCCTCTTTCAGCTCCAGTTATTAGCAACTGATTGGTGAACACTGGGCTTAAGCTGAGAGGCTACCCCAGGGCCCTGCAATAAAATGAAAGAAAACCTTTGAATAAGAAGACAGCATATCTTTGATCCTTTGTCCTTTGCTTGGATATTCTGAGATATTATGCTCAGAATGTACGAATCTGTAACAGAACTTCAAGATTGGTGGCATTTCAAAATACATTTGGTATTTCACTTTCAATAAAAATGTACTTGAGAATCCAGTTATGTATATTCCTTTGAATCTCATCTTTGACAGACATTATCACTTTCTTTTAAATTCATAAAAACTTACTTTCTCATTACTTTATAAACTTAGAGATTTATGAGTATACTAGGACTCCATGGCACCAAAGAGAAAGGCAAGAAAATAAAAAGCAAAAGAGCTTTTAGATGAGGAAGAAATTTCCATTTTCTGCTTTTATTTAGCAAACTTCTCTTGTCATGGAACAAGGAAATTAGGTAAAGGCATAAGTCCTAGATTCATAAAATCTAGGGTGGAGAAGAGATAGGAAAAGGAAAAAGCAGTAATCACTTGGAATAATTTTAGATATAAAGAAAAGTTGCAAGGATAATAGAGAATTTCCATATACCCTTTGCCCAGTTTCCCCTAATGTTAACATCTCACATTACCATGACACATTTGCCAAAACTGTGAAACTAACATGGTACATGACTATTAACTAAACTCCAGATGTCATTTGGATTTTACTTGTTTTTCTACTAATATTATTTTTGTGTTTTATACTTTTTGTTTTTTTTGTTCCAGGATCCAGTCCAATATACCATTTTGCATTTAGTCATCTGCCTCCTTAAGTCTTTTCAGGTCTATGCAGCCTCTTCATCTTTCCTTGTTTCCCATGACCTTGACAGTTTTGAAGAATATTAGAGAGGTGGGTTGTAGAATGTCCCTCAGTATGTCTAATGTTTTCTAATTACTAAAGTGGGGCTATGGATTTTTGGAAAGAATATCACATAGGTAAAGCACCCTTCTCACTGCAACATGTCAGCAGCTATAAGGATGTCAGCATGGTTTATTACTGGTGATATTCACCTTGATCATTTGGTTAAGGTGGCGACTGCCAGTTTTCTCCACTGTAAAGTTACTTTTCCCTTTCCATATTCTATTCTCTGAAAGCAAGTCACTACACACAACCCCCATTTGAGAGGGAGAGAGATAATTAAGCTCTGTCTCTTGGAGAGTGGGTATCCACTTATTTTACTTGGATTTCCTCTATAAGAAATATTTGCCCTTCTCCCCTTTTGTTTATTTATTCAATTGTTTCCCTTCCCTATTTCTAATAAATACTTTCTCCTAGCTTCTTCTCTCTATATATTGGATTTTATATCAAAGTATACAGCAAACACAATAACTCATGCTGTATTGCAAAGACTCACCAGACTTCCTTCAAAGACACATGTCTATCCTCCATGAAGCCACTGTGCAATTTGTTGAATTTGTAGTTTTACCCTTCACATTTTTTTTCCTGATTTTTTTTCATGGAAAGCTTATTTTTCTGTGGTCGTTTGTATGGATGCCAGGCATTTCCTTTAAGAGTGTTAGGACTCTGTCTGATGCAGTTCACTGTTTTCATACATATTATACAGCTATGGAATCAAAGACTGTGTAAACTTAGGCTGTACCTCCATAAGTTTTTAAGATCCAGTTGAAAAATAAAAATACAATATTTGTATGATTCAATCCAGCAGTTGTTTAATTTCCATAACAGCAAACAAAGGGTTTGACTGACTTTTTCTAATCATGTTTCTCTCTCTTTCTATTTGGACCTACAAAGTCTTTTACCATAAGAGAATCCTTGGGGGGAAAAAAAAGAAGAAGAATTGACATATTTTCCCCTACATAGTCTCCTCCCTGCCTAACCCTTCTCCAAGGGAAAAAAAAAAAAGACGCCCTTAAACCTTTAAATTCAGTCCTAAGGTGGATACTGAGGTGGATAACTGCAGAAGAGCATAGGGATTTTCATTTGATATTTGGTTTATCTGAAGCCCAATCAATCGGCTCCCTGAATGAGCCAGACCAAATTTCTTGTGTGCTATGCCAGGCTTCCTGTGAGTCTTGAGTCCAGCCACTGGATTCTAACCAGTTTTTCCAGGAGAGAGCAACATGAGACCCATGGGACCTTCTGCATTCCAGCTCTAAGAAAGTTCTGTCAACAAGGCATTGATTTCAAGTATGGGTAAAGGCATCCCCTAGTGTGTCACCAGGCATGAATACTGCCAATGCTAACATGTGCTATAAGCCAGGCTTTTCCTCATTCTGCCAACAATAAGAAGTGTGCGGAAGCTCAAGGAGGAGCAGGGGAGGCTGCCACCCCTGTGGAATACCCATCGAGTCCTTGGCACTGAACTAGACCTGCTGAGTAGGAAAAGGACACATAGTGCTTCATTCTTATTCCTTCCCACTATGGTTCCTCTTGTCAAGAACTCATTGCCTCTTTCCTTCTCAATCTCCTTCATCTCTTCACAATACTCTAGCTGGGCACAGTAGCTCACACCTGTAATCCCGGCACTTTGGGAGGCAGAGGCAGGTGGAGCGCCTGAGGTCAGGAGTTTGAGACCAGCCTGGCCAATATGGTGAAACCCCATCTCTACTAAAAATACAAAAATTACCTGGGCATGGTGGCAGGCCCTTGTAATCTTAGCTACTCAGGAGACTGAGGCAGGAAAATTGCTTGAAACCAGGAGGCAGAGGTTGCAGTAAGCCAAGATCATGCCATTGCACTCCAGCCTGGGTGACAAGAGTGAAACTCCATCTCAAAAAAAAAACAAAAACAAAAACAAAAAAAAAAACCAGAATATTCTAGTTGGTGGATTATTTCCATTCTTCAGAAATTCCAAGTGTCCAAACATATGCATTTTTTGTTATATACCATTTGTATGTACTGTTTCAAATATGTTCCTTTTTATTCCAGTCCAGCATATAAGCAGTTTGAGGTTAAAAAAAAAAAATTATATGTCTTATCAGTCCTTTCTACTAGAATGTAAATGCTAGGAAGTCGCTTAAGATTTGTTTACTGCTGTGTTGGTTGTGTTTAACAGAGGACCAAGAGGATAATACAAGCTTAATAGATATTTGTTGCACAGAAAGGAAAAATGAAAGTCTCCTCCCAGTGCCTAGTACGTCACCTCGACTCAAGTCATCATACTGACTGCCTGATGTCAATCATGCCTATTCTCTAATGGTTTCAGGTCTAGATTAGTCGTAAGGTAACCATGTCTAGCATACTTTCAGAAATAGTGACTGAAAATGTTATATTTATAGAGTCATTTAAAATCCCCTTCTCCCCCAAATACTTTTTTAATCTCATTCTCTGAGCAATTCTATGATATCGGTTTAGTGACTGATTTCTTAGGATCCCAAACTGGATGAAAATAACTGAACCTATCGACAATTTTGATCCATTGGTACTGACAACAAGCATTTGTTGTGAAAGAGCTAGCTGAATGAGGAAATTTTTGTACCCTTTCATAATCTTCCTAGAAATGTAAAATCATAACAAAAAAAATCAGAAGTGCTTCTCAAGTGCATTTTTAGTTTTCTGAAATTACAGTGCATACATTTCATGGTCTGTTACTCCAAACCTTAACCTTTTACTTATCAGTAGGCAAGTTTGGGTTGGACATACTTTCTTCCAGACATGCTAATTTTTTGTTGGAGTCTTGACTGGGCCTTCACATCTCCAGATGAACCAAACATGATCATTTTGTGACCATTAAAAATTCTTCATATATTTAAATATACTTACATATTTATTTATGCTTCTAACTTGACAAAATGACTTTAAAGTGTAATGCAAGTACAAAGATGTGTATTACATATCTTAAATTCTCTTTACCTTTCCCTCTCCCCTCTCAATAGCTCTCTTATTCTCTTACCTTCCAACTTTACCTTACTCCTAGATTTTATGAATCTAAGACTTGCACCTTTTTTCACTGGTCTAATTTCATGATAAATAAATTAGCTAGCAAACCCTCCCAAATCTCTAATTGAAATACATGTGTATCATGTGGGGGGCATCTTACAAGCTTGTCAGAACAGTCTGCCAAACCTGGGGAGACGAGCACCAGGGTATTTTTTTTTTTTTTTTTTTTTTTTTTTGAGATGGAATCTCGCTCTGTCACCCAGGCTAGAGTGCAGTGGCACAATCTCAGCTCACTGCAACCTCCGCCTCCCAGGTTCACGCCATTCTCCTGCCTCAGCCTCCTTAGTAGCTGGGACTACAGGCGCCTGCCACCACGCCCGGCTAATTTTTTTGTATTTTTAGTAGAGATAGGGTTTCACCGTGTTAGCCAGGATGCTCTTGATCTCCTGACCCCATGATCCACCCGCCTCAGCCTCCCAAAGTGCTGGGATTATGGGCGTGAGTGACCGCACCCGGCCGGGTATGAACATTTTAATGAACAGTGGTCAGGTCACCAGGATCATCCTCCTTCAGTACCAGAGTCAAGGAGACCAGCCAACACACATGGCAAGGCCAGAGGTACAGGTCCCCGGAAGACAGACAGAGCCTTGACAGCAGGTCTTCCATGTGTCTCCATTGTGTCTGCATACTCCCCGATTCAAAATTCCTTCCTGCTTTCATATCCAAGAAAAATAAACTCAGATTCCAGGGTTAGACATTTTTCTCTTTCTAAAAAGTATCAACACTCCCTCCCCGCACTGCTCCCCACAACAAAGTGGATGCAATGCCTGTTCACAAAGGCACATTGGGTGAGGATCTCTGTGTTTAGATTCCTCTCTACAGAGGCCAGAAAGTCTTTACAGTCACAGCACTGACCCTCGGGCTGAAGCTTGAGGTCAGTCCTTGTGTTCAGAGTTCCTCACATACTGTCCCCTGCTCTCTGCCAGCCTGTTTGGTGACAGAGAGTCCAGAGGGAGGGGAAGTCAGAAGGGGAAGGGACCAAGGCAGAGCTTCTATTTTCAAGATGTAAAAGGCAAACTTCGGGCCGCCAAGTCCAAATCCACAACCAGATAGAGCCTCCGTGCTGGTTTGAGCTATTGCTCAACGTTCTAGGCTTTAATATTTTAAGAAAAGTTTATTATGACAAGTCAATGACAGCACTTTTAGTAGGTTAATAAATCATGGACATATTATATCACAGAGATGACAGCTATGTAAAGCATCACAGGAAACCTGATATTATTTCAACGAAATAGCAACTAGAGCGTCTTGGCACTTACTGTAATTTTAAGTCAAGGTTTAAAAATATATTATTATTAATATTACTGAATGAGAAATTTCCTTGGATTGGGTACTGAGAAATGAAACAGTTCATTGCACAGTTTAGTGTGAGAAGGAATGAAGCATTACGTGGGGAAGGGATTGCAAATGCAGCTTCCTATATTGATGCTCTGGTTATTTTTTATAATTTGCTAATAGCAGCTTAGGGGAGGGAAAGGAACCCAAACCAGATGAAAAATAGGATAAAAAGATAGCCAAGAGCTTTCTTTCATGGCCTCTTTCCAAGCATATGCAGAAAAAAAGAGATGTTAATTTTTTAATAAGATTCGGAGCATGGTAGAGTAGGAATTGGGGGCCGACCCAGTCTTGTTTTGTTACTTTCATAGTGGAAACTTGGAAGTAGCTGTCAGAGCTGGAGGGTGACAGATGTTAGCAGTGAAGGATGCAAAGGCAACAACTTACTCCTCCTTCCAAACTGTGAAAATTGTCCTGTGCCAACATTTTTCTGTTCTTTTGGAGGACAGGACAGAGGAATGGCAGGTTAAGAAAGAATAGTAAACGCTGATATGTAGATAGTACTTTCCAGTTTACAAAATGCTTTTACATATTTTATCTCAAATCAGATTTCTACAATAAGCAGCCTAGGCTCTGCTGTAATTCTTTTCACATGAGAAGGTGAAGGCTTGGGGAGGTGAAGTGACTTGCCCCCAAACCCACAGAACTGCTTGTGATTGAGAAAGGATAATAATCCAATCTCCCAGTGGTTGGGTCAGAGCTATTTCCATTATGTGTGTTTATCTCAGTTTCATCTGGTTTGGGTTTCTTTCCCTGCCCCATCCTAATATGAGCAAATTATAAAACATAACCAGAACATCAATATAGGAAACTGCGTTTGCAATCCCATCCCCACATAATACTTTATTCCTTCTCACACTGAACTTTGCAATGAATTGTTTTAGTTTTTAGTACCCCATCCAAGACTATGCTAATCTCATGTCACTATTTCTCTTAACGTCCTGTAACCGCTTAGTACTGGAAGCCAATAGTTCAGTGGGCATAGTCAGTGCCATCATCCCTGGAGGGAAAGGTGGCCCCTCACCATCTTCCTTCTTAATCCTGGCCTCAGGGCTAGCTTCGTTCCTCGGGTTTTGGACAAGGGAGAAGGGTATTTCACACCAAGGAGGGCTTGATGTTCAGAACAACATCTTGGCAAGGGCAGAGGCCAACTAGTAAGGGTGAAAGAGTCTGTTTTCAGCTCTCTCAGCTCCTGAAGGTCCTCTTTCTGTGTGTATCTATTGCCTTTTCTCTAGGTCTGTCTCCCACCTTCCAGGAAACCAGGGTGTTTCTCCACCACACAGCCACATCCAAAATCTGCCCACAAGAATCCAGTATGAGTCACTTAAGCCTTGGTCTAAATTTAAATCTATGTTACTTCTCCTAGGGATATATTCATAGCAAGCCTATATTTAATTGTGGAATAAAATATTTTCCTGCAAAATAATGATAATATTAATAATAATAATAATCAGGAACTACAACAAACATGGAAGAGTTGTTCAGTGATTTTCTTGGGGAAGGAAATGGAAAATTTCCTCATATCCCTGACCATGTGCTACACATAGGCACCATTTAAAAGATGATCCAAGCATTGAAAGTAATGTCATAGCATTGTGTATAGTCAAGGTATCCTTTAAAGGATGATAGATCATTTGGCATTGTATTAAAACAGTGATCATTTTGAAGGTTTGTAATTGAGACACAGAAAAAAATGGAAGTGATGGCCATCAAAAAATTTAAAAGTCCCTGGCTTCTAGAACATTCTGTAAGACATTAGGACAGGTAATAGCTATCAACCTAATGACCATAAGCTGCAAACCCCAGAGAACTTTAGAGCACAGCTTTCAAATAAGTGGCAACTGGAAATCTACCAGTCAAGGTTTTAAATTTTTTAACATAAATGCACATCTACTTCACTAATGGCATTGACCCATTCCCTGCTCTTCCTTTTTATTGCTTTCCAAGGCCATGTTATTTCACTTGCAGAGAATCAGACACCAAGGATTAAGTCATTTACTCTAGGGTGACCCAGGAGTGGAAATGAGGGTATAATCCAGGCCCACTGACTCCCTTCCACAAGCAATGGATGCTTTAATTACTACATAGGAAATCACAATTCAGAAAATCTCTTCAATAGAAGTCAACAGTAATAACGTCAAGACTTAATAAATGGGTGTGGACTATGTCCTTGGAAAAATTAGTTCTACCAAACTGTGGAGACTTGGGCTAGGTCAAAGTGAGTACATGATTAGACCTGTCTATCTTCTGAAAGAATTTGGAATGAGGAATGAATCATAGAGGTTATCTGGATAATCTACAAATCACAAAAGTCTATCTAGTGCCTGTTATTTCAAAGTAGTTCCATAACATCTCTGGAAGAAAATCAGGTTATCTATATGACCCCAGATGGTACCCACAGCTTCCTAAGCCCTGGCTTTTTACACACGTGGCTGTGTCTGGGGCAATACCAGGCATTACCTTTGTAAACTGTGTAGAAAGTAGCCCTACTCACAATCATATAGAAAGTAGCCCTACTCACAATCACTCAAATCCCTAGAAACAGAGTCAACTTAAATAAAATGGGCCTTTTAATTTTAATGTGAGCTGTTATTTATAAGTCAGAGTGAGAAAGAGGTCAAACCTTTTATTTATATAGAAAAATTCCTCTATCCCATGAACCCAAGAAAAAAAATGAAGTAGAGAACTCAAAACTGCCTTTCTTAAAAAAGGACAAGCAGGGGTCAGAGTAGGGGTGGAAGGGAAAACGTGTGCCATTCTATAACGCTATTGAAAAGTTAAGTCTCTGAGTAGAAGAAACATTCTAGAAGCAGAAAGTGGATTTTCATGAAAATATGCACTCCCTAGGAATTTTAACATCTTGAGGCTTACCCAAGCTGTGCTGGGGAAGTGAAAACTCGCGAGCAGCCAAACATTGGGAAATTTTTATTTGCAGCCATAAGTTATCCCATATGGTTGGAGGGTGATTTCTTACACGACAGATCAGAACTTGAATGAACTTGGTTGTTTTCTACAAGGAGAAGGGAGGAAGGGATGGGTGGGCCTGATTTCTGTGTCGTAACTGGGCCTAGGGTAGTAGCAGCAGCAAATCATCTTGTCAGAATAGTTTTAGTTGGCTAAAAAAAAAAAAAAAAAAAAAAAATTGTGGCAAGAGAGACAGTGGAATAAAGCAATAGGATGGGAGGGAGAAGAAAAAATAGAAAAGCAAGGTAAGCGATTACCAGCAAAGAGGGAATGTATGGTAATAAATACCAAAGGCACAGGAGAGGGAAGAGATGATGGAAGGAAGTTGATGGTGGAAGGATCGGTCAGAGGCAAGGAGGGGCATCTCCACCAGGTAAATTAGGTCTAGAATTTATTTACTATTACAGAGAAAATTCAAGATGGTGTTAAAAAAAAAAATAGACAGGCAAAGGTAGAGAATGAATACAAGATAAATTACATAAGAGGTTGAAATAAATAAGACTTTTTAAGTAGATAAGAAACAAAGAGGTCACACGAAAATTGATTGCCACAACAGGAAAAAAAAAAAAAAAAGCTAAATGAATTCTCTGCCTGAGTGTTCACAAAGGATGGGGGTAAGGGAGGGGGTATAGAAGCCAGAAACAGGCATAAATTTTCAGAAGGAGGATGGAGAAATGATTAAGGAAATCAAGATCAATAGCAGAGCTGGCCATCAAGACACTGCCATGTTCCCAAGCCTCAGAAAGCTCCACGGGCAGAAATGGCATCTGGCCCCGAGCCTGAAGGGATATGATGGAAGGGATCTCAGAAGCCTTCTCACGGAGCTGTAGCAAAACTAGAAAGGGAAAGGCAGGCGCGGTCCTGCAGAGCTGACATGATATCAATTGCAGATGATGCACGAGCTACTCTTGGGTTACCATGTGATGAGACCTAAATGCAGATGAGGGGTGACACTCAGCTCATTCTTCACAACTGGCATTTCCCTTTGACAAGCAGTTGTCAGTAAGGGCTATGTGTCAGTAATAAAATGACTGGTATTTGTACACTCTCAAAGGCCAGTTGTTCTCATCCTGTCCTTTAGCTATGGCACCAACAAACGGGTGGCTAAGTGATCACTGTGTCTTCTGACCTTTGAGCTCTGGCAGGCCTTCTCTGTCATGCTTCCAGGGAAGAAAATTCACCAAGGCAAACGGGAGGAAAAAGAAGGGAGACTCTGTGGAATCCATCTCATGGACTGAGTTTGTGTACTTACCTCATTCACGTCACATACTGATTCTCTTTGTGCCTCACTTTTAAATTTCTTCCTTTCTTTTACTCTATTGTAAACACGAGTCAAAGAGCAGGAAGAAAAGGAGGAGAGAGGAACTGTGAGTTAATTTCTCAGTGGAGACAGCAGGGCCTAGAAGAGCAAGAACATGGGTCTGAACAAAAAGAAAAACGCGTTGGGAACAAGGAAAAAAATCTAAGAATCAGAGAAATTATCTAAATTGGTGGGGTGGAAGGAAGCAGTAAACTTAATTGTGAGAAGTGAAGAAAAGATCTTAGGTATAGAGTTAAGAAGAAAACAGCCGAGGGGAGGAAATGAGAAACGTGGTGGGAAGAAGCCCGTCGTGATTCAGAATGCAGGGTTGAAAGGGAAAGCTAGAGAGAAAGAAGCAAATCATTAGCAGATTTGCACTTGGCTTTGAAGAAGGTCCTAGGAGACAAGGAACCAAGCTGGTGAGATAGAGGAGGAGACATGGCATGAAATCAAAACAGCAAGCAAGGAAGAAGACAGAGCTTAGCATCCTTGAAGCCCAGGGTTCTTTAGGGACCTGGGGCCATAGCACTGAGTCTGTGAACACCAAAAGTGGCTCTTCAGGGAGAGACACATAGATACACACCGCACACACAATACACAATACACACACAGCACATACACACACACCACACACACACAGCACATACAACACACACTGCACACACAGCACATATGAACACAGTACATATACCACACACCCACACCACACACACACATCACCTCATATTCACACACACACAGCACATACACACACTACAAACACCACACACGCACCACACACAGCATACACACACTACACTCACCACACAGACCACCTCACATACACACACACAACACACACACAGCACATATACATATACCACACACCACAGACCACCTCACATGCACACATACAATACACACACAGCACAAACACATGATACACACTGCACATACACCACATATGACCACACCCACACCACACACACACCACCTCACATACACACACACACCCACCACACATACTACATACACACTACCTCACATACACACACACCCACAACACACACACACTCACAACACACACACAGCACATACACTATGCACACCACACACACAGCACAAACACACCACCATACACTATACAGCATACACTACACACACCACACACACAGCATACATACAACTACACACACCACCTTACATACATATACACACACACCCACACCACACACACCCAGCATACACACACTACACACAGCGCCTCACATACATACACATACACACTACACACACAGCATACACACACCACCTCACAAACACAGCACACACACATTACACACACACCACCTCACATACATGCACATACAGCACACACAGTATATACACATACACACCACACACATTACACACATACCACATCACATACATATACACACACAACACATACACAACACATACACACACCACACACAACCTCACACACACACCACACATACTACATGCACACATTACATACATCCACACCCCCACACAGCACACATACAGCACATATACCCACACCACACACATAGCACACACACTACATGCACACATCACATACATCCACACCCCCACACAGCACACATACAACACATATACCCACGTTACACACACAGCACACACACTACACGCACACTACATCACATACATACACACCCCCACACAGCACACATACAGCAAATATACGCACGCTACACATACAGCACACACACTACACGCACACTACATCACATACATACACATCCCCACATAGCACACATACAGCAAATATACCCACACCACATGCACAGCACACACACTACACACACACCACTTCACATACAGACAGGCATACCCCCACAAAACACACATACGGCACATGCACACCGCACACACACACACTCACATCACATACATAAATACCCACGCACAGCACACACACTACACACACCACCACCTCACATACATACACACGTACCCTCATAACACACACATACAGCACATACAAATACACACTCAGACACATGGCATATACACACACTGCCACAGCGCGAACACACACACACACACAGCACACACACCACACATTTCTAGCAAAATAAACCAATTTCGGTTCTCCTTTAGGAATAAAGAGAGATGGGCAATCTATGAAATTTCCTAGTGGAAGACACAAGGTACTCTAATATTCTAGTTATTTGACACCATAAAATTTCATAGCTCAAACTATAAATTTTACACAGGAATGATTATTATTCCAGACACAGATAAGTGAGAATGGCTTTGAAAGATAGTTTATTTACTAATCTGATTAAAAATTCTTAGCTTGGTCTAACTAGCTCACCAATAAGGAAAATAGCCCATAAATCCTTTAAAAAAATCAATCATTTGACTTCACAAAATTTCGAGATTGAAAGAAAATGAGAGAAAGTGCGGTCACTTTAGGCCATTTCCCCATCAGGACATGCCCATTCCATAAACCACGTCAGAATGATATGCACATTTTTCATGTCCATTAAGTCAATTAATAGCAAAAGTGTTAAGTTTTCGTCTCTTCTCTAGGTGGTCTTGTTCATTGTACACTTCTCAGCCAGAAATATCTGTATCTATTTATTATATTTTCTAATATTCAATCTGAAGTAAAAAATCAGGAGGTTTTCACTCCTATTTTGTAGTTAGGAAGATGGAGTCCATAAAGAAGGAACGAAATGAGACCAGTGTCAACTAAATTAAAACAAGAAAAAGGACTGCCTTGTAATTGAATATAAAAGGAATTGGTTTAAGAAAATAAAGTCCTCTAGTTTAAGAAAATAATGTGAGCCCTGAAAATAACCTCCCCTCTTCTTTTACCAATATGCCCCAGCCCACAGCAGTGCACTTACGCAGGGTATGGGCAATCCATGGTGACAGATGTTTTTGGACAGCCGAATTTTCAGATATTGATTCACTAGATAGCCTTTCAAATCTTCCAGTGAAGAGAAATCAGAACTGTTGAAAAATCAGAACCTCTGACAACCATATTTGCTCTGCTCAGCTAATGTCAGTTGCCGAGCATGCCGCTCACTTAAGACTGGACATGGCTCTCCAGTTCAACCCAGTCCCCACCCAGGGGCACCACCCATTTTGGTGACCTGCTTGGCCCCTGTAGATACCTGAGTTTTTGATGTCCACACCGAAGAAACCATAGGACCCCTGAGCATGTTGCACAGTCTCCCAAAATGAGAGTCAGTTTTTTATCTTCTCTAAGACGGCTGAGAGGGCAGATGACAGGTCAAAATGACCCACATGCACAGTGCTCAGAATGTACTTACAAACAACAATCGCTATGGGACCAGATGGCAGGGCCTAATTGGTCCTTGCCTCACTTTAAATTACAGAACAGTCAACTTCTGATGTCTGACATTCCTTGACAAATCAGATTAGGGATTATCCTTTTTAAAAAATTTAGCTACTCATGCTTTTCTCTTATTTTACTATTTTTCTCCATTATACTACCTAAAATCTGATATTTATAATCTTGCTAATAATTATAATCATATTATGAAACATTTACTTCCTGATATCTTCTTTGAAAAACTCAATATATATTTTATTGTGACTTTACTAAAGATTATGTGAATAAACTAATTTTTTATGATGTTGGTATTTTTCAACATTTGCCTTGAAAAATAACACTGGGTCTTTGGAATATAATGACCTGAAATATCTTAGAATAATCTGATCATTTATTTTAAATATTATCAACTAGAAGGATGATAAAACCATACTGAAACTCCTGACTCATTTCATTATCAAGTCTCATTCTGCACCCAACAGGAAAATGACAGATGAAGCAGCTCAGCCCTGACCCCTGGTAACCTTACTGCCAGCAAGGCAAGCGTTGGTTAGAAAAGGTCATACCCTGGAGTGTCAGGATCTGTAAGTCAAAAATAGCACAAGGCACTGAGAAGGAACTAGTCTTTAAACTTATAAAGGTGAGATACCAAATTCAGCATAACCACATGCTTCTCATACAGTATAGTTCTTTTTAACTCTGAATTAAACATACATTTTTATGCCAGAACAGTTTTTTATTACAAGGCTGGTAACCAGAGTGGTGATAACTCCCACACAAACATCATTCTTCCAACCCACTTTCACTACAAACACACACATGTATCCCAAACTGCATTGCAGGCTGGACAAGCTACATGATTTGCAGGACCCAATGCAAAAGGCAAATGCAGGACCCCTTGTTCTAAAATTATTAAGCATTTCAAGATGGTGACAGCAGAGCATTAAACCAAGTGAGCAGTCCTCCGGGCTTGGTGCCCTGTACCACTCGCAGGTCACCCTAGTTAAAAGAAAGAGCCAGTCACAAGAAAGCCCACCCTAGTTACAAAAAAGAACTTTTGAAAGTTAAAAAATATATATTTTTTCCTTTCAAAGATATACAACCATTTAGCCTTTACTCCTGTATCCTCAGATCTGGCCTTAGGTAAGACAGCGTTCATATTGGGGAGTACAGCATGGAGACACAGAAGAGAATGCAGCTTTTTCCCAAGTATCTTTCCAGATCTCACCTACACCCTTCTTACTCTGAAGGGCCCTTTCACCTCCCTCCTGGAACCAGGAAAGAGTTGCTGAGGCATTAACTCTTTGGACATGCACAGTAGGCAATTGATTAAGTAAATACCTTTTTAACCTCAGGTCAGATTGTTCGAATACAAAACAATCACGTCCTTTGCTTTGAGAAGGATAAAGCTGAGTAAGAAGAGAAGGAAATCGAAAGTAAATGTCCTATTAATAATGTAAATGATGAGTTAATGGGTGCAGCACACCAACATGGCACATGTATACATATGTAACTAACCTGCACGTTGTGCACATGTATCCTAGAACATAAAGTTTAATTTAAAAAAAAAAGAAAGAAAGAAAGAAAAATAATAAGTAGGTCTTCCAGAAGAGCTCTTTGCACATGGAAGTAACTGAATCAGACTTTAAAGTGTCAGCAGGGCAGGAAGAACACAGTAGGTGAGACCTTGAAGAACACAGCCCTGGTAACACCTGGGACTGTGTAAGAAATTCTGAGAATGGACCCTCAAGCATTTAGTGGGCACCATTACGGGAGATGCAGGCTTTGACATAAACTCTTGCTGCATCTGCTGTTGGCAGGGTCTTAGAAGGGTCAGTATCATTTCCTAGGTCTACTATAATTCTGTTTCTATAAAACATTTTAATTATTCTTTGGGCTTGGCCTACTTGATCATTATTAGCTCTGAGAAATTGGTACAAGAGGATTTCAGGTGCAGTCAGGTACAGTTTGGTTTGTTGGCAGTGACCTGAGACTCCAGATGGCTGGGCTTGAGGCTCAGCACCTTCCAAACACAGCTTCTCAGCTTTGTCAACCAAGAACATGTGAGGACACTCCTAGATCAGATGTCGCTTGACTCCCCTTAACTCTCCTTAACTCCCCTGGGGTGAGAGGGTGCATGGATCAGGCCTGGGCCACAGCACACTCCAGCTTTAACCAGAGCAGCCCTCTGATTTTCTGTTCACTGGTTGGTTCTCCCAGTAAAGCACTGAAGTGAAAATCACGTCTCTGGAGGACATCCCCATCATCTCTGGCTCATGACACCAGCTCTGACACCAGCTGCCAGGGCTCCAATCAGCTCCACCACTTCTTCGGGTATTACCTCAGGCAAGCTTTTAAAGCTCCTCCGTGCCTCAATTCCCTTGTCTGGAAAATGAAAACAATAACTCTACCTACCTCCTAGGGTTTTTGTGAAGACTTATGTGTAAAACTTTGAGCTCAGTTGCTGGTTTACAGTATGAGCTAAACAAATGTTAACAATAGCAATTTCATTTGAACAAAGAATTTCACGGTAAAAGAAAGACTGAAAATCTCTGGACCCTAATCCTTTAAGATCTCTCTAGGGCTAAAATGCTATGATTTTTCTACCATTTCTTCCTTTATTTTCTTCATCTCTTTATTCCCTCCCCACAAAACTTCCACCACCAGAGTTGAACAGAGGTCAAATAGGAATCCTTCCCTTGTCCATGGTGGTGGTGATGGTGTGTCTGCAAATTTGAAAGTGTTTCTGGAAAGGCTGTTTGGAAGCTTTATATTGTAGGATTTTGCCTGGCCTTTTTTAGTGGATGTAACTGGACCCTCCTTCCTCACCAACCAATGTGTGAGACGAATCCTGATTGTCTATGCATGCTGTATGGGCGAGGCCTACGTCTCTAATTACAGCTGCAGACAATAATGTGGGAATGCCGACAGCAACTACTGTCACAAAGGAAAGATCTAGGACAAGGCAGAAGCGATAGCTAAGGCCTTGCAGAAGACGTATAATATATGTCTGCTTCATGGCACCAATGCACAAGCGACCACCCAGCTGGCAGTTACCTTCCTTGGCTTTTTCCTTCCACCTGCTTAGTGAGAAAACAGCCTTCGATGACAGGAGTCCAGGATAAATCTGTCAGCGTGACTTATAGGACAAAATCTCCTGAGAAAGGTTTGAGGAATCCAATAAATAAAAGCTCTATGCCCCAAACAGCAGCAAGGTTACCCAAGTTTATCACATCTCCTTTTAACCCCTATGGTATGGACCTTATTGACTGTAATTATCACCAACCTCACAAGACATCTGGAGGTGGCACATCTTTTGCTCCTGTGAGGATGGCCCCACGCAGACCTGCTTCCCAGGTAGCAGTCCCAAGTGCAGCAGGTTTTGGACAATGGTCATGACTATCTTTTATCTGACAGGTAAGTGAGATGCTTTGATTCTTCCAGGAAGGGGCTGGGCATTAAGAACAGATTTCAGGCATTCAACACAAGTTGGGGAAGGGATTTTAAGCTATTTAGAGACTTAGAAAACACGAGTCCAGCAGAGTCTCTGGCTACATGACAATACTAGTTCTACAGCTGTCACCCAATCCTGCAAAAAGGTGTCAATTGGCAGACTTGACCAGATACTACACAGTGATTCTGTTTGTTTGTTTGTTTGTTTGTTTGTTTTGAGACGGTGTCTCACTCTGTTGCCAAGCTGGAGTGCAGTGGCACGATCTTGGCTCACGGCAACCTCTGCCTCCCGGGTTCAAGCGAGCCTCCTGCCTCAGTCTCCCAAGTATCTGGGACTACAGGTGTGCACCACCATACCCTACTAATTTTTGAATTTTTAGTAGAGACAGGGTTTCACCATGTTGGCCAAGATGGTCTCGATCTCTTGACCTCATGATCCACCCGCCTCAGCCTCCCAAAGTGCTGGGATTACAGGCATGAGCCACTGTGCCCGGCCTAGACAGCAATTCTAAAGGAGGTATGAGGATGCCCAGAAAGTTTCAAACCCATCTCTTAGAATTGCACTCAATTTCCTCCCTCAGAGGGCATGGGCACCTACAGTGATACCCAAGCTGCAGAAAGAACAGAATTCAACACCAAGACAAGAGCACCTCAAAAAGCTACACTGGGTAGACATGCAAAGGAGAGGTTGAAAGAGTGTGTGAGTATTTAAGGTATTTAAGGTTCCTTACTGCCTAGGGAATAAAGTCCCATTCCTATACATGATGTCCAAGGCTCTACCCAATACAGCCAGCTTTCTCTTTCAGAATGCCCCACCATTCCCACCCAGCTATAGCCCCCAGGTTATAGCTGCAGACTCCAAGGGGATCTCAGAGTTAATGAAAGGGGCTGCAGATTCTTATACACCCAGGTTGTCTCACAGATAATGTCTTATCTGTCATTTTTAAATACATACAAAATTGCTAGAGGGTTATTACAATATGGGTTCATACAGAAATATTACTGAAATTTTTGGTTACTTTGAATGAACAATTACTTTCCCACAGAAGTTTTAGAAGTTTCTTTTTGTTATTGTTTTATCTTGTTTACATAAAAGGGATTCTTCTTCTTCAGAAACAGGAACCTCCTAGGTGACACAGACGCATTCAGTAGGCAACGCCTTTGACATCTTTTTTTCTCCCAGTGCTGTCCAGTAGAAATTTAATGCAAGCCACAAATGTAATTTTACATTTTCTAGAAGTCACATTTAAAAAATAATTTAAAAAAGAAAATTTAATTTTAATAAGTATGCTTTAATCTAATACATCTAATTAGTATCATTTCAACACATTACTAATATTTATAAATTATTAATGAGACATATTACATTCTTTTTTTTTCATATTAAGACTGCACAATGTGGCGTGTATTTTATGGTTACAGGACACCTTAAATTGGTCTAGCCCTATTTTAAGTGCTCAGTAACCACCCTTGACTAGTGGCTACCATATTAGACAGTGAAGTCATACTTTTAAGTCTTGGTTCTTGCTGCTCCTCCATCTTCCCTATTTTCCACACCTTATCTTCCAGACCTCTGTGCTTGTCTTTAACACAGTCATCCTTAATGCCTCATGGATGGACTATTATTTCTAGAGATCTCAAAGCTCAGAGTGATCTCACATTCCTCATTTCTTCTAGCATTACTGTCTATGCCAAGCTACTTGCTCCAATAATACTACCCTACCTAGGCTCTCTTGAGTCAACTGCTTCATAGGTATGTGTCCTATCTCCCAAAGAAGTCTGTAGCCTCTTTGTGAGTAGTATACATACCTTTTACCTTTTCTCTCCTCCATAGCACTAAGCAGAGTAAAGAATACACAGTAGGCTCCATAAGTAGTTGCTCAATGGAATCAATTTCATTTTTTTAGGCACTCTGCTCTAGGATACTGGAAAAGTGAGACTTTATTTGCCAGTGTAGACTCAATATAGCAACAAAAGAACAAAGAGATGTGACAGTCTTCCTCCAGGGGCCAACTTTCTTCTGGAGGAATGCATTTTGTCATCAAGAATGCCTCAAGACTTTCCATGGCCTTATTTTACACTACCTCAGGCCTCTCATCTGCATTCACAGACTTTAAATATGTATAACCAGTATAATATTTTTGAAATACTTTCCAATGTTTCCTTATACCTCATACCTCTTCTGCATTTCAGCTTCATTGGAATAGACAGGACAGGTGCCACTATGTGAAAAAGGAGAATATGACAAGGAAAAATGCTCTCCTTCCCCTTGGAGGTCTGAAGAAGAAAGGACATATAGACAGGGCAACAGGCAGTCATGTGTGTGCTCAGAACTCCCTCTCCAAGGTGATAAGTTAGATCTGAAGAGAGGAAGGTGACCAACAGAGTTAAGAAGACACAGTGCCATGGTCAGGTTGAGAGAAGGAATTCTAAGTAGCCTTCAGTTCCCATGTGTCATAGACTCTGAATAGAGAGCCACAGGGCCTTCCTGGAGACAGGATGACCCCACGGCCTTCTCCAGGAACCCTTTGGAGGACTTACAGAGATTCAGAGGGATCTACAGAGGCAGTAAGGATCAAGAGGAGGCCAGGCAATGGAAGGAAAGCTCTGGAGCATGGCAGAGCTGTGAAACCTATCACAAATTTATCAGCTGCAGAATGTCTAGAGAAGGTGGCCAGCTAAAGCCAATTCCAGTGGATGCCAGGCAGCACCCACTCAGGGAGAAGCATGGGGAGACCTCTTCTTTCTGAAGCCGTGAAGATCTTTCTCTCCATCTCAGACACCATCCTAAGAGAGGGCAGAGGTGTAGAGAAGAAAGAAATAATACTCCAAAGAGACACGTTACTCAACTGGACTAAGTTTTGAACCAGACTGCATTAAAACTAGGGCAGTGATGGTGGTTGTTTTCATTCCACCAATCAGGTAGAATACAAAAAGGGTATCAGAACAAATTTAGAAAACATGGAAACTGTACTTTTTCTGCACACCTCAGTATAATACAAGTAATTCTGTCATCCTAATATGTATGAAATCATTGAATAAAGCTAAGAGGATAACAAAGTATGGAGTGGTATGAGTCGTCTATGAGAAGGTAAATGATTTTCAGACAATTCAAATTCTCTAGAGGATTTGTTGTCACAAAATATACTGTAATTAAACTGCATTGGGCTTGGGCAAAATTCATCTTGGATACCTTATTTGAAATAGCATTCAATGAGCACTTGTGTTAGCCACTGCAGATACTTTATTAAATAGAACATGCTTGCAAGGCACTTACACCTTCGTACCATCTTCTCTTCCAATGCCCAGTGTCTACCTGGTGAAATCTACCTTCAAGATGGCCCTGGTGTCTGTCATGTATGCCTTCATGTAAATTAAGTTAATGTGTTGACTCTCATAATCTGTGGTTTGTTTGCTTGTTGTTGTGATTGTTGCTTACATTTTTATGTCATTCCCAACTATACAAAGTAAAGCTTTGATCTCTGCTAGAGTAACCTTCATGCAATAGCAAACTGCTATGGAATTCTGTATTTTTTCATACCAGGGAGGTCTTCCTCACTGAAATTCATTCAACAAAGACTAAGAGCTGACTCTATTTCAGATCCAGAACTACATAATGGAAAGACATGGTTGCTTCTCTGACACCTCCACTTGGAAGTAAGAATCTCAAATATATATCCTATTAGGAATATATCCTAATAGGAAAACATGATTCCCACCCATGCCAACCTGCTCATCTACACTTTTTTCTCTCTCAGTAAATAGCAGCACCGTCTACCCAACGTGCTGAAATTTGAAGCCCTTGTGTAATCCAACTCCTCCCTTTTGTCAACACTGCCCCTCAGAAACATACACACTTTGACACACATACCCACATGTGTACGTGCACATCTAAAGAATCATTCCTGTTGGTCCTGCCTCCACATCAGGTCTTGAGTCTCTGCTCTCCTCTTCATCCCCATAACACTTCTGTGGTGAAAGCCACACATATCTCTCAACTGGACCACTCAGATCAACCCTGGCTGGGTTCTGCTGCTTCTACTTTTGCACCCTACAATCCACTCTCCTTTCAGCAGTCAAATCAGCAGTCAGATTGCCTCACTTCCCTGCATGAACTCTTACTGGCTTCCCAGGACACAGGAATAGGATCTGAACCCCTTCCCCTATCCTCCAAGGCTCTGCATCATCTATACCACTTACCTCCTCACGTGATCTGCCCTTCTGACCTCCCCAGCCTCACCTCCCATCTCTTTCCCCACCACCTGCATGCTCCAGGCTTAGGCGGTTCTCAGAAAGAACAACATTCTTTGACTTCAGAGGCCTTGCACTTGCTGTTCTTTCTCCTTATAATTTGCTCTCCGCCTCCCTTCACATGACAATGGTCCTTTTCCCCGTGCAAGTCTGTTTAGATGTCATCTCACAAACACCTTCCAAGACCAGACTAGCTAAGGGTACTCCCTTGTTTTCCACAGCATTATGTTTATTTCCTTAACAGCAAAACCTTAGGTTATAAATAGTTGATTATTTTTCTGGTGGCATAACTTAGTGGTTAAGCATCTGGACTCTGTAGCCAGACTCTGAATTCAAATCCTGGCTCTGTGACTTCCAAGCTGTGTGACCTTGGAAAAGTTTCTAAACCTCTCTGTACCTCTTTCCTTATTTCTAAGAGGTAAAAAGTAATAATACCTGCCTCCAAGAGTTATTAGATGATTGAATCAATGTAAATGAAGCACTTCAAATAGCGATGATTTGTAAGAAGCATAATATGATTGTTAAAGAAATATAAAATACGATCATGGCAGGAATCCTGTCTGTCCTATTCAGCACCATCTCTCCAGGGCTCAGTCTCATGCACAGCACAAAGTAGACACTCAATAAATAGATAAATGAACAAAATAATGACTAAATAACATGCCTTCTGTCCTTGAAGTTTTGTGGTGGAGCCCAAGAGGTTGCAAACTTTAACGTGCAAATGAATTACCCAGGGGTTTGTTAATATGTGTACTCTGTTTCTGTAGGTCTGGAGTAAAGCCCAAAATTCTGCATTTCTAACAAGCTTCAGACGCTGCTGGTCCACAGTCCACATTTTGCATAGCAAGATTCCAGCTGACTGTTGGCAGATCTTAGTCTAGAAATTTGGTCCTGAAACCTGTCTGCTGGAAACAGCCTTTCTGTTTACCCCTTATAAGTAGTTGCTTCCTAAGGCCATCCTCGAATCTTTGGAAGTGTTGATGAGGCCTCAATGGACACCGCCCACGATTTTACTCAGGTGTCATGTCACGTGAGTCAACAGCCATCCTTCCTGCACTCTCGACCACCTGGGAAGGTCTGGAAAAGGTCTCCTTATATTCTTCCCCTTTATCATCACTGAGCCATCTATATATTTCATCTGAAAAGAATCTTTCCTCTTTAGGGCTCTCTTTGGGGCCTTAAAAGGTGTAGTAAATGTGTTCCCTTTACACCAGCATTTTCAGTAATTTATTCCAGACACTGGAGCTTGTATTATTTAACTCTTAAATGCTTTCAGATTTCAAATATGCTTTGTATCAGCAAATACAAACTATGTATGTTGGCACTGGCATTTTAAGAACAAGAAGGTTAAAGTTTCAAAAGCGACACCCTGATTTTTTGGACATGACCAAGGTGTGATTAATTTTTCTGGGCAGAGGGATATGTGGCTGGAATTACTCAGAACTGCCCACCAGTTGCCTCTCAAGAGTGTTTGAAATTAAAACATTGCCATTGCTATTGCCTTTACTGTAGAGTGTGCACCAAAAAGAAAGTCCTGCTCCTTTCCAAACTTCCAACCAAAATAACCCCAGGGCGCTCTTGAAAGTAAGCATAATCTTCATGCAATAAGACATTTCACAGCACCATGTCTGAAACCCGAATGTATATCTTCTTTAAACAATCACAGACTGCAATGCCTAATTATCCTGCTTCCAAAAGCATTGGGTTAGGCACGCAACACATCTCGGTAATGGAAATGGACTCTAGTCTCCTGGAGCCAGTTCATAAAAGCAATGGAGTTGTTTTAATGTTGTCAATTCTCTCTCAGCAGTACAGTCAAGTAATGTAGCAGAACTGTCTGATGGCCAAGGTAATGATCAGAAGGGATATAACAGAGAGAGACATCTACTGGCTGGTATCGTAGAATTGGCTCATTTATTCAGTTGGAAGAGTTTGGCTTGAGGGCCTCATGGTACTTGTTTCACAAGTCAACGTGCCCTCCGCAGGAACATCACAGTCCAGACTGCGTAAGATCTTAGGGTAAATGTCAAATTCCTCCTTACCTGCTCCTTCCCAGAACCATGACTCCATTTGTCAGTCTGGTGAAAGCTCCTTCTCTCCCACATGCATACGCAGCTTTCATTGCTGAGTATCAATTACTTTCATATTTGAGGATGGTAACTACAGCTAAAAAAAAAAGCTATTAGAATGTCCTGCCTTACAGATTCTTAAGAATTGACAACCAAGTGTCCAGCTCAGCTCAAGAACATGATGTTTTCCATTCTAAAATTCTGCAGCACCACCAAGCACTTCTTAAAATGTGAAAACTCCATAAAGGGCCATAGCAACTACCACAGACTGATGTCCCATGGTCCTTGTTTTATCCCAAACTAATTTCCCTCTGAAACACTATGATTTGTCATTGTTACTGGTCAATGCCCCTGTTAATTATTCATAATTCCCTCTCGATGATAATGCTCACCCAGATAACTTGCTTTTCCTTGCTTCTATTCTACCACCTTCGCCTAGAATTGATGGGGACCAGCAAGAATAGAAGAAGCATACTGAAGCTTGATGTTTGTCCTGCCCCATATTATTAGGCATAAAACTCTCAAGACTCAGAGGCACACCTTAATAGTGTTACACAGGCAGAGTCATGACATCCATGCTTGTCTACGCAGGCAATCAGAACGCACTCCAAGAGGGAAGGGAAGTGACATTTTTTTTCTCAACAGATTTTAAGATGGAAATCACTGATCTTACAGAGAGAATGAGGACACAGTATAGTCAGAGAGTCTCAGATACAGCACCTAGCTAGCACAGCATTTGCAGAGCATACTAGATATTGGTTGATAAAGATCCCAGACTTGAAGCCTGTACTTTCTGTAAGAGAATGAGCAAATATTAAGACTTAATACTTAATATTCCCTGGAAGCAAGTAGTAAACAACCTTGCCCAGAAAGTGTGGGGCACAGAGAAAGTTCTAGACAGTGACATATTCCATTAAGGAGCATTATCAGTTTCTTAGCTTAATAGAGAGAGGGGGGTCCAAAATTGTATAACGTTCTTGTTACAAGGTGTGTACTCAGTCATCATCAATTAACTTTTCCTTGCCTTCATAAAGACTCAATTAAGATCCCTCCAGTATTGTGACATAAGATGTCACTGCCTGGGGCCCTGCCAGACTCTTAGACGGCAGCAAGCAGTCTCACTGGTGAACATCTATTCTATCCCCCAAATCCCTGGGAATCCCACCTGGCGCACACGGGTTGTGACTCAAAATTGGCCACGTATTTTTCTCCCTCCTCCCCAAGGCTTACCCGGGCAACTTTGGCTTAAAGCACAAAAATGTTCTTGGTAAATATGAAGGGCTTTAGAAATATTCGTGTCAATTGTCATTGTTGTTTTTGTTAAGACTACAATTTGGAGCTATAACCACAGGATTGGCAACTTCCCCCAAATCCAATTATAATCACTATAAAGTGGAAATCTGAATTCCTTTCTCAAAGAGTAGTGATTCTCAAATGGGGCTGATTTTTGCCCCCAGGGGGCATTTGGCTATGTCTAGAAACATTCTTTTGGTTGTCACAGTTGGGGGTGGGGGTGCTACTGGCATCTAGCAGGTGGAGGCCAGAAATGCTGCTAAACATACTACAGTGTACAGGACAGTCCCTAAGCCCCAAATAATTATCCCACCCCAAATGTCAATAGTACTGAAGTTGAGAAATCCTATCCTAAAGGATTGTGGGACGGAGACAAAAGATCTAGCCTTATTTTCTGCCTGAAACCCCATTATCAGCTTCTGGGTTAAAGTGGGCCCTGGAGTAGCAACTGGGCTTGGGATGGGAAGACTAGGTGTTCCTTTAGCCCACTTTGCAATTGTGTGACCTCTGACAAATCAAAAGGACCAAATCCTAGTTTCACATATTCTGTTTCTACTGTCAAATATATCCTAGGTTGGTATTCATAAACATGTTTACCATAATGCAAGTGACATTGTAATGTATCTTCCATGTTGGAGAGTGAAAGGGGTGTTATTCACAATTATAGTGGGACAATAGGAGCAAATCTTGACTGTCCTAGGCAAACTAGGACATGTGGCCATCCACCAAGAAGAAGAAGACAGCAGAAAAGCAAAGGAAAACAGCATCTTCCTCTGTTTATCTGGTATTCTGTCCACTCACCACTCATCTGCCTGTCTGGCTGTTATATCCACCCCCTTATATAGGAAGGACAAGGCTTACTATCTCTAACTGGAGGGTAAGCAAACTGAGAAGCAGAATGGGAAGCCAAGCACCCCTGTACCCCTGGTCTCCTGATTTATACCTCAGGGTCCTTCCATCTGCAGTCATGTCTATCCTCCACAACTGCAGCAGAACAGAGATAGGCAGCAAGGAGCGAGCCAAGACTTCATGGTGCTGGATCTGTGAGTCCATGCCTATTTCCTTAAAGGGTTTAACAAGCCTGTTATATGCATTAAGTACCGGCTGCTTAAGAGAATCTGCAACACCATCTTAATACTAACCAGGAGAGAAGCTGGTTAGCATTAAGTGCCCAGAGGGTCGTGAGCCAGGACAGATGGCCATCTTTTCTTCATTAATGCTCAACTTCCTATAGCATCACTAGATAGCAAACCACATTCATCTTTATGGGAAGTTTAGGGAGAATAAAGGAAGAAAGACACTCATGGATAATGGAGAACATCCTCACAGAAAACAGTCAAGTGTGGTCACCTGATTTAGATCTGGTTTTCTAACCAAACTTTCTATTTGTTGCAGTCCCTGATCTCTTAGATCCTGAAATAGTGCAATGGATTAGAATTTTCCTCTGTAGTTCTTGATCAAAGTAAAGCCGACTAACCTGGTTCTTCTCTTGACAGGACCTCCTGGGACAGGGGTTTTAGTGCTGGACCATGCCAACTCCAGTGGCTGCATAAAATTGACTCACTCCTCTGTCCTAACACAGGGTGCCAGAGAAGTACAGGATGCCCGATTAAATTAGAATTTCAGATAAACAACACCTAAGAATTTAGTATAAGGATGTCCAACTATTGCATGGAATATACTTATACTAAAAAGTTATTAGTTGCTTATCTTAAATTCTAATTTAATTAGGTATTCTGCATTTTTTATTTGCTAAATCTGGCAACCCTACCCTAATTTAAAGGTGCTTGCACTTCCTTCGTAAAGCTACTGTCATCTGCATCACTTGAAATGAACTATGACGCATATGGCCAAAGATTTACTTGAAATTAGAGAAAGCCATTAAGAAAGGGATGTGTGACAAATATTAACATTTTTAGGCACAAGGCCGGTGGTCATTGAGGTGAAATGGGGAATTTCTACTTTTCACTGGAACCAAATACTGTTTGGCTGGCCTGAGTCTCAGGATTTTATCCACAAAAAAAACAAAAAGTGAGTTTAATGAAGAGCCATGACTGAAGCAATTTGCTGACTTGCAGTCAAGGACCAATGGCACCTTTCAGGGCTGGTCAAAAGAGGTTGAAAAAATAAAGCATCTGAAAATAAATGCTTTAAACTGTTTTGGCTCTTGCTTGGGGAAAAATCTATGAATAAAGAAATCATTTGAGTGGGAGAGTTAATGTTGTGTGTGGCAAATGGCAAGTTTCAGGGGAGAAGCCTCTATTCACTTACAACTGAATGATGCAGTGGAATAGAATTGGGGAAGAGGTAACTGAGGATGCTTTTAAAATTCTGGGTTATAAAGTTTTCAGAGCAAACTTAAGTCTTCTGAAGTTTATCCTTATATATCTTCAGTAAATAACAAGTTCTCATTTTTAACGGGAAATATATTTGGAAATGCCTATAACTTGTACTTTTAAAAATATAAATAATATTTTAAGTGTTTTAGTATCATAAAATAAAAATTACAGGGGGGCCATTTAAAAAAAAAAAAAGGTATTTCAAAACACAGACAACATGGGATAGGCACCAAATATCTAGCATGGAAGAAAAGGCTATAATCCAGAAAGGGAGAGGAGTTGTTGGATCAATCATAAATGAGAGAAAACTCTATTCTCTTATTTAAATTATCCACAACTAAATTGAACTAAGGATTCCCAAACCAATTTTCTTCCAGAACAATTGTGTGATCCGTGGCGCTTTTTTCAAGGAAACAATTTGAAGAGTGTTCAGTGAATTCCTTGCACACTCAGCTCCTTCCCCAGCAGTCCTGGTCTCCCCAGACTTGGAGGGACAAATACCCCACAGCCGATTTGTCTACCCAGAGGTCTTCCCTCCAGTCCCCACCAAGCCAGGTTGCCAGTGAGGCAGCAAACATGATGCGTGCGGGTCCAGAGGCATGCTTGCTGCTTGCCTATGTCAACTGGAGATCATCTCTGACCACAGTCTTTGCTATCTAAAATTCTGGATTTGGAACTGATCAGCCACTTACTTAATCATATTTGAAATAAAAATATCTTCTTCTTTTCAAACACAATCTGAATTAAGATCAATGCTAAAGCATGAAAGACGTCATTTAAATCAAAACAACCCCCTTTCTCTCTCTCTGTCTCTTTCTCCCCCCACCATTCCTTTAGGCTCAGTTTCTCCAACAACAGTGAACAGCTGTCCTGAAGCAGCAGTTTGCTATCATTATTTTATAATTCCATCATTTTGCCGGGGAAGGTTTGTGAGTCTGTATGCATGAGAGATACTCACAACATGGCAAGGCCCTCATAATCACCTGTGATTAATGCTAAGAACCCCCAGTGGTACATCCTTTAATGATGCTCTTAGAATCATGATGTCTGATCTTGGTTCTATTACTGTCAAAAGTAGTTTAATCTGCTCTGGGTTAAGGGCTCATACATCTATGCTGGTGCCTGTCCAGGGAAGCAATTGGTGATTTTTTTTTCACCCTCTGCCTCAAATATTCATTCTTTTTCCTATTTGCTTCATAACATAGAAATGAAAGAAGCAAAGAGTGTGTGTCCTCTGGAATCAATTGTAACTACTGCTATTACACAGGTCATTTGGCCCAAATTGAAGCATTGTGCCTGGTTTTTCTATGCCCTGACTTCAAGGCAACAGAACAGGAAAGAGTAGTTCACAAGAAATAAAGTGCAATAGAGGCACTTCCTGGGAGAGGTCACCAACACATCGTGGTGTATTTCAGGGTCAATTTCAGCCGATTGTTAACACTACCAGACACAGAAACCTCCAATGCCATTTGCTGATTTCAAAACTCCTTCCTGTTTAGCATGTCAGATGCTTTCCGCAGCAAGAGTTAGTGACTCACAGGTTGAGAGGCACTTTTTGCATACCTGCTTGTGTTTTTAACTAAAGTGCATCCAGTTCCAGGTCTGGCAGCCAGAACACTTCCCGTTGTTTCTTTTAATACAGTGAGACAGTGACACATAATTGAGCCACATAACCATAGGTGGATCAATTACAATTTTTAGGCTTCAAGTTCCCCACCTGTCACAGGAGGAAGTTAAACCACCAGGATATTAAACTTCAAGTTGTGGTGCATTGGGGATTCCTGTCCCCACAATAATGCATAAAGAACAAGGAGCATGTCTTAAGATGGATTTTTCTTAAAGACAGAGGAAGTCACCCTTTCATCAAGGCAAGTGACCTAATGTGAAACCTTTCTTCAACTATTAACCCCAAGCTATTCATACCCCAATTAGGTCTGATAAACAACATATTACACAGAAATTACTCCAACAATAAAGAATGGCATCACCAAGCTAAATATGATTACTTGACTGATTAGACTTGGCTTCCATGCTCCATAGACAGAACTTTCATTGATGATACTTGTGTGTATATGTGGGTGTGGGTTCCCTAAGCTTCTCTAATAATTCAGAGAGAAGGGAGAAGGTGGAACTCATCTGAAACGAATATCTCTAGGAGACAGCCAAATTCCAAGTTGTACTCTAAATATAAGGATTGGAGCACTGGTAATAATAATGGGGATAACCCAAGCATAAGAATTTGGAGATGAGTACTGTGGGAATTTAGAAAATAGGCATGTTGGATAACATTAATGTAGTAAAAGCTCTTTCCTTTCTCTAGGTCGACAATGCCAAGCAGGGACCCAAGTATTCTGAGAAGAAAAAAAAGCAAGAGTAGTTAAAATCCAAAACACTATTTTTGTTTTTGCTCTGTTAAAGATCTTTTCTGTAATTTACTGCTGAATCTTAAATTGCACAGACTCTAGATTCTGGTGCCACATTTCAAAAAGTTATTTCTATAGTCTGAAAATTAGCAGATATTTTTTACAATAAATTGGCTTTCCAAAGAAAACACAAAATAACTTCTATGGTCACATTTAAACATCAAGATTCAAAAATTACATTAATGGAATAAGATAAAGTCTCCGAAATTGCAATAAGGGTAAATGTCCCTAAAAGTTGGAGAAGAATGTTATTATTTGGAGGAATGAATACCCTGAGCCAATGCTTTTCAGACTTCAGGATGCATTTGAGTTCCCAGGGCATCTTGTTAAAGTGCAGATTTTGATTCAGTAGGTCAGGGATAGGCCTGAGAACCAGCATTTCTAACAAGCTCCCATACACTGCTGCTGCTGCTTATACTCAGACCACACTTCCAGTAAAAAGGTTTCTAACTGACCAATTTTCAAAGAACTTGACTATAGCCATCTACATACAGATTATTCTAAGAACAATTTGACATTTGTTTGATGATTTGGAAAGCACTTCTAGTTCCTACGGATCTTCATTTTCATCAATAATTATTACAAGAAAATACTCCATTATTGAAGCTTTCATGTTTGGATTCTGGATCATTAAAGGTTTATACTTTACAGAGATGAGAAAAAGGCAGGGCACAAACGCAGAGAAGAGCATTAATTTCCTCCCTACCCTCCCTCTCTCCTGCAAGTTTAACTTCACACGTAAATTTGACATGAGGAATACAGCAGGTATCAGACTGAGTGTAGCCATATAAAAACTGGACTGCTGTCCTGAGAGATGTGGCTGAAGACTTCTCACCAGCCCCGATGGGAAAAGAACTGTCCTTTCCTGTTGGTAAGGACAGCGTTCAAGTTTACCTTGTATACTAGACTTTTAATGTCATTGCCAGGAAAATGACATTTGCAGAAAGAAAGGGACCTTGATCTGTGGGTGACCTGAAGATTGAAGTCTTTAAATTCTTGTATTTAGAGACCATTTAATACCACATTTGTTATTCTGATTCCTCCAAAAGCAATTTTTTAAAATTTTTGTTACCTTCCCGTCTTTTATTATTATTATTATTATATTATTATAATTATTATCATTACTATTATACTTTAAGTTCTGGGATACATGTGTAGAACGTGCAGGTTTGTTACATAGGTATACATGCGCCATGGTGGTTTGCTGCACCCATTAACCCGTCATCCACATTAGGTATTTCTCCTAACCTCCCCTGTCTTCTAATCCACTTGGCAAATATTTTTAATCACCTACCTCATCTCATTGTTTCAGAATCTGGGGACATAGCAGGGTTCAAAATAGAAATCTGACTTTATATTCTAATGGAAGATACCAGGCATAAACCAAATAAACTCCTAACTTAGAATATAAGAAAGTGAAAAATTCTAAGGAGACTTGTTCAAACAGCATTGTTCATAGCAGTCAAAAGATGAAAGCTACCCAAATGTCCACTGATGTATGAATAAACCAAATGTGGGATATACACACAATGGAATACTATTTAGCATTACAAAGGAAGAAAATTCTGACACTTGCTACAACATGGATGAACCTCGAGGACCTTATGTTAAGTGCATAAACCAGTCACAAAAGGACAAATATATTTTTACTCCATGTAGCTGAGATACAGAGGATACATAAATTAATAGAGACAGAAAGTAGAATGGTGGTTCTCAGGAGCTAAGAGAGGGAAGAATGGGGAATTCCATTTTAATGGGTATAGACTCTCAGTTTTGCACGATGAAAGGAGTTCTAGAGATCCAGTGACAGCAATGTGAATAGACTTAACACTACTGAACTGTACACTTAGAAGTGAAGAGGGTAAATTTTATATTGTGTGTATTTTTGTGTTATATGTCTTTCACCACATTTTTTAAAAATGCTATGGAGAAAAGTTAAACAGAGAAGCAGGTTAGTTAGAAATGGGTCAGTTAGTTAAGGTCAGTTAGTTAATGTTGCATTTTAAATGGAGTAGTCAAGAAAGGTCTCATTGCTCAGATGACTCCGGTGCAAAGACTTAAAGGAGGGGAAAGACTGGGCCGCATGACAGAAGAATCTTCTGGCAGAGGAGATGGTGAATGGATGGACTCAGAGGTAACAGAAATGACAAAAAGTCCACAGCACTTACATATTTGCATTGTCTTCCTCACTCTACCAGACAGCTAAGTCAGAGCCACTATCTGCTTATATCTGCAGGGCAGGGCCACTGATTGAGCTAACCTTTGGTCCTTTTGAGAGAATTGTCAGAAAAGACCTAATGGAAGCAACACGGACTAATTTGAGAGCATCTGAGTTTTATGTTACTCTGGCAGCTATTCATACCACCTTTTCAAGACTTCGGAGAGCTGAAGCAAAGGACAAGCAAAATGATGTGCTTTCAGCCATCAGTCAGACTTCTGTTAACTAATGGCCTAGAGACAGGGACAGGACAATAGGATGGGGAGCAAGGGATCTGTACCCAGCTCAGGCTCTGGGGAGAGAAAACGATCTAAATTCAACCATTGTAGAAAGCAGTGTGGTGATTCCTCAAAGACCTAAAAGCAGAACTACTGTTCAACCCTGCAATCCCATTACTGGGTATATACCCAAAGGAATATAAATCATTCAGTCATAAAGACACATACACATGTATGTACACTGCAGCACTATTCAAAATAGCAAAGACATGGAGTCAACCTAAATGCCATAAATGGTAGACTGGATAAAGAAAATGTGGTACATATACACCATGGAACACAATGCAGCCATAAAGAAGATCATATCCTTTTCAGAAACATGGATGGAGCTAGAGGCTGCTATCCTTAGCAAACTAATGCAGGAACAGAAAACCAAATACTCATGTTCTCACTTGTAAGTGGGAGCTAAATGATGAGAACACATGGACATATAAAGGGGAACATCAGACACTGGGGCCTATCAGAGGGTGGAGGATGGGAGGAGAGAGAGGATCAGGAAAAATAACTACTTGGTACTAGGTTTAATACCTGGGTGACTAAATAATCTGTACAGCAAATCCCTATGAGACGATTTCACCTGCAGAACAAACCTGAACATGTATATCTGAACTGAAAATAAAAGTTAAAAATAAATACATACATAAATCTTAAAAATGCAAGAGGGTTGTTAGCATAAAGGACTTTCGGGGTAGCTGGGAGATAGAAGGGCTGCTGGGGGAAGGGCCATCCCATTCTGCCTGGATCACAGCCTGGCTCCGGCATGGTGCTGTCTCAAGGGTACCAGGTGACCGAAGGCCTCAGACTGGTGCTTCTGGAAGATTTTAGCAAGGAAAGGGGTTTACACAAAAGGCCCCAGCAGATGCAGGAGTGAGATACTTGGCTTCAGGCATCTGAAGGGGAGCAGAGAGTAAGAAAACCATCAGAAAATATATCTGAGATCCCCCTGGAAACTCTCTAGAAATAACAGAGGGAAAGGAAAAGTCCAGTAGAATGTGGGAGCTGCTTATACTGCAACCTCCTTTGTTAGTAAAGTCTGGGAAATTTGGTTTATTGAAAAAATTCATTTCAAGTTTTATGTGTGTGTGTCCAAAAGACTATAGGATTTAATGATCGAATCAAGCTCTTATCTTCAATTGTAGATCAGCTTAATTTTCAGTCAATTCCCTTATCCTGTTTGTGCTTCAATTTCTTCATAAATAAAATAAGGGCAATAATACCTACCCCTTTGGGGTAACTGTGAGTGTCAGATAACAGATGGAAAATACTTAGAGCACCTAAACGTCCTAGCTCAGTCCGTAAATAATTGTGGTTATTATTCTATTCTTCTCATTGTCATTTTATTACAAGAGATCTTCCTTCCCCTTTCCACCCTGGAAAATATATATATATCTCTGTCAAGAGTCTGAGCAAAGGAAATCTCTAAAGTTAGGTGTGTGATTTATTTGTCAAGGTCCCTAATAAGGAATTTCATTTTAAACCCTTTTGAAACATCTGTTGCATTTCAACTCAGTAAGTGCAAACAACAGAAAAATAGTAGCATCTGGGCTAGAAGTAAAAAAAAAAATCTGCTTCTGTTTTGGAAAAAAGAGTAAGAGCTAGAGCGGGGTGGGGGTGGGGGGTGGGGGGTGGGGGAAGAGAGAGGAATGGGGGAAGGGGAGGGGAGGTTGCTGCATCTCTCACACTAGCACTTGATCAGGAAAAGTCCTGCTCTACCTGTCGCACAGGAAGCTGCATGATTGATGTGCACTTGCAGCTGCGCATCTGCTCCTCAGAGTACCCAGAGTCCCCATGCCCCGCCGCTGGGTCAGCACTTTCCTCTGCGGGTGCTGAGAAGTGACTTTCTGCATGCGTTTCCCACCCCCTCCCTTGTGCCAGCCTTTGCTTCTACGAAAGTAGGAAGAAATGGTCCATGAAGTTTCATTTGCCTTGAGAAAAACAGAAACGTCTTTGGAGAAATTGCAAGTCGAGTGCCGGCAGGGTGCAGCCAAGAGGGAGGCCTGTGGCCAGCCCCGCCTGCTGCCTGCAAGGGGGAGAGAAGGCCAATGGGGATAAGAGTCCTGGGACCTCAGAAGACAGGGGAGCTGTTTGACCATCTGCAGAGAAAGAAAGCCTTAAAGGAAAAGATACAGATCTCCTAAATCCCATAGGTTCTTCCACCCTTTTCAATGAGTTTCCTGGAGTTGTTTTGAATCTGCCCGGAAGGAAGTCAGCTCAAAGGCCGACAGGAAAGCTGGCCCACTCATCACCTCCCTAGGCAAGCAATAACCCATGAACTGGATATCAGGACAGGTAGCTGCTGTCACCGAGGGAACCGATCCCACCACAGCGATGCCAGAGACAGATATTCAGGCGGCCTGGGAGCTCTCAAAACAGGGGTCCATTGTGGGACAATCAGTCATCTTTTGTGGCCAGCAGCAAACTGAACTCACCTCGGGGGTCCTTCCTCCAGGCCGCAGGTGAGACCTGATGCATCCCTTCCCAAGAGGCACAGGGATGCTTACACACATACTTCTTGGGGCTCTTCCAGTGTTATTGGAACCCTTCTGGGCCCAATATTTCGCCCAGATGTGCACAGGCAGGCAGGAGAATTGTCTCATTTGTAAAGAGTCTTGCTTTTCTGGCCAGAATTGGTAATAACGAACATCTTCACAGTTGGAACCATGGATGATTAAATGATGTTTAAGGACCTTAAACCTTATTTGGTCTGATCCCTTTACCTGCAGATGGGCACCCTGAGGTCACAGAGGCTGTGACAGGCCCCCCACATGAATTCAGAGCAGCTGACCTGTGACCTGTGGCTTTTTCCATTCCTGCAGGACACATCCAATTTATCCCTGGGATGCTCACAGAGGAATGAAAGCCGTCCTTGACTTGAATCTATCTGTACACTTGAGGTAACTTCCATGTCCAGTTCCCCCAAAATGGAGTCTGAAGGATACAGGAAATGAACATCTGTGATTGTCTTCAACTAATAACACCTGGCTCCACACCACAGGGGGATGGAGAAGAGAACAAAGAGGAAGGGGAAGGGGCCATAGGGTGGGGTGTGGTAAAGAAGAACAAAGGAAGAAATGAGGATAGCATGGTCTAAAAGGGAAGGAAACAGGGAGGAGAGGGAGGGGGAAGAGTAGGCAGAGCACAGAAAACTTGTTCTAGGGAGAAGTTAGAAGATTGAGGCTGAGGGAAGGGAGTAAGAGCTAATGAGAAAAGGGAAAGTCAAGGAAAGAACTTACTTGAACTTAAATTCTCAATGAGAATCAGTATGAAGGATCACAGAAGTCACACCAGAATCAAGCCTAGCAAGATTGTGTGTGTATGTGTGTGTGTGTGTGTGTGAGACAGAGAGAGAGAAAGAGAGAAAGACAGAGAGAGAATGTATTGCCTTGAGCTCCAACCCGTTTTTTATCACAAGACAGCGGGGATAAAGGTCCCTGGTTCCCAAGACCAATTTCCTCCCTGACCTGGATATGAACAGCCCTCCTCCCTGAGGCATTTTCACCTTGCTTAGCCTCCTCTGCAGAATCCAAGGAGGAGGGGAGACTTAAGTTACACGGCAGGGGCCAATAGGGCTGCACAAAGCTCATATTATTCTTACTTTAATCATGGGTTTTGCTTCACAAGTCCTGCTTTGAAACCATACATGGCGCTGAAGTTTGATGGCTGCACTTGGGTTGGTTTATGGCTTTGCCAGAGATTGTTGGGGTTTTTTCCTAAAGATATCACTGAATTTTTCTGTGTTCCCTTCTCAAAATAATTATTGACAAACATGTGTAGTGATGGCACCACCCCGTGGATTTTCTCCCAAAATAAATTAAATCAAGCCTTCTGCTTTGCCATTCACTTATTTCTTTATGAAAGAGACAGAGAGAGAAAGAGAGAGGGAAGGGACGAGAAGCGGGAGGAAGGGAGAAAGAAGAGAGAAGGGGAGGCAAGAATTCCTTTTTAAAAAGTCAGAAAACCAAATTCTCACAATATTTAATGAAGCTTGTGTGTGGATTGAAGGCTGAATTATGCCAAAGGTGTGATAATCAGGAAAAAAAGTGAGTCAGGGAAAAATTTCCTCAGGCTGATGTTATGCCTTCAGTACTTGCTTACATCCTAAGGCCTGCACTAAGAATGGGAATTTGAGATATTAGAAAATAAGATAAAGAAACCAAAAGACACATTTTTCCTCTAAATCCTATAAATGGCATTTCTTTCCTTTGACTCACAAAGGTATCCATGTGATATTCAGCACAGACTTACTAAATACTACCACATGGCTCCCACGGTGGTGGCTGTATGGGCATTAGAAGACAAGGGTCTCCCTGAAAGACTTCACACAGCCCAAAGCCATCACCACCCTGCTCTGTGTCACCCTCATCTGTCACCCTGACCAAGGCAAAAGCCTCCCCCAAATAGTTTCTGTTTCTTTCTCTTCCCTAGAGTCTATTCCCAAGCAAAAGTCAGAGTGATCTTTTAAATTCCGCATCAGATCATGTCACTCTCTTCCTCAAAACCCTCCACTGCTGCAGCTCACACTGAAAATAAACTCGCACTCCTGGCCCATGAACTGGCTAGTCTCCACCTACATTCCAACCTTACCTCCTCGAAGGTTCTCTCCCCTTTCCCACTAAGTAAGGCCACAAAGGCCTTCTATTGTTTTTCTGTTCCTTCATCAGACTTATCTTGTTCTCACCTTAGAGCAGTGCCCTTCAAATATTTTACAGACTCTTCGTGTGACTAAAATGACTGGAAAAGTGATGGACCAGTCCAAGGTTTCTACCTATGGAGCAAGGCTTAAATTGTCCAAGAAGCAAGTTCAAAGAAACAGTGGGGGGGGGGAAAAAACTGGAAGGTCATTTTCTGCGTGCTGCCTTTCCAGTTTAGCTCATTTAAAGTGCTAATAATTGCACTTGTTTGTATTTCCCCTTTCCTAGAATGGAAACCTAGGAAACAATAACCTCATCTGTCTTATATTCTCACCACCTAGAACCATGCCACGGACTTAGTGGGCACTCCCATAAATAGCTATTGAAAGAGTAAATGAAAGAAAAATCCTAGGATACTCGCACATTACAATTTTAAATACCAATACACATCAGTTCTACGATTAAGAACAATTATGAGAGGTACAAACTCTAAATTGGAAGAAAGTTCCCTCTTGCTTAAAAGATGCAGTAACAAAAATGTTGGCATTATCAAACCATTATGAATCTACCAACAAGAGCCCAGCTTCCTGCAAAGCTGGCTGTGTGGTCTTTTGCTCTCTGTAACTGACCACTCAAGGAATTCATTTCTTCAACAGAAAATACTTTGACAAATGGTCTCATTTTCATTTGATGTCTTGATTTCACTTTCTGAGAGACATCTATTTGCAGCAGGGCCATGTGGCCAAGTGGAATGCTTTGTAGCAATATTTGCAGTGATGACTATTGCTGTTTGACTCAAGACAAAGTCTTTGAGTCTGAAGATCCATATCTTCAAAATAAGGTGATAAGATCTGTTGTCAACTTCCCTCTAGCTTCTCCGGGAATATGTTAGATGTAAATCAAACCCCCTGAACTTTTCTTGGAAGAAAAGAAAAGTAGCATAGATATAAAATACACCTAATAAGTGAGCCATCTTGTTGTCAAGTTCTTATCTATTTAATTAAGCTAAAAGGTGATATACTTTTTTTTCAGCATGGTGGCCTTCTCTAAGAACATAACTTGTTATTCCCAATCCACAAAAACCAGAGCTCCAAAAAGTCAATAAAACTGGAGAGAGAGAGGTGGAGAGAAAGAGAGAAAGAGAGAATCTCAGTTTAAACTATGGCCTCATAGAAATGTAGGGGTAGTTCCCAGCCAAGAGCCTGTTGAAAGTGTGGATTCAGTTTCTTGTTCCTGCGGAGTCAGCTCTTCATGGTGTATTCTTGCAGGTTTACTTCATTTAATACAAATTTCAAAAATATCCAATCCATTCATATTAAAAAGAACATGTAATGACAGACTGCAGTAAAGCCCAAACAACCCTTACTATTGGCATTACTTGGACCCCCAAATACTGGTAGCCTCCATGATACTAGCACAATTGCCTAGCACTTGTTCTCCCTCCACAAGAACACTCAGGTGGATGGTTGTGACATTCTCTGCTTGTGCCTAATTGCCATGCATTCTTCCCACCTTCCTTGTTCACAAAACTCCAAATGTTTTTGGGCAGCAATATACCCAGCCCCAACTAAGATACTCACTTATCCAGCTTTCTTAGAAATTCAGTGTGGCTCTGGGATTCCAGCTAAAGAGATGAAAGTAAGTGTTTACTGGGAGTATCTGGGGGCAAGTTTGCATCTCCTGATGTGAAGGGGCAGGTTCTGATGGCATAGTCCCTCCCTTCCTGTCATGTGCTGTGGAGGAGATAGTGTGTAGATGGAGGGGCCACCTGGTAACCACCAACAAACAAGCATGAGGACAAGAGTCATGGTGCAAAGAGCAAAGCACAAAGATGAAAAGAGTTTCAGTCCCTGATGACATCAATGAGCAGCCAAATCCACACCAGAAACTGCCTGCATCTGGTTTTCTTGATATCTGAGGACAAGAAACACATTTTTTTGTTTAAATCACTGAAATTAAGTCATCAAATACTTGTAGCCCAAATCATTGCTAACTGATACAATGACCATATTACGTAAGAGTAGAGAAGTAGTTTTATAAACAGAAATGGCATCCTGGATCAACAGGAATTAAGGGCCCTTAAGGGATTCCCTGCTTCCAGGAAAAGGTATCCCTAAATAATCTCTAATCTCTACCGTTTAGTCCCTATCCCTCATGGTTTATATGCAGACATACCAAATTATTCCTTAGATCCTGAATCCTTGGCTCTGAAGCCTCGCTGTTTCCCACTAGCCAATTCCCTCAACTGTTCCACATCCACCCTTTATTACTTTCCATCCATTAATCACTTGCATTGTCCAGGTTTGCAATTTTCCAAACTCTGCCCATTTCAATTAGATTCCAGGCTCCCAGACATAACCCGGCAGCCTCCACCTGCGCCTGACGGACATCGGAGGCGGCTGCAGTCCTGCAGGCTCTATTTCCATGTGTGCCATCTTGAGTCCAGAACTAGATAATTTCACTCATCTAGAAAATTAAGGTGAATAAGAGAAGAGAAAACTGGAATGGCATATGGTCTAGCTTCCTGAATTTGTGTGATTATCCATTATCAAATCGCAGGCACTGAGTTATTAAGTCTATTGACAGATGCAATGTAATTTTCTTCAAACAGATAACTGATCCTGGAGCTGATAAGGTCTGAATGTGCATTGCACACACCCTCATATTTTTATCATTCTTCACTTTCTTCATTCAATGCTCTGTTATCAAATTACCAGTACAAATGTATTCACAGAAGTAAAGCAACATAGAATGCCTTAAATTTATACTCTCATTTCCTTAACATTTCTTGACTCTGAGCAGCATTACTCCAGAATCTTGGGAAAAGAAACTAAAATAAGTAAGAAAATTACAATACAAAACGTTCAAAATTATGAGTCTGGGAAATGTTTGAAATAAATTGTACAGAAAATAGGTGAGCTTCAGCTCTAAGCTTAGACAATTTTAAGGACCTCAAAGTCGAGAAATAACAGCGTTTTGATCCTGCTAAATGTGTAAAGGGCTTGCCTTTCCTTTTATAATCCCTGGCAAGAATATTCTCATGCTGGTAATAAATCAACACTGAAATGTAGCTCAAATTACAAAAGCAAAATAAAATTATTGGGATACCTTACACAAACTGACTGGAGAGGACACTTTGCAAACATATTAAAGTTACCCTCTGAGTATACACACTTGGTACTCATGAACATAACAAAATGCACAATTCCATACTTGTGAAACAAAGAAACAAATATCCTACTTGTTCCACAATTCAGCCTCAGGCCCTGATTCAAAACTATTTTTTTTTCTCTGAGTTTCCCCCTACTAAGACGACTGTCCATGTTCTGTGTTCCAAAGAGTTAACAACAAAAATAAAAGAGCATCTAGATGTTTGCTTTCAGATGGGCAGGTATAATAAACACATTATTATTAAAATACATATACCAGATTACATGACCCCTTTGAGAGAGAATGTGTGAACTGGTGGTCTAGCCACTCTTCATTTGTGAAGAAACATATAAGTGAGACCCAGCACCTTCATGTAGATGCAGGAAAAAATGACTAACGTTGAGTTCTTACTGGGAACCAAAATATTTTAGAAATTCAGACATGTTATTATTTGCTCAACAATAAGTCACTGTGTACTGAACTTTAAAGAAAATTACTGATTTTATTTGACTATAAGAATATAATTAAGTGTAAGCTTGTACAAGAATCTTATTTAGCAAATGTACTAATTATGATCCTTGAGGCATTGTATATTTAGTTTTGATTGTACCTTCACGAGACACTCCCCAGGCATCTTTTTCATTTTCCTTACTAGAAGCTAGTGGTATTCCCTGCAGGATTTAGTTAAGAGTTTCTGCTTTACAAACCTACTAGGGAAAACATTCCATTTCTTCTCAGTTGGTCATTTTCAAAGACTAAAGGCAGTTAGGCTATTCGTTTTCTCTAATGCATTCAGTCTGTTGATTTCTATATAAATGAAGGTCTATAATAAATTTCAGTTCCCAAAATTTTGTGAAGCGTGTTTAGTGTAATAGATTCCTGGGTGATTTCGTTTGCGTCAGAATTTCTCTTCCCTTCTAGAAAGGACATGTTCATACGTAAGCGACAGAGTTCAGCACAAGAACAAAATAAAAACATTAATTACCCAGAGCTGCCTGAATCATAACAGCTGTGTTAAATGTGTGGGACACTGGTGTAGGCATCTAAGGAGCATCGATATTTATTATGAAGATGTGCCTATTGATTGAGCTATAAAATGATTCAATGTAATATATGCCATTCCAATAATTGAACTCCGTTCAAAAGAACACCAATGTAGCCACAATGAAAATTGAGAACAACGATTTTGATTTATTAAATTATTCTATGCAGCCACAAGATCTTGAACAAAGAGATAAAAAGTTAATGCAAGTCTATGGTCATGCTGCTGTCTTACTGTTAGAAGGACCAGAAGCAAATTTTCCAGCCTGACTAAGGGATGCCTGGTTCTAAGGGTCTAGCCCCATATTGTTTTGATAACAAGTGCTCATCTGAACCTTCGGTGGCCCAGAGGCAGAACCCTTAGGCTACACCTTTCCCTTGAATGGCATCCCCTTATCATATCACCTGTTCCTTTCAGAAGACCTTCTCTGGTCACCCTAACATTCATTTTTCTCATCTCTGAACTCCTATGTCTGTAGGTAGATATGGGCATAAGGGGAGGTAACAGGGATGAAATCCACATTTAAGGAAACAATGTGGTCTCAAAATCCTCAACTGGCCAGAAATCTCTATGTTCTGCTTTAATAAAAGATAGATCACATACACCTCATAGCTCATTCATGGAGGTCAGTTTTCTTGTTTTTAAAGGACTTTTAGAGTCCGTATTGAGGTCAATAAACTCATCTCAAGTTTTTCTATTCTCTGTATCTATATAGTGCAAATTCACAGTCTGATTGAAAACCCTATGATATTATAACGATACCTATTATTAAAGAAATGTATAATTATCATCATAATACCATAATTACTGAGACATGAAGGTAAACAGAAAAGGTTTTAAATGTAGATTAAAACAAGAAGATTTTATGTAACCATGAACCAAAAAGGTTAATTACTCAGCACAGCCCCAGCTCCTTATTCATTTTGTTAATTGGGTATACTGGTTTTGGGACCCTCTCCCAAAACATTTGTACACCAGAAACTGTGAACGTGACTTGACTTGGAAAAAAGGATCTTTGAAGAAGTAATTAGGTTAAAGATCTTGAGATGAGATCATCCTGGATTTTCCAGATGGACCTTACATTTAGCAACAAGTGTCCTTGATAAGAAGAAGAGAAGACACAGAGACAGAAGATAAGGCCATGTGAAGAGGAAAGCAGGGATTCGATGCCTGGGGTCACAGGAATGCCTGGGGTCACAAAAAGCTGGAAGAGGCAAGGAAGGATTCTCCTCTGAGACCTTCAGAAGGAGTATGATCCTGCCAACACCCTGATTTTGGATTTCTCGCCTCTAAACCTATCAGAGAATAAATTTCTGTTGTTTTAAGCCACCACGCTTGTGCTTATTTACTGTTACTTAGGTACTTAATTACTATCACAGCTCTAGAAAACTAATACATAGGGTTTTACTATATTTGATTAAATGCCACTCAATAAACACAAATAAGTTATAAAGATGAAGACTCTTTAGAAATTCATTTAACACTTAAGTGCTACTATGTGCCAGGAACTGTGTAAGACTGTGGACATACGGCCAAAATTTTAAAAGATGTTACACTGTAAGACTGTCATCAACCTTACAGTGAAATCTGAAAGGGTTTCCCCCTGCCCCTCAGTCTTTATAGAACAAGAGAAAGAAATAACAGGAAATTTGAAGACAAGACTATAATATAAAGCGGGGTCAGTGGAATTCTTTTGATAGAAAGGTTATAAAGGCAATTTTGATATGTGGAAAATATATTGTCACTAAAGAACCACAAACGTGTTTGCAGACATTCAGTTCAAATGTAGAGTTTATCAGACCCTAAAGAAGGCAAATATTTTCTACATCACCTATTAATTACAAATGAAAAGAGCAACATGTAGAAACCCTAAGACCTGAACCCTTTTCCAAGTAACTATCCTAAGGAGATGTTTTTCTCCATACCACTAAAAAAGAAGAAGAAAAAAGAAAGTAAAAGTGGTGTTGAGTCCTCTGTTTTTTCCTACATTTTCCAGATGATATTTCCCATTATGATGTGTCATCCCATGTTGTATCAATCGCATTACAATATGTCACTTAATGTAACATAAAGCAATATGATTGACAACATCTACTAGGGCTTGTCACAACAGTGCATGTCAACCAGGACATTTTTGTGGCTTTTGCAAATAAAAAAAAATTCAACATATTTCACATAACATCACATCCAAGGTACAGGGAGGAGGAAAGAAAGGCTCTTTTGAAGATTTTTGCAACATTCCTTTTGGGGGAACTGATAAACATCTGCTAAGCAAATGGAGTCACATATGTTCCCTATACTTATATCAAATGGACCCAATAAACTATTACCAGCCTGCCTCAGGTTCACAGTCAACTCCTGTTGCTCCTTGTTCGTGCTTGCCACGTTCAGTCCGAGACACCTTATATGATCACCTTTAAATGAAGAAACAGAGCTATCAAATGGAAGATCCTCATCTGAGCCAAAGGAAGAAGTAAAGGCTGGCAGGGCTCAGAGATAACTTAGGAATGTTCTAGAAGCCATTAATTGGTACAAATCTGGTAGCAAGTAACAGCTCAAAACAGCTTAAACAAATGGGAGATGTATTATAAGGACATGGTGATTTTCCAAAGAACCGAGGGCAGAGAGAGAACTAGACCTTAGGAAAAGACCAGATGTGATCATTAAAAATCCATCAGCATCCTCTCCTCATTTCTATCTCAGGTGCTCTGTCCCACCTGCTTTCTTCTTCCCTGTCTGTTGCTACGCCTTACATTCGGTAGAATTCACCCCCGTGACAATCAACAAGATATAGTCCCAATGATATGGATATCTTATTGGATATTTGTTGATTTCCTCTATGGGATGTTTTTCCTTCCTAACAGAAATCCAGTTCCTCAACCATGCAGTGTAAAAGGGATATACCTCACCTCTAGCTTCATAGGAATACTCAAATTGGCTTCAATCAATCAGTGGATTCCATTACCCTGGCCAGTGATTGGTTCAGGGAAGTGCACTGAGCTTAAATGGATCCAATTAGAGAGAATCTGGGAAAGATTTGTCTAGAATCCTGGGACACAAACACACTCTTCTTCACTGGACCTATCTGAGTGAGAATGCTAGCTTGGGGCTGCTGCAGCCATTTTTAATACTATGACAGGAGCCAGCTTGATGGTTCCACCAATTCATAAAAAGGGAAACTGAGGCTTGCATTCCTGTGATGTCATTTGAGTTCTCAATCAAATCACAGCTGTAGCCTAAATCCCTCCTAGCACAGTTTGGTTTCATGAGTCAACAAAATCCCTTTATGCTTAAGCCAGTATAAATCAAGTTTTCTGTTTCTTACAACCAAAGGAATGCCAGCTTATATAAGAGGTCGACTCACTATCCTACAGATGATAGGAAAATCTCTAGCCAACTAGCTTGAGCCAGCCAGTCTAATCAGTCATGGCAAGGGTACAAACATAGCTCTCAGGTGACAAGCCCCGTAGACTGAGTAGGTAAATCATTCTCAGAAAAGAGGGTGGGTATTTTGAATAAAATCTATTATCAGTTAAGATACCCATTTGCTGGATGAGGCTGGATAAATAGCCCTGTGTGCTTTGGTTCTTTTCATGTTTAAGTTGGCTGGTCACATTTCTGTACCTAAACTCCTTCATGGTACTCTGATTGAGGATTAATTTGTTACTCACTCTAAATAGGGTTTCATATTTCACAGATAGGTTGTAATTTTTAAAATGCTTTACATTTAGATGGTTTTTTACATTTTCATAATTCTTTTCCTTTCCCCCTCTTCCTCTGCTGTTGCTGTTTGTGCATATAAAAAACAAAGAAATATTTTCAGATCCTTGCATTTCATGATTCCACCCCAGGTTTCTATGGTATACCGACTTTCAGAGCATCCCCTTTCAGGGGCAGTCATGTGGCTCACCCACTGGTACTGAGGGTGCAAGTAGCTCAAGTTTTCTGGCATTTCTGAAAGAATCTTGGTCATGATGTAATAGGAGGCTTAAAGCTGCTCTGACTCTACATTGAAGGAACTTCACTTGGAATTTAACACAAAGAAAACATCAGGGACATGCATACTGAGTTAAGCATAGTGTTTTTTGTTCATTCAAGTGTTTTGCTTTTTAAAATAATAATTAAAAATTGCAAACACTTGAATGACAAAAAATTAACCTGTTAAATAATGTATGATTTATCCATGTGATAGAGTTATATTAAACAACTAAAAATCTTGTTTTCACAGACTATTATAGGAAATTGAAAAATGCTTGTGAAGTACTGTAAAGTGAAGGAAGTAGGTACCAAAGTGTATACAACATACAATCATAAACTTCACACACACAATAAAAACTGGAAGGAAACAAATATTAAGTTGTGATTACCTGGAGAGTCTCAAGACCATAGGATTATGAATGGATTTTGTTTCCTTTTTTATATACTATTTTGCAATTTCCAAATTTGTCTACAGTGGGTAAATATCACTTTTTTAATTAGGAACAAAAAAAGGTTATTAAGAACTCATTTTATTTTTGTAGATGTGGAATATATTTTATCCTCTAAATTTTGGTTTTAGAGATAGTATAAGCAGGTTGACATAAAATCATTTTGAGACAATGTAAATATGCCATATCTAAATCACATTGAAGAAAATGCAATAAAACAAATTTTAAGAATAACAACCAAAGAAAGATATTACCCACTTATGAAGAAAAGGGCATTTTTGTCCATTATATTTCCTACTTGAAGAATAAGAACAAACTGTTCACTTTAATTTCTACCTTTGAAACTTCTGAATCAAAGGTCAGAATGACTTCCTTTCTGCATCACCACAGTATGGCAGCTGTATGATTTATAACTCTGATTACACTTTCGTCTCCCACAATATGCTAAAATGAGTGAGGTCAGAGATTCCACTTTCACTCAGTTTTCTTGTTTTTGTGACTAGGGGTCAAATTATTCATATTACTTTCATGCAGTTTTGTTTAGCTTAATTGTATACTGAAAGCCTGGCACACATAATTAATCAATGTATTGCTAGTGACTGTTGAACAACCCGTATCTGTTGGAAATGTTATTGTAAAATGCCAGATGCAAGGGGAAGGAGGACAGAAGCAGCTGAGAGAGAAAAACCATGTCATTTTTTCCTCAGATGAGCGTTATCAAAGTGGTCATGTGTATTGAGAGAAATCAATTCGGCTTTACAGATTTGTCCTCACTTCTGGAAAATCCAAAATATATCTCCTATTGTTCTTTTGCCTGCCAGGCTGACACACCAGCAAAAGCCACCTCCTATATTTTTGACTTTACCTTATGCACATTTAAAAAGTGCATTGTTTTGCAGGCCACACAGGAGTACTGGCCACAACTGGTATGATTATATAATCCAGTGCTTCAATTTCACCCCAGCACTCAGTTCTTACTCTTAAACCCTCTCCCTAATTTGTATGAGAAATATGTAAAGGGAAAATGGCAGTCCAATTTTTTCTTTTTTTTCCAATAATGGCCTTTCATTTTTAGTTTCCTTAGACTTCATGGACTTTTCAGCGACTTTGTTTTAGGAATGTGTGAAAATTGGCTTAAGATTTTAAAAATTTATTTCAGTATACTTTGCCATGAGGAATTGATATAGAGACATTAGCAAATCTAGTATCCTTTTGAGCACCCCTTTCAATGACAGAGTTACATTTGTCTGTCATTTGGCTGCCTTTACTGAGTGCCTACTGTGAGCTAGCCACTGGGCTAGGCTCGAAATTTCATTAAATACAGAACAAGAATTGCTGTTCCTACCCTTAAGGAGATTCCAGGCCGATGGTGAAGAGGCACAGAAACTAGCGTTACATGTGGTGTAGCAAATGCTCTTGCCCAGTGGTCCAGGAAGGTTTCCTGAGGAGGTGACACATGGCTGCATTTTGAAGGACAGATACAAGGTAGCTAGGTAGTCCAACAGAGCCCTTTAATCTCCTGAGTCCTCACTGGTCTTTACAGCTATTCCTCATGTGCTAGAACAGACATTACAAACTCCACTACGGAATCAAGAATACTGGGAAACACAGAGGTTGTGACTTGAACATTTTCACACACCCAGAGAGTAAAATGTCTATATTCAAATCAGGTATCCTGAAGAGTATCCTTTGCTCTTCCCACCAAGGCAAAACAAAGAACCTGCCATTTTGCTAGGGTGTGCAATGCCCACACAAAGACATTTCATTGAAAACACATTATTTGTAAATAAAGATCTTTATTACCTCCCAGAGATATAAAGTGAACTTAAAAAACTGCTTCCTTCAAGCACTTTCCTCAGCCAAAACCAATGCAGCATGCATTAAATACCTGGCCCAAGATGATGATAATGGGGAAGTGGGGATTCCAACACATTTTCTCTTCTCATTCCCCTGAAACTCTGATCATTCTATTATGGACTTGTGGGCATTAAGCTGGTTATTTCTCCACTTTGCATAACCCCAATCTTATACCTACAACAAAGTCCCTTTTCTCTTCTATTTAATTGTTACGTCCATTGCTACTGTTGAGTGAAAAATAAAATATCTCTGTGCTGGCATATTGCTTTATTTTGTTCTGCTTTATTGAGAAAGAGAGAGAGAGGGCAAGAACTGAAACAGCAGAAAATGATCTGTTTGATGAAAGGTAACAGAATTATAAAAGTGGTCAGATTCCACAGAAGCCCGCCAAATATGAAGAAACTACAATCAGAATCTGCTTCTAATAGAACCATTGGCCTCAAGAAGGGACTGCAGCAGGATGAGTCAGTGCCCCAAGTCCCAGACACATTTCAGCAGCTTTGAGAAATGAGGACAGGAGCACCGAAGTAGGGCACCTGGATTGGGTCACCACAGTGGTGATGACACCTTGTCATTATTGAATTGGATTTAGGAAGTGAAGACCCCACCAGAAATGGAGAACACACAGCAGAACGGGTGGTTCCAGAGTTCTCAACAGCACATAGTGGGTGTCTGAAGTCCATTTCCGGGCTTTTCATGGGTCGAAGGTAATCCAATCTCATCCTTATCTTGCCCTACCCTTTAGGAGTTTCCAGAGACCAAGAATAACTTCTATGAGGAGGCTTCTGCTCTCTCCCCAGGATAAATTTTATCTATAAACAAACTTGTTGTTTACGTCAACTTTACTTTTTTTAAAAAACGTAAGCATATCTAATTGAGTCAAATTACAGTTTAAACATAACCAGTTAGAATTAAATATGAGGGCCGGGGGCAGTGGCTCATGCCCGCAATCTCAGCACTTTGGGAGACAAAGGTGGGAGGATCACATGAGCCAAGGAGGTAGACCAGCTTGGGCAACACAGTGAGACTCGTGTCTCTTAAACAAAACTAAACAAAACAAAAAATCTCTAGTTTATTTGTCTCATTAAACAGTTTTTATTTACAAACACAAACACACACACACACAGGAGAAAGTTATTTACTGGCATAGAATTCTTTGTATCTTGTAGAACTGTGACTCTTCCACCTGACACTATCAAACTTGAATACATTGCCATGTAAACCAAAGAAGCATTTCCCCCCAAATACAATTCTTTATAATCTCATTGATAGTCCTTGCTCTATACCAAGACACTGTTTACTTCTGCTGGCCCAGAGAATTCCACTGGGAAAGGATGATCCTTTTTAGCCAAAAACAAGTTTTTATCTTTAGGCTTATGGGGCATCATTCATCTTATGTTGATGTTTTATATCATTCTCCTTTCTCTAAGAGTTCAAAGTGAATTGAATAGAAAAAAATGGAATATCCTTCATTAGTTCTATGCAACCCAGATATAAAACTATGCATGAATAAAGAAGAGAGAACAAGAACAGAAGTTATATTGGATTAAGAACGATGGGGGGGTTTATGTGTCCGTGCACATGCATGCACACGTGTGCACACCCTCACTCCCTTATGCAAGTGTTAACCCCAACCCCTTGCCCTAGGGGAAGACAAAACATGATCCCCACTCATTTACAGTTAATCTCAAAGGTTAATTTTGTTGCTCATACTCTATAAACAAAGAAGATATTTCTTTCCCAGCTCGGGGCCTTTTGCCATAAGCGAAACAGAGAAGAAAGTCAGCGCGTCCCGAGGATTAAGGAGAGGTCGGAAGATCCGAAGAACCTGCTGCTGACAGATTTGCTTATTAAAAAGCCTACTCTGGTGGACGGGCTGCCGCTGATGGCCTGACACAGCCGGACTTCAGAAGACCAGCACACAATCAGCAGACTGTGCTACTCTGGGGACCGCAGGGCACAGGGGAGACTTCTCTAATTTGTCAAAGTTGTATCTAATTCCACAGAACAAAGTTCGCAAAGAGAGATGAGCAGAATCCACAAATTATTGCTCATTCACCAAGCCCTTGATGGAGAGATAGAAACAGCACACAACTAGGGTTTTGTAAAGTAACTCGACCCCTGCCAGTCGGCTTTGGGTAATTCCTCCTTGTGGGCATAACAGTTTCCCTTGTTTTTTGTTTAATAGGATTATTCCTCAGAATATTAAAAAGATAACATCAACATCTTTCAGTGGCCCCATAAACTATTTCTAGAAATAGAAAAAGAAGGGTTCAGGTGTTTTTGTGACTCCTGATAGGACTTTTGTTCTCTCAGAAGCTACAAAGAAAGAATGTGGTTTTGTGAGGGGTGTGCCCAGAGCAAACCAAACAAAACGTTAGGTTTTCTAGAAAGGCAACATCCTTCAAACTTACATTGCCCATCGAGACTCCTGCTAGCCTATTTGAGAACTGACACTGACTTTCAAATGGGAGCTTAGAAATTTCGATTCTGAAAATTGAGGAATTGTGAAGAGGGAAAGCTCAGACATTAGTTTTGAGTCAGGGAACGCTACTTAAAAGGAACACATTCTCTGGATGAAAACGCATTGAACAGTCTTGAAATGAGGAGATCTCCAGGGAAAAATTGCCTTCTTGTTGGTAAGGAGTGACACAGTCAAGAAGAAGCAGGTCCAGATGTATCAGGAGTTCCGTCAGTCTAAGTCTGCCTACTCCAGGAAGGAGGATAATAAAGGCAAATGATGGCTGAGCCCACCAAGTAAGAGACTTCCATAGCAATACCCACAGGCTTCTTATAACACAGCGTTTTACAATGATCGCAGCAGGAAGAGTTGGGAAGAACTGAACCAGTCTCAGGCCAGTCACTTTCTTTTTTACCTAACAGCAAAAACCCTCAGTCCAGACATCTAAAATTCATCAAAATTCACAATGTACCTTACGGTGAATTCACTGACTAGGGCTCTATGGCTCTAGATACCGATTTTCTCATTGCATAGATCTTTGCAGGTGCAGCAATTTCAGAAACTGCAGCTCTCTTCCAATCTGGATGGGCTCTCCTAACTGCTTTTGCAAAAATGTCTTCTGCCCAACATTTTCTCCAACTATGAGGAAATTGATTTCAGGGATTACCTTAGTTTTAGTCAAGAAAAAGAAAAACCTCCTGGTAGAATGTTCCTGAAAGATAATCCTTACTCAGAAGCCCTTTGCTACTGCCTATCTTCATCTATCAAGCAAACTTCCGGATGCAGAGCTGGAGGGTAAGGAGGACTCTTGCTTGATGCTCTACTGAGGTTAGGTTTTGGAGAAGCCGCCTAGAATCGTCAACAGGACCTGGAATTTTATTATTTTTGTTTCTTGAGTTTTCGTTTTTTAAAAACTTTTATTTTAGGTTAGGGGGTACATATGCAGGTTTGTTACACAGGTAAACTGCAGGTCACAGGGGTTTGGTGTACAGATTATTTCATCACTCAGGTAACATACATAGTACCTGATAGGTAGTTTTTCCATCCTCAGCCTCCTCCCACCCTCCACCCTCAAGTAGGCCCCATTGTCTGTTGTTCCCTTCTTTTGGTCCATAGGTATTTGATGTTTAGCTCCAACTTATAACTAAGAACATGTGGTATTTGGTTTTCTGTTCCTGTGTTGGTTCTCTTAGGATAACGGCCTCCAGCTCCATCCATGCTGTGCAAAGGACGTGACCTCATTCTTTTTTATGCCTGCGTTGTATTCCATGGTGTATATATACCACATTTTCTTTATCCAGACTATCATTGATGAGCCTTTAGGTTGATTCCATGTCTTTGCTAGGGACCTGAGATTTTAAATTAAGATCTGATTTGAAATTCTAGCTAGGGCAGTTACTTACTGTGAGACCTGGGGCGTGGATCCTAGCATATCTGAGCCTCTGTTTTCTCATATAAAATGAAGCTGAAAATAATGCTTCCTACCTTGCAGGGCTAATGTAAGAAATAGTTTGTCATGGTATACAAGGATAGTTTGTAAAATGTTCTATACATGTTAGCTGCTGATTTGGTTTGGTTGGTTTTGTTGGTTTGGTTTTATGACTATTAACTACTTTTGTTCATTAGCAAGTTGTATTCCCACCTGGTCAGCCCACAGAACAGCCTAGGCCAATAGTCCCTGTACATCTCCCTTCCCCATTTCAACTAAACAGCCCATGAGGGGGAGACTTCCACATTCCATTTTTTTAAAACATAAAATGAGTGTTTACATAAAAATCAACTTGACCATTTTTATTGATTTTTGGAAAAATAAAAGCTATTTCAAGCCAAGTATATAGAACTGGACATAAGGTATATTTGTAAGAAAAACCACAGACACGATATTATTTTATTCTACTATCTTTTTCTCTCTTCTCACTTACAAAAAAGGTTTTGAGAAAGCTTGAAATATAAGGCACAAATATGATAAAACTGAAAAATCATTAAAATGAGTAAAAAGGCAAAAGAAAAATAAAAAGCAGATCTACACTAATAGGAATTTCTACAGCTTAATATAAAACTAAGCACTAAGGTTATTGACTCAAATCAAAAGGGAAAGGTGGTAAGTGGCTTTTTCCAATGTAAGCAAGCCTCAGAAGGGAGAAAAGTTATTTCCCAACACCAAATTCCGGAAAAGACTTTTTCACAGGAGTCTTCACATGACTGATTTTTGAACCTAGTAATCACCATCAAAGGTTTCCTAAACATGATCACTTTTTATTGATTATCGGCCCATTCTGTTCTAACCCTGCTAAGAGGGACTCTTGAGTTTGGAAAGCCAGTTTGAAAAAGGAGGTTTGCTATTTGATATAAAATCTTAGCAACTCTTGAGTCATCATATATCTCACTGTAATTTATATTTTCAGCAACGAACTTGCACAAGTTTTATAATGAATTTACTTAGTTTGTTATAATTAGTTAAGATACATTGAATTCTTGTTACGAGTTAGGCTAAGCCCTTTATCTGCTTTGGTTCATTTAATCCTCCCCAAAATCCTACCATACAGGGATTATGATTTGACTCATTTTACACCTGGGAAAGCCGAGACTTATGGAGGTAAAGAATTTTGCGCAAAGTTACACCATTTGCAAGTCATCCTGGAGTTTAAACTTGACGCCAGCTCAGATTATCTGCCTCACCACTCACCACTATGCAAGCCTGCCTCACACTTTCAGGCAGACCATATAAGGACTACAACGATCATCAAATGAACACAAAAGTGTATGGGATTTGATCAGAAAAGTAGGTTGCCAGAGAACACAAATTCTATACTGTGACAAAGAGAATTTATTAGAAGTTTATGGAGAAAGAAAGGGATTTTATTTCTGGTCTGCTAGTACTGAGACTGGACAGCCAGCCAGGGCACCTTACGGGAAGTGTGAACTTCATCTGAAAGTTGGGTCAGAAGCCCACGAAATTCCACTTTGCTTCCACAGACAGTTAAGTAGGCCTTCCCCTGGGCTACCAGATTCCCAGAGGGTTGGTGCCCTGTCCCATCTTTGATTCATGATCTTTCCCCACAATGTGGTTACATCAGCAACTTGACAAGCAAGTCATTTTGCCTGTCCTGGCACAGCACAGAGTGCTGTGTACACTGTTAACCAGTTGTAAATGCCCAGTGATTTTAATGGACACTGGTTCAGTTCCCCCATCTGTAAAATGAAAACTCTGTATGAATGAGAAATAGATCACTGGGCTTTAAAATTCTAAAATTATGTCATCCTGTGGTCCAGTCTGTCTCTTACAGAATAGAAAAGTTTAACAAATTTCCTCAAATCAAAGCAAAATATTATATTATACAGGAAACAACCTAAAGTCAAATACCTCTCTTCTTTCACCTGCTCTTGTTGAGACTTATTTTTATACAGGAATTATGCACATAGACTCTGGGTACTTCTCATTTATAAACTGTGTGTACTGGGCAAGCTATTTAAGCTTAGTGTCTCAGTTTAGTCGTCTATAAAATGAATATAATAATACCTACTTCATAAGATTGGTATGAATTATAAATGAGTTAGTAGCTATAATGTGCGAAGAGCTATGCTGACACCTAGTAAGTAATCAGTAAGTGATAGCCCTTAGCCGTATGTCTCCAACTCAACTCTCCCATTTTTCTCAAGTTAATATGCTTACTATATACATTTTCCAGCACCCTGTCCTTTATAGCTATGACTTATCCTAACCTGACACACAGAACATTCCTTTCACATTTCAGGCCCACCAAACTATTTCTCTTCAGCTACTCCAAAAGCAACTGGAAGAAAAAAAAAAACTTTTATGAGACTTCTCAAGATGAGAAGACTCAGATAACTACTCTGAATTTTAACTTCAACACAATTTCAACTCCTTCACTTGCTTGCAAATACATTTACCCTTCATATATCTTGCAAAGTACTTATTTTAGAAGGCGCCCATTTGCAGATATTGTTTGAGGCCAGTATAATAGTGGATTGGTTTCCATTTTGGTCAAATTTTGGTTTTACATGCATTTATGAGGATATTAGATAAAGCAGTACACTACAGTGGAAATAAACCTACAGTATGTGATTGTCTTAAAGCAGAGGGAAAAAGTACAAAATTTTATCTGAATAAGGAGCAAAATGTGTTGTGGCTATGATTCTATCATTCAAACATGCTGTCTCTGTAATACAGAAGTCATCTTTAACTTTTCTAACCATCTTACTCTCTGGCTCTAACCATGCCAAGTCCTATTAACTCTTTCTTCCTAAATCTGTCTCTGGGATGCACTTGGAGTATATCGTATGACTCTCTCACAGCATCTCTTGCAGTCTGTTTCATATTAAAGTTATTTATGCATATGCCTGTCTTCCATACTAGATCTTTTAGACTGAGGCCCTGTAACCTGACTTGTCTTTGTATTCCTAGCAGCATTTAGCATGTGTGCACAGGCACATACACACACACACACACACACACACACACACACACATATACAAGCATGACACTGGTTCGCTCTTCTGTGCTTTTTATAATTGCTGTTCCTTTTGTCCCAAAGGCCCTCACCCCTCACTTTTTCTACCTGGTGACAGCTTTCTCACCCTTCATTGGGTAATTCCAGTTCCCCACTGAGACTCACACTCCTGCAGGGTTCCATTTGCCATATGACAGTGATTATCTCATGGCATTAGGGTTCATTCCATACCCCTCCGCCTTCCTCGTCTGATTGTGAACTCCCTGAGGAACAGAAGCATATCTTCCTCATCCTTCTATCCCTGACAGTGCCCATCATAGAGTCTAACACACAAGAGGCAATCAAAAATTATTTTGGAAACTGAACTCTGTCACTTGAATCCTTAGGACCAACTTCAGGACTAAATGCCTCCTTTAAACAATTACCCTGGTTTTCTCAGATAACTTCCCCAAAGAGTACTAAGGAGAGTTTGCCTATTCCTATATGTCACCCTATGGCCTCTACCTATGAACACTAGGCTGGGGACAAAAACTTGAGTATGAATCAATAGGACACTCGCACTGAAAAATCTAACCTCACTGTGGGTTGCATGGCCCTGTGACAAAGTGAGAAAAGAAGGAAAAAGACCAAGTCTAACCATCATATAAAAGCAGAAGCTTAAGAAATATCACAAAATGAACCACATGTTGATTTCCAGTAAATATTTCCCTGCTGTTTGCAGTTGATTTCCCTGCCGAGAGGAGCCCAAGATTCTGCTCTATGGCACAAAAGGGGCTTAGATGCCCTGAGGAATATGTGCTCATTAATTACATGGATCTTCCTGGAACACTGGTCTCTCTGCCCCACAGGTAGCTTCAAATCCCACTCCTAAAAGGTCTTCAGGAGGAAGGCCATGACTAATTCCACAAGAACAGAAGCTGTTACCCTGACCTCTGTTTAATGTGCACTGCAATTTAAAAAGCTGCCCAAAAGACATTTGACAAGTAAATGGATGATTTTGTAATTCTTTTCTCTCATGAAAATAAAAGATTTTGTAAAGTGGGTGGCATTTCCACCCCCTTCTCTAGTTTATTGAATTAAAATGGCTTCAGTGTTTTTAGAAAGCACTCCTCTTAAGATGCAAATTTATACCATTTTTCTGCATTCGTAGGATTACATGCTCTGCTTAAAATCCACACTCCGCTTCAGTTACACACACGTAATTCTTTCTGACCTAGATGGAACAGAATACTCATAGCAAATTGAGAATACAGATCAGGACTGAAGGCCAAAGAAAGCCAGCTAATGGTCTGCATATCATCCCCAAATACAGGATACAGGATTCTTGGGGACTTTTTAAAAAAATTGTGCCTCCTTTTAAAAGGAAAATAAGCTGTTCTTTCATTTCTTATTACAGTCCAGGAAAGATCAGGATCTAAAGGGGAGTTTGTAATATTGAGAGACACATGTGGAAATCGCTTCCATGATGGCAATTTCCTGAACTGCTTTCCAAAGCCCTTTTTTGGCTTAAATAGTCCATGGAGCCCTTTTAAGATTTTATACAAAGAAACTGATCAGTTTCATAATGTTGTGATGAAATTAGAGCCCATATTGCTTAACTGGAATGACTATACACAGTAGCTATTCTTCATTTATAGATTGACTGTAATTGTCTGGGGGAAAATCACCTCTCCAGAGGACTTAAAATGAAGCAGAAAGGTCATATAGTAAGGACAGACATTTGAACCTGATTTACAGTAATTTGAAGGTCTGAGGAAATATTCTGAATCCCTGATTGTGAGTCCTGTTCTATTCTGACATTCAGGGAAGTAGTTTTGAAGAAAGCACATCTGGTTTTCTCTCTCCATATTTAATGGGGGCTAAATACATTTGCATTCATTAAACCCAGGAACCTGTGGGTCCAAGAAGCCCATGTATGATGTGTCTTGGAATACCAGTGTAACTTTACATTTAACAAAATTCCTGGTACTTTATCCAATCCTAGAACTTTTTTTGACTTGGAGGCAAATAAATCTCATATCAGTTCTCTGGTCACAAATAAGTATAAGTGAAAGTATCTAAGAGACGTTTCTCCATTTGGAGACTGAGTCATCTCACCCATGATGGCCTCCCTGCTGTGGAGAAGAAGCATATTTTAGTTTTGGTGACTATACGGAGTCACCAGCTTTAAGCAATTCTGCTCACCTGTAGGGAATTTCTCTCTACTGAGTGAAAGAAGAGAGGAATTTCTGTTAGAATGATGATATATCTATTGGCAATTAGGATTTCCAAGGCAGCGGTCATGAAATTACGGGCAAACAGGGTCACATATGACTCATGGGTCATTGGACACTTTTGCTTTTGTGGCCCCTTCCACATATGTATATATGCAAAAATACACATATATGTACATACATACATGTATGTATATGCATACAAGTTGAGCATCCCAAATCTGAAACTCCAAAATCCAAAAAGCTTCAAAATCTGAAACTTTTGGCACATCAATATGATATTCACAAGAAAGGTTCATTGGAACATTTCAGATTTCAGATTTTTGGATTTGGAACGCTCAACTGGTAATTATATAATGCAAATATTCCAAAACCAAAAAAAAAAAATTGAAACCCAAAACTTTTGGCCCCAAGCATTTCAGATAAGGAATACTCAACCTGTATAAACATACACACATATATAATTATATTTTATAACTGCATTGGTATACACATGAATATGCTAATATTGTTAATATGGTCTGGCTCTGTGTCCCTACCCAAATCTCATCTTGAATTATAGTTCCCATAATCCCCATGTGTCATGGGAGGGACCTGGTGGGAGGTCATTAAATCTTGGAGGCGGTTACTCCCATGCTGCTGTTCTTGGAAGGGCATGTTTGCTTCCCCCTTCCATCATGATTGTAAGTTTCCTGAGGCTTCCCCAGCCATGTGGAACTGTGAGTCAATTAAGCCTCTTTACTTTATCAATTACCCACTCTTGGGCAGTCCTTAATAGCAGCGCAAGAATAGACTAATACAGTAAATTGGTACCAGGAGTGGAGCACTGCTGTAAAGATACCTGAAAAAGTGGAAGCGACATTTGAACTGGGTAACAGCAAGAGGCTGGAACAGTTTGGAGGGCTCAGAAGAAGATAGAAAAATGTGGGAAAGTTTGGCAGTTCCTAGAGACTTGTTGAATGGCTGTGACCAAAATGCTGATAGAGCTTGCTAAATACAATGAAGTCTAGGCTGAGGTGGTCTCAGATGTAGAAGAGGAACTTGTTGGTAACTGGAATAAAGGTCATTCTTGCTACGCTTTAGCAAAGAGACTGGTGGCACTTTGTCCCACCCTAGAGATCTGTGGAACTTTGAACTTGAAAGAGATGATTTACAGTATCTGGCAGAAGAAATTCCTAAGCACCAAAGCGTTCAAGAAATGACAGAGCATAAAAGTTTGGAAAATTTGTAGCCTGACCATGCAGTAGAAAAGAAAATCCATTTTCCGAGGAGAAATTCAAGCCAGCTGCAGAAATTTGCATAAGTAACAAGGATCCAAATGTCAATTGCCAATAGGGAAACTGTCTCCAGGGCATATCAGAGACCTTGGTAGCAGCCCCTCCCATCACAGGCCTGGAGGCCAAGGAGGAAAAACACGGTTTTGTAGGTTGGGTCCAAGGTGCCTCAGGACTTGGTGCCTTGTGTCCCAGCCACTCCAGCCATGGCTAAAAGGAACAAAGTTACAGCTTACACCATGGCTTCAGAGGATGCGAGCCCCAAGCCTTAGCACCTTCCACATGGTGTTGATCCTACAGGTACACAGAAGTCAAAAATTGAGGTTTGAGAACCTCTGCCTAGATTTTACAGAATGTATCAAAATGCCTGTATGTCCAGGAAGATGTTTGCTGCAGAGGCAGAGTCCTCATAAAGAACCTTTGGTAGGGTAGTGTGAAAGGGAAATGTGGAGTTGGAGCCCCCATATTACAGAGTCCCTACTGGGGCACTACCTAGTGGAGCTGTGAGAAGTGGGCCACTGTCCTCCAGACCCCAGAATGGTAGATTTATAAGCAGCTTGCACCATGCACCTGGAGAAGACACAGACACTCAACACCAGCCAGCCTGCTAAAGCAGGTAGGAGGGGGGATGTACCCTGCAAAGCCACAGAGGTGGAGCTGCCCAAGACCATGGGAACCCACCTATTACATCAGCACCACCTGGATGTGATACATGGAGTCAAAAGAGATCATTTTGAACTTTAAGTTTTAATGACGGCCCTATGGGATTTTGGACTTGCATGGGGCCCATAGCCCCTTTGTTTTGGCAAATTTGTTTCATTTGGAATGGGTATAATTACCCAATGCCTGTACCCCCATTGTATCTAGGAAGTAACTAACTTGTTTTCTGTTTTACAGGCTTATAGGCAGAAGGGACTTGCCTTGTCTCAGATGAAACTTTGAACTTAGAATTTTGAGTTTTGCTGAACTTAGAACTTAGAATTTTGCTGAAATAACACTTCGGAGAACCATTGAGAAAGCATAATTGTGTTTTGAAATGTGAGAAAGACGAGATTTGGGAAGGGCCAGGAGCAGAAAGATATGTCCCCACACAAATCTCACCTTGAATTGTAATCCAAATTGTAATCCTCACATGTTGGGGGTGGGATCTCGCGGGAGGTTCCCCCATGCTGTTCTCGTGACAGTGAATGAATTCTCATGAGATCTGTAGTTTTATAAGGGTCTTTCCCCCTCTCTTCTCTGCACTTCTCTCTCCTACCACCAGGTAAAGAAGGACATGTTTGCTTCCCCTTCCATCATGATTGTAAGTTTCCGGAGGCCTCCCCAGCCATGCAGAACTGTGAGTCAATTAAACTTCTTCCTTTATAAATTACCCAGGCTCAGGTATTTCTTCATAGCAGCATGAAAATGTACTAACACAATTGTATATCAAAATATTCTCTTCAACCTAAAAGCTCACTTTTTTCTTCTGATTTTAAAATAATTTGAGATATTTTCACAGAACTTTAAAAGTATTGTGAGCCCTAGGCACTATGCCTACTGTGTCTACTGGGTAAGTTGACCCTGATGGCAAACACTTTTTCATTTGGATGGTTCCAGTTCTCAAATCTCATCCCTGGCATTAACTGAATGGAGCCTTAGTTTCCTTCTGTGTGAAATGACAAGCCTTAGATTTCTTAATCTATATTATTTCATCGGCCTTCCCCCAACGCCATGAGGTGTCATCTTTTTCTACTTTCCACAGGCTCAGAGATTTTAAGAGATTGCCTTGAATTGTCTCAGCTGGGAACTGACAGCATTTCTTGGGAAAGAGAAGGGAATGAGAACCAATATTTGCCTATTTTAGGCATTTCACATACAGAATCCACCATTTAATTTCCAACATCCCTGCAAGGTAATGTCTGAATTTTCCATCCAAGCCAATCAGCTAATAGAGAGCTTGGCCTGGGTAGGGCATAGGTGGCAGTAGAAAAATTTGGGAAAATCTGACAATAATACTAAGTCCAAAGTGTGGGAACAAAGCTAGGCCAAACAAGAGGCAAAGTCAAGGGCCTCAAGCCAGATAGAAAATGGAGTGAACTAGGAGCTTGGGGAAAAAGAGAAAGATGATGACCTGCTGCTGCAAACAGGCCAGCATGCCCAGGGACCCACTTTCCTGGCTGTCATAAAGATATAAAGAGAAAAATCAGAATGGATAGCTAGAATATGTCGTCTTCATTTTATAGCTGAAGAATCTGAGGCTCATAGTGCTAAGGTAGTCTCTCAGGTCACACAGGTAGGAAGTGGAAAAACTGTATATGACTCCTAATGCCATGTTCACTCACAGAACAGACATCTACGTAGAGGCCACATCTCCATTCTGAGTTTTTTCAGTGGCCTCCTAAAAAGATACCCCAATCTTGGGCATGACCATTGGAAGCAAGGCATTGCCTGAGATCTTGCCAGATTGGTCTCCATTAACACACAGTCTCATGCGTATCCCCAACTTCATAAAGAAAACATGCAATAGCAGAGTCCTTGCCAACATTCTATGCTGAATGAATACACAGAATATGGAAAGAGATATGTTTCCCTTTTTACATCTTTACAAAGAAAAACTTGGAGGACATGGAGTCCTAAAGAGACAGAGAAACCTGACCATTCAGTCTGCAAAGAGAGTAAAAGGGGGCCTACAGCATTTTAAGTCATCTATGTATTATGTGTTTGACATTTCCCAATCAATGGAAGCCCTCAGGATCCCCATTTCTGTTAAAGGAACTAGCTCTAATACTGGCTGGAGGGGAATTGTCTGAATGAAACCATTTCAGCTACCTCCCTCCAGCCAGCTTCTCATAGTCTGAGTGGCCAGCCACCTGCCCAAAGCGCAGAAGGCAGAGCGCTGCAGGGAGGGTGATTAGGACGGGCTGGCCCAGAGATGACAGCCATGCAGAACTATAGCACAAAAATTAATCATATAAGGTCTCTTTGAATCCTGCCAGCAACTGATTTTAGGAATGAAGTTCAGTTACCAAAAACTACATCTAGCCCATACTTACTCTTTTATGCAGTCTTCCTATGGGTCACTCACATACCTGGAATGACTTTCATTATAGTTTCATAACCATCTGGGAGTGCATCACTTGATTAATTCCAGCATTTAATTGCAAACCCAAGCAGAGAGAGGCTTTTTATCATATATCTACACACTCGAACTCAGCTAACATGTAAGCAATATAGCTTAATCACTTGAGAGCTACATCCCACCTGTAAATACATAGATACATTTTTCACAAGTCAAACAAACACCCGGAGCCTGGTGAGAGCTATGTTGAGCCAAAAGAAGACATAAAGCCACATTCTCAGCTGCTTTCAGGAAGAGTGGTGGGTTCTAGTGTGGGTCTCAGCACTCCTTTCCTTGCCATGACTGCTTGTTGAATATGGTCCCAGTAGAAAGCAAGGAGAATGGTACACTACCACTGCAATGTCATTATGAGAGTCCACAGCACCCACACACAAGACCCCATGAGACTTTGAAAAGTTAGCCCCAGCCCTATCTCCTGTCTCTCTGTAGGACAGAACCCAAGTGGTCCCACAAATCAGACTTTGCAACTCCCTTGAAATCTGACACTCATTTACTTAAGAATTTATTATACATCTGCTAGCATATGTATGTCTCAGCTTTGGCATTTTGTCAGGAATACACGCTGAGAACACTTAACTGCACTGACATCCATATAAAATAGTAAGGAGTCCACCACCAAGATCTACACGCTCTTCCCAACACAGTTGGCCTACATCTGCTCAACACACTTGACGCTGTGTTTACTTGATGCTCAGGTTGAGATCCAGAGTCTAACAGGCCATCCGATGCCCCCATTAACTTTTCCTAAGGAAAGCCCATAAGCATGCACTCATGAATCTGGGGAGAAGGAAGAGAAATCGAAGTCATGGTTGACAACATAGGAAACCTTTGCATGTGTCATGATTGCTCTCACTGGCATCCATCTCCTGAGCAGGGGATTCTGGGGTGTCACATTTTTAAGGAGTCCATTTTCACAGTGTGCTTCGGCATCTCAGAATGCTCTCTCAGGGAGCAAAGTCAACCCTAGGTCACTATTTCAATGTCGTTTCCTTTGTACTAAATCCTACTTTCAAGAAAATTCCTGCTATGGTTCACTGGTGTTTAACCTATCATATAATATCCAGGTTTACTGTGTTAGAAGAAGCAGAACAGTATTAAGCTTTTCCCACAAGCCTGTGATTGCATTTGACCTAGTAACCTGTATTAGATTAACATTTATTCTACAACTGCACAGCAAGCCCCGCACCTTGGTGAGCTGCAGTTTATAGAGGACACTAACCATTTTTACAAGTGGAACAGGAAAAGGGAATTGAATCTGAGGGAGTAATTCCAAGCAAGTATGTTGCTGCAGCAGTTAAATTGTTTATACGAGGAGTAGGGGAATTACTTCTGACTGACCTCTCTTTTTATCTGCTTAAAAGACAAAGTGCAGGTCTCCATAGCCAGGGCAAACTCTGGGGAATGCAGCTTTAAAATGTATAGGAGCCATAGGGCCCCCGCCATCCACCAATAAGCAGCAGCTTCAAAGGCAAGGGAGAACAGGAATGTAAACAAAGTTACTGGAATTGGGATGTTTTCACAGTAGCCAGGGTCCAAATGTTTCTCCTGTCAGTCACCTCCAAGCAGACCCTCCAGGTCAGGTGGGACAGAAGTGAAACACAAGTTCAAAATGAGAACAGGCTTTTCCATCATGGGTATTTTGATGGAATGGCTTCTCGATTTTCCTTGGCCACAGCTCAGTATGCAGTGGACTCATTAAGGAACATGTCAGGCTTTGAGGGAGACTGAAGAATGACAAGGGACCCGACAAGCATCTGTTTGGGACCAAAACAAAAAAGCTGAATCCACGAGGAAGTAATTACCAGGAAATAAAAATCAGAACTCTCTGAGCATCCACCCAACATAACAATGGGAGGAGGTCACCCCACATTATACGGTATATGTAATGAAATCCAATTTAATCTTTCAGTGAACACTAGATTCACCAACACGCCTGCTGTGATGGTCGGGGAGTGTTCCTCCTAAAAGAGTCAGAGGGAAAGCTGAAACTAGATTATGGGCTCATCCAAGAAAGCCCAATTGTTTCTTGAAATGAAGCAAACAACAAAGCAATAAAAAAAAAAAAGCAATGTCCTAACACTTGAAAAGTACACAAAGACAGTGCTAATGTATTCCTCTTCACATCCAGGCGACCATATCCCCTCCCATGGCAAAAGCTGTGATATGATTGCTTCACAACTCCAGGATATTTTTTGTCTACCTCACATGGTAATTTGGTTACTTAGTTTTCAATGGAATCTTCCAGAAGTTTCTGAGTATTCGTTTGGGCTCAGAAAAATACAACTATCCAGCCTCCTTCCCAGATGTATTGTATCAGAGTCAGCCAGGATGAAGCACCAGCCTCAGCAGGTTTAGCCACTCTCCCAGGTGATGCGGATGAATACTCTCAGTGGAGGACCAATGTTCTAGAACCCATGGAATGCGAAAAAGCGTCCAAATGAGGGTCTGTTGAAGAGGTGTCAACTAGAGCTCAGTTGCAGCTGTTTAGACCCAGCAGCACAGCAAAAGCTGACCCTGTTTTATTTAGGAATCAGCTCAATTAAAGGTTGATGAAACATTCACCCCCTACACTGCAATCAATAGGTGCAATTCTGCAGCTGTCAATGTTGTGTGGTAACTTGACTCTGAGGCTGCCGACCCTCCAAGATTTTCTTCCCATTGTCTGGGGGGGGGAGCTGGGAGTTGGAGATTTCACTTTCAAAGCTGTCACTACTTAGGGCCCCTTTACCCCAAATCTAAGATTTGGCAGGCCTTTTTAAGCTACTTCATTCAGAACAACAGGAAGATATTTCTCCAATTCTATATAAGGAGCCTAAATAACTTCTATAGCCAGACACCCAGAAGGGGTTGATTTTTTTGTTGCTGTTTTCTTTTCTCTTTGAGGGGCAGGGAAAGCGTAAGGACAAGACAGGGGAGTTCAAGGAAGGAGAGGAGAGAGAAATAAACAAGCCGCACCTGGGAATTTTTAAAAGCAGCAATGAATGAGTTCTGAGGCAGGATAGGGTTGTAATCTGCCCTCGGGATGCCACCTACGAACAGGCCTGGACATAGAGAGACAACTGTTCAGCTGAAGCAACGCTTGTCAATACAATGACCACTGGGCTGAAAACTCAGTGCATGCAAATGCCCTACTTTTAAGCCCCTCTATTCAAGTAGGTGAATAGGAGGAGATTCCAGACAGCCAAACATAAAGAAAGCTAAATGCAAAGGATGTGGTACGGTCCTGCTTCCATCCCTCACCTGCCACCACTAAAAGAGCCTTAGCCTTGTACTCCCACCTGGGTGTTCAGAGCAACAGACTAGGATATGAGACAAAGAGGGTGCTTCTCAGTGACAGATAATTCTGCAGTCAACAGGCTAAAGGAGCCCTTTTCCCCAAATTCAACTTAATCCCAGGCATTTAAATACTATAGGCAACTCATGCTAGCTTACCCTCTGGGGAAAATGTGGGAGAAAAATTTTAAAGACATGAGCATTGGTGATAGAATAGAGAGACAAAAACCCTTTTTGAAGTAATCGTTTAAAGCTGTGTCCTTTCAGAAACACAATGAAGATGGACTCCTAGGTATACCTATGTGCCACACACAGGTAAATACAGGTAAATATCCATCAACACCTATATTTATAGATGTAATATTTTACCCAGATATACCCATGTTTACACAATTATGCAGTAGGTAAGTGACAATGGTGGTATAGCATTAAAGAACAGAGAATCTCAAAATTCAAATTAGAAAAGACTTTCTAGATTATTTAATGCAACCCCTTCAATTTACAGAGGAGGAAATTGAGCCTAAGAGAAATAAGAAGTCACTTGCCCAAGGTCACACACCACCTCTGAGTGACTGAGTCTGGGTTGGAACCCCCCCCCCCGCTTGCTTCCTGCCTGGTGTTCATCCCAAAGTGCCACATGGACTCCATGATGAAAGCATGGGCTCTAATACCTCCCTGTCAGTGCTAACGGTGAGTCACGATGCATCCAGAGGAGCCTCTCTATATGGTGTGCAGAATTTCAAGTTGTCTGCTGTGTATAATGTGTCCATTTAGCCAGAGTCTCTAGTATTAATTACCTCTGTGAGGTACAATATGGCATCATGCAGCTTTGGAATCTGTACCCTTCATTAACCGTTTCCCCATTAACCTTGACTGGAATCACATTCCTATTCTAACCGGTAAGATGTGTTCTATTTGTAAGCACTCCTATTTTCTCTTTGAAACCATTCTCATATTCTTATTTCATTGTAAATGGTCTTACTTGTAATAAAGTGCCATTGAACGTATTTACTATTTGCTCCTTAATTTTGTCCTCTCGGAAAGAGACCGATGTCAGCTCCAGCAGTAGTTAATATACCTTTGAGCACACACTGTGACCTTTCTCTGGCTCATGCCTGACTTCATTCTCAGATCTCATTAAACAGCAAAAACTATCTTTGGAAAGAGCAAAACCAGAAATGTGCAGGTTTTGTGTTCAGCTATAGAGAAGAATTTGATTTAAATGGCCTCACAATGGCATGCACGTAGAAAATAAAAGAGAGGATGAAACTCCTGTTCTCTCTGCAAACTGGGCAGTGTTACATGCACTGACCTGGATGTAGAGAAGATCTGAGAGATTTGTTTGTGCCTGCTGGTTCTACCTTGTTAGTTAAAATAGGGGAAGCTCCCTGTGGATATATAAGCTTGTTACCAGGTGGTTCAATCTATGAATGAGCCTTTGGAAGTTATCATCCCCCTAACAGCCCTAAGGGAGTGGGAGAGAGAAAAAGGGATTTTTTTGACGAGCAGAGTAAGAAGGTTCAAGGTCGAAAAAGATCAAGGAATCAAGAAAATCAGGTTTGGGAACGATACTGCAGACACCCTGAGTCAAATGTGGTTTTCCAAACACCAGGGGTGGGAGAAGGTAATCCTAAAAGCAAATAAAGGAAACCAAAGGTGGAGATATGTTGGGGAGGGGGAGATCAAAGACAAGTTTACCAAGAGGCCACCCCATCCTTGGGCCTTGACCCTGAGCTAAGAGGAGAGGGTGGGGCTAGAGATTCAGCTCAGAGTAACTGAAATATCCAAGTTTTTCTCAGTTCTATCAACCTCCCGGTTTTAGCATCTGACCCACAGATTTCTCTCCATCATTCTCGGATTCTCCACCTAGGTGACTCTTCCAAGCCACTGGCCTTTTACTTCCTTGACCTCTGGTTGTTAAGGATAATTTTCCTCTATCCATTACAGTCAAACACTCCCACGCTCATACCCTAGACTAATGATCCTCAACTCTAGCCACACATCTGAATTATCTGAGACAGTGTTTTAGTTTGTTGTTGTTGTCATTTTAACCACAACATGCAGGGACTGTACCAGAACAATTGTAGTCAGAATCTCTGAAAGTGAAGACAGTCATCAATATTTTTTTGCCAGCTCCCCTGGCAACTTTAATACATAGCCAGGGTTGAGAATCACTGACCTCAGTATTTGTTATTATCAATAACTGCATCCATCATACATTTTCTGTTTTAAGCACCTCTACTCTCCAAGGATGGTCTCCCAATTTTCAGCTTATTCACTGTAGTACCCCAATCCCCAACATCCCTTGACTCCATTGGGACTTCCCACCTACATACTCTGCCACGTTTTCAGTCTATCCACCCTCCTCACATCCTCATTTCCCTCTTCATTCGGCTTAGAGTCCTTGTTTCCATCATCATCTCTCCCTTGTATACCCACAAATGCCATGTTCCTTTCTCCCTCTGTTAGGGCTGCCTGACCACACCCCAAGCCAGGTTTGCGTTAATCAAGAACTTATCAAGAAACAGATAAAACCAAGAGAGAGCAAAGGGGGAGACATTCTAGAAGGGATTGTTCTAAAAGTGCAGGAAGGTAAAGGGAAAGCAATAAGGGATAGGGAAGCACCCCAAGGCTAACAGCAGCAGGAAGCAGCTACCACCCCTAAGCCTGGAGGAATAAGAACAGGGATGGTTCCTGGGTCCTACAAAAAGCCACACCTACAGAAGAGGGCTGCTTAATAGAAGCTGGGGCTTCCTTGGAGGGTATAGTCATTGACAACCAGGGGCCGCTGGAGAAGGAGTGGGAAAGTAAATATAAGCATCTCACTGCCTCCTGCCCTTCAATCTCCTGCCTGCCATCAGCCAAACCCAACCCAGCGGCCAAGGAAGGCACTGAATCATTCAATATGCATGAGCTTCCCAGGGCACCAAACCAGATAAAGAAGGATAAAGAATGGGTCAGAATGGGCATATGAAGAATACACAACACATGGTTAAATTCATCTTTCTGCTTATACCTCCATGGCATCCAAGCATAGCTGGGAAACCTGCACAGCCATGCTGATTGATCTCTCGTAAGACTAATACTGCAGACTTCATGGGGGCTTATAACATTACCCGGCAGCCCTTCCATATTTACTGGTAAACTCACTTTCTCACCATCTTAGAAGACCATCAGCTCCCTGCCCCACCTCACTGACTTTGCCTGATATTTTACCAACAAAATAGAACCAACCATAACAGAACTAACTCATTTTCCCACCAAATCTATCCCACCCCTGTTCCTGTCTTCTTTACCAGCCTTCCTGACCCAAAGATGAACTGTCCCTCCTTTTATCCAAGGCCGATCTCTCCACTTATGCACATAATTCCATCCCCCTCACTACTCAGAAAACTGGCTTCTAAAATTAGCTACCTTTTCTCTCTCCTGCATTATAAAACAAAACAAGTTTCAAAAGCCCTGCTTACACTCTCAGCACCACTGATTTGCAGTTCCATGACTGTGCTGAGCATATTAATTACTTATTTGTTCTAACTGCATCTTGAAATGCTCTTTCTTAAGACACTTCATGGCTTACTGCCTCACTTTATTCAGGTCTCTGCTCATATCTCATTCATTCTTCTCTGACCATCCAACGAAAATAGACTCTGCTCCTACCCTGCTGTTCTCCATCCCGTTTACCCTAAGTTTTCTTCATAGCAGTTATCACTAAGTGAAAATACTGTGTCTATTTAGTTATGCTTTCATTTTTGTGTAGTTCCCACCAGAATCTACTAATAACAAAGATTTCACAGGTCTCATTTACTACAGTATCTTTAGTATTTGGCACAGTGTCTGATTTATGATAGGATTTCAATGGGAGATGGCAGCGAGGGAGAAAAGAATAGAGAACTTATGCACAGAGGCCTGGCTGGTGAGACTGCTTGTTGCTCCAGCAGAAATCAGGCTCACAAGATGAAATGGCTCAGGTCTCAGTACCTTAGGAATAGGTCTTTATCCAGAAGCTAGAGTATAAGCAAATATGGGAGAAAGGATGTATATAGTGAAAATTCCAAAGTCCTGACTTTAATCCGGTTTCTGGCACTCCTAACTGTACCACTTTGGGCAACTTACTTTACCTCTCTGTGCTTCTATTTCTTTATTTGTAAATAAAGACGGATTGAGGAAGGGAATAGAGGTAGAAATGTTTTGTAAATTTTAAAGCATTATGTAATTACCTCTTCAGAACTACCGGATTCCATTGATACTTTTTATTTTTCAACTCTTACATTTTCTTCTTATTTTCAATTTAAATTGTTTCCTAGCAATAACATGGTCAAGATCATGACCCATCGCATAGACATATGACATATGATATTATAGCATTAGTGTTTAGTAAGTCATCTAGGCATATATTATGGCATTAGTGTTTAATATGTCATTTAGTATCTATTTTCTGAGTTACGGGTGTTTCAATTCTTATGGCCCAGAAGTGTAAAAACTATATTTTTAGCCACAAATCTTACATAGACAAAGAAATAAAAATATATAAGAGTGAGCTACCTTTATTAAGCAGCCAAGTGAAGAATGGAATTTCGGTTAAACAGCCCTTGTTTTCCATTTCTTCTACCTATGCCCAGAAGTCTACGGCACTTAGGGCATGGTTTGAAATACACTGGCTTACACATTGGGATTCTTTGAGCATCTAGACCAGCCCTTCTCAACTTGATATCCTCAAGGAGTTGCAGAGGCCAGTGGAAATTGGAATTATCCATATCTGAGAAAAGTAAATGCTGATAAGGACAGCAGTAATGTGCCAGCCATGAGATCAGGGGCTCTCAGGCTTCCCTCCTGAACCCTATGCCTGCCAATCTTGGCCACCTACCTTTGTGGTGGATTCCAGGTTTGCAGACCTCCAAATAATAGCATAGTGTTCTATGATTCATTAAACACCCTTGAAGAGTCAGCTAGTTGTATCTCTATTCCATTCTTCCATTCTTTTTCAAAATAATAGAATCCACTATTTGTACCTTGGTATATTCCCAGTCTCCTCTGCAGCTATGCGATACCATCTAACTAAGTTCTGGACAGGGGAATATGAGCAGAAGTCATGTAATCAAATTCTAGGCTGTGTTCTTAGATGGTAACAGCCCTCTCTCCTCTTTTCTCCATCCTCTTATCTGGGTCATGGATATGGAGGAGCTACTTTGGACCATTCATTCTTATAAGGGAAACACACTAAAGATAAAGCAAAACAAAGCAGAAGTAGCTGGGCCTTTAGACAACCTTGTTGAACAGAGCTGCATGCCAGCCCTGGGCCTCCCACTTCCTGGCTATTATAGGAAGGAAAAATAAAGTCCATCTCACTTAAGTCACTTTTGTCTGGGGCCTCTGTTACATATACAGTTGAACACTTATCCTAACTGATACAAAAAGTAAGGTCAGAATCCAAAGAGTGTCACCTCTTCCCCACTAGTCCTTCAGTCAAAACACTCAAGCCTGAAATCAGTGGGTGAATACAGTCCCAGGGAAAACACTGGGCGCTACCTCCCTCCAGCATTTCAGATCCAACCCTTCCTTCTTATCCTAAAGGGAGGAGCCATTGGGATAAGTCAGGGCTGACAGCCAGGCAGCTCCTCTCTGTTCTATCTTTTCATGCTCTACAAGCCTGATTGGTGCTGTCTACCTCCAGAACCAGTGGTCATGGCCAGCCCACAGTGCCCCACATCCAAGGAGAGCTTTGGGAATATAAGCTCTGATGAGGGTGGCTTCTAAAGGTGGCAGCTGAAACAAATCAGGGCACCTGTTTCCCAGTGTTCACAGCCCCAATGCCAGCCAGAAGATGGCAGTACCGCTCCCCATGCCTGGCATACCCACCCACCGCAGTCCAGTCCCAGGCCACATCCTCCCATACATTCTATCAGATACTGGCTCCAGAAGAGATTTGTTCCAGAGAAAAGTGTACAGGGAAATGTAATACATTTTAATTGAATTTTAGCACGTTTTAAAATAATTATACTATGCTCTATAAAAGTTTTAGGTATGTATGTATGTATTTATTCATTCATTCATTCATTCATAAGAGACAGGGTTTCGCTCAGTCACTCAGGTTGGAGTACAGTGGTGTGATCACAGCTCACTGCAATCTCAAACTCATGGCCTTAAGTGATCCTCCCACCTCAGCCTCTCAAGTAGCTGGGACTACAGGCACTCACCACCATATCTGGCTTTTTTATTTTCTTAATTTCTTTTTGCAGACGAGATCTCACTATGTTTCCCAGGCTGGTCTCGAACTCCTGGCCTCAAACAGTTCTCCTGCCTTGGCCCTCCAAAGAGCTGAGATTACAAGCTTGAGCCATCACACCCAGCATATTTTTAAAAATCTTTGCAGCATTGTTTGATAACCATGGCATTTTCCTGGGACCATTCATTTGAATAGCTGAAATCTTGACCATATGTGATGTTCTACATAGGGTATGTGTGTGCCCCTAGACACTTAGTCCTCTCAGTTAAAAGGGGAAAGGAAAGGTCCTGAGCTGAATGCAGATGCTGGTGGTCAGATCAGCTACCCTTCACTTTCCCAACTCACTCTTTCCTCACCTTGCTCACTCCCACCTTGGAAGATTCCAGGGTGTTCTAGCTACAAGGAATCTTGAAGGTCATCAAAACTGGTGTTTTTTTCCTGCTTTTTAAACAAAGTTATCCTTGACAAAAATGAAATATTGTGTGGAATCCTAATATTTAAAACAAATAAAAACAGAACTTTACTAGTATATATTTACTTTATGAGATCAAATACGCCTATATAATATAAAGTATATCACTGATGACTCTAAGACTAATTTGATGAATGTAAAAACTTTAAATAATTACAAACATATTATCCTCAGCATCTGATGTATTATGTTATTTTCACTTAGTAGCACAATATTTAGAAACTACCCATTCATCTAGCTAAGTAGTTGCAAATGGCAACAGTTTTGTTTTGTTTTAAAACAACTTGCCTTACAACTTGGATTTCTGTTCCACTAAATTTACCCAGAAGCTTGCAAGAAAAGTAGTAGGAAATATCTGTTTCAAAGTTGAATTGTTGGTAACACCTAATAAATTCTTGCATTTCTGATCATAAAGTCAGAATGGATCATTCATTCCAGCTCTTGTGTGATGTTTTCAAGATGCAAGAGAGTCCGTTGTGGTGGTACAAACAAGTCTTATGAAATGAGAAGAGCATATGCAAAAAAAAAAACAAAACAAAACAAAACAAAAAAGGCTTGATCCGACACTTAACTGAGCCCATGCAAATATACTACGGTCACAAAAAAAGCTTGATCCAACACTTAACTGAGCCCATACAAATATACTACGGTCACAAACTCACTTGCACAACTTTGTATCAGTGGAGACATGCATCAGTCATGTTAGAATTTGAGAGACAGACTAGTGCAGAATATCAGTATTCCTCATGAAATGTGTGTACCCGGATGGCAAAGTTTTATTCTGATGTTCATTCCAAATGAACCTAGCAGCACATTTTAACACATCGATGTTCTTAGATATGTTAAAATGTGAAATAAAATACATCTGAATGTATGTTATTTTTTACAGGGTTTTCAATAGTAAAGATATATTTTGCCAGAGAAAAATCAAATTAAAAGTTTCCAGAACTCCTAAAACTCCTCCATTGAGCCCCCTAAGTTTCCATGGAATTGAGTCTGAAAACCATTCCATGGAACTGAGTTTGAAATCAATCATGAAGACCATATAAGGATTTTTAGTCCAAACAGGCATATCTAGTAGCCTAAGGCCAGTCTGGAAGTTTGTGACAGAATCAAGACTAGGGCCTGGGTCTTCTGACTCCCATTCTAGGCTCTTTTCCACCAGACTGACCTGTTTGTCATAGAGGGATGTGCTATCACATCTCTCATCCAAGGGAAAGTTCCAGATGTGGCATCTGAGTCCTACGGTCCCAAAGGAGAACGTGTCCATCTAAATGGGCTATGACTATGACTATGAATGCTAAAGCTTTCCTGAACTCTAAAATTAGAAAAAGTATAAACCCCAAATTTATGCCTTGAAATTAGGCTATCTTAATTTATACCTTCCTCATTTATAAGTTGCTAGAGATGCGATGAGTAGGGTGTGACCCCCTTGGAGCTCAAGGCCGGTGTTTTTTAATCCATGGTTTTCTAGGTTAGAACTTGATCTCCAAGCTGATTGGTGAGGGTTACAGTAATTTCCACAGGACACTGTATTAGTTTGGTAACATTCCCATAACAAAGCACTACAAATGGGACGGCCTAAATAACAGAAGTTTATTTTCTCACAATCCAGGAGGCTGGAAGTCCAAGATCAAGGTGTGGGCCAGGTTGGTTTCATTCTAAGACCTCTCTCCATGGCTTGTAGGTGGCCATCTTCTCCCAGTGCCTTCACATTGTCTTCCCTCTTCATGTGCCTGTGTCCTAAGCTCTCTTCTTATAAGGACACAAAATACAAGGGATTAGAGCCCACCCTAATGACCTCATTTTACCTATTACCTCTTTAAAGGCCTTAGCTCCAAATACAGTCACACTCTGGGTGACTGGGGGTCACTTTAACATACAGATGGGGGAAATGGGGATAAGGAGGACACAATTCATCCTGTAACAAGGATAATGGTTGATTGCGGTTGCCAACCATAAAGCAATGGAGTGTAAGGACCAAGATGGGAGCACCTGTCAGTGATCTGATCACTCCATTCTCCTCTTCCATCCCATTCTGGGCATGGTCTTAGAGATCCAAAGGGAAAGGCTGAAAATTATGTTCAAACACCCCCTAACTTCATGTTTCTGTGCAGATTAGATATGTGGGGTTAGCAGAAAGGCAGATAAAATTGAAAACATCAGGATCGATTCTGGTACTTTTACTTTTTCTAATTTAGCACTGTAGGCTTAAATAACTTTAAAAAAAAAACTGGTTTGAGATTAAGAAGGGTATATTTTGAAGGTTTCCGAATACTCAGAATGTTAACAGGTTGGAGAGTTTGATAATCCATATACATTTTTAAATCTATGAAAATTTAGGCTTTTAAAATCAGCTTTTATTCATAATTCATAATTGCAAAGATATGGAACCAACCTAAGTGCCCATCAACCAACAAGTGGATAAAGAAAATGTTGTCTGAATACACCATGGAATACTACTCAGCCACAAAAGAGAACAAAACAGTGTATCTTGCAACAACTTGGATGGAGCTGGAGGCCATTATTCTCAGTGAAGTAACTCAGGAACGAATAACCAAAGATTTTATGTTCTCACTTATTTTAAGTGGCAGCTAAGCTATAAGAATACAGGGGAATAAGAATGATATAATGGACTTTGGGGACTCAGGGCACAGGGAAGGTTGGGGAGGGTAAGGGATGAAAGACTACACATTGGGTAAAGTGTATACTGCTTGGGTGATGGGTGAACTAAAATCTCAGAAACCACCACTAAAGAACAAGTCCATGTAACCAAAAACCACCTGTACACTGAAAAGTATTGGAATAAAAAGTTTTTAAAATCAGCTTTTATAAACAAACCCTAATTCTGTTGATAAAGAGCCTTTAAAGTGAATACAAAGGGCAAAGGATCCTATTATAAAAATACGCAGAGAGCAACAACAGGCTACAAATGGCTAATCTATATATAAATGATGCTCAATATCACTCATTAGAGAAATGCAAATTCACTCAGAGATTAAAAGGGGATACCATTTTCTAGCCATCATTAGTAAAAAGATTTAAGTATTTATTTGACAACATGCAGTGTTAGAGAAGGTATGAGAAATCACACTGTTGACTGATAGATATATAATTCGGTGGGGAAATTTTGCAGCATTTGTAATCTAGAATCAGCAGCAAAGCTTCTAACATTTTCCGTGCTAGAGAAAAGGTTTGTGCCCAAACTGCTGAGATGAATTTCTCCAGAATCATCTATCACTGAAAAGCTGTCTCTCCTCACAAATTAGGGCTTAGTAGTGGAACATTTAAGAGAGGCTTTGAGGTTGAAGTATATTTATTTATAACATACTGCCTCAAAACTTTCAGTTGTTCTTAATGCCAAGTCAGTCAATAAAAAGAAACTTTGTTCTCGTGTAGTCATATATAACCACACCTGGCATTTCTTCCTTTCAGATGCCTCCAGGATGAAGCCTCTGCCATGCCACCACCCCATTCCCACTGACCCACAACAGCCCAATCTCTTCACTTTATACCCTGCTACAGCCTCCACCAGTACAGCTGCCGATAGCTCCCTCTCTACCTTAGGCAGTGCCTCCCTAATTCATCGTTTGTATTGGGTTATTTATTGCTTAAGAACCTTCAGTGTCTACCCATTACCTATTTCATCTCTTTCAAACTTCTCAAAGGACTCAGTAATATGGGCCCTCCAAACTCTATTTTCTATCACTTCTTTCAATGACGCTTACAATCTAACTAGTCACATTTCTCCTTTACCCAAAACCCATGCTCATCTCGAACTCTATACGTTTGATTCTATAGTTTCCCCCACCTACAACTTCTTCCTGCCTACCTTCCCAAATGTTACTTCTCTTCCAAAGTCTAAAAGTGAATTCTTCTATTTATACTGAGTATTATTTAGTATTTTCCTGGTCCATAGTTTCCCCATGGCCAATAATACAAACAAATATTCATTGGTCTCACACTTGAACGCCAGTGATGTAGCAAACATTCTGATACACACTTGTGATTCAGAGAGGGACGTGATGTGATGCTTGCTAGATGGAGAAATGGAAGAAAGGCACTACAGGCAGAGGGAACAGCATGAGCGATGGCACAGAGCCATGTGTATAGCTTATGCAGGAAGAAACAACTGGTGTAGATTCTGGGTGGAGTGGGTCAGGAGGGGATGAACATTTTCACATGCAGTCAGTATGAGTTCCTCAAGTTGCTGTAACAGGCATGTGCCATGTGCCATTGAAGGAAAACATGAGCTGAGTACGGTGGGACATGCCCGTAGTCCCAACTACTTAGGAAGTTGAGGTGGGAGGATTTCTTTTATTACTATTATTGTACTTTAAGTTCTAGGGTACATGTGCACAACATACAGGTTTGTTACATAGGTATACATGTGTTATGTTGGTTTGCTGCACCCATTAACTCGTCATTTACTTTAGGTATTTCTCCTAAAGCTATCCCTCCCCCAGACTCCACCCCATGACAAGCCCAAGCGTGCGATGTTCCCTGCCCTGTGTCCAGGTGTTCTCATTGTTCAATTCCCACCTATGAGTGAGAACATGTGGTGTCTGGTTTTCTGTCCTTGCGATAGTTTGCTCAGAATGATGGTTTCCAGCTTCATCTGTGTCCCTGCAAAGGACAGGAACTCATCCTTTTTTATGGCTGCATAGTATTCCATGGTGTATATGTGCCATATTTTCTTAATCCAGTCTATCATTAATGGACATTTGGTTTGGTTCCAAGTCTTTGCTATTGTGAATAGTGCCACAATAAATATGTGTGCATGTGTCTTTATAGTAGCATGATTTATAATCCTTTGGGTATATATGCAGTAATGGGATAGCTGGGTCAAATGGTATTTCTAGTTCTAGATCCTTGAGGAATCGCTACACTGTCTTCCACATTGGTTGAACTACTTTACACTCCCACCAACAGTGTAAAAGCATTCCTATTTCTCCACAGCCTCTCCAGCACCTGTTGTTTCCTGACTTTTTGATGATCATCATTCTAACTGATATAAGATGGTATCTCATTGTGGTTTTGATTTGCATTTCTCTGATAGCCAGTGATGATGAGCATTTTTTCATGCGTCTGTTGGCTGCATAAATGTCTTCTTTTGAAGAGTGTCTGTTCATATTCTTTGCCCACTTTTTGATGGGGTTTGTTTTTTCTTGTAAATTTGTTTAAGTTCTTTGTAGATTATGGATATTATCCCTTTGTCAGATGAGCAGGTTGCAAAAATTTTCTCCCTTTCTGTAGGTTGCCTGCTCACTCTGATGGTAGTTTCTTTTGCTGTGCAGAAGCTCTTTAGTTTAATTAGATCCCATTTGTCAATTTTGGCTTTTGTTGCCATTGCTTTTGGTGTTTTAATCATGACATCTTTGCCCATGCCTATGTCCTGAATGGTATTGCCTAGGTTTTCTTCTAGGGTTTTTATGGTTTTAGGTCTAACATTTAAGTCTTTAATCCATCTTGAATTAATTTCAAATAAAGTGTAAGGAAGGGATCCAGTTTCAGCTTTCTACATATGCCTAGCCAGTTTTCCCAGCACCATTTATTAAATAGAGAATCCTTTCCCCATTTCTTGTTTTCATCTGGTTTGTCAAAGATCAGATGGTTGTAGATGTGTGGTGTTATTTCTGAGGCCTCTGTTCTGTTCCATTGGTCTATATCTCTATTTTGGTACCAGTACCATGCTGTTTGGGTTACTGTAGCCTTGTAGTGTACTTTGAAGTCAGGTAGTGTGATGCCTCCAGGTTTGTTCTTTTTGCTTAGGATTGTCTTGGCAGTGTGGGCTCCTTTTTGGTTCCAAATGAACTTTAAAGTAGTTTTTTTCCAGTTTTGTGAAGAAAGTCATTGGTAGCTTGATGGGGATGACATTGAATCCATAAATTACCTTGGGCAGTATGGCCATTTTCACAATATTGATTCTATCCATGAGCATGAATGTTCTTCCATTTGTTTATGTCCTCTTTTATTTAGTTGAGCAATGATTTGTAGTTCTCCTTGAAGAGGTCTTTCACATCTCTTGTAAGGTAGATTACTAGGTATTTTATTCTCTTTGTAGCAATTGTGAATGGGAGTTCACTCATGATTTGGCTGTCTGTTATTGGTGTATATGAATGCTTGTGATTTTTGCACATTGATTTTGTATCCTGAGACTGCTGAAGTTGCTTATCAGCTTAAGGAGATTCGGGGCTTGAGACAATGATGTTTTCTAAATATACAATCATGTCATCTGCAAACAGGGACAATTTGACTTCCTCTTTTCCTAATTAAATACCCTTTATTTCCTTCTCTTGCCTGATTGCCCTGGCCAGAACATCCAACACTATGTTGAATAGGAGTGGTGAGAGAGGGGCATCCCTATCTTGTGCCAGTTTTCAAAAGGAATGCTTCCAATTTTTGCTCATTCAGTATGATATTGGCTGTGGGTTTGTCATAAATAGCTCCACTTTGAGATACGTTCCATCAATGCCTCGTTTGTTGAGAGTTTTTAGCATGAAGGGTTGTTGAATTTTGTTGAAGGCCTTTTCTGCATCTATTGAGATAATCATGTAGTTTTTGTCATTGGTTCTATTTATGTGATGGATTACATTTATTGATTTGTGTATGTTGAACCAGCTTTGCATCCCAGGGATGAAGCTGACTTGATCATGGTGAATAAGCTTTTTGATGTGCTGCTGAATTCAGTTTGCCAGTACTTTGAGGATTTTCACATCAATGTTCATCAGGGATATTGGTCTAAAATTCTCTTTTTTTGTTGTGTCTCTGCCAGGCTTTAGTATTAGGATGATGCTGGTCTCATTAAATGAATTAGGGAGGATTCCCTCTTTCTCTATTGATGGGAATAGTTTCAGAAGAAATGGTACCAGCTCCTCTTTGTAACTCTCATAGAAGTTGGCTGTGAATCCATCCGTCTGGCCCTGGACTTTTTTTGGTTGGTAGGCTATTAATTATTGCCTCAATTTCAGAGCCTGTTATTGGTCTACTCAGAGATTCAACTTCTTCCTGGTTTAGTTTTGGGAGGGCATATGTGTCCAGGGATTTATCCATTTCTTCTAGATTTTCTAGTTTATTCACATAGAGGTGTTTATAGTATTCTCTGATGGTAATTTGTATTTCTGTGGGATCGGTGGTGATATCCCCTTTATCATTTTTTATTGCATCTATTTGATTCTTCTCTCTTTTCTTATTAGTCTTGCTAGTGGTCTATCAATTTTGTTGATCTTTTCCAAAAAAACAGCTCCTGGATTCAATTATTTTTTAAGGGTTTTTTGTGTCTCTGTCTCCTTCAGTTCTGCTCTGATCTTAGCTATTTCTTGCCTTCTACTAGTTTTGAATTTTTTGCTCTTGCTTCTCTAGTGCTTTTAATTGTGATGTTAGGGTGTTGATTTTAGATCTTTCCTGCTTTCTCTTGTGGGAATTTAGTGCTAAATTTCCCTCTACACACTGCTTTAAATGTGTCCCAGAGATTCTGGTATGTTGTTTCTTTGTTCTCCTGGTTTCAAAGAACATCTTTATTTCTGCCTTCATTTTGTTATTTACCCAGTAATCATTCAAGAATAGGTTGTTCAGTTTCCATGTTGTGCAGTTTTGAGTGAATTTCTTAATCCTGAGTTATAATTTGATTTCACTGTGGTCTGAGAGTCAGTGTGTTGTGATTTCCGTTCTTTTACACTTGCTGAGGAGTGCTTTACTTCTAACTGTGTGGTTGATTTTGGAATAAGTGTAATGTGGTGCTAAGAAGAATGTATATTCTGTTGATTTGGGGTGTAGAGTTCTGTAGATGTCTATTAGGTCTGCTTGGTGCAGAGATGAGTTCAAGTCCTGGATATCCTTGTTAACCTTCTATCCTGTTGATCTAATATTGACAGTGGGGTATTAATGTCTCCCATTATTATTGTGTGGGAGTCTAAGTCTCTTTGTAGGTCTCTAAGGACTTGCTTTATGAATCTGGGTGCTCCTGTATTGGGTGCATATATATTTAGGATAGTTAGCTCTTCTTGTTAAATTGATCCCTTTACCATTATATAATGACCTTTGTCTCTTTTGATCTTTGCTGGTTTAAAGTTTGTTTTATCAGAGATGAGGATTGCAACCCCTGCTTTTTTTTTTTCGCTTTCCATTTGCTTGGTAGATCTTCCTCCATCACTTTATTTTGAGCCTATGTGTGTCTCTGCAGGTGAGATGGGTCTTGACTCTTTATCCAATTTGCCAGTCTGTGTCTTTTAATTGGAACATTTAGCCCATTTACATTTAAGGATAATATTGTTATGTGTGAATTTGTTCCTGTCATTACGATGTTAGCTGGTTATTTTGGCCATCAGTTGATGCAGTTTCTTCCTAGAATCAATTTTATTTACAATTTGGCATGTTTTTGCAGTGGCTGGTACCGGTTGTTCCTTTCCATGTTTAGTGCTTCCTTCAGGAGCTCTTGTAAGGCTGGTGTGGTGGTGACCAAATCTCTCAGCATTTGCTCGTCTGTAAAGGATTTTATTTCTCCTTCATTTATGAAGCTTAGTTTGGCTGGATATGAAATTCTGGGTTGAAAATTCTTTTCTTTAAGAATGTTGAATATTGGCCCTCACTCTCTTCTGGCTTGTAGAGTTTCTGCCTAGAGGTCCGCTGTTAGTCTGAGGGACTTCCTTTTGTGGGTAACCCGACCTTTCTCTCTGGCTTCCCTTAACATTTTTTCCTTCATTTCAACCTTGGTGAATCTGACAATTATGTGTCTTGGAGTTGCTCTTCTCGAGGAGTATCTTTGTAGTGTTCTGTGTACTTCCTGAATTTGAATGTTGGCCTGCCTTGCTAGGTTGGGGAAGTTCTCCCGGATAATATGCTGAAGAGTGTTTTCCAACTTGGTTCCATTCTCCCCATGACTTTCAGGTACACCAATCAGACATAGATTTGGTATTTTCACATGATCCCATACTGCTTGGAGGCTTTATTTCTTTTTTCCTCTTTTTTCTCTAAACTTCTTGCTTATTTCATTAATTTGATCTTCAGTCACTGATACCCTTTCTTCCACTTGATCAAATTGGCTATTGAACCTTGTGTATGTGTCACATAGTTCTCATGCCATGGTTTTCAGCTCCATTAGGTCACTTAAGGTCTTCTCTACACTATTCTAGTTAGCCATTTGTCTAATCTTTTTTCAAGGTTTTTAGCTTACTTGCAATGGTTTCGAACATCCTCCTTTAGCTCAGAGAAGTTTGCTATTACTGACCTTCTGAAACCTACTTCTGTCAGCTCTTCAAAGTGATTCTCCATCCAGCTTTGTTCCCTTGCTGGCGAGAGGCTGTAATCCTTTGGAGGAGAAGAGGCACTCAGGTTTTCAGAATTTTCAGGTTTCCTGCTTTGGTTTCTCCCCATCTTTGCAGTTTTATCTGCCTTTGTTCTTTGATGTTGGTGACCTACAGATGGGGTTTTGGTGTGGATGTCCTTTTGTCGGTGTTGATGCCATTTCTTTCTGTTTGTTAGTTTTCCTTCTAACAGTCAGGTCCCTCAGCTGCAGGTCTGTTGGAGTTTGCTGCATGTCCACTCCAGATCCTGTTTCTTGGGTATCACCAGCAGAGGCTGCAGAACAGCAAATATTGCTGCCTGATCCTTCTGCTGGAAGCTTTGTCCCAGAGGGTCACCTGCCTGTATGAGGTATCAGTTGGCCCCTACTGGGAGGTATCTCCCAGTTAGGCTACACGGGGGTCAGGGACCCACTTGAGGAGGCAGTATGTCTGTTCTCAGAGCTCAAACACCATGCCGGAAGAACTACTGCTCTCTTCAGAGCTGCCAGACAGGGACATTTAAGTCTGCAGAAGTTTCTGTTGCCTTTTGTTCAGCTATGTCCTGTCCCCAGAGGTGGAGTCTACAGAGGCAGCAGGCCTTGGTGAGCTGCGGTGGGCTCTGCCCAGTTCGAGCTTCCCCAGCCGCTTTGTTTACCTACTCCAGCCTCAGCAATGGTGAACTCCCCTCCCCCTGCCAGGCTGCTGCCTTATAGGTAGATCTCAGACTGCTGCACTAGCAGTGAGTAAAGCTCGGTGGGCATGGGACCTGCCGCACCAGGCGCAGGATATAATCTCCTGGTGTGCCATTTGCTAAGACCATTGGAAAAGTGCAATATTTGGGTGAGACTGCCCCATTTTTCCAGGTACAGTTTATCACGACTTCCCTTGGCTAGGAAAGGGAAATCCCCTGACCCCTTGCACTTTCCGGGTAAGGTGATGCCCCTCCCTGCTTCGGCTTCCCCTCTGTGGGCTGCACCCACCGTCCAACCAGTCCCAGTGAGATTAGCCAGGTACCTCAGTTGGAAATGCAGAAATCACCCATCTTCTGTGTCGATCATGCTGGGAGCTGCAGACCAGAGCTGTTCCTATTCAGCTGTCTTGGAATGGAGCCCAAGGTGGGAGGATTTCTTGAGCCTAAAAGTTCAAGGCCAACCTGGACAACATAGAGAGACCCCATCTCTTTATTGGAAAAAAAAAAAAAAAAAAAAAAAGTCAAGCTGGGAGCTGCAGACCGGAGCTGCTCCTATTCAGCCATCTTGGAATGGAGCCCGAGGTGGGAGGATTTCTTGAGCCTAAAAGTTCAAAGCCAGCCTGGACAACATAGCAAGACCCCATCTTTTTGAAAAAAAAAAGAGAGAGAGAGAGAGGGACCATCACAGGCTGAGACTGAGGGTAGGGAGAGCAGATAAGGAAGGGTGGCAGATTCATTAGTGATCAGTGTTCTAGTGAGGAGGTAAATGGGCCACCTACATGTGGGGTAAGAGGTTTTATACTGCCATGGTGCCTTCCTGCAGAAGATCTCAAAGCTTTACACAGACACTGTTGACTGTATGATACCCCAATTCCTATGCCCCTACTCTGAATCGGGCTGTTGGTACAGCCTGTGGACTCTGGTCCAGGAATTAGATGATGAAGTGAGGAGCATCTTGGTAAGTGCCACTGGGTCCTAGCCACTCCAATCATCTGGATGGCTGGATGTGATTTACATGTCTAATGTGTCTACTCCCTTCCCTGCCAAAACTTGAACATTTTAACCCTGATTACTCAAAAGCCAGGCCCTTAATGCCCCAAATAGGACAGTTTATGAAACAATTGCCATGCTTTTTTTCTGTTCTGTCTGCTTTGCCTTTACATTTAGGTTCTGAGACTTCAAAAATATCTCTTCCATCTTCCTCCCTTTAAACTAGCTCTGATAATTTTGTCCTGCCTTAACTGTTAAAAATCACATTTTCAGGGTCAATGAAGGGCTCAGTAATATGTTTCGGCTACATCATTCACAGAAATGTCTGCCAAGCAGCTCAACTTTTCAATAACACAGATTCACTTAAATTTAATTTCAGGGGAGCATAAATGACTGGAGAAAATGTTTTCTCTATGCTGAAGTTTTCCATTGTCTTCCAAGACCATGCATTCAAGGTGAGGCTTGAATCTAGAATGTTCCCTCTCTTTTGGCTGGAAGTCTCAGAAGCAAACACCATTAAAAAAAAGAAAAAAAAAGTTTCTCAATGTAATCACTAAGAGCATCTTTTTTTTTTTTTTTTTTTTTTTTTTTATACCATAACAAAGGATCTCTGCCACCAACATGGGAATATTCAAACCTCAGCAAGAACAAAAGGTTTCCTGAGTTCATATTTCTCTATTATTGTTCCTGGTAGCAATAAAAACCACTTGGATATTTGACTATATTTGTTTTCTTCCCGAAAGCATTTCTCCAGGGACTTATGTGTTCACATTGTCACTGTCCTTTCTCCTGGCTGCAGCCTGGCTTTAGAGAGCCCATAGTTTTTGGATGAATCATGACTAAGAAGGAGTTGGAGAATTGGAAAGATCTGTTCAACCTGATCTAAGCCCTCAATTGCTGTTGTTTGATTGGTCTTCATTGGAATGAAGGATATGAGACTCAATCACATCCTACCCCATTTCTGTTTCTAGCAAAACTCTTTGGATAAGGACAGGTCTCCCAAGGAGTCAAGTTAAACAGCATGTTGGAGACAGGCTGGAGCAGGAATGGAGTATTGCCATATTACAGAACATATTGATGCCCCAGGGAGGAAAAGGAACTGAGGATACATAAATTCAGAAATCCATGAGCTCTGGAAATAAATCCCACAGTCATCTCCCCCTTCACTGTCTTTGAATCAGTCGTAGCTGCAACCTGCAAGACTTATTTTAAAGCTAAATATAATCCAGCACCCTTGAGATTTGGTAATCATAGTTTACTCTTGGAGGAAGCAAAGACCTTTAGAAGGCCAAGGTAAAATAGATGAATGCTGCTGCACAGCTCTGTGGGCAGCTGAGCACCCTGCTCTGAACTTTATTAGAGCATTCATCACACTGTTGTAATTAATGTTCACATCTCTCTCTCTCTCTTTCCCACTGGACTGTGAACTCCCCAAGGGCAGGAATCATTTCTCATTCATCTCTCTATTCACTCTCTCAATCCACAGTGCCTAGCTATGATCCTGGCACAAAGAAGACTCCCTACTAATGTTTGATGGTGGGGGGATGGATGGATGGAAGAAAGGAAGGATGGATGGTTCAAGGATGCAATCTTGGAGTTATAAAAAAAAAAAAGAAACAAACAAGAACAACAGCCACAACAAAAATAAAACCTATCTCCAAATTGTTGCTTGTTGGAGGAAATCCATACACTATAGAAATAATAAAATCTTTGTTTAAAGCCATAGTTTTTTCCCAATGCTATTCAAACAATCTCATTCCAAATCTTTGTTTTCTCTTTGGAGGAAATTTAATTGAATATTCAACATGTTCCAAATATATCCAAACAAGATTCTGAGTAATCAGGTATTGCTGGAAAGGCAGAAACCATTTCCCCCTCCAGTGGAGGAATGGCCAATAGAACCTAGCAGATATGACCCCATAACAGGAACAGGGGGCCAGCAGAGGGAATGGAGTACCTTTCATATAGAAAATTATGAGAATCCTGCTTAAACCAAGGAAAAAAATTCAACCAAAAGCAGAGCCAGAAGTTACTGCTGGTTGCAACTACTAGTTTAATCCCTCATGAACGCTTTTCTTTCCCCACATTCCTCTTTCTTCTCTTCCCTTCTCCTATCTTCAATCTACCTACTTTACTCTTTCCCCCACAACTATACTTTAGTCCCACCATCGGAACCTACAGTCCCTATAGACCTTATTTAACTCACTAATGGCCTTCAGAACTAAACAATGTTCTGACCTCTGGTCTAAACACATAAATATCCATTGCTCTTTATTTCTACGGTCACTCTTCTGAAGGGTTTCTCACATTTCACTGTGGCCCCAAAATGTTTCATGAATCTCCGGAAACCCAAGAGATATGAGCCCAGATGGGCCAAAATATCAACCACAGTCCCTCATCAAGCCCTCCTAAAGTCCACCTTTATTACCTCCCAACCTGTGCACAGGGACTCTTTGGTACCATAATTTAGAGGGAAAATGTGGTTTCCATTAAGGAGAACTGTTGTCTCATGTTTTGGAAAGTTGTTTTTCCTTCCTCTTTTCCCCAACTTCAAATTAAATCTGCACTTTTGTGAAGAAAACAACATGAAGGCCCTTTCCATGTGAGGAGAAGAGAAGCAAATGATGGCTTTATTACCCTGCATGTGAGCTCACACTTCATCTGCACTGCCTCGTGGCTAATGGGAAGGGAACAATGGAGGCACAAGGTCCACTTGCACTTTATTGGAAACACATCTGTACAAATTCCAAGCTGGGAAGTTGTCTCTCATCTCCTCTACCGGGAAAATGGAAAAGGAACTCCCAGTGGCCTCTTTTAAATTGCATTTGTATGATATGTATCTTAGAAAATTGTGGATCTTTTGGTAAATAAAGTACAGGAAATGGAATCTGAAGGGACAGGCTGGACTAAAAGGAAACTTATCGTAATGATTTCTTGGCTATATCTGGCTCAATTTGAGATGAACAAAATTTCTACCAGAGCATTAAAGGTGACAGCCTCTTCCACCAGCTCCTGCCTTGGGCTGTTTTGTGTGTCCTATTTGGAGTCTGATTTGTAATCAAGCAACCAATAATACAGGCCGATAGAAGAGAAAATGCAGACTAGGAGGATTTCTTGACCTTATCAGCAACAAACTAAAGTTCCATGTTATGGAGGAAACATTTCCTAATAACTGTGAAATCCAACTGACTGCCTCAAAGCCAGTTCAACACCATTCACACTTAATTGTTCTCTAAGTACTTAGATCTGAGTGCCTTGTCTTTTTAACTACGTGGAAGCCTCACACAGGACAGAGGCCGTGTTTGTATTTCCAGCATCAAGCTTGTGGGACCAGCGCAAGGTCAAGGAATGTCTGTTGATTGATAGCAAAGGGTGCCACCTTTGACTTCATTTAGTAAAACAAGAGTGGCCAGAAAGGATCAAAGCAATATATTTCACACTCATGATAAAATTCCAGTGCCATATTAAATGAGAAGTTTAATCAGAAAGTGTATATTGGAATACCACAAGGGAATTTAATCATAAGAAACTGCCTTTATGAACAGATCATATAGTCCCTTTGGGCTCTTATATTTTTGTGTGTACTTCAGACCATTTGAGAATTTAATATTGTTCAAAGTTGTCACATTATTTAAATTGTGTTTCACTTGCTTATAACTCAACCCCCAACTTTAGAACGATACTTTCAGGGGTTTTTTTTTTTTAATATTTTCAACTTTTATTTTAGATTCAGGGGGTGCATGTGTAGATTTGTTGCCTGGGTATATTGCATGATGCTGAGGTTTGCGGTATGACTGATCCCATCACCCAGGTAGTGAGCATAGTACCCAATAGTTAGTTTTTCAACCCTTGCCCACCTCCCTCCCTCCCCACTTTAGTGGCCCCAGTGTCTACTATTGCCATCTTTATGTCCATGAGTGCCCGAGGAGGAACCAAACTTTGGAGTAGATGCATTTGGGATAGACCAATGAATCTAAATAAATAATCAAAGAGGCTTCAAATCTCTAGCCTTTTTATCTAGTTCATCTTTAAATGTTACAGAGATGTTAAAACCATGGTAGGGGGTTTAGCTTCTGAGAGACCATAGGCAGCAGCATAGAGTGAACACAAAATCACAGAGGCTGGTCTGGCTGCCCCACCTGTAGGAGTCCCACCTTCTTCTCCCCACATCACACACAGCAGAGACTAAGTGGAGAGCTACACACAAAATATAGGGATAGTCTCAGGAAAGAGCCAGGTAGAAAGCAGAGTCCAAGTTTCACAATACAAGAACTAATGCCTTTCGAGGAGATTAAAAAGAAATCAATTTGGGATCAGAAAATTAATAAATGCTGCTGGTCACAGCAAGCCACAGGTCTGAAGCTAGAAGACCATAAAGGCAGTATATGTGTCTGTGAGGGCTGCCATAGCAAAGCAGCAAAACTGAGTGTTTGAACAACAGAGATGTATTGTCACACGGTTCTGGAGGCTCCAACTCTGAAATCAAGGAGTCAACAGGGTTGGGTTTTTTTGCCAAGGGCTGAAACAGGATCTGTTTCATGTCTCCCTTCTAGCTTCTGGTGGTTTGCCGGCAAGCTTTGGCATTCCTTGGTTTATAGAAGCATCATCATCTCTACCTTCATCATGAAATGGTGTTCTTCCTACTTGCTTGTCTGTCTCTGTATCCAGATTTCCTCCTTTTGCAGGGATACCAGTCATATTGAATCAGGGCCCACCCTCTTGATCTCATTTTAACTTGGTTATCACCGTAAAGACTCTATGTCCAAAACAGTCACGTTCTGAGATACTGAGGGTTAGAAATGCAACATATCTTTGAGGATGGGAGGGGAAAGTACAGAGTTCAACCCATAACTGATGGGAATTTAAAAGCAAGGAGCCAGGCGCAATGGTGTGCACCTGTACTCCCAGCTGAGGCAGGGGCATTTCTTGAGCCAAGAAGTTTGAGGTTACAGTGAGCTATGATTATGCCACTGCACTCCAACCTGGGTGACAGAGCAAGAATCTGTCTCTAAAATATAAAAATCAAAAAAAATAAAAAGCAAAGATTTGTGGTCAGAAGGATACTGGTTCAGGGGCAAGCAGCTCTGGTGGAAAAAAAATCAGAGGCAATAATAATTGAAAACATGGTCTGGAACCATGCAAGGATTCCTTAAATGTTCTGTCTTCAGCCTCTCCCTCCTTTCATCTACCTTTAATAATGTTGTGAGGTTTCTCACTGCACAGAGATGATCATGTCCACTCCTACACTCAGAACCACCCCTGGCCACCTGCCATTACTGTTAAAGTATAGAATGGAAGGCTATTTAGTAGGCCACCTGTCCTCATTTTGCACATTAGGAAGTTCAAGCATTTTGTTCTCAAGAGAGAACAAAAGGTGTGGCCAAGATCTCATTTGCCAACCCAGGTCTCACTCAGATCTAAGCCCATTCCCTTAGTCTGCCTTGTTCCTTGAGCCCTAATTAAAAGGAAACTCTAACTTGGATTTGTCAGACTCACTCAACAAGATTAAGTAATTACAGGGCAGACTGTCTGCTGTTTTAGGGCAGAAGTATTCCCTAGAACAGGCCTAGACAGTACGAAACAAATAAAGTTGCAGGTGCTAGAAACTCTCTTTCCGGCCATAGACAGGACGGTACCATGGTAGTTACATTTCTCTCTGGGCCACCTGCAACCATGGGGCTCCCTAGGCTGGACATGTGCAGGTGGTGCAAGGAGGCGTGAGCAGGAGAAAGGATGACACTGATCTGCACCCCATCAACAACACATCCCCATTTGGCCCCACGTGCAAACCTTCAACAAGAGAATCACAATCCTTGGGTGAGACAGGGGCAGATGGCACACACCCTTCACCAGAACTGCAGAGCAGGGAGAAGTCTGTGTGTGCATGTGCACGCATGTGTGTGTGTGTTCAGGCAAGGAGGGTTCACCAAGAACCAACCCCATGGCTGACCCCAATACACGTTTCTGCTGCCACCTCCCCAGACCACTCATCTCAGCACCACACACACACATAAAAGGGGACAGGTCATGATAACATGCTGGCTGGTGGTCTTCCTTTCCTGTGCACTTCACCTCCTCTCTCATACTTACTTTCTTCTGCTTTTGCCTCAGGTCTGCCCTATTGCTTGAACCAAAAATCAGGACACACGATCTGGCAAGCACTATTTCTGATCAGTTGATTCATTCCCACCAAAAGCTTCACTGAAGTAGAGATTTTAATCACATTTAATAACGCAATGAATGGCTTGACCTCTGTAAACAGAGGACAGAAAATAAAGCCAGGTTTCAAGGACAGGTGTCATTTTCTTGTGTGTATCTGGAGGTCTCCTGAACCTAACAAATATCCTGAACTTCTAGGCAATGCACCAGCAAGGCAGGCACAGAGTGAAAGCTAGGGAAGCGCTGCCACTAACTACTGTACTTCAGGGTCAAATCCAGCAAAGGTCAATCAATGCATGTGCTTTCAATTCACCTGCTCTGTGAGGGCGAAGGCAGCACGGAAGGCAGAGAAGCCTCTGTTCTGCTGACTGGGCTCCCACGCAGTCCCCATTTGGAGGCTGATAATTAGGCTAACTAAATCTTTTAATCTCAAAATTGGAAAACATGACTTCACGTGGTTCTGTAAATGTTAATGACCAATAAAACCAGCTGTAGCACCACATTTGGTTCAGTTTATTAATGTGCTATTTTAGATGAGCTGAAGTAGAAAGAAATTCCATTATCCAACTTGAAAAGCCCTTCCCTGTGTGCACCCATTTATATAGCACTTTTATTCTACTAGAAACCCAGATACTCAATTTGTCCCTTCCTTTTAGGGATTAGTTTTTGTTGTCATTTGAGTTTTGTTTTGTTTGGTTGGCGTGTGTGTGTGTCTGTGTGTTTGGCATCATTTTAGCAAAGAAGCAGTTAAGCGAAGATGAGTGGACCCGGGGGCCAAGACACCACCAACTCATCTCAGCTCCACAGCTATTGCTTCCCAGAGCTCAGACACTGGCCTCTAATTCCTGCTCAAAGGTCTCCATTTTTAAATCATGAAGATCAATCCTATACTACTTTGCTTGATCCACAGCAAAAACGAATAACGGCTCCACTAACGGATATGCAGGGACTGCATATTTAAAACTCCAATCTATGGTTGCCTTGGCAAATACTTATGAAGTACTTACTTTTTCAGGTACAGAATACAAAGCAAGTTCATTAAGTGAGAATAATCCATTCATTCTTTTCATTCAGCAAATACCTAAAGACTTACTACATGTCAGACACTGCTCCGGAGGCTGGAAAATACAGAGCAGAACAAGACAGACAGTGCTTTACTCCCACAAAGTTTATTTCAAGTCAATGAGACAGACCACAGACAAACACATAAATACTTAGTAGGAGGCTGAGCAATAACAGGTGCCCTGGAAAACATAATAAGGCTGAGTAAGAAGGGAGAGAGGGATGGGATTGCTACTTTAGAAGAGGAAGTTGAAGAGCAGTCTGCATACAATTATAGAGTAAGTCATGTTCTTGCAGAGGGAAAAGGTGCAAGAGGCAAGGGAGTGGGAGAAACTTGTCAGCAAATGATGGTAGCGGGCATACTGGATAGGCCACTGTAGGCCACCAAAGAGTTTGAGAGAGTGGGGAGAGTTTTACAATCTGATTTACAGTGTAACAGGGGGAGTGGGGACAAGAATAGAGGTAGGAAGACCAATTAGGAAGCCAGTACAATAATCTCTAGGCAAGAGATGTAATGGTAGCTGCTATGATCTGAATGTTTGCATGCCTCCAAAAATCGTATGTTGAAATCCCCAAGAAGATGGCATTAGGAGGTGGTGCCTTTGCAAAGTGATTAGGTCATGAAGGTGGAACCCTTATGAATGGGATTAGTGCCCTTATAAAAGAGGCACTAGGGCCGGGAATGGTGGCTCAAGCCTGTAATCCCAGAACTTTGGGAGACCAAGACAGATGGATCACGAGATCAGGAGTTCTAGACCAGCCTGGCCAAGATGGTGAAACCCCATCTCTACTAAAAATACAAGCATTAGCTGGGGATGGTAGCAGGCACCTGTAATCCCAGCTACTCAGGAGGCTGAGGCAGAGGATTGCTTGAACCCAGGAGGCAGAAGGTGCAGTGAGCCAAGATCACACCACTGTACTCCAGCCTGGGCAACAGTGTGAGACTCTGTCTCAATAAATAAATACATAAATAAATAAAGAAAGAAAGAGGCACTAGGGAGCCCAGTCACCCCTTCCACTATGTGAGGTTACAGCAAAAAGTTGGCCACCTAGGAAGTGGACCCTCACCAGACACCAAACTTATCAGTACTTTGATCTTTGACTTTCCAGCCTCCAGAACTGTGATAAATAAGTTTCTGTTGTTTGTAAGGCACCCAGTCTAAAGTATTTTGTTATAGCAGCCAGAACAAACAAAGACAGTGTCTTAGCCTAGGTTGGTTGTGATAGAGGGAGTCATAAATGGCTGGATTTACTATACCTGCCCATGGCAGCACTAATTGGATTCGTTGATGGATGTGAAATGAGGATAAAAATAAAAGAAACAAGAATGACTCAAGGTTTAGCAATGATACAGTTTTTTAGTTTGCAAGATATTCTCACATATATTATCTAAGATTCATTAGAACCTTGCTTCTTTTTTTTTTCTTTTTGAAACAGAGTCTCATTCTGTCACCCAGACTAGAGTTCAGTGGCATGATGATCTTGGCTCACTGCAACCTCTGCCTCCCGGGTTCAAGCAATTCTCCTGCCTCAGCCTCCTCAGTAGCTGGGATTACAGGCACATGTCACCATGCCCAGTTAATTTTTGTATTTTCAGTAGAGACAGCATTTCACCATGCTGTCCAGGCTGGTCTCAAACTCCTGACCTCAAGTGATCCACCCACCTCAGCTTCCCAAAGTTCTGGGATTACAGGCCTGAGCCACTGCACCTGGCAGAACCTTGCATCTCAAAGCGTGACAAGCAGACAAGCATCATCAACATTACCCGGGAGCCTGTTAGAAATACAGAATCCTAAGCCACTCCAGATCCCAGGTAATCCATACGCACATTAAAATTTGAGAGGCACTGATCTGAGTGCCAGGAATGATGAGGATGAAGGGATGATGAGGAGGATCCAACAGTCTCCTAGATGTTAAATAATTTACTTACGGCCACACAGTCAGGATGCAGGGATTCTGACTGCAAACCTAGTGCCCCCTCCACCTCTCCACGCTTGTTAGACATAATTCCTTACAGCCTGTGGGGGAACCAGAACCCCCACCATGTAACAATTATCATCTGAAACATCATGGTTTCATTAGAAGTCACAATTTAGGGATCACAGGACAGGCTTCAGAGAGGAGACCAAATTCATCTTGGCCGTGAAAGTGAGTAGAATTCAGGTAAGGAAAAGAACAGAGAGAGGCCTGCAGAGCAGGGAGAAGTCTGTGTGTGCATGTGCATGCGTGCGTGTGTGTGTGCGTGTGTGTGTTGGGGCAAGGTGGGGGAAGTCGCTGAGAGAGGAGAACCCCATGCACAAAGCCCAGAGCTACCTGACACTGATACATCACTCTCCGCATCACATTCTGCCCACCAGACGTATTGATCCTGAACTAATCAAGTAGAAAGAGTCATTGGGGAAAAAATAACAGGCTTAAAAAAATAAATCCCTCTCACACGATTACTGCTCCAGGAAAGCAAGCTGTGCCCAGCTGATGGCAAATTTGTCAAAGGGCAAGGTGGACATGGAGGATGAAAAAGGAGGGGAGAGGATATGGGAGGATGAGCCCCTACCAGAGAGAACCACGTGTCCGCTGCTGTTTGCTCTTTAGCCTGTATTCAGTGCGCCCAGCTTCAGTGGAACATCTGGGCTCAGTGCAGGCCTGATTTAATAATATGTTGGGAGCTGGCATTTGCTGCAGTCCCGCAGCAGCAGTAAATAGTGACAGGGAAGATGTGTACCAGACCTAATTTGCCCCCTTTTTCTACTTAGAAAGGCACATTAATATTTAATAGAAGAAAAATAATTCACGCAGATTTGAAAGCAAAATCCATGAAAAGGCACATTTAAAAAGCTGGGGGGAAATGGGTCTGTTTCAGGAAAGCTCAATTTTCCCCTTAAATGAACTAAAGCTCATGATTTATTTGCAGGGAGGCAACCTAGGCAAATTTCACCCACCTGCCTCCTCCTGTATTTTGGTTCCATGGCTATAAACATCCCCTAACTTTCCACCCAGGTCTTGTGTTTATGTCTCTTCAGTCTGTTGCTGAAACTCAGCAGCAATGTAAAGACAGCCTCGTGCTTAGCATGTTGGGCGGGGAGTTGAGAGGAGCTGAGTCTTCTTGTGTCACAAATGTCTCTTAGGACAACTTTGAGACCTGGACTTGGGTCCCCCATTTCTGTTAAGTATAGAACAGGTATAAGAAAGCTGGAGCTTGGAATAACTTAAGAAAGGACCGTGCATGGTGTTATGGTCTGGGTGGGAAACAACGGGCCCCCATCCAGACAGCCCTTGTATAGCTTTCTTCATTGGGATTCTAGGTGACCAGTGCCCTTCTACTGCACCTTCAACCTGGGACTTGACTCTGGGACACCCCATAAAAAGATCTATGCCTAGGCCTTCTTCCATCCTCTCCCACCCATCAAAACTTACCAATTTTGTGTCCTGTCACTGCAGGGGCCTGCCCTTGACATCCCAAACTGAAAGTTCTCAACTAGTCCATCCTAGTGCTCATCAGCACATTGGTGTGACACCCAAGGAAGCACACATGTATTTTATCAAGGGCCCTTTAGAGGCCACGCCTACCTTCAAAGACTGGTGTGACTTTCAGCCACATGGTAGAGCCATTGTGCCCCTTTAACTGTTCCATGTGAGGGGGCCTGAGCCTGCTTCCATGAAGCAGATCCTATACAATGCTGCAGTGAGTCTCAACCAAGGACCCCAACACCATCTCCACCCCTGTCACATCAGCCAACACGGTGGGCTCTCGCTCCTCTGCCACACCGGTGTCATTTCTGTCTGCATCCTAAAAATCACTTTCAAAAAGTGCCTCACTCTTCTACAGCCTGGGACTTAATTGCCCTTCACCCATGATGGGCGCCAACTTGCTTTGATGAAGAGAAGACAAAGAAGCCCCGCTTGCTCCTTTGAATAGAAAGCAAATTCCCCGGGCAGAGGGAAAAAACTCAGCCCCACAGGCACCCATGGTACAGTGTTCAGCCCTTTCCCAAGCGGGCAAGGGTAATTCCCAAGCCACACCAGCAGGTTTTCATTTGGCCCAATTTTGCCTCATTTCCTCTAAAATCGTTACTGCAATGATTTAATGTTCAGGGCTGGGAACAACATATCTTCTCCCTTCTCTCTCTCTCCACGAGCCGCCCTCCCTTGAGGATGTAACTGAGACCTCAGCCTGGCGGGTCAGAACCATTTAATAAACGTAAAGCCAACATTTTTTCTACATAAATAATGTAATTTTTGTGTGGAAGGGACCCTGGACTTTTTTTCCCTATGAATAGGCCCATTATAAGCCGCACCTGACCAACAATCACTTTAGAATTGTTCTTTCCTGAGCTTTCTGCTTAGCAAATATTTCCTGATACTAAATCACCATAAGCCACATTTTATGTCACTGTGAATTTGCTCAAAATAAGTTCTATCCACTTCCTTAGATTCTACTCAGAAAGGTCCCTCAACAAAGATTTGGCTGTTGAAGAGCTCTTTTTTCTTTCTTTTTTTCTTTCTCTCCTTTTTTTTAAATCTAGGGGGATGTTGAGGGAAATGACTTAGGGAGGTATGGTAGGATTTAGAAAGAAAGAGAAAAATTAGAATCCCTAGGAGTTTTCACCATGAAAGCAAAGCTTATTTAGAATATGCTTATTTTCTTAAAACCAACAGGAAAGAAAGAATTGCGCTTGCAGAGTGGGCTGTTCTCCAGCGGGAGGTCCAGTGGGACAATTTGCAGGGGGACTAGGTCAGCTCGGCCTGTCTCTGCTGCTAAAAAAAATACTCCGGAGAAAGCTACAACTTCTCTAGGGGGTAATATCTGTAGGTAACCATGGATGGAAACTGAGTATTAATTATCCCTTCCTGTGTTTTATATTTTCTGATTTAACAGACATTGGAAAGCCAGACATTGATAAAAATGACAGGAAATATTCTTAGTCAATTAAATCACCATGATGTCAGGCCTAACATCTGCTCTACGAACCCTGCAGAAATGTGTAACATTAATATTTAATAAAAAATAGCCCGGGTATGGACTCAACAGCCATTTCACCCTGTGTTCCCAGGATGTTCACTTCAGATCTTATAACTTTATGAAATGTAAATACATAGGTTTCTCCCCTGAGCCACCCTCCTCCTTAGCATTGGAGGAAGCTTTGCTTTCATTCTCACAGGACCACACACCTTCCAGTCGTCCCATGATTCCCTCCAGTTTCTGCTCAGTGAAGGCAGCTGTCATGGGACTCACTGTAGACCACACTAACCTAATGGAGGGACATCATGCACAGGGACAGTGAGCCCCATAGTCCAGAGCTCGGCACCACCAGCTGCTCCTCCTTCTTGTGGCTTCTAGTGCTCAGTTGTCTCTCCTTGGGAAAGGTTGAGCTTAGCAGAGTGTCTCCTAAGCTGCCATTTCCTTCTATATCCAAGCCAATGAGGAGGTCCCCAAATGTTCCCAGTGTGTCTGGGTACTTACCGCCATTGTGCCTCTGCTCTTATTGGAAAGCCCCATTGCCATTTTCCTTCATTACCTATGGTCCCTCAAGTGAAAGCCCTAAGAAAAACCCCCAGGGAGGATACATAACCCACTCCTTCAACATGCTATCACCTTTCCCCTTCTTTCTTACTTGGAATTCATGTCACTGGGTGACCTTAAGGTCAGTCCCATGCTACTCATGGCAGTTCCAGGATTTCCTGATGAAACGCTTCACTTCCCAGAGTAAGTGCAATACCCCTCCCTTTTCCCAACAGGCCTCTGGAGAAGCCACTTTTCCAAAAGGCAGTTTTATCCCTTGCTTTCCAGCCAATCATATTTCCATCTAAGTCATAGATTCAATTCTAGTTTGGGAGGGTGGGTGGGAATTGCCAAGGCCACCCATTCTCTTAGGACAACAACAAAACTTCCTGTATACAAAGCCTACCTGAGCAGAGAGAAGGAGGGGTGATGTCCACACCTGGTTGGAGGCTAGTAACGCCGATGAGATAGAAATGACACTACCTGGAATCTGATTTTGTTGGAGAAGTTGGGTAGTGATGTAAGTCTCACCCTCTTCTCTCCAGGGTCCGACCAATTGAGCCAACCTACCCAAGGATCATGAGTGAAAGGAGTGTCAATGCATCTGATTTATTAATATCTAAGCAAATACTCGATCATCCCCAAAGACCATGCTCTCTGATGAAGCTGGATGGGAGAGCACAGGTTGAACTGAGGAGCAAAGTGGCAGCTTCCTCCTCCACATGCCAATCTAGTCCTTAGAACTTGTCTGTAAAGAGAATCAAGTCAGAGAGTCCATCCTAACAAATGGCCCAATAGTAGGTGGAGATGCATACTTAATTTATAAAATGGAAATTATCTACATTTAAGATTTTGCTGTCTCCTGTATACCTCAATGAAATGAAAACCCATCCCAAATTCTCCTAGGAAATCAAGGGAGAGAGTGCACTTACTTGATCTGACTACATGTGCGCACCCGGGCAGGCAGGAAAAGGCACTCTGTCATGCTGAGCTGCAACCTTGGATATGGTTCTGTGGATGTCAGCCTCCCAACAACCCAGGTAAATAACTAAACACTTGCAAAGGAGCAAGTGAGTGAAAAATATCCAAGTGTTCATTCCCATATTCCCCACTGCTAGGGAATGGAGAAGCACCTTTCTCTATGGAAAATATGAGGAGGGAGCTAAGAGCTCCTACCACCATATGACTATGAAAAGCCAGGACTCAAAGTTCCTGGAGTTATATGAGGCTTTTTATAAGGTGAAAGGCTATATCTAAATCTTTGTGTGACATTAGACTGGGAAACAATCTCAAGAGAGAAGAAAGTGATTTCTGTAGTCTGAAAAAGTTCTGGAGCTGTAATCCACCTTACCTAGAAAAGAAAGAGGAAGAGGAAGCCACATCCTGAAATAGATCCCCAAGCTTCCTTTCATCACTAGGAAGAAAGCACCAGGCAAAGGAGAGGATCGTTGGAACCTTTTCTCTTCATTAATAAAGTGGTGACTATATCTGAGAAATATGGTGAAAACCTACATTCAACCTCACTTAAGGAGGTGAGGATGATAGAGATAGCTCCCAACCAAATGGAATAAACTCCATCCTTTTACACTGAAATCAGATAATGAGCTCTGGAATAAGTGGTTAATATGTATTCTTTTGTGTTTGTATAGTACATTAGATTAAAACTGACTTTATCATCTGTACAGATTCATGAAAATTAGTCAAACCAATGTCAAGTACAGAAAGGTGGTTGCTCTAGTTACTTGGATTTTTACAAGTACATTTTCAAAATCCTCATTTAGAAGTGGCTTCTTTCTGCAGAGATAGCATGGGACTGTGTTAAAAACATTTCAGGTATCACTGGACATAAAGACCTTTTGAAAGTCCTAGATTCTTTACAGCCTCAGCCAACTCCCGTGGGATATTCTGATACTGACATTGCATCCACTCTTTTGTCTTTAACCCATAAAATGGGGAGTATCTATATTTAATAGGATTTGCTCTCTTTCTCTTATATGTCAACACAGTAGCAGAAAATCCATCCCAAATTCTCCTAGAAAGTCAAGCAGGTACATAGTTGCCAAGAGAAGCAAGGACTTAGCATCTTAATGCAGATCTGTCACCATTTTTGCAGTGGATAAAGGGTCCTAAATCTTTAGCTTCAAGTTCCTCTGCAACAGCCTCTTTCAACTAAGAAGTTAGAGAATCCTTAGACACTCAAAACAGCTAACACTATTGAGTGCTCACTGTGTCTGAGTCATTTTGTTACATTCTTTCATCAATCATCTCATTTAATTACCGCAAATGTCTCATGAGGAAGGTAAAAATATTCCCATTTTGCAGATGAAGAAATTGAGGCAAGTACAGGATAAGATGCCTGCCTAAGATCACATAGCAAGCAAGAGTAGAGGCAGGAATAGAATTCAGACCCCCTCAAGACCCATACTCAATCTAAAGCAGTGCACAACCCTGTCTCCATAAACACCTGCAGGTGAGGATTCCTGCTATGCTCAAGATAATCCTCAGCTCAGCGTAAGGAGGCTTTCAAGTCTCAATACATCGAGCTTGATTTGCTCAACAGCTACTCCCAGGTGCTCAGCAGGAACTAAAAGAAACTTGAAAGGGAATGGGGGAATTTACCCCCTTTCCAAAGAAAGGAAAACAAAGAAAAAATGTCAGCAAAGACTCAGTTCTCTTACTCTGTTCCTTGAAGGGAAACCATAAAAATGCTTGTCCACAAAAATGTTTTACCTTACAAATGAGGATTGGGCTGAACAGGAAGGATGCTTGTTTTCTCCTACAGCCATGCCAATTAAATATGCATTTCTCAGCATTCCTTGCTAGCGGCAAGAAAAAGCTAGTTTTCCATGTGGTCCACTGTCTAACACCAGAGTTGATGGTGACAACTCCTTGGAACTGTTTCACATTTCATCTTTGCAGCCTTCCTATTCATTGCACAGCAGAAACTTTCAACCCATTTTATAGATGAGAGAATGAAAAGTCAAGATGTTGATGGACTGAAGGTCACCTCTCAGAGAAGAGTATGACAATGTATAAAAAAATTCCTGAAGAATAAAAGCTAAAGAGTTTTATCTTTCCTACCTTTTCCCATCCTCCCTGTCTTGGTATGAGGGATAACTTTAAGCTAATGTTAAAAGAGACAGTTTGTTGTTGATCAAAGGTGTGTGTCTCTGACATCTTTCACTTCCCTTTATGCCATTCCTTACTGGTGTCCCTCTCCTCTGGGGGCCCTGACCCTCAAGCTGCCCTAAGCTTCCCATAGAGGAATCTCCCTAGGTCTGTTCAACTCTCATAGTGCTCCATGATCCAAAACCCTTTAGATTTCTTGCCATCACTCCAACTAATAAGCCCTTCAGAGACAAGGGAGCCAAACTAGATGTTCAGAGTAAAGTAACCAAAAAGAATTAGTTCATGGTAAAGTGTGAATGCTTCCAACATTCTCAAAAGTTGTGGCATTGTTTAGAAAATAAAATTTAAAAGCCTTCATGAATCTCTATTTGTTCAACTAAATGAAATTCCTTGAAGTAAAATAAAGAAATTCAGGTCATAAGCTTTTATTCTTAGGGAGAGTAGCTACCAGTATGCAGGCTAACCTTTCTGGGAGTCTAAACTAGGAACTGTTGTAGAATATATGAGCTTCTCATGATTTCTTCCCTTCTTTGACCCATTTGCAGATTTAGGTGTATTAAAAACTCTAAATTGAAACTCCCATAAAAGTAGAATCATAGCACTAGTGGGAGATAGAATGCACAAAGCTTCCTTGTTCATACTGACTCTAAAATCACAGTTTGTAAACCAAAGACCACTCTTCAGAACTCCCTGGGATGAAGGTAGCTATGACAAAATAGGAAAATACCAAGTGTCAATTACCACAGTGATAGCTAGGTACTCCCCAAAAAATGGAGAGAGAAAAAAATACCATATACACACTTCTGTTCTTCAATAAGAAAACAGACTCCTGAAACATTTTCTAACCAATACCTTCGAAGGTTAAATAATTCATTTTTCTTAACAACCATCTATATTTTTCAATCTTACCCTTCCATGTAATTTCCAGTTCACCAGTCCACTACTGGGTAAAGCAGCTGGCCAGGAGATTATACCACTGAGACATAAGCAGGATCATCTTTAAGGTCAACACTGTGCAGATGGATATCATTTTTCCTTCAAGCCTCAAGAACCACCTCGGGATGTAAGAGGATGAAAACAAAACGGAGAAGAGCAGATTGATCCACCCAGATATACTCAGGAGAAAATTAACCAAACTAATTAACTAGTAGGCATAGTAATTAAAGCTTCCATTTATTGAATGACTCCATATGCCATGTGCTGAATGTGTGTATCTCATTTAATCATCATGATACTGCATAATATGTATTAGTATGTCTACATTATAGCAAATAAAGAGGGACTCAGTCAGGAGAAGTAACCTGCCCAAGGTTACATGGCTGACTTAAGATTTGAATTCAGGTTTGTCTGACTCCAAAAGTCCAAACTTTTTGAACTCCAAAAGCCCAAACTGAACTTATGTCAATGAGAAATCCATAAACTCTTAGTTCTGTGACCATGTTCTCAAGGGTCCAGAATAGTTGTTTATGAGAATGTTGAGATTTTGTTCTGTTTTACCAGGAAGGTGATGGGTTGCTGAGCATGCCCAATTTGGAAAAGCCTTATTCTGGAATCCATTGCAAGCAGATTCACTAGGTGGATCTTGACTTCCTGTGAATCACTTAGAAACGCTGATCAGTACTAGGCATGGTAACAAATGGACAAGAAACACTTTCTGTCCCCTAATTCAAGCAATAATTGGATTAGAGACACGCTTCTTGAAGGTTTAACTAATAATTCAGTGCTAACTTTTCTCTCCAATGAATGAGATAGCTGAGAGCGTGATTAGGAGACACCTCATTGAAATGCGCAGTTGAGGATTGCTCCAAGGTAGGGTTTGGGCTAAAAGAAAGGTCCTATCATCTTGAACTAACAAAAAGGGCCTGAAGTTTTCTAAGCCATTTTCTATCTACAGCATCCCTATGCAACCAGGCTTTTTCCACTTACAGTCACTGAAGTCAAAATAGAGAAATAAACTGAACATAGAATTAAATTTGATGTTGTATTTTTCAACTACTAAACAAAATGCACACAACTTTATTTCAACAAAATATTATCAATCACAAATTGCATTGTTTTTCTATATGATTTTTTAAAAATCATATAGAAATCATATAGAGTTACATAAAAGCTATAAGCATACAGTTTTTTACCAAGTTTCACATATACACTTACCTTAAAATTATACTAAATTAAATGTCCCAAGAGACATTTTCTCTTGAAAGGGTTTCATACATTCTCAAGTTTGAGAAACACAGGTGTTAGTTATATTCTCTTTTAGACATGTTCATAGGAATAAACCCACCATAAAGGAAGTATTTATTAGTCAGTATAAGCTAGGTTCTGCTATAATAACAAATAGTTCCTAAACTCTCCATTGTTTAACACAATGTTGATTTATTTCTTGCTCATAGCACAATTTGAGGCAAGTGAGGCGGCTCTGTTACTTCTCTTCCAACAGTGACTCAGAGAACCAAGCTATTTTCATTATATTTCACTGTGAAACTCTACCATCTCAGGGTTCTTCTCAGCTGATGTTTCTCAACCCTCCACCCAAATTGGGAGAGAACATGGCGAATTAACACCAGCTTATAATTGTCTCAGACAAGAAGTAGCATCTATCACTTCCGCTCACATCCCACTGGCTAGGACTGTTTATCTGCCCTCACATTAAAGCTAGAGGGGCTGAGATGTATAGGTGAACACAAGGTGATATAGTTTGGCTATGTCCCCACCCAAATCTCACCTTGAGTTGTAATAATCCCCACATGTCAAGAGTGGGGCTAAATGGAGAAAACTGAATCATGGGAACGGTTTAACCCACACTATTCTCGTAGTAGTGAATAAATCTCTCAGGATCTGATGGTTTTATAAACGGGAGTTCCCCTGCACTAGCTGTCTTGCCTGCTGACATGTAAGACATGACTTTGCTCCTCATTCACTTTCTGCCATGATGGTAAGGCTTCCCCAGCCATGTGGAACTGTGAGTCAATTAAACCTCTTTCCTTTATAAGTTACCCAGACTCAGGTATGTCTTTATTAGCAGAGTGAGAACAGACTAATATACAAGGAATATGTGGGAAGCATTAGCTGTCTCCAATCAGCAATCAAAGATAAAGAGAAAATCAGAATGAAATTGTAACATGAACTCCTTATTAAATGATATTCCATTCACAAAGTTTGATTTATTCACCTTTCTAGAACATATCTTATGTTTAAAAAGTACACATTAATTCACTAAACATTGTCCTTATGTCCCTGGTCCTGAGGATGGAGAGAATAATCAAATAGAAGTAAACTAAAAGAACACCCCTGTTATCTCATAACTAACATGTAGAGATTTGTGAAGACAAAATGATGTTATCTCTAATCTTCAAATGCATTGCTCTCTCACATTGCCTCAAGCTCTTGTTCCTTGGGAAGGACTTCTCTGAGAAAGAAAAGATCTAAGATCTAGATAAGCTTTACATGTAGTAAAGTCTAACCCCATGAGTGATTGATTTAGAACTTGTGTACGTGGCCTGATTAATCAATATTCAACAGAACTGCAGAATAAACAAGTTGTTAGTAAAGGACTGCTCCAGTAAGGAGTCTTGGGGTCTAGTCCACTATATCTACCACACAAAACCAGCTGTGATCTCAGTGCCACTGGGCAGCAATCACCTTTGTGAAACAGAGAGAAGGCTGCTTTGCCCTCCTTGCCTGAAGGTGGATAGTGGGCTATGGTATTGCAGGGAGATGCCACTTGGAATTGATTCAAGTGAGTTACCAAGAGAGGATGATACATTTTGAGCTAAGAATAATAATGCTTTAGCTGACTACTAGCATGCTGCTTCTTCCTCTCCTCAGAGTAAGACAACCCTGACTTTCTTACATGGTCAGATTGGAGGAAAAGTTGTAAAGTAGAAAGGCTCACGGGCTCTCTCTAGCATCCCTTTTCTGTGTCTTTCTTTCTAGTGGGCCCTCCTGTCTCCCTCCTCAAGTTACACAGCATTGCCATTTTACTCCCTAAGTTTCCTTTTAGCAAATTTTACTTTTAGAAGGGCACTGATAAATCCAAGTTCTTACTAAACAGTGAATGACAGATATAAACAAATATTCACTAAGCACCTACTATGTATCAGGTAGCATAATGGCTTATAAAGAAGTTACAGTTGCTACACTTAGTAAGTTCACAGTGTTCCCGGAGAGTAAAAATGCTACATTTTTAGAAACAAAACAAAACAAAAACGTAAGAGAGAGCATGTAGGAGACTATATAACCTATTCATGGGGATCAAGCTTTTCTTTGGGGGTGATGGATGAGTATGAGTAGAGTAAGAATCTACTCTTGGGAAAATATAGTCCAACAGAATCAAATTCATAGAATAAATTTCTAATTATGAAACTTCAGGAATCTGAATATCAGGATAAAGAGATATCGGAAGAGACTGTGATAGTCTTCCTGGAAAATCCTAAATCAGTTTTTCTTAAAGAAGGGCCTATGAACCACCTTCATTAGAATCACCTAGAAATTTGTTGTAACTCAAAGTCCAGTCCTACAGTTATTAAATCCAAATCTCAGGGAGGTAGAACTGTCCATGCAATACCTATATCAACTAAAATTTGAGAACCAATGCTTAAAACCATGTCATTTGAGCTGTAATCCACTCTTTAGATAGACCAGTGATGATCAAACCTACCTGTTCATTGGAATGACTTTGGTATTTTTTTAATACTGACATCTGAATTTCACCCTTATAGATATTGACTTTACTCATCTAGTATTGGGTATAGTTGCTTCACATTTGAATCACTTGGGTGGGTAGCTTTGTGTCCTCAATCCACTAAGAAGGAACCTGGTCTCAGAGTCAACTCTTGTCTCTAGCAGTAATTTCATTATTCACATAAACCAGTTAACAGTGTTACAGCATCCACCTTTAACACCTAACCATGTGAATCCAACTCTGAGACAGTGAAATCAGTTAAAATTCACTCAAAGAAAAAATACTTAGTACATTCACAAGTTGAGTTTTTGTTTAGCTTTATCTTTACAAGTTTGTTAATTTCAACAGGGACTGTAGCTGACATTTAGTTTTTACATAATACATACGATGTGTTCTAAAGTATTTCCAATAAACACATGAATTTATTTCTGTACCTTCCTCAAATCAAGCTAAAAATATGAAAGGAATAAATTCACAAGAAAAAAGTGAAAGGGAAAAGACAACAATTGGTAAGGGATGTCAACACATTTTTGGAAATTTTGAGAGGATAGAGGAATTGACTGAGAAATCAGACTGAGAAATCATGGAGAAGGATACAGGAGGAGTGTCATGGAATAACTCAGAGGCATTAAGTTATGTGATACACTTTACATTTAGGAGCTAGACTATATAAAAAAATAAAAGCAAAAACAGAAATTATAAGAGAGAAGAAAGAGAGGGGGAGAAAAAAATACTACAGAGGGCCTAGAAATGGTGGATCTTGTCTGCACATTTGAGGGAGATAAGCTGATAGCTGGCAGTTGGTAAAGAGGCAAAGCTGGACCAGCCCCACTTGATTATGTGGTAGGGCAGCTCAGGTATTTAAGAAAACAGTTACAGTTGGTTACGGGCTCTCCAGAAAATCTTGAATATTACTTGTGGAGTAGATGTGACTGGCTCTCTAATGGGTACCCCTCACATAACTCCAACACCATAGTTAAGCCAGTTCTGCCCCATTTTCCTCATTAGGATTTCTCGAAAGTAAGTCAGTTTCCTCTGCAGAGCTGAGAAAGGAAAGGAAGAGTCTCCATGTTGCACGCGCGTGCGCGCACGCACACACACACACACACACACACACACAAACTTTAAATAGAAGTTAGACTCCCAGATTTTCCCCATTATCCTCTGCGTTGAAGCAACTATCTCTCCCCAACCTCTGAAGAAATTTCCTCAGAGAGAACCCAGACTCAGAGACATAGTAATAAATGAAAGTCCCTTTCACCACTTTTCTGTAAGAATGCTGGCCACCAGTCCCACACCACCATAACCTCCAGCAAAAGATTGATGGACTCCTCGCTAGAGAAACTTACCCATGTATAAGACCAATATTTACTGGCAGTTGGCATTTCCCCAACAAATCGGTCAGATCTTTCTGATCATTCTAAATCAAAACCCACCAGTTGACCAAAAACAAACAAAAACTATAAACACACCAAGCATCCAATCAGCTTGGTAGTGACTCATTCCTGAGTGTGACTGGACACGAAAAACACCCAACGATTAAGGAAAGCCTCTAAAATGAAAAACACAATTAATACAAATAAACATAACAATAGGAACTCAAAGAAGCAGACAATGAGATGCAGAAAAAAAAACTGAAAACAAAACTGTAATTGATATCCCCAGAGAAGCAAGATATATTCCATCCTACATATCAGGTAGGTACAATCAAACAAACGCAAGCTCCTGAAAACGAAAAATAATAGCAGAAAACTTAAAAATTGAGTAGAAGTGGTGGAAGATACATTTAAAGAAATCTTGTAGAAAGCAGAACAAAGATGAAAAGTGGAAAAGGAAAGCCAAAAAAATTAGAGAATTGGGTTTGGATGCACGACAGTAAAATAATGAAGCAATAGAAAGAAAGAACAGGGAAAATGGAAGAAAGAAACTATCAAATAAGTAATAAAGAAAAAATTACCGGACAAAAAGGTCCAGTTTTCATACTGAAAGAGCCTGCTGCATGTTTCACAAAATCAGTGAAAACTGACTCATTAAATCACATCGTCATGAACTATTAGAATATTGAAGACAATATTAAAATACTTTATAGAGGGGAGAAAGAGCATGCAAAAGAATTAAAACTGAGAATGGCATTAGACTTAACAACAACACTAGAAGTAAAGACAACAAAGAAATGCCTTCAAAATTCTTTTGAAATTTACTTTCCTGCAGAAAATAAAATTTTATACACAGCTGGACTATCATTCAAATATGACCATATGATACAGATGTTTTCAAACAAACAAAATGTATCAGTTATCAATTTATTATTTCTCAGCTCCAAACCCCTACTACTTTGCCCTACTTTGCGGTAGGGCAGCTGGAGCCTGAAACACTTTCCCTTTGACATGGGCACTTTGTCAGCAGGCTTTGTCAATAAAGAGTGCTGGAAAGACATCAAAGCTATAGCAAAGGAAAAGCCTTCCCTTCTTGATTCCAAGGTGCCTCATTCTATGACAGGGTTGAGGGGAGCACACAGAAGACCCACTGGCACTCACCCTTCAGCAAGTTTTCTTAGCATCCCAATGGATAGCATCCTAGACACCAGTTACAACCCATGGCACCCAGTAAACTTCTCTGCCACCACAGCCACGTTTCCCCTATGAGATCTCAATCTCAGCCCTGGAGAGGGAAGTACCCTTCCAAAATCATTCCTTCCTTGGGTGCTCGCCCTCAGCCCTAGAGGTAGCAGCTCCTCTCTCTACTCTTCAGCTCTGTTATCCCTTTTTCAGTTAGACATCTTTTATTTGGTTATATTTCTTTATATTAAATTTTTCCTGTTTGAAATACTGATGTGGTTCCTGTCTCCTGGCTAGACCCAGGATGATATATAGTCTCAACTAGTTAGCTCCCATGCATCCTTTCTCAGGAAACTTACAGAGGATGTATTCATGGAAAACAGGTAGAAAACCACAAAAGAAAATGGTAGCAGATTCAGGAAGCAGAGGCCCAACACAAGACAAAACTTAAGGGGTCTCAGAACAAGGCCAGGGGACCACCAGCCCAGAAGGAGCAGGGGCACAGAGCCCTTCAGGATGTATGTCTCCAGGGAGGGAAAAATGGAACTGATACATCACCTAATGTGTTTGAAATAAGTGGCCGGGCACGGTGGCTCATGCCTGTAATCTCAGCACTTTGGGAGGCCAAGGCGGGTGGATCACGAGGTCAGGAGTTCAAGATCAGCCTGGCCAAGATGGTGAAATCCCGTCTCTACTAAAAAGAAAAAACTTAGCCAGGCATGGTGGTGGGTGCCTGTAGTCCCAGCTACCAGTGAGGCTGAGGCAGAGAATTGCTTAAACCCGGGAGGTGGAGGTTGCAGTGAGCCGAGATCATGCCACTGCACTCCAGCCTGGGCGACAGAGCAAGACTCTGTCTAAAAAAAAAAGTATTAATTCTAGGAAATGGTACAAGAAAATATAACTGAAATATAACACATCATTTGGGCTAGCAATATACAATATTTACATGGTCAAAATAATGTAAACATTATTTTATTCATAGTATTGATTTAAAATAAATTTTTATTTTAAATTAAATTTAAAACAAAATATTAGGATCAAATACATAAAATTGATTTAAATTATACATACATTTTTCTTTATAATATTTATTCTTGATTTAATTGAAAGCTTTGTTATAACTGTATTGAGATGCTTGTAGGAGAGGAAGTGTGTGCAGGTGTGAGTGTGTTCAAGTGTGTATGAGAGTACATTAGTAGGAAGTCAGTAGGTAATGTCTACATTTGGTAAATCAAAAATAGCCCCTAATGTATTATTCAGCAACATGGTAATAAATACCAGCAATGATAGTTAAAACAGTTGAAAGCAGTTTTCTCTGGGAGACTTGATGATAGGCCTGGAGTGGAAATTTGCTGCTTTTTATCATAAGTCTTGTATGACTATCTGACTTTTAAAATTATGTACATGATGACTTGTTTTTATTGAAAAAACAAGAGAGACTGAAGGATGCCTCAAAATCTAAACAGTGGCTACTTTGAGGAATAGGAATTTTTTTTTCTATTATTATTCTGTATTTTCAAGTATATATTATTTTGTAATTTAAAATAATCAATATATATTAATATTTTAAAATAAGGAGATAACATGACCATACATGTCTGCTGCACACATACCTACACACGTGTGCATATGTAGAAGCACATATACATATACACACATATAGACATGTAGGTTTATCTCTTATATACAAGCATTTTAGATGTTTCTCCTATCATCTGGCTGGATGTTCATTAAAACAAATTTGAAACTTAGGAATATTTGTCCAAATAACTCCATTTTCTTTGTACACTTTCTCTTGGCATTCCAAGATGTAAGGAAAAGGAAGGGTGTTAGAGGCAGGGGGCCCTCCTGGGGGAGATGTCCCATCCATCGCTCTGGCCCAACTCTCAGCTGGACTAATAGTGGCCAATTGTGAATTGTCTCTCCTCCCCGTCTCACCTCACTAAGACATGCACTTCAAAGACTCTTTGATACATTCTACAGCCTAAAGCAGGTTGGCCAGGAGGAAAGAACTGGAAATCAAAACCTTCTAAATGAGCCCCTTATGAGTCAAATTCAAATGTACTTTAAAGGCATGATAGATGATTGATTGATTGATTGATACAGAGATAGATAGATAGAAATAGGTAGGGATAAATAGAGATAAAAAGATAACAGTATGACTCCTTTTGCCTAAGAACTGATTCCGTATGTGTTTTCCACTGCTCTGGGAGAATACAGAAGGTCCATGGCTTCAATTCTCCTTCCAAGTATGTCTCTGGCTATTCATGGGAGATACTGATCATTTTCCTGAGATGCTGAGCAACCTGCCCAGAGATGAGCGGGGCAGGGTAGGGTGGTGGTGAGTGGTTTAGGGGCTGGTTTCAACAATCACTGTTGCCAAAATTAGTCATCCACACTCCCTGGTTCTGGGGCAGAGTAGGCACTGTGGGCATAGTATTACACTCATCACCCGCCATGAAATGGGTTGTTTGGATTGGTATCCGTCATACACACGTTTCTCCCAGCATGATCCAGACTAGCATGCATAGGAATCAGAGGCAGGTTTCACAAAACCACTGGAAGAAAGCTCAGTGATAAGGTCTTTCACATTCTAGTGTGCGGTTCAGAGCACACACTCTGGTTGTCTTAGTGTGTGGATCCAGTGCTTTCCTTTATTAGATAAACAATCTTTGTTGTATTAAGTTCAGTTTCCTCATTTATAGAACTTGCCTGATGGAATTGTTTGAGGATTGGATGAACAAATGTATCCAAAGTGCATAAACAGCACCTGACACATCAGAAATATTCAATGAGTGTTTGTTACTATTTTATATTATCCTTTGTATAAATCTATTTAGTTGTCAGAGTTGTCATAAATGCACGAGCTCAGCATGAAAGACCGGTGATGTAGGCAATGAAGGTATTATTACCATCTCCATTTGACAGATGAGGAGTCAGAGGCTCACACCAACAAACAGTTGCTTGGCTTAGCACACTGTAGAGCCAGAACTTGACCCCAGAGCTTCCAAGTCCACTGCCACACTTTTCCTGAAGCTGAAGAGGCACCTCTACTCCAACTTAACATATCATGATATTGCTATCAAAACTTCTACTGATCCACGTGAAATTAAAATCACTAAGGATCTTTCCATTGACCAAGGTCCAGTCTTCTGACAAGCCTGAGTGTTAGGATTATGGCCCAAAAGCAGGTAAGCTGAAGTGGGGTCTAGCTCTGCACTGTGGCCTTGGGCAAACAACCTACCCTCTCTGGTCCTCGAGTTCCTAATCTGTAAGGTGGGGGAGTTAGACTCATTGTCCCTAGATAATAGTTAAGAGCTCGTAGATAATGGTTAATCAGCTCTGAAATTCATGATTCTTCAACTTCTTTTTCCTCCTTTACACAAGCTGGCCTTTGAAGGACAGAGATGCCCAGAATATGTATCATCAAACCTAGGCAGTTTTGTACCCTTTTACGGGCAGCAGAGTAGGGAGTAGGGAGCTAGTAACCAAATGGGATCAATGGCTATCTCTGGAAAGCACTGTGGATTTTCTGTTCAGAAAACCAAAACCCCCAACAGCAAGATAACATCTATTCCTAAACCTGAAGAGTTTTCCTATTTAATATGAGAGAATCTGAAAGGAACTTAGGAATCAATCCAATCTCCTTTTTACACACCAGAGAACTGAGACAATGAGAATTTCATGCGTCACCCAAGATGACATAGTTAATTAACTACAGAGATGTGACTTGAACCCAAGGCTCCAGGCTCCTCTTCCATGTTGCTTCCACTATATTGTGCTTCATCCTCCAGGAGGTTTAGAAAATCTGCATCCATGGTTCAGATGTCTCCTCGCCAGGAGACAAGCCATATTGGGATCAAAGCACATCTGTGAAGCTAATGACAGTCTAATTCACTATTGGCAGAAACATGGGAGATTTAGGGGGAAAATTGCAACAGACTGTTACAGACCGTTCTGCAGCACATTGCTGAAAACAGAAAACACCTCTTAGATCACAAAGCATCGTTGAGAAGGGGAGCCAACAATCCCTGCTCATTTCACATTCGGCTCCTTCGGACGGTTGGTGGTCCCCCCAAACCAGCATGCTCCAAACGCACATCTGCTTCCATGCTGGAGAAACAAGAACCAGGGCTCTACTGAACTCACAATAAATTTATTTTTTCAAAAGCAGAGTTAAGAGCTTAACTGGATAAACTTAAAAAAAAAAAAAAATCAAGTGAGTATGACGCAATCAGCCCCTTTGTGTTCCAAAAAAATAGCCAGGGTCCCTGACATCTAGATAGCTATCTTTCCAGACTTTTCCCAGCCTTGCCAGCTGTCATTTGAGTTTAAACTCACTTCCTACAAAGGAAAAACACACCACTATTTCTCTTTCATTGACTGAATAAGTCTTCACTGAGCACTTTCTAGATGTCAAGAGTGTGATAAATCATCTCAGGGGCTAATTCTATTGCAATTCTACTTCTAATTATCAAAGCCCCCAAAGACCTACTGACCAATAATAAACAGAATTCAGGTGCGGTGGCCAACAGCCCCAAGGGCCAAATCCCAACCCTCCCTCCCTTTTCTGGTTAAAATACTTTATCCTCAGAGTATTAAATACCACATAGCATATATTTTCCTTTAAAACACCATCATCTGAATTGGATACACACAGACACACAGTGTGAGTGTATGTGTGTGTGTGTGTGTGTATATATATATACACATTTTTTAAAATTTCAATTTCAGGTACTTTTTATGTAACTTTTATTATGAGAATTTCAAACACAACAGTAGATAGAATAGTATAATAAAACTCCACATACCTATCATCCAGATTTGACAATTATTAACATTCTTCTCTTGTGTCTCTTCTATTTCCCTCTTACTTTACAGAAAAAAAAATTAAGCATTTCTTAATGATGCCATAATCTAGGGTAACCATACATTTCCATTTGCCTGGGATGATCACAGGTTATACTTTTTTGCATTAACTAATACCTATTAACTAATTTTATAGCCCCTTTTGTTTTAAAAAATGACCTGGTTTGTATAATAAATTCTGTGGTCACTTCACCTATAGCCGATATTACCAGTCTAAGGCACTGAAGAAAATAGTGATGTCTTATACTGTTTGTCATTACTCAGTACTATCCTGCTCTTCTAGTCTCTTCTCTGAACCTCAAGAACAGAAAGCCCGAGTACTACAATTCACAGATTCCCTGGCTAAATTCCACCACTGAAAGAAATTGACGTAAGATTTGGAAGACAGAAGAGAAGAAAAGCATCTTCTCCAGCTTCGGCAGACACATAGGTCTTGGAAGCTAGGAGACAGCAGATGTGGACTTTTGCTTGTGGTTTACAGGACTGCAGACAGCCCAGACCATAGCTGGTGGTTTCCAGCAATCCCTGAAATTTACTATGTATGTTCTCCTTGGGTGCAGAAACCTTGTTCTCTCTCCCCAGTGCCTAACACAGAGTAGAAACTCACAGAATACCTGGTAAATAAACAAGTGAAAGAGCAATTCTTCACCAGCTTCAGCAGCTTAAGGATAAAGAATTTTGCATCTAAAGAGGACAAGGTCATCTCAGCATTTGACACTATGTTCAGGTCTAGACCTGCATTGCCTAATACACAGTGGTCACTATCCCCGTGAGGCTATTTAAATTTAAATTTAAATTAATTAACTAAAATTAAATGAAATTTAAAATTTAATTTCTCAGTTACATTGGCCACATTTTAAGTGCTTAACAGCCAGAGATGGCTAATGGCTGCCATATTGGGCAGCCCATTTCCATCACTGCCAAATGATCTACTGGACTGTGCTGGTTTCTAGAATTAGTAGAACAGAAGAACCACTTTCCAAGGCGGAGCTAGTAAAAGTCCTCTCATCTGCATACATGTGTAGATGATGCATTTTTACAGCTAACTCAGAGACAAAATGACCAGCCAGAAGACTCAGAGACAAGCACTAAGGAAGTGGGTTCTAGCAAGGGAGTAAGAGTCTCAGTGCTAGCTAGCTTTTATTGGACAGTTAGTGTGTAAAAACCCCTGTAATAAGTACTTTACACATACCTTATTTAAAAAGAATATAAATAAATACAGATCCAGTATCCCTTAGCTACAATTCCAAATCCAAAAAGCCCTGAAAACCATTTACTTTTTAAATAAGTTTTGCCACAAACTCACTTGGCAGTAAAATCTGACCCAAATTTGAATTGCTGTGAGCCTATTCCTAATCTTTATTTAGCATGAATTGTCATTTTGCTGAAGAAATATTAATAGGTTACAGGATACCACCCAGACCTTACCCTTGCTGGTAGTTTAATGTAAAATAGGGCATACGTGCTATTTTGTTTTTCTAAAATCTGAAAGAATCTCAATTCTAAAATACATTTTGCCCTAAGTGTTCAGAAAGCAATTTTGGACCTGTATTTTTATTTTCTTATTTTACAAATGAAAATACAAAACTCGGAGAAGTGAAGGTATTTGCCCCAATTCACAGACAGTAAGGGAGAAGCAGGGATTCTAACCCAGTCTATGCCCAAAGCCCAGCCCTTAACCACTAGTTAACACTGCCTCTCTCAGCTACAAATGCAACCAGTATGGCTCTGCTACAAATATATAGCAAAGACCAAGCCACCAAATCTGGAATTAGAGTAAAAACTATACATTCCAGAGAGTACCTCAGGACCCTAACCAAGCCCTATAACCACAACCGAAACTGACTGAATTAGAGTCACCATCTGCCCAGCACAAGTGGAGGCAATGTGGGTTTAGTATTTGTGATATTTCAAAGGAAACTGAATCCCAGTATCAAGTTCTCCAATACATTGCAGTAATTAACATTTTCAGAACCTAGCTATTTAATTTAAAACACCTCAGGGTACAGGATCCTCACTAAAAGCGAAACAAGGGAAAATTCCCCATCCGGAGAAGCAAATCCGGCTTTCTTAATCACAGCTGAGAGCAAAGGCTCCCTCATGCTGAAAGAGGCCAACCCAGTTTCCTTTTTCACGATCCTGCTGAAAAAGAGGACGCTAGGGAAACCTTCAGGGAGCCCTACAGGCCTGGCTGTCAGCTTCCAGAGGGCAAACTCTGGGGGCACATCAAACCACTGGCATGAATCAGTAGCCACACCAGTGGCATGGCTCATAGGCAGGTCAGTGATCAATGATCCAGGATCCAGGGATCCTTGGGTCTTGTTAAGAAATCACTATAGACCTGGGGAAGAACACCAGTGATTTCAGCAATATAATGCAGCATGGGTAACTCTCTATTTGGAATTGTTTAATTAGTTAATGAGTTTGGGGAGCAGCTCTTCTTAGGGATGATTAGTTAAGGTTTAACACATGGGACTGCAGGAAATTCTCATTCATAGGAGTCAGTAGATTTCCCTTCTCATTGATGGCCAATCAGAAGCCCTTACAGTGTGCTTACGAAGTGCCGTACTCAATGCTCACTTTAGCAGTATGTTTCCAAATTCTCAGACGATGAGACTCTGAGACAAAATGGGAAGTAAAAGCCCTTGCAACAGGGTTTAATGCATCAATCTAGGTAGGGGCTGGTTTTGGCTGAACTGTCTGGGACTTAAACTCTCTTTTCACTACTTACATCTTGGGCTTCCAGTGATGAGAGTACAGTAGCCTGGTATTCCTTGACACCTACTGCTGTAAAAGCATTAAATTGTTGATCTGCACTTGTCATAGAACAAACGAAATATGTCCCTGTGGCCTGGACGAGGAGAAGGGCTGCCTGATTCTCATTTAACCAGGTTGGTGCCATAATTCCAGGAAGAGATCCAAAAGTAATTGCTGCCGCCTCACACCATCTGGAATGTTCTTTACCCCAAAAAAGCATCGGGAAGACTCACAAATTACTCATATACATGCCCTTGGGTGCTCTGCGGAAGGAAATGACTTCAAAAGATTAGATCAGCTGATACTTCAGAAAGCCATTTGTTCCAGATAAATGCAAATTACCCCACACAAAAGATTCTGACAGGAAGATAATCACCATGGTTAACTCCAAGGAAAGAAGCTGTATCTCTCACCTGTAAGGACTATCCTCTTATGGTCAACAGAACTCAGTTCTCCATGATTCTGTACAAGGGTCTGTCTCAGAGAGCTGCCACCATCAGTGATTCTGCCTGGTGTCAGCCAAAGTGAGAGCCCCAGGAGAGAAACCCAAAGTCACTGCAATGAACTCATGCTTAACTGGCAATGTCTTATTCTAAGCAGGATGAAACTTTTTAACCACCACAAAAACTAAAGGATATGTGCTTTTAGCCAATAACTAGCTTCTCGTTTGTGTACAAAGTTTTTGAGCTTCTGACACCATACTGCTAAGAAAGGAGAAGTTGGAAGACGCTGGGGCTTTGAGGTTCAGATCATGTGGTCTACAGAGTGAGATGTCCCCCATTTCTATCCTTCAGGACTTCCCAGTAACACCATAGACCCAGGCTGTAAGCTCTTCTGAGCCAAAACCAAAAATTTAGAAACATTCAGGCACATAGTGCTTGCAACTATGGCTTTCAAATGGTGGTGTATAAAATGTCCTGGTGTAGGAGTCAGAATCCACTGGAGGATGATGGCAAGCCTCCCAAGCTCTCCGGTCTCAGGTTCTTTATCACACGGGGAGTATGCATGATTAACAACACAAATTTTGCAGCCAAATTTCTTAGGCTCACATCTTGATTTTGTTACTTACTTTGTGACGCTGGACATAGAACAGTGCCTGGTTCACAGGTAACTGCTATATACATGTTACTATTGTTGTTATCAGTAAAATGAGAATGAAAACATTGGTCCTTCCTATACTACAGAGAAGTAATAAGGGCAAAACAGGATGAGATGTTTGAAAAACAAGTTCAAAAGAGTGAAGAAATCACTACATAAGCAAATTTCCTATTATGTTTCTTTTTTATAACACATCCTACTACTATGGTATTTCATTGATTCTAAGACACAGATTTTTTGACATTTTAGCATCTCTGAAGTTGGATGTATCTGACAATGAGGGGACATAATTAATTGGCATTTTATAATTTTTGAATGATACATAAAATATGTTTTATAATTAATTGTATCTTAAGTTCAATAAAATATGATAGTATATTTTCAATAAATGTGAATCATTTGGTTGTTTCTGGGTTCAGACATCCAATCTTGCTCCTAATCATAATTTTACTTCTTCTTCAGATGCCCTCTTTAAATTTCAAGCTAATTTGGTCTAGGACTACCGGACTCTGAAGCAGAAGGACTGGGATCCAATCCTGATCAAAACAACCACAGGTGCAGGCTGGGGGGCATGATAAAATAACAATGACTATAATAACAAAAACTCATTTTATGAAAAACACTTCTGAAAAAGAATAGTTCCAAATAAATTTAAGTATGCATTAGGTGATAAAAAAGGCATTTTAAATCCTTGGTGAAAGAATGGACCTAGCAATAAATTGTTGTACAACAAAAGGCAGCAAATTAAAGGGGGTGGGGAGGGCGCTTAGAGTTGAAGAACTACCTTACTCCTTACAGCAAAATCCATTTCAGGTGCAGAGGGAAAAAAAGTAAAGGGAACTTGGTCTTGCACCTTAAGTACCAGCACAGCCACAGGCGGGTAGAGCACTAACCAGGTTCTTGGGGTCCTCGACTCCAGGACTTCACTCTTGGATGGTAGTTTTGGACCTCCCTGGGCCAGAGAAGAGCCCACTGCCATGAAGGATGAGTCCAGGCCAGGCAGCATTCAGCACAAGCTTACCAAAGGGCCCTGGGCCTTCCAGGAACATCAGCAGTAGTCTGGCAGTGCTCTTTGTGGCGTAGGGGGCAGGGCCTATGGAGCAGGGCTCCTCTGACTTTGGAAAGGGGAGGAAAGAGTGGGAAAAACTGCATCCTGTGGTGTGAGTGCCAGCTCAGCCACAGTACAGTAGAACACCAGACTTCTAAGGTTTTTTACTTGAGTCCCTGATTGTCAGGCGGCACCTCTGGACCCACCTGGAGCCCGGAGAACCTCACCACCCTGAAGGGAAGTTCACAGGCCTGGATGGCTTTGCCACCAATTGATTATAGAGCCCCAGTACAATAATAGCTGGAGACTTCAACACTCCACTTGCAGCATTGGACAGATCGGAAGATTGTCTGGAAAGACGAAATTCAACAAAGAAACATTGACTTAATCTGCACTATAGGCCAAATGGATCTAACAGATATTTACAGAATATGTCTTCCAATGACTATGGAATACACATTCTTTTCCTCAGCACACGGATCATTTTCAAGGATAGACTATTATGTTAGGTCACAAAACAAGTCTTAAAACATGTTAAAAACTGAAATAATATCAAGCATCTTCTCTGACCACAATGGAATAAAACTAGAAATTAATTACCAGATAAATTTTGGAAACTACGTAAATACATGAAAATTAAACAATATGCTCCTCCGTGACCAATGGGTGAATGAAGACATTAAGAAGGAAATTGAAAAATTTATTGAAACAAGTGATAATGGAAACACAACATACCAAAACCTATGGGATACAGCAAAAGCAGTACTAAGAGGGAAGCTTATAGCTAAAAGTGCTCACATCAAAAAAGAGGAAAAACTCCAAAGAAACAATCTAATGATGTATCTTAAAGAATTAGAAAAGCAAGAGCAAACCAAACTCAAAATTAGAAGAAAAGAAATAATAAACATCGGAACAGAAATACATGAAATGAAAATAATACAAAAGATCAGGCCGAGCAGTGGCTCATCCCTGTAATCCCAGCACTTTGGGAGTCCGAGGCTGGGGGATTGCCTGAGCTCAGGAGTTCGAGACCAGCCTGGCCAACATGGCAAAACCCTGTCTCTACTAAAAATACAAAAAATTATCTAGGCGTGGTGGCACATGCCTATAATCCCACCTACTTGGGAGGCTGAGGCAGGAGAATTGCTTGAACCTGGGAGGCAGAGGTTGCAGTGAGCTAAGATCATGCCACTGCACTCCAGCCTGGGTGACAACAAGACTCTGTCTCAAAAAAAAAAAAAAAAAAAAAAGAAAAGATTATTGAAAAAAGAAGTTGGTTTTGTGAAAAGTTAAACAAAGCTGACAAATCTTTAGCCAAACTAAGAAAAAAGATCCAAATATACCTTCAGTATTGAAAATGATGCAAAGATAAAATACCTAGCATAGCAAGTTGGCACTATATGTGAAGCAACAGAAGCCATACACGATTAAATTATTTGGCAGAGAAGATTTCTTGTATTTGGGGCCTGTTTTCACTTTTATGATCTTCAGAACACTCACTGAACTTGTATTTGGAGAGTGGTTGTGGTCTACGAATTTTGTAAGTACATGCTGTCCATTTGGAAAAACAAAATAAAACAAAACAATCACAAGCAATGGAGATATAGAATGAAAAGAATTTGCTATTTTTGCAGGGCACGGTGACTCATGCCTGTAATCCCAGCACTTTGGGAGGCTGAGGCAGGTGGATCACTTGAGGTCAGGAGTTCGAGACCAACTTGGTCAACATGGTGGAAACCGTCTCTACTAAAAATACAAAAATTAGTTGGGTGCAGTGGTGTGTGCCTATAATCCCAGCTACTCAGGAGGCTGAGGCAGAAGAATTGCTTGAACCTGGGAGGCAGAAGTTGCAAAGAGCCGAGATTGTGCCACTGCACTCCAGCCTGGGTGACAGAGGGAGACTCTGTCTTTTAAAAAATTGCTATTTTTATAAGTCCTTTCTATGAGACATAAATACATTAATGAAAACATTTTTCAAAAGAATCTTGGAATACAATAGACATTCCTAAGTATGACAAAAATGCACATATGCCATAAAGAAAAGAGCTACTAAATTTAACTTCATTTATATTTTTACATTTCTGAATGGAAAAAAATTCAATAGATAAATAACAATGAACGGTGGGGGTGGCAACATTTATGACAAATAGCTAATTTCTTTATAAGTACATGGTAGTTTTACAATTTTCAAAATCCAGCTCAGAAACAAGGCCAGGCACGGGAGTTTATGCGTGTAATTCCAGCACTTTGGGAAGCCTAGGCGGGAGTAACACTTGTGGCCAGGAGTTCAAGACCAGCCTCGGCAACAAAGCAAGACCCGCATCTCTACAAAAAAATTAAAATATTAGTCAAGATGGTGGTGCACACCTGTAGTCCCAGACAGGAGGATCACTTGAGTCCAGGAGGTCGAGGCTGCAGTGAGCCATGATTACATATCTAGCCTAGGCAACAGAGTGAGACTCTGTCTGAAAAGAAAAAAAGAAAGAAAGAAAAAGAAAAGAGAAACAAGATTTCAACTCTGCCACTGACTAGCTTTGTGATGATGGCAAGCAGCAACCTCTCTGAAGCTAGGGTTCCACTTCTGCTAGTAAGACCTGGGCGAGATTGTCCTCAGAGTCTTCCCAGTTCCCATACCGTGTGATTGTCTGCAAATCTCCATGTTTGAAAAAGAGGAAAATTATGCATGTAAATGGAATGGAATTTTATAAAGGACACAACATAAAACAGATTAAGAGACAGATTGTTTGGCTTGAATTCCTAAACAATTACACTGCAAAGTACAAAGTGAGACTTCTTGTTTGTAACTTAAAATTTTAAAAGAACTTTTATGGATGAAAAGTACCATAGAATCTCATGATTAGTCTGTTCACAAGCTAACAAATTATAAAATGTCTGTCTCCTTTTCTAGAGAGAAATAAAGGGTCATTCAGGGACTATCAGCCCTCGAGTCAAAATTAATTTCCAGTAAATCTGAAAGGAGAGCAACTTGTCCACGGAGTGATCCCAACACCTACAAAAACCACAAAGGAAGTGAAAGCAGACAACAGTTTTCCTTCAGAGCAGTGGGGGTGTGAGGTCCTGGTAGGTTTGCTGTGCACAGAGCGCCCATCACCTTCCCACCAAGCCCGATTCACAACCTAAGTGACTCTGGAGGGCTGAGCAAGGAAGTGGATTGATCCCAGCTGGCTCCTAATAGTTCACGAATCTCTGATGCTCTGCTTAACCCAGAGTCTGTCATTTTTTTTTTCACTCCCAGGCTTTTCTGCAGATGCCAAACTCTAGGAGAATCTCTTCTCTCCCATTGCTCGACAGCCTTGCTAACCCACGACATCATTCCCACAGCCTTCTGTGGCTCCCTAAAGCCGCTCCTGTAATCTGCTAACCCCACCATTCCAGAACAGTGGCACATCAATAAAACCCAGCAGTTCTGTTATTTGGGTTTCATTAAGCTTTTCAGGAAAATCTTTTGTGGTGGACAGATAGTAAAGGAAACAGAACAAAGAAATAAAGCACCAGCTCATTAGAGCGGAAGCAGAGCACAGAACCGAAGCAGAGCATAGAGCCAAACTCTACTCACTTGGAAAGGGTTGGCTAGGGAGTCTTAGAAGTCTGCAGGCTCTATAAAAGGAATGTTGCTCTTCAGACACTGAGCAGGGAAACTTGTCAGTGGCATTTAGTGGTTTAATCCAAGCCCTAGGATATGGACTTTAGGACAGAACAAAATTGTTCTAGGGATGTGAGCCCCTCCTTATCTGATAACAATCCAAACCCCAGGGACTGACTTCCTCACTTGAGGCTGGCTGCTTTCCAGTCCCAGGACCTTATCCAGCTTGCCTTCCCCTTTCTCCAAGAAATTCTTCCTTGAAAGGAGATACGCTTTAGCATAATAACTCTTTAGACAGACATTTATCAAAGGTCTATTCCTCACCAAGTATCATGTGCAATGCTTTGGTGTCCATTGCCCTATTCCACAGGGATCTACTTAGAGGCAGAAGCAGAGAATTTGCTGAGCCCTTACAAGAGGCTGCATAGAAGCCTCTAAGTGGGAGGTCCCAATTTTCCAAGTTGGGGCTCAGAGCAAGAGGACTCACCCTGCTCAGGACTTCTTTAATGGAGGATCATATTAAAATGCCGACTCTCATTCTACACATCTGGAATTGGGCTTGAGATTCTTCATTTCTAACAAGTTCCTGGACCACTCTTTGAGCAGCAAGGCCCTGACTCCTGGAGGAGAAGATGCCACCTCCTATGCGTCACCCCTGCTTTGGTTCTGGTGGGAAGGGTAGGGCCTTGAGGGAAAGGGTGTGACTGCTGGAAATGGCTGGTGCTCTTAGAGGATCCTGAGTGAACACATCCAGCCCCCTACTTCTTCCCAATTCAATCTCCTAAAGATTTTTTCCTTTTTAATAAACCCAGTGGCTAAAAACTAGCTTGTTAGTTAAAGGCCTGAGGGACACAGAGGGAGGCTCATGCCCTACCACTCAGTTCATTAACTGGAGTAACAACCAATTTCAAGGTGATTATTGCTATTATAAGCTCTGATCAATTTTTTAAACATGTTTCCAGGTTTTGAACCTAAAGCGGGAATATTAGAGCTCAGAGAGCAGCTGTGTTGAGAATTAGTCATATCCCCAGATTAATATCTGATCTCTCCATCAAAGAGAATACAGGACACATTTAGTTAGGGTTCTAATTGTACCTCCAATAAACCTCCACCACAGTGAAATACGAGTACCCATAATTTTTAGTTTCAACTTCCTATACATAATCCATCTGACTGGATGGTCTCAAGCAGAGGCAGTTAAAGCAATTTGTTTCACTTACATAAAGAAATAAATCAGTGCTTAATTATGTGAGGTTTATTATTAACAGTGCTGGCAATCTGACCATATGCCATGACTTCATCTTTTTACATCAAGAAAAAATATGAGAATATACTGACTGCATTTATGATGCCTGTGCCCACTCCAGAGTGATGCTTGGGGTGGAAAGTGGCACACAATGTGACCCAATGAGGAGAAGGAGGTTCTACGTGTTCACACTGTTCTCAGCACCCAGCTGTGGGCCTATGATGCATGCACAATGGTCAATGAACAGTTGCCACTGAGAAAAGGCAGGAAAACTTCACATCATCCTTAGTACTGCTTCCCAGTGTGAGAACAAGTTCATCAAATCTTTTTTTCTCCAGAATCTCAATGTCTTTCCTAGACCAGCATTAAATCACCAGCATGCAACAGAAGAGAGGTCACAGATTTGGTGTCAGAAATGTGAGTCCAGATCCCCACTCTTACTAGCTGTGTGACTTGAATAAGTGATCCAACCCCTCTGACTTCCTATTTATTTCCCTAGCTGAAAACATGGGATATTGATGCCTCCCATGCCAGTTCATATGAGGATTAGACATTATGGATGAGTAACACCTGGCCCATAGTAAGTGCTATTAAAAGGTAGCTATTACTTTGGAAATTCGTATTCTAGGGATAAATTGGAGAACTAAAAGTTAAGCATGTCTATATCCTATGGTCGTTGACGAACTGATGACATCAGTGACAATATTTCAAATTGGGCTTTTAGTTTGCTCTTGCCTTTGATGTCTATTTCTAGCATTTAGAGCCAATTTCCCATTTCTCTTTAGATTGCTGTGTATCTCATAGCAAACAAGTGAGCATTCTGAGGTTCCTCTGTTTTATAGATGATCCAGTTCTCAGGGAGTTAAAGCTTTCAGGATGGGAGCTGTGACAGGCAGGTTGGCACTCAAGAAATACATCACCCTGGCCCCTGGAACTCCTCCTGCTGTGGCAGACAACATGCATTCTCCTGTATTCCTTGGCAAAAGAATCCAGTTGTAGATGCCCAGCTGAAATACGTCTTTGCAGGTCAGGATGGCCAACAATACACAAACAGAAATTGTTGAAGCAGATTTTCAGGAAACCTCCTTGAGGGAGGCACAGACAGCTGGCATCTCCTCCTCTCACCCTTTCCTCTTCCCTGTACTCCATTCCTGAGTATGGAAGTGATGATTAGAACCCCAGTAGTCAGATGGAACCATAGGCAGCCCTGGGGATGAAAGCCATGGGCTGAGGATGAAGGGACAGGAAGATGGAAAGAACCTGGGACCCTGATGACACCAAATTAGCCTCAAGACTGCTTGTCTCTGGTCTTCTATTGCAGCGGGGGCAAAAGAAAAATGTAAGTTATGTAAGTCACTGTTATTACTGATCTATGTTACTCGTAGTCAAATGCAACTACTTTTTGGATTTTTATACACATCCCAAGCAGACTTGCGCTATGCACAAAGGACCCTGGAACAACAGTATTCTAGATCTGTGCTAAAAATGCAAAAGCTTTATCTACCCCAAATAAACTAGTATGTTACTCATACGTGACTGAAAATGTGGATATTCCTTCCAGAGGGAATAATTTATTTAATTTTACAATATTCTAGACTTGCAATAAATACCCTAAAGGCATACCTTCTACAAGGTCTCTAGCTTAATTGAGTCCACGTTCTGAAGCTTATGAAGTCATCAGTCCTAAAATAGCTCTGCTTTTCATCCCTCACCAGGACAGTCTTAAACTCTTTTTAAACTCTTTACTAGACACTGTAGCAAAATAAAACGTACTTGAAAACATTAAGAGCTGATGAACTGGTTTGGATTTTCTCCAATCCCCTAGACTTTCTCTCCTTCCCATAGCTCTAAAACGAAGTTCAGCCACTTTGAAATGAAGGCACTTGATTTGGGGCCACTACACATTGATTTATCTAGCAGAAGGTGCTTGCATTTTTCAAGCCAGAGCAAAGGGCTTCCATACCAGTGTGTCATCCCTTTGGTGAGGTATGATGGTTCTTGGTTGCCAGATTAAATAGAAATAGAGTGTCCCATTTCTGACTCCCATGAAGAAGCAACTGAGATGGGCTGACCTGAGAAAATAACCATTTTTCAATAGAGAAATGTATTAATCAAGATAAATTCAACTCCTAGTTTCCCTCACCATATTTCATTTTTAGGTACCTAGAATGGAGAAAAAAAAAATGCTTTTGTGTGTGTGTGTGTGTGGGGCACTGTCTTGCTCTGTCATGCAGGCTGGAGTATAGTGGTTAAATCATAGCTCACTGCAGCACTGACCTCCTGGGCTCAAAGGATCCTCCCACCTGAGCCTCCCCAGTAGCTAGGACTATAGGTTTGCACCACCATGCTTGGCTTTTGTTTATTTTTTTATAGAGATGGAATCTCACTGGTTTACACAAACTGGTCTCAAACTCCTGGCCTCAAGTGATCCTCCTGTCTCAGCCTCCCAAAATGCTAAGATTACAAGTGTGAGCCACCATGCCCAGCTTCATCTGAACTTTAATGAGATATTTGATACCATTCTACACAACATTTCTATCTTAACTTTGCTTACCTTATATTGCCGACATAACATGGATTGACTAACACTTTACAAGTGGAAATTAATTGTTCAAAAACCCTCAAGATAGTAAGCAGACTAGACTTCTGAAGTCTGTTCTCATGTTATTTAAAATCTTTATAAAATAATAAATGAATAACTGATATTTTACATGTACAGATGCAATAGATGGGTTGGAACTGTTCATATCAAAAAAGCATAAATAAAATGTAAATGCCTTGATTTAATTAGTAAATATGGCTCATTTGAGCACAGGTTGGTATTTAACAGAGAACATGCAAAGAAATACACAAAATAAAGACACTGACAGAAAAGAAACACTTGGTTGGAGGGAGAAGGAAAGGGGACTATAAGCTTCTCTGAATTCTCTGAAGATAATATAAGATTATGGTAAATGAACTCCACCAGCTAGCTAGCAATCCTTTCCCCCAGCAAAGGTGACAGGTTAATAATTCTATTTAATATCAAAAGCCCACCCTGAAAGCTCAAGGTTCCAAATCTGGGAGTGAGCAATGCAGAACTCCATTTCCTAGCTCTAGAACACCAAAAGGCAATTTGTGGGACTAAGTAGACCACTAGCAAAGAATCCCAATCCAGCCTTCCATAGTCTCCAGCCAGGACTTAACGAGGCATGAATTTTCACCACAAAGTAGATTTCTTCATTAAATAGCTAATTAAGCTCTTTTGAAAAAGTGATTTTTCAACAGAGCTGATAAATTCAACCCAAATTGGAGCATTAACTAATCAAAGCAAGAGACTTCTGCTCAGAAGTACAAACCAAAAGGCTTACAATTCCCACCTCCTCACATACCTTCATTTATTGATTGATTGATTGATAGATAGATAGATAGATAGATAGATAGATAGACAGACAGACAGACAGACAGACAGACGGTTAACCTGTTCCTAAATGTGATTAAATAAACACTTGGAACCTGAAATCATGAATTTAGGAGAAGCTATCTCAGTCCAATTCAAACCGGAGAGTATGGAAGGAACCCAGCCAACCTGTGCTTCCTGGAGAGTCCGTTTCCAGGTCAGCTTAGCACCTTGTTGTCTAGTTCTTGATATTGATGGGATCAGTAAATTAGTAACCCCCTGCCTTCACTTAGAAATCACAAAGTAGGACTTCCATAATATTCATCTTTGTGTTCCTTAGAAATACTGGATTTTCCAAAACTGTAATTATGTCCTCAATCATAAGCTCAGAAATGATACCAAAGCCGGGCGCGTGGCTCAGGCCTGTAATCCCAGCACTTTGGGAGGCTGAGGCGGGCAGATCACCTGAGGTCGGGAGTTCAAGACCGTCCTGACCAACATGGAGTCTCTACTAAAAGTACAGAATTAGCCAGGCGTGGTGGCGCATGCCTGTAATCCCAGCTACTCGGAAGGCTGAGGCAGGAGAACCACTTGAACTCGGGAGGCAGAGGTTGCAGTGAGCTGAGATCACAGTGAGCAGAGATCGCACCATTGCACTCCAGCCTGGGCAATAAGAGTGAAACTCTGTCTCAAAAAAAAAAAAAAAAAAAAAAAAAAACAGAAATAACAGCAACAATTTAAAATGATATATTTTTTAGCACTTGATTCTTAGCCCTGCCCCTACACACAAGCATACTATGTCTTATCAGACTACATAGAAAATAGGCAGTCCACCTTTTAATACCATTTTGCTCTAGATTACGTATTTTATGCATATAATTTCAAATTTTATGAAAATTATAGAAAAACATACAACAAAGGAAAAAACACACACACACACAATTCCCTTGATCAGAAAGCTAGACCCTAGACCCCATTAACATTTTGGTGTTTCTTTTGTCAGTCACATTAGCAATGGTATGGACACATAAGTTTTAGAAAAAATGTATACTGCTTTGTAGCTCACTTTAAAAAACAAAAACAAAAACAAAACAGTTTCACTCTTGTCGCCCAGACTGGAGTGCAATGGCATGATCTCAGCTCACTGCAACCTCCGCTTCCCGGGTTCCAGTGATTCTCCTGCCTTAGCTTCCCAAGTAGCTGGGATTACAGGCACCCACCACCACACCCAGCTAATTTTTGTATTTTTGTTAGAGACAGGGTTTCACCATGTTGGCCAGGCTGGACTCAAACTCCTGACCTCAGGTGATCCACCCACCTTGGCCTCTCAAAGTGTTGGGATTACAGGCATGAGCCACCACGCCCGGCCTATAGCTCGCTTTTTCACTAAGGAATACATACTGAACACTTTTCATGGCACTAAATGTTCTTCTACAAACTTATTTTGAGTAACTGAATAATATTCCATCAAATATGTTTACTCTAGTCAATCTTCTATTATTGAGTATTCAGGTTGTTTCTAATTTTTTACCAGTAAAACATTGCTTCAGCAGGCCATGGTGGCTCACATCCATAACCCCAGAATTTTGGGAGGTTGAGGTGGGAGGATTGCTTGAGCCCAGGAGTTCGAGGCCAGCCTGGGTAACATGGCAAGACCCTGTCTCTAAAAAAAAAACTAAAAATATATTAGCCGGGCATGGTGGTACATGCCTGTGGTCCCAGCTACTCAGAAGGTTGAGGTGGAAGGAACACTTGATCCCAGAAGGCTAAAGCTGCAGCAAGCCATGTTCATGCCACTGCACTCCAGCCTGGGTGACAAAAAAAAACAAAAGCAAAAACAAAAACAAAAAACCTTGCTGCAATGCCTGCCCTCAGAGAGAAGTCACTGATCACATTCATATTTTCCAGGACAAATTGCCAGACATAGAATCGTTGGGACAATGGATGTGAACAAATTTTAAATGCTCATACACGTTGGCAAATTTTCCTACAAATAAATTGCACCAATCACACTCTACCAGTAATACATGTAAATGCCCTAATGTATGGTCAGTTTCCTTACATCCTCACTAACTTTAGTATGATTTTTTTCTCTTTGCCAACTTAAAAAACCAAACAAAAGCATATCGATTTGATTTTAATTTCTCTTATTGCTGGTGAGATTGAACCTGTTTTTATTTGTTTATCATCCATTTGTGTTTCATCTTTTAAATTATTTATTCATGGACTTTATCCATTTTTCTATTAGGATATTTGTCTATTTGATTAGTAAGAATATTGTATGCATTAGGGATATGCGCCTTTTAGGTGACATATAGATTATATATGTTTTTCCCAACTATTTGTCTTTTAACTTCCCTCATAGTGTTGACATATAGAAATTTTAGAAGGTTTTCATAGCTAAATCTATCCCTCTCTTCTCCCATATTTTTATTCCTCTTATAAAGCCCTTCCCTGCCTCAAGTTATCATTTATTCAACATTTTCTCCCATTACATCTATTGGTTTGTGTTTTGCTTCTGTCACTAACCTACACATTTAATCCATCTGAAATTTATTTTGCCACGGCAATAGGAAAGAACCCTCCAACTTTTTGTAAATGGTTAAGTCTGAGCCCTAACTTACGCCATTGATATGGTATATATTCACAACATTCTTATGCACTATATTTGGTCTGTAATTTTAGCACTGTGGTTAAGAGCTTTGGTTTGGGAGACAGACTTGATTCAAACTCACCATTCCTACATTCGTGAACTTGGACCAGTTATTCAACCTGGTTAAGCTTCAATTCTCTCACCTGCAAAGCACTTAGCAAAGGGTCTTGCATATAGTAAGTGCTCGATCAATACTAGACATTAGCAACCTTTTCAATTAGATCTCAGAATGACCACACAAACTCTACATCTGCACATGATTGGTTGCCACTGCAATATTAAGAAATAGTCTGGAAAATTTCCCCAGTAGCCTGAACCTAGCTCATGAGGCAACCTTCCTCCCTTCAACCAGACTATGTAGAGCCCATTGACAATTCAAGGGGAATGAATCAGATCACTGCTTTTCTCCACAAAGCTTCTAGCCTCCCTTTCACCCCATGCCTATTAATATAAGCCACCACAAGCCAGCAGCAGAGGGAGAGGAATCCACAACCACAGGTCAACATCATTGCCTTCCCCGCATGCAGAACACTCACTCTGCTCCAGCCTCCTCCCTAACTCACAGAAGATGACTCACTTTACTCCACGGCTTAAGGTATTTATTTTCCCTTAAGGAAGAACTAGTGTTGTTACACTTGGAGGTCCCGATAGTTTGGGATTCAGGAGAAAAGGACAGTGGAGGAAAGAATTCCAGGGTAAGATACTCAGAGAGTTTTCAGTTGTTGTGCAATTAATTTAACAAACTATCCCAATCTCAGATAACTTCTAAAGACTGAAAAAAAAAAATACTACCTGATTAAAAAGCCAAGCAGTTAAATTGGAGGCATAAATTGGGTCTTTATTACCAAGTGTTCCACCTCTCTCTTAAATCATTACATTCACTCTAATATTTCTTTAGCATAGGGGTAGAAGGCAGTTTGATGTATAATGGAAAGGACTCAGTATTTGGAGTTAGTCATAACTTCTAAGGTACATCATCAGATACCTGCAAAACCCTGTCTTCTAGCCTAGTTCAGTTCAGTCTGTATCTTAGCAGTTACTATTTGCCATAGGATAGGGGTAAAATAAAGCAGTCTCTTGACTGGGATAGTTCAAATTCCATTTCCTCTCTGGTATCCACTCTTCCCCATTGTATCATAAGCTTCTCAATTAGGATGACTATGTCCGCTACCACCTTTTAGAAACCCAGGAGCCAAAGTCCTATGATGCATTCAATAGCTGTCCCAATACATTTTGGAAGGAAGAACTGAGACATGCTGTTACTGTTTCATATCACTATGCTCCAGATGGAGAAAATCGTTTTCCCAAGTAAATCAGGGCCCACGCTATACCTTGCCTTATCTTCTAGGGCACCATTCTCTTCTTGGTTTCAGTTCAGCCCCACAAAAGAAATAAGTGAAAGAATCAGACCTGGGGCTTCCAGGTCTCTCATCATGCCATCTCCTCTGTTTCTCTCCACTGATCTAGAAAAATGCAGTAGATACTATAGGGCAGCTGACTCTTTGAGTAGCAGGCCAGAGTCTCATGAATGCATGTCCCTGCTGGATCCCCGTGGCTATAATTAAGTGCTTTGACTTTATTACCTCTTCTCCCGGAGTCTTCCCTGCTCCATTATGTGTATCCATCAGTCCTTAGATTTCATACCTAGGCACTTGCTTTCAGTATCTCCATGTCTGCTGCACTATCAATTAATGGCTGCAAAGAATTCCCTAGAATCCAAGCCTTCCTGGCCACATACCCTGGGGTCCAAGTGGCTCGTTCATTTTGGCAGATTGCTCCCATGACTTCTTGGGTCTTCTAGTCAGCATCAAGGATATTGCAAGCCACTTCCAAATTGTTTGCTCTCAGTATGCAATATTCCACTCTTCTTCCTCTGGCTACAGTTGAGAGAGCCAGGGAGTAAGGTCTCTGCCTGTGAAGAGGATCTACCTCTGCACATAGCCATAATTTGATTCCCCTCTCTGGGATTCATCCAGGGAGTTACTGAGCCAAGAGTTTATTATCGAGCTTAGCATGAATATACAGTGAGGAGAGCTGAGTGCAAAACCAAATGTTCCAAGTGTTCCTAATTCCATGTGTTTTGAAGTGCCTGAAGCAGGAATTTTATGGAAGAGGGAGAGTCTTCCCTGGTGGTAAATTAAGGATACTTCTTTTTAGCTCTGGATCACGATCAGGTCTTTAGCAGTCAACTAATCCCATTCTGTCTTTATTTTCTAATTGTATTCTTACCAACACAGCTCAGCTTTTTTCACAGTAGAGTAAGCCTTGCTAAAAAAGAAAAAAAAAAAAGCTTCTCTGTTCCGAGGCTCCCTCTAAAACACGTCTTTGCTTCCAAGGGTAATGAACTCTTTTATAATAAACGCCTCACTTTAATGCACGCTCTCTTTGGTTTCCAGGAACTGCCTTATAATTACGCCGCTCAGTATTGCATGTCAGAGGTTTGCTTCGCCTTTAATATTTTATGAAGAAATTCAGATTTTGACAGTAAAAATATTTAACCCAGAGGACCCGAAACCCAGACTATTATTTTGTAAAGTAGCCATCTAGCTGCACACTTGTGCACCGCTGCCTTCCCCAGTGCATACTCACACTCTTTGATACTCTCTGAGCAGACCCAACCACATGCTGTCCAGATGGAAACCTGGCTGTATCATTACATTATATTGAAATAACCCAATACCACCTGTTTCTGTTGGGGTTCCTGCCAACATTTTCCCATAAAACATTTATTTTGCTAATATTTTAGTTGGTCACCACAGAAGGACACTTGAAGTTAAAGATTTACCATGTGTTACCACCACTCAGAGCCAAAAGAGGCAAAAAATAAAATAAAAAGCCCTTTGAAACCAGGCAGCAGAGTTTGAGAAGAGCAAATGTCTATCTATTGTTTCCAAAGGTGGATGCCTCACCTGGCATGATGTCATCACGGGCACAGGGATTTCAAAACAAGCTTTTCTTGGCAATCTTCACAGAATGAATTACTCTCCTGTCTCTGGTGCTCATCTTTGGATCATAAAATATTTTCGGCTTTGTGAGAAGATCTTCCTGCTCCTTGGCAAATTGTATTTTGTAAATAAGTTCATGGAGATAAGGAATTAATTAGATGAATTTGATTTATAGATACACATGCATATATTATTTGCATTCCATGAAGAACAGGATGGGTGAGGGGGAGTCAATGTCACATATTAGGAAATGACCCTGCACAGGATGTTCAAAGTCACTCGATGCCCTTGGGGGCAGAAGCAATGCATTTATCTTCAAGATTGAACAGCCAATGGAACCCTTTGGTCAAGAGACATAATGCAACATAATTGTCAAGTGTTTTGTTTCTTTTTTCTACCCTTTGCAACTACTTCCTATTTCTTGTTATCAAATACAAAGTTAAAGCCAAACTAGCCCAAAAATCAGAAGGCCATTGGAATAGTTTGCCAAAGGTATCATTTGGAGCTGGATTTGGGAAGGAAGAACTGTTGGTACCTGGTTGCCCGTTCACCACCTACCTCATGTGCCACTGTAGCTGGACCCAGCTTCCCTGCTGTATTTTTAGCTTACACCTGCATTACAGTCTTAATTTTCTCCCGCACACTGAACCCCCTCTCAACAATAAACCCCAGAGGAAGGGGGAAACACACAGACTAATGGCATTTGGCTGCTACACATCCCTAACATCTCCAGTCTTTTGGCTCTTATGACTCCTGGGATATCCATCGATTTTCCTGGGACTCTCATGCACTACAAGACAGTCTTTCTATTATTATACTTGGTGATTCACTTGCAAAGGTTAACTGCATGGCCTTTTTCCTGGCCCTGGTTAATTAGGAGGATGGGTCTTCCCCTAATCCCCACTTCTTGACTGGCTTATTGCTAAAAACCAGAGGAAGGGAAAGGAATGATGTTAGCCTGGAGCCCCACTCATGTAATGTGTCCATTTTTCAGCCAAAGGAGCTCTTTTACACCAAAACACCTACTTTGCATTGTAAAAGTAATTTATATTTTAGATATTTGTTTTAAAAGTCAACTTGTAACCTGTAATGGCTATAGATATAGATTAAGGATCACAAGTAAAGCAATGTACCTCTCCTGGCGGCTTCCATTCATGTTCGTATATCCTCCCTAAAGACAGATAATCATATAATTAAGCAATCCATTTCTCAGCATATATGCACTGTACAGAAGACAGTGATACAGTGAATTCTGGTGTGTGCTTTGGTTCAAAGTATAAAATACTGAATAATCACATTTTTTATGAAAGCACTTGACCTTTAAATTGATATTTCCACCCAACAGATTATAATTATTGTTCAAAGAGGTGTTGAATGCAGCACAGCTAATCCATAGG